>NC_052016.1:76373546-77000046 GCF_015832195.1 Motacilla alba alba | reverse complement strand
CACAATTTGGGGGAAAAAATACGAAAGCTGTGTAATAAGTGTGCTGCCCTTCCATGTCATTTCCCTCTCTTGCTTAATGAGCAGCTTTGAACCTTCACTGCACACTTTGGAGTACACTATGAAAATTATCAGCTTCACACATCTCTCAAGGTAACATGAGGACATTTAACTTTTTCCAACGGTTCGCATTATTGCAGTAAAGAGGCAATATATCCTCATATACAGGGAAGAAACCAGAAGCTTAGAACACAGCAGAGTTCACATTGGTAAGAGCACTAACTTCATAAGGCTGAAAATAAAAACTGAAAAATCTACATGTTCCATTATTTGTCTATGTTTTGCAAAGTGTGTAACATGCAGGTCAGATAATGTCTGCAGCTGTCACTTGTGAAAGTGAGAAAACAATTGAACTTTGCACTATTGTTACATAATTAAGTTACTTATCTGTACTTCCATGGGTGTACAGAGCTAAATCCTTCCCCTAAAGATGGCAAAGCACTGCTCAAACTGTAACAAGAGCCTTTCTTACTCCAGCCATCTGCCACATTAAGACAGCCTTATTACACAGTCTTAGTCTATCCCAGTCTTAGTCCAGAGGTATTAAATAAGGTAGGGATTTTGTAGAAGCATCACGTGGTAAGATAATTAAAAAAAGCAGTAATTAAAACTGCACTGGCATATAATTTTAATATTATCTACAAAGCTGAAACTCAGCTTCAGCATTTCTTACTTTTTCCCGAAATCCCAACTTTGCAACCTTAATGCTGCTGTTTCTCTAATACAGTTTGTGCATGTGCACGCATTTGCTTAAAAAAAAAGGAAAAAAAAACCAAAACAGAAGCAAACAGAGCAGAATTACTGATAAACTTGAGCTCTTCAGCAGTCAGCAAGAATTTGACTTTCAGATACACTTCTGATACTAACTTAGTACTGCCATTAAGTCTAGAATCTTTTAGTCCATCTCTGCTTTGGGGGAATGATAGTGTGTTCCTACTGATTTTTCATAAGTGAAATTCTTGTGGTGTCAACACATAGTTCTTGAATTTCAAGCTGTCCTGTATGTTCTAGCAAAGCAGACTCTGAAAAAGTTTATTTCTCACTTCATCACTGTATCCAACTCTCTTACCTCTTATCTCCAGATTCCTTTTCCCTCCCTGGTCTTCTTCTCTCATATACCAGCTTCAGTTCCTTTCCCAGTACTACACTGTGTTCCTACTTGGGTTCCTTTCTCCACCGATCTCAGTTAACCCTTTTCCCTTCTGTCTCTCATTTAAGTCTTTCTACCCTGTCCATACCATTGCCTTCCATTCATCCTTGCCTTTTCTTATTTTGACTTAGACTCTGATCTCTGCCAGAGTTACCTCCCTACTCAATCAAAACCAGACTTCTCTTCCCACAACATGTAAAGTACAGAGGCTCAGCCATTGTCCTTCTTCCCCCCACCCACCACTGAAGAGAGCTGAATATATTGGCTTTCCCCTTCCCTTCTAACCAAAGGCTAAGAATAATAAATCTGCTTCAGGGCACACCAGGAAATTGCTATTTCTCAGGTCCAATGTTTCCACCAAAAGCATAAAGAGCAGCCATAAGGTGTATCTACTTTAATTCTGTAATTCTGCTCTGATACAGAGCATTTGAGAATGTTCTCTGGGAACAGCACATCTGAAGTCCCATCCCCTTCAGAGCTATGAGCAGCCTAAACTTTTTCATGCAAGACCATCTCCATGCATTTACAAAACTTGAAGCTGTATTTATCAACTGAGGAAACTAATTTTTCAAAAATTTGTGGTTGGACCAAAACCAGGCAGACTGCTTGAAAAGATGTTTCTGTTATAGTGACATGAACTTGTAAGAAAGAGTAAATAAAAGTTTAAAATGACAACCCAAAAAATACTTGCTCTGTTTTGGGGTTTCATTTGTTCACTTAGCTTTATTCTGGAAACTGGCTGAACCTCAGGCTGAGTTGTCAAGGGAGACTGCTTCTATGTCTGAAATTTGTGCTTCATAAGGTTCTAGATGTGAGAACAAGAATTTTGCAAGAGATGCACATCCTGTCTGCAGTGTCACAGGTACTCTACAAGTTAGGGTTTGGGTTTTAACATTCCAAATTTGTAATTTAAGAATAACAGCTTCATTCAGACCATTGTTTCAGCAAAAGTTTTACTTATGTGACAAGCAGTAAGGACAGACTACAAAGAATCCACGCTCCTGTTAGAGCAGAAAAAATGTGACAATGGAGATCATCTCCTCACTGCTAAAACTTGGCAAGTCAAATTTCCATGGTTTCCTACTGAGTTCAGTCAAACAGCTTTGAGTGACACTGTCACTGGTGATGTTACACAAACCTACTCTAACATCAGCTGTGCATACCAAAAGTGAGCATTGTACACTGCAAGCACTGTGCAGCAGTCAAAAAAGGACCTGCCTCCTGCTGAGTGGGTAAAGGTTTTTTTCCCAGTCACAAGCACACTGCAGCCAGTAAGATTATAAATGTATACCAAATGTAATCACATTTGATCTCAAGGAGGATATTGTTAGTGAAAGCACTGGAAGCCTTTTTTGGGTATAGTATATTATGGTCAATACTACCAAGCAGCAGAATTCCCACATTCCAGAACTTCAGAGAAAAGAAGAAACTTGCTTACAAAACTAACATTTACAACTAACTGCAGATACCAATCTTCTATTTTGAAGACTGTGTTCTTCATAAGATTAATTCTTACAAAACTAGAGACACGGAATATATGCCTATTAACTGTTTACCACAACTCACATAGGGGCTTTTTAAGAACTTGGAACATTTCTTTGAACTTCAGTGTTTAAGTTTCCATAGATCAAACCTTCCAAAGGAACCTTTCCTTTTAAAAGCTATCTACACGATTTGGGGTCTAACTCTTCCAGACTGCTGAAATTCTCCCTTCCTCTCTAAAGGTCTTTGGTAATTCTTTCGCTTTTACCATCCAAAAAAGTACACCTTAGTGATAACTCTACAAAGTAACATTAATAGGGGACATCTAATTACAAGTTGACAAAATACTGGATAAACTATTAAAACAGGGCAAAATTTGGCTTTTAAAGCTGTTTAGACAGCTATATATTTTCAAAATACTGAATATGATGTACTTTTTATAGTATTCACAACAACTTACATTATCTATATAAACCTAAACATCCAAAATATTAAATCATCAGCCCATCATTATTATCATCATGGGTCATAATATGGGCCAAATTGTTACAAATAAGTAGCCCAACACGTTTCACAAAACTGAAATACAGGAGAACTGTATCACTTACTCGCTGGGCAACTTCAGCTGCAGCAGCTGCCATGGCTGCAGCTTTGGCTTTCTCCGCTTCATCGTAGGTAGGAAGAGAGGTAGCTACACTGTATGGAGGTGGTACAGGGTAAAACTCATTGTGTGTGTCTGTTGAAAATAAAAAAGTTATTTTTCAACAAGAAGGATGTCAAGAATATTAACTTTCACATGCACATAATTATTTACCTTTAAAGTATGTTTTTTACAAAGGCTAAAACTGAGGATATTTGCATTTGAAGTTCTTAAAAATATTTTTAAAAGAAAAACTTTTAACAGCTTGATGGTACTTTGAGCTGCTACCCAAGGCAGAAACCTTAACATAGGTGCTGACGTCAGCAAATTCATGAAGAAAAAAAATCATATTTGGTTAGTTATATCCCCAGGAATTTCAACCAAATGCTTTTTATCCAATCATACAAAAGATAAACACACAAAAACATTTTTTAAAAAAGTTTTTAAGTATCAGCATCAGCTGTTAGTTCAGTCCAGTAATAGCCATACTGTATTCTTATTAATGTGGCCTTGTTGCAAACTCTGGTTGCTCTCTGAAAATCAATTTTTCTAAGATTTCAGTTTCAACACATTCTTTTAAAAATTGTTCCTTTCATCAAAATGGACCACAGACTTCATTCTTCTGTGTTGTAACAGTAAGACACCGCCATATAGAACAGACTTAATAATATTAAAGTACTTAAAATATGCCACAGACTTCATTCTTCTGTGTTGTAACAGTAAGACACCGCCATATAGAACAGACTTAATAATATTAAAGTACTTAAAATATGCCATGAGCTTCCTCCTACAGCAAGCAGTAGCTAGTTAAAAGGCTGTTTACGTGATAAAGATTTGTCAGCACAGGTCACATGGTCAGCAGATTTGTCAGCACACCAACACAAGGATGTTATATATAGGGATAATTCCACACAGCTATGTATTATACTTGCAAATACTGTCTCAAAGAACAGAGACAGGAAACTGCTCTTTTAACAAACACTTTAAAAAATTAGGTTGGCAGCTACTCCTAAAATATTTATTTGGCACATGGGAGACAAATCCATGTAACTTTACCTAAACAGAAACTTTGATGTTGCCTGCTGCTAAGTCTCCCATATCCTCAAGAAAAGCCCCAATCTCCTAAGACAGGGAGCAGTGAATAAATGGATAAAAAGACCCATTACTCATTTTTCATGAGAAGTTTTATCAAGAGCCTTTAAAGCAAAATTAACCTTTTCATGCCAATATTTTCACCAAACCACGTCACACACTAAAAAAGTCTGAAGCGTTTTTTATAAGGAGGCAATGAAACTTGCTAATGAGGTCTAATAATGGAGCACTACTAAAAGACGTAGATTAAATGTGGAAATGAACTCTAAGCAGACTTAAATAAAACCTATTAAGTTAATTAATGACCATCCATTTCGTCTAGCAATTTGGAACAATCAGCGTAATTTACAAGTGTGCTTCTTCTGAACAAACCAAAGGACTGCACATCAAAGAACAGCTTTTTACTGCAATTGTGTGCATGGAAAAAAACCAAAACTACACGGCAGCATCAGAGCACTTTGAACCAAGAGCTGATTCATACACACTCATCCCTGACAAGCTATTCGAGAAAAATACCTGAGGCTGCAGCTGCTTCCACAGCTATGCTACAGTAAGGAGGAGGGGAAGTATCTGCCTCAGGTAAGGCTGCTGGCTGCGGAGGCTGCGGAGTCTCTGCAGAAGTGGAAGGCTGCTCAGCTGCTGAAGACTCTGGGGGGTCATCCTCATTGTGAAGCTTAGGAGAAAAACACACACATTTCAGAGGCATTCAGGGAATACTTCCCATGACAACGTAATACTTGCAGAGACATGTTCAAAGAGAGACAAGATTACTCTCATCAACAAAACAAATTATTTACAAAACAGCATGTGACCACTTCAAGTAGTCCAGCTAAATTCTTTTAAGCAATCAGCAAAAGATTATCTAAACTGCCTTGCCTTTTTTTCCCCAGGAATGTTTTTCTTCTCAGTGATTTTCAGGGAGTCTTAATCTGGAGTTTTTAATGTTTACTATATGACAAAATACTATTACATTAATATTTTAATACCACTGTATTTTTATTATTAGGTACAATCATAAAATGCATCAATGCATTTTAAAACACATCAGGTGAGAAATACTATTGTTTATTGTATTTATCTCAAAGAGAAATAATTAAGACACATGTCTACTTCTGTAACTGGGACCTTCATTCCCTTGCATCTTGCCAAAGAGCTTCTGCATGCACATTCGAAGAGTTCAAAATATTCTGCTTTTCTTTACACTCTGGAAACAATCCTTTCCCCACAAAACTCCAAGTTGCTGGGTTGTTTTTGGTTTTTTTTTTCCTTGATTAAGACGCAGTTTTAAAAAGACATGTCCAGTAAAGTATATACAGGAATAAGAATTTGGATAAGGAAGAATGCTGATTAAAACTGTGGAATTTAGATCCAGCTGATACTATCTTTTCTTAGAGAAGATTTTTTTTATTTTTTTAGCTAAGTTGATAGCTCTTAGAATGCATCAAGCTTTTAAAAAGGAAGAATACTAGAATTAGAGAAGTGCTAGTGCGAGAAGTCCCAGTAGTGTGAACTACAAGATAAGATTCCTAGAAGGCAACAGCTGAAACACCACATGTAAAATCCAGACCAAAAAATAAGACTGTTAAACATATCTAAAAGAAGAATTCTATAACCTCAAGTTGGTACTTTTTACACCCTACAGCAAAATACTATTTCAGTAACAAATATTAAGAATATAACTACAATTATTTTCTATTAGGCAAAGTACAATCAGGTTACTGGAAAAAGTGCCTTCTAAGAAGAACGCTAAATTTCTTATTAAGCAGTGTAACACTGACACCAAAATTGTTTTAATATGCAGATTATATCAAAGTTCACAGAATGGTTGATGTTAAAAGGGACCTCTGAGCCCATCTAGTTCAACCCCTCTGCTCAAGAGAAGCATCTACAGCTGGATGTATGAGACCACATCCAAATATCTTTTGAATACCTTCAAGGATAGAGACTCCACAGGCTATACAGAAAACATGTTTCCAGGCTTAGTCACCTTCACAGTACTAATAATAAGGGAAAAAAAATTCCTGATGCTCAAGGTCACCTTCAATAGAAATGATAGGTGTTTGTGAGGGTTTCTGAGTCCTGAGCAATCAGGTCATTTAATGTCTAATCAGTGATCCAGAAGTAGCAGCAATATGAGAAATATTTTTAGCCATTTCGAGTAGTTAAAGCCAAAGAAAACAAAAGCACTTCAAAATAACCTAATATATTCCAGGACACAGAAAGCAAGTGAGAACACAAACTAGTCAACTCTAAAAAGGTTGATCAGATCAGAAAAGCAAGCTGAGAGCTATAAATGTTATGGTTCTAAATTAAGTACAATAATTCACAAGAAAAATCTAGTGTTGCAATGGATATAGCCAAAATAAGCCCATTCTTAAATAAAACTAATTTGAATGACTAAGGTAGGAAGAACAAAGCACTACTGGTATAGTTCTCACACTAATGTCTGGTACATTCACCCTCATTTGGGATGTGAGTGTAGTTCTGACTACCCTACCAAAACAACCTGGTCTTTGGGCAGGGGAAAAAGTAAACTTAAATGGATCTCTGTTACTTGCATTCCTTCTCTCCTGCCCTCTTCCTCTTCAATCACTGCAACTTTTTTCCCTATCACACCACAGTAAATGCTATTGCTATTCTGAAGATACAGAGATCCACAAGCATATCATTTGTCAAAGAGCATATTACTCCTAAAAAATAAACAAACAAAACCAAAAATCTTTGCCATTGCCCAGAAATTTAATTTTACAACTTCTACAAGCTTTCTTGAAAGGTGTTTTACTCCAAATTATCTGTAATATACTAACATAACATAATATACTAAGTGGAGTAATTTTGTAGATGATGGAATGAATACGAAGATCAGACAAGAAAAATGTACATCAGACTTCTTGCCTTCAAAGACAAAGTTAACGAGTCATTCAATGGTTATAGGAACTGCAATTAAGAAATGGAAAAATTTCATCCTAAGGGTTCCAATAATAGAGACATGTTATATATCCTTTAGTGTCGCTCAAAGTGCCTTTATTTTGTAAGACTTCTATTTAGGAACCATATTTCTATTTATCCTCTCTTCTATGAGAGAGGCCTCTCAGAAATTCTGAAAAGCACCAAGGTTATCCTTATGCAGCAACTTAAAAAAAAAATCTTCACCCCTTTTATTAAAAAAAAAGCAGCATCAAAAACAACAACAATCCATAATGACTGGATTAAGCAGCTTGAGTGTTTACAGCTAGAATAATAAACACAAGTTGTTCCATGAACACAAACTTGCTTTTGTTAGCTCTTGTTCAAGTGCCCTGTACCCTACTCTCTCCTTAGGGCAATAACTTCAGTTTCTTTCAGAGGACTACTTCACCAAAACCAAACCCCCCAGCTGCAGCAGAACTTGCCCCAGGAAACTGGAAATTTTGCCCACACCAGCAGGGTAGACAGCAGTGATAATATCATTTTGTCCTGTAGCAATTCTGCCTTATCTTCACAGAGCACTGACTTTCCCCTCTGGAGTCACCAGCTTGCTGGAAACCAGTATGAATCTGACTACCTTTGAGCCTCCCCCTTCACATATAATTTTGGCTTCTACTGGCGGTAAATTCAGAAGTTATTTTTGGAGACAGGGGAAGAAGAGGCCTGACACTCTAGGCTTCATTGCCATAGAAACCGAGCTAAAAAACACCCAGAAAGGAACAGAAAATGTCTGTTTCAAGGCATTACTTATGCTATGTACTTAAATGTCACCTGAAGCAGCATTTAACATTGAAAGCATAAATAGTATCCAAGATTTTCTTTCTCCAATAGTAAGAATGTTTCACTAAACATTTAATTAGAGGACTGAGGAGAACTCACAGTTCATTATCTCAGCCCCTCCCAAGCCTCCAATGAACTGTAATTTGGTAGTAGGCAATATAGCTGCTTTTGTGAACATTATGATCAAAGCAATTACCAAGACCTATTAAACCACAGAGAACTGTAAATTAGTACCTTCCCCTATTCCCTCCCTCACATTTTAAAAGTGGGTGACACTGATTTTTTTTTCCTTCATGGCTTAGTCTGTACAAGGGGTATCTGACTGACTACATGAAGCTTCGCTATAAAAAGAAAAAGTGAGAACTTTGCTATTAGACACATTACTCTTAAACTGTTAATGCCAGTATTTCAATCCCTGCTTTTGCAGCCCTCAAACTACAGTACATCACAGGCTCATATTCTCAAAAAGTATCTATGATAGGATACCTAAAATTCAAAGATCAACTGAGGAGCAACAACTGTTCTGCCAATAATGACTCAGTCTCATGATAGCTACAAAAGGGTGAACAACACAGGAAAACATAATAGTTTCCTTCATATGGTTTTTACCCTACATTATCTTCAGTTTCCCTCCCAGAAAAGATCAACAAAACAGAGATTCACTATTTCATTTCAGAAGAAGTTAAAATCAATGCCAGACCCTTCAGCACCAAAATACTGTATAAAATAGTTATATTTGTTTTCTACTTTTACATTAATAATTTATTTTAAAAATAAATTATTCTTATACAGTGTACACAATTATTCCTTCTACAATTGATTTCCTTCAGTCTGTTATTTTGTATATTATTTCCAAAGTAATCAGATGCAATATCTGAAGTCAGCTGACAGCTTACAAAGAAACATGACCCAAGAGAAAGTGCTTAGAACAGAAGCTTTTACTGAGGGGATGGATTCAAACACTTTAAATGTTTAGGCTTCTCAAAATAAAAATTACAACTGGAAGATCTCATTATCTCCTTAACACTTTTTATCTATCTACAGATAGCAACTTTATATGACCTACAGATGTTTGCTTTCCTGGTTAAACAGAGTTTGCTTCATTTCTGATGAACCAACTGATTGTACTAGAGTGGCAGTATAAGCAAGTTATTCAATTATGCCATTAAAATAAAAAAAATCAGAGGAAAAGGATGTAGTAAGATGTCTGTTATCACCTGTACCAAAAACACACAAGATTAGAATGATGGTCTCTGATAAAGTGCATTGAAGCAGCACATGCTAATGCTAGTCATAGTGTACAAACACCACTCAATTTGTTACCTGATTTTACATTTCAAAAGCTGCTCTTGACTCCTTTCATAAAACATGATTATGGAAATCTGTATAGTATAAAATTATTGCAAAACACTTAATTTCAACAGCATATTGCACATATTTTTAAAATCCTTTTTTTATAAACTTTTTTTTTCACTCTGCTTACAATATTTCTTTAGGGTAGCAAAAAATTCTGCAGGGGATACTGCCACACAATTCAAAAACAAAACAAAATCTCAAACAACTAGCCAGCTTTCTTGTCCTGTTTCTTTTAATACCTTTATTACCATCTCATCTTGTCAAAATATGACTTTTAGGTAAATATTCACATCAATGGTTCTGTCTGGGGCACCACAGAGCTACACAAAATTCTCACTAGCAATCATAAATTACAAAGCACTTTTAATATAGTCTTCTTTCTACCTTTCAAATGAAATTACATTTTCCAAGAAGCTTTGACTCATTCAGTTCTGACCTCACACTGACGAGTTCATGGGTTCTTCCAAACTGTATTAAAACTAATACAATACACAGAAATTCCATCACGTTGGACCTCAAAATTTTACTTCAAGTAAAACTGTGGAGACAGCCAAGTAGATCATGCAAGTTCAAGCTTTGTATGCAAAACAGTCCATTGATGCACTTTCCTCACAAAAAGAAACACTCTTAGCAACTAAGATTTATCTTCTTCACTTGGTAGAAGTTACTTTGGTCTTCTATTATCAATTATTCAGATTATGACAACATACCAACCAAAAATATCCATTTATCACAGCTTCTAGCATTGAGGGGAAAGGCATGACAGACTCAAGACTGCCAGTGTGATGCACAAAAAGAACTCCGATATTTCTGCATAAGCTTCATGACATCTTCCATACTGGTACACACATATTTATTCCACAGAAACCGTAACATTGTAAATATGAAAGCTTTTATTTTAACCCACTGTTTGTTGCACTATCCTCTTCAAAAAGCTATCAGGGAGCTTTTCACATCTGTGTTTCACCTGATGCTTTCATTTGCCGAAAAATTAAACTCCTTTTACACTTGCCTACTGGTAGTGATTTCTAAATCTGCAATAAACTGCTCTCTACAAATGAGGCATGAAAGCAGAGATGTCTTGCCACATAAAAATAACTTCAACAAATACAGGCAGCAAATTTAATGCTTGTTTTGTAACCATATACTGCATCTTTCAGCTTTACTAGTCTAAAAATAAGATTTATTTATCTGTAAATAGCAAAATCTTAATCTTGGGATTTTCCAGGCAAAAAAAAAAATTGAAATAAAATTTGATTCTGAACCTATTAGAAAAACACTTCATGGTGTGTCTGTTTTCTGAATGCCACCTAATTGTATCAACAGCTCATACTACCAGCTATTATTTTTTTATTTTTAGAAAAACACATAAAACCGATATCATTAAACCATAATCATCAAGAATAGAATCACAGAATGGTCCGTGTTGGAAGGGAGCTTAAAGATAACATAGTTCCAAACCCCCCCCAGCAGGGACAAGGACACCTTCCACTAATCCAGGTTGCTCAGAGCCCCCTCCAGCCTGGCCTTAAACACTTCTTCAGATGGGGCGCTCGAAGCTTCTCCACACAACACGTTCCAGTGCCTCACACCCTTCACAGGAAACAATTTCTTCCTATATCTAACACAAACCTACCCTCCTCCATTCTCCCTTGTCCTATCACTGCATCTCCTTGTAAGAAGACCCCCTCTGGCTTTCACACACAGCCTCTTCGGGCACTGTAAGGCTGCCATAAGGGCTCCCTGGAGCCTTCTCTTCTCCAGGCTGAATAACCCAAACTCTCATAGCTTTTCCGCATACAAGAGCAGCTCCATCCCTCTCATCATTTTGGGGTCTCTCTTCTGGACCTGCTCCCACTGGTCCATGTCCTCCCTGGGCTGGAACCCCAGAGCAGATGCAGCACTGCAGGTGGGGTCAGAGCAGAGCAGAGGGGCAGAATCCCCTCCCTTCCCTGCTGCCCACACTGCTTTGGATGCAGCCCAGGACACATTTGGCTTTCTAGAAGTGCACATTGCTGGGTCATGTCCAGCCTCTCACCCACCAGCACCCCTGAGCCCTTCTCAGCAGGGCTGCTCTCCATCTGTCCATCCCTCAGCCTGTGTTTGTGCTTGGGATTGCCCAAACCCAGGCAACAGGACGTTATACACTGGGCCTTGTTGAAACCCACCCACCTCTCAAGGTCCTTCTGGGTGGCATCCCTTCCCTCCAGCATTCAACCACACCACACAGCTTGGTGTCATCAGCAAACTTGCTGAAGGCAAGTGCTAAGATCAATCAGCTTTGATTTAGGTCACTAGTAGCCACTGAAAAATCAAAATTAAAATCAATAATCTGTAATTACACTTAGAGAATAATTTTAAGAGCAGAAGAGCTAAATTAATCTTTCTGCAAGATAAATGTTTTCATTTTCTTGTTTATTTGGAAAGAAAACATATCACAACAGCTTTCTGAAAGAAATATTTCACAGTTTTCTAGAATACAAGGATTATTGAGAAAATAGGCCAAATAAACCACAAAATACTTTAATTCACTAGCTTTCTCCACAGTATCAGGCTTTTTTCCTCCACAAATACGGTAGTTTACAACATGCTTTTTTCTTCAAATGTGTGTTTTAACACCCATCTCCCATGAACACATGCAGACCAGCTAGCAGGAAGGCAACTATTTCCAGTTCTCTACCAAATGCATGCTCTGCTGTGATATAGTCCTGGCCACAGCCACAAGCACCCCAGAGAAATACCATCCTGTAAACACTGGTCAACCTTCAGATTAATAAACACTGAGCTACTAAGCAATTAAGCTTATAAGGCATTTCAGTAAAATGCAGAAGTATAGAAATTTTCAGCTACTTTTTGCTTTTATGTATTCAAAACTAAGTGATCAAATCTGATTTGAATTCTTGACTGCACAGAACAGATGCACATAATTTTCTTTTCCTCACCATCCCATCACTTGGCAAGCATCAGCTATCCAACATCCAGATCTAGCAGTACCTCTTCATGATAACCAAGTGGGTTGGTGCGTTGTTTGTTTTTGTTTTGTTTTTTTATCAGGCATCTCTGCAGGAAGTTTTCAACAGTAGTTAATATGTCAAAAGGTCAAAGGTGTAAAATCTGCACTAGAAGCAGGAAAGCTGACAGAAGTCCACTGCTGCCATTCCACAGCTGTGCAGAAATACCAAGTGTGTCTGTTAAACAGGGATTAGATACCATGGAAACCCAGAACCTCTGGAGGCAAACTTCCATGGAAAAGAATCCAGAGATTTATACTGAATGTTGTTGTCGCCTTGATTTTCAAGATTTTTTAAGCTTTCTGATGTTTACATTCTTGTAACAAATTTTTTCACATATTTTCTGTAAACTATTTATTGTTTTGCATTCTTTTATGGAAGAAGAGACATTTGATGAATTGTTAGTTTGTCCAGTGTCATTAGAAAGGTGGCACGTTCACCCTCCAATCCACTGTCACCTTTGGAAATCTATAAATGTTGGAGTCAGAAATTAAACTTGCCTTTTCTCACCTTGAGAACAGCAGTGTATACATGTCGTGTTGTTTCGTGTCCTATAGCGACACGTTGTTGAAAAATAAGTTGCCAAAAGAATGGCATTTCTACCAAAGTGAATTTTCTTGTGCAAAAATTAACTAATCTGTAGCAAGTGAAAGTGCTTCACATGTATTTAAGCAAGGCTTAAATTATTTTAGTACTCTTTTAACTAGGGATCTTTAGGCTAATGAATTTTTCAGGGTTTTTTAAAAGATTTTTACAAATCTGATTTAAAAACACAAACAAAATAAAACAATGGTGATCAGGACTTTGTGGAGGAAAAGAAAATAAAAACATTATAATGTGTGTAGATAGATCTACATAGATGTGTGTCTCTGTCCATCCCAACAACTACCTCACATATAACATTTTACATGTATTATAATTCAGATTTAACCAACTAATTACACATTTAGTAGCACAACATAGACAGCTGCATTCATTCCCTACGGCTTCCATTGAGATGTATTCCTTCTAATTCCTCCCATTAACAGTAAAAGTAGAGGTATTAGCAGATATGAGAACATATCTGGTGTGAATGCATGAACTCTTCTGGAAAAGTAAATGTTCTAAGACTAATGATGCTAGAAGTATGGTCTTATTCTTCAAAGTATATTCATTTCTCTCACCTTTTCCTGAAGGCTTCTTGTCTACTAAAAAATAATGTCACAATAATTTTGAATACTGGAATTTTGGTATCCAAACGGATACACACTTCATATTCATTGTAAAATTATAAACAGGGCATTGTTTCCTAGAGTTCTTCCTATTACAGTTATAGGAATTAACAGAGAAATTTGCCAACAAAAAGTGTTATGCCTAATTACTAATAACAACAATGGTTGGGACCAACATTTTCAAATCTTCACACAAGATATGAAAAAAATCCTAGGAAAAATAAGTTGTTAAAAGCTTACTCTAAATCTTGTACACAATAAGGTATTGCAACTCTGACCTACTCCAGAATGTAGAAGCTACTAAAAACATTACCACCTATCATGGAGTCTTTTGTTTATCAAATAGTAACTTGAGAATAGCTTGAGGAATTGGTTTAACACTATAAACAAAGTATAAAATGAGGTTTTCCTCCTTGAACGCTTTCTAGATAGAAGAAACTCAGTAACAAAACAGAAGCATGCTACGGAGACCAGAGGTCAGTCTAAGGGCGTGTTCTGTCTCCAACACAATCATCAGCACAGGAGCCTTAATCACTTCTTTGACATCCATTTTCCTCAGATTCCCCAATATGCACAGCAGTTCCATTACAGCTGGTGCAGTGTACATCTCTGCCTATCCCACTTACATCTGTTACAGATTTGATGCATGTGAGTTTGTTTTCTTGAAACTGCTGGTACAATCTGCCTGTATAATCCTGTGTATCAAAAAACCGCATATGTTAGTACACAGGAGAAGCATTCTTTTCTAAATCATACCTCAGTGAACACTCTACAATTTTAATATTGCACAATTTGGTGAATAACAGCTCCACACCTGCTTTTACCCACTCTGCAGGTGTTGGTCACTTCCAATTCCCACCACCTATTTCAGAGCACTTTTAACAAGTCCATTTCCCCTTCCTTTCTGTAGCTCCCCTTGTGAGCAACCAAAACTGTGGACAGTACCCAACACATGGGCAGGTCTTGTGTCTCATACAATACTTCCTGCTCATTCTCCCTGTACTCCCTAATGATGGGCAGTGTGGCATCAGGATTTGTTGGCAGCTGCCACTAACCAACAGCTTCAGCAAATCACCAGTCACAGGTCACATCTTTACTCAGCAGCAGCTTTATAGAATCAGTATAGAAAGTAGATCCTGGTCACTCTTAAGTCACATAGAACATACACAACATGTAAACTGTAAAAATAGAGAGAACAGGAAAGCCTGTAAAATCAGGAAACGTCACCAAGAGCAGACTCAATATTCAACAATTAGTTCAATTTCCATTTCAGCTTACATTCATTTGGGCTGCAAAATTCAACATTGATTGAAAATGCTGAATATTACTCTATACATATTTCAGTTAAAGTACAATGAGAGAGCTCAAGAACCAAATCTTCTTAAAGACAATGCAGGAGGATAACATGATAAATTTATTTTAAGAGGGAATAACAAAGATGAAGAAGACTTTCTTCCTGGAAATGTATTATGGAAACTGAACTGCAGAAGCAGCATACAGTTTCACCTCAAGCCCCTGATTTGAAAGAGGGAGGAAAAAAAGGACTCAAGTGTGTGTCTCCTGTACCATGCATAAGTGTAATTGAAAATTTCTCAGAAAAAATATGAACAACTTAGAAAGTCTCAAGATTATCGACAAACCAGGAATATAATTGCATGTGTACTTAAATAAAGCCAGCCTAGAAAAATAGTTTCCTACTCAACAATATGGCTCAGTAGCCATAATTAAATTAATTAATTAAATAAAATATAAATCAGAGGATACTATTAATCAATAAGAGCAAACTCTATTCTTATTAGCAGGTCAGTCATGCTTGACTTTCAGTATAACCCATTTTCTTAGTAACAGAAATGGAATAGTTGAGCTCTTCAACTTACAGAGATACTACAGACAAATTTCAACAGCTTAATAAAACACACATACACAACACCAGCTGAACACACTTACTGTGAATAGCAAGAACAGGCTCTCCTGAAAAGATTTTCATTTTGATTTGCAACTCACACAACAGTTATAAACATTCAGGGTCCTGCCTTAAAAAAAAAAAAAGTATGTTTAGGTCTCAACAGGTAGTTGGGAATTTTTTCAACACTACTGTTAAAGAATGCTGACTGAGCATGTCAAAGCAGTCCAACAAAATACATGGCACAAAGGACAATTTTCTGGAACTCTCAATTACCAGCGAGATAATGCACACACCTGAAAGCAGGCACTTTCCAGTAGGTTGGTTGATTATAAGGCAGCTAAACAAAATAAAGCACACAAGAAAGGAACATAAGCCAATTGTTCAACATCACCTGTGGCCCAACACTGCAGGGATTTAGTGGCTAGTTCTTTTATTTGAATGATGCACTTATTCTAGAATTTGGAACAGATTTTAAGGAGCAAACAGCTTGTGCAAGTCTTTTTTCCTAACCATTTATTCCATGTATTTGATGACCACAACTCTGGAGATTCAATTAAGAGCCTTAATGCTTCACTACATTCCCTGAAAAATACCTTAAGGACTGTTTCTGTTAAATTTCAAGATACGACAATTGATTCATAAGTACCATGATCAAAATGGACAACTGGCCTCAGTATCAGTCAAGACCCTGATCCCAATTGTTCCATGTTTTACCAAAGGCAACACTTATTCCTCAAAGATGACCAGTGTTAATTACACATTGCCAAAGCAATGTTTATCTACCAGCTTGCACCACTTTAAAAGAACCCTAAACTTCTTTCCTGAAGGAAGGAAAGAACTGCTACTATAAGTACGCTCTTTTCAATAACCTCTCCTCAAGGCCCTTTCCTACATAATCTTTTCAGATTAATCAGGGAAAAGCAAAAGCACGTTCAATAGCGGAAGCTACATATACATCTTTACCAAGGACATGACTCTGACCTCCCCAACAAGAACAATCAGTGAACATTTATAGGATTACTTTCAACAGGTAAATATTGCTCAAAGCTAAAATGGATAAACCATGTTTGTGAATATGTTAAGTTCCCCTGCAATAGTGGGAAGACCAACTTTTTCTTCATTTTTTTAACAGGGAATGCACATTTTGTAAGTAAGAAGGTGCTGCCAAGCACCTAGTAACTAAAGAAAAAGAAATATGGGTTTACAAAGAAAAATAAATCAATATAAAGCTTATTGCAGATATTATTTTGTCTACACCACTCAAAGATCGGAGGACTATTTTTTAATTGTTCTGTGCATTCCAAACACAGCTGGAGGCACAACCATGGATGAGGCTGGGGGGCATGACTCAATATCTAATGTTTTGGCTACGGACTGGTTGAGGAGTAAGTTAGACTATCTCAGTTTTTGGCTAATCTTAGCTTATGATAATGGAAACAATACTCAAGTGGAAGAGTTAAATGTTAAAATGGAAACTTATTTTTCACTTTCACTGTAAATCAGACATGCTCTGAGTGCGGGCTGTGCCTGACAAGACTTAAGCACAAACCAGAAAAAGTTAGTCATTCTCATTTAAAAACACAGCTGGTGAAGGGGATGCCCAATTTACTAAAATCAGCTACTTGTGACAGTACTTGCCCAGGAAGTGGGAGACCTAAGCCTGAGGCAGCTCAAACCCACAGTCTTGGCTCAGCAGTAGTTCAGTTTCAGTAGGAAAAGTTGGCAGTGCCTGTCCAACTTTATAAGTTGCCAATTTTTTTTCATTCTTTTTTTACTCAATCTCTTAGGATTGCTTTTCTTCTTCATTTGAAAATGGCTTCTCTGATTTGAGTGTAGTGGTATATGTTCATTCCCCTTTTCAAAACAGCTAGATATCTAGAGGGAAATTTGAGGCTATGAAACTTCAGAAAATATTGAAATCTATGACTAAGTTGAACACTGAGGTCTCACAAAGTTAGGTGCGATGACATTACCAGTTGCCACATCTTCCTTGTTTTGTCAACACTGTCACAGGGAAGAAAGTTTCAAAATATGCCTGTAATTAGACATTTGTCAAAAGTAACTCATTTTCCCCATCTAGAAGACTACTACTAACATTTTGTATTAATGCAGTGCTTGATTTCTGTGGTTATCCTAAAGTGGTCCCTACTACATTTTTCAGATACAAATGAGCTGAGAAAAGCTTCTCCTTTCAGCTTCTCCTTTCTAAAGTACAGAAAGAACACCTAGTTTGGCCATAACAGAGCTGACTCCCGCTCAGAACCCTGCTATTTGAAGTAATCTTATTTATTCATGTTACTGAACTTTTCTAATATGATTAGAAGACTTACTAGATGTGACATGCACACCACAGCCTGAAGCTGCCTTTTTACATTATGTGACCTCATGTCACTGCACAGATCAGGTACCTCTTTTTTCAGGCTTCATCTTTCAGGAACCTAAAAATCCCCCAGTTTCACAAGATAGGCTCAGCCACACCAAGATCTCGCTGCCACTAGAAAGGCCACTCCTTCTCCCAACCTCTCCTCCTGCACTACCTTTGCACAGATCCAACCTTAGATTCTGGCCTACCAAGACCTTTGGTGAAAAACCTGAGTGGAGCAACCCAGGTATATTTTGCTGGTTTTACTCTTTTTTTTTTTTTTTTTTTTTTTCTCAGCATGGTAAAACTTAAGAAACTAAGCCAGTTTGTGTGCAAAATTGCTTAGGTCATTCTGTGCCCACACCAAAAAGAAAGGCAACTGCCCACATAAAAACCAAGAATGTTACTGTAACCACTGATATTCCTGGTGTACCAGTGAGCCAGGGTTTCCTCCTGTGAATCAGCTGCAGGGCAGGATGTTATGTCTGTGGCCCTCCAAGAGATTCAAAAATCAGATAGTAACAGCAAAACATGGTTAAACGACCCTGCTTTAAATTTATACAAAAAAGTATTGTATCTGTCCAGTACCTCAGCACTTTACTTAGAAGCAACATACAGAGGGACTTGAAGCTCATTTTCTTGTCTGTATAAAATGAGAAAGTATTTATAAATTTAAATAAAAAATGGGGAAAAAAGTAAAATGTAGTCCTTTAAGTATTAACTGCATCCCTACTGTATCTGCAAATGTTTCAACAGTTATTATCTTTCTTGTTTGCAGCAGGAGTCTTCATTAAAAAATAGCAAAAAAATATTTACAAAAATATTAAAGCCATTCTTTCAACAGAGAAACTACTGTTTAATAGACAAAGTTGTAACAGGTAAGTTCTACAAAGAAATTAAAAATTTTAAATGGCTAATATTACAGTCCAAGAAACAACTAAGATGCAAGGACAGATGATTGTCTGAAGGCATCATTTACCTCATTTCAGGAGAGCCTCATTTGCTTTACTAAGCCATTAAAAGTCTAATCTAGGCGTTTCATGTGCAAAAAGTCAGTACAATGAAAAATTGTATCTTCTTATGATTGATGCTCCTATCACTAAAAATATCTGTGCAACTATCACAAGCAAACAACTGTAACACTTATCAGTTAATGCATCTTTTCTCAGTATTTTTCAGTATTGTAAACTTAGAGCTCCAGATGAAGAATTTTATCTTCCAGTTATGATCTCACCCCAATTCTGTTGCTTGTGGAAAGCAACAGAATTTCCCTAAGCTAGCTTGAGCTGTTCAGTAACACCAATTACATAAGAGTTTTCCTAAGACAATAAATACTGTAGAAAATACAGTAAATATATAGATATAAGGTAGCAGTCTTACATCAAAGCCGTAGAATTACCTAAATTTGGGAGTTTATTTGTTAATCACTATTAGGCTCAGTCCCCGGAAAAGAAAGAAGAGATTTTTCTTTGTTCACATTTCCTGTGTAGGTTGACTTTCACAAGAGTTACAAAGACAACCTGACTTTGATCAAGGTTTTTAACTAAGTAATATTGGGAGAGTAAAGAGTCAGCAACAATGGAGGTCACAGATACAGAAAATAAAGCCTTATCTTTGTTTTTTGCTATAGTGTTTACAGAACAAATTTTCAACTCTTAGCCCCATTTCTATAAGCACACACAACTTATACAAGACAAAGATCCCTTTTAAAAAGCCACAATTTCTTTATCCCTGTATAGTGTCATACAACAGCTGGCTGCCATCAGAGTCTTGCCTCAACCATCACTTACAAACCCCACCAAAACCAAATGCTACAGTGGCATGGCAAGTTCAGTAACAGCTGAACTGACATCCCTCTGGAGAGCTGCCTTTGGCCCCACCCAAATCGGTTTGTTACCTTCCCATTTTAGCATTTACCTGTTTAGCTCTGACCAAACCCTAAGTCAAAGACTCAAGACTACCTGACCCCAAACTTTAATCAAGAAAGACTAGTTATTATAATTCATGAGCAGTACAGCTTCTAAGTCCTGCAGCCTTCAATACAATTTCTGTGCCTAAATCACTCATATGCATGTGAAGTCTTCCCTGATGACTCAGTTATCTGGAAAGCCACATTTCTAAGTAAAAAAGACAACCTTGAGCTTTAATGCTTAGCTGCTCTTTCAGTTTTATGTGCTGCAGAAAACAGCTGCATTTCCTCCTCTTTGTTCCAATACAGATTCAAAAAGCATCATTCCAATCAATTTTTCTGCAAACAAGCTGGACTAGAAGCAGACATTTCTGACAAGACAGTAATGCTATTAAGGTCAGATGACAAAGAACTAGAAGGTAAAAACAATCATAAGAATGATTACTGAAATTTTTTCATTATATTTTTCCTAAACTTGATGCCTTATCCAACAAAGAGCAGAACAGGGGAAGAAATAGAAAAAAAATACAACAAAAAGTAAATGATACAGCTGTAACTGACTTTTACCTTCAAGGAATGTCAAATGTAAAATTTAAGACACATTGACCAACAGGAATGCAGTCATTCAAGTGACTAAGGAAAAGAAAAAAGGAAGTAAAGCAAGACAACAAAGGTTGGCTAATTTACTTCTAATGTCATACTCCTGCAGGGAAGCATGACAAATTCTTACCCATCAATTATTTGTCTTTTTGCCCTACGAAGAGAGACAAAACAGTAGGGCCAGAAAGCAATACGAATCACACATGCCCGCGGCAGAGAGTTACGTAATGCTGACGTACTGCCTGCTCTTTGCTCACAACACTCACTTTGCTGCAATTCCAAGTACCAGCTTTTAACAGCTGCCCAGTTTGAACTCTTCTAAACTGCTTTGTAAATAAGATGCAGACACAAAAAGAAGAACAAGATACAGAATGCAGCTTTAGAGCTATTTCCAACAGAGATAAAAATAAGAAAAGCAGAGCCTTATGATGAGACATATTCTGCTTCATAAGAAGTCATAGAACTGGCTTTTTGTGCTAAAACTCAAAACTAAATTGCCTGCCAATCTAAAGTCTTTTAATTTAATTTACTTGAAGAAATTACAAACAAAAAGAGAAAGATAGCTCCTTCAACTTCACTGAAGTGCTACTGCCAGGAAACACAAGTCAGTAATTCTTTTGATAATAAAACACACCTAGAAATCTTTCTATTTAGAAAAGAGCTTGCCCTGAATAGAGTCAAACAGATTAGCTAGAAGTGAAGGCAGAATAGGTACAAGCAGGGCCAAAAAGTATTTATTATTAATCATGGGAGAAAGAAAATAGTGAACACAGCAGAACTGGCCAGATTTCACAAAACTAAATTCATAAAACATTCATAAAATGTGGTATTAGCCATATTAAGTCATCATTTGTTCCTACATTTTGTCTTTAAAAACTAGGACACAACCATAAAATCTGCAATAATCTATTGCTCAGTACCTATCATAGCCATTATGTAAGCAAATACATCACAACACTTAAGATCACATGCTTGAATAATCAGCTGCTAATTAAGTATATCTGCAATTGCCTTGTTCCTTCCTTTCTCTGACCCAAAACAGTAAGTAAACAACATTACAAAAATCTCAGTCTTCAGCAGTCAGATATAACAAAGAAACTAAAACAATATGCTCCTTCCTATGGGGCAGTAATCAGTAAGGCTGTATTTTAAACTCTGGAGCACATCAGACTGACTTATAACAAATGACTACACAATTTAATATACACAGCAAACTGAGGAAGCCAACTCACACGGACAAACATTAAGCTAAGCCCTTTTGGAAGGCCACACCATATAGTGTTTACCCAAAGCTGGGCATCAGCACCATCACTAGAAATTCCTAACAAGCGTAAGATAAAAATATTACAGAGACAAATTATTTCTTCCATTTTTTTTTTTTTTACTCCTTTGATTAACTAAATTAAAGTTTCCCTTCTACCTGTTTGACCTCTAATAACATAAGCTCTTTCAAGGCCTTTAAAAACATGCCCAGGTTACCTCAGGCCTTGAGGAAGATAGTGGTTGTAGGCTCTCAAGAAAATGCTCTGCCAGCATTTTTCTTCTCTGTTGCAGAGAAGAAGGAATGACTTTAGGACTTCTACTTTTCTAAGATTTTAAGTTATGGAAGCATGGTGGCAGAAAAAAAGCAGCTGGTGACCAACTACCACTCTAAAGGAATATGTCACAGGGTGTGTGGTGCCTTCATCACCTCTATGACAATCCCTGTATCTAACTGCCCAAAAGCATACAGAAATTCACAGTACTGTAAGACTATAAAAATAAATATTCCAAATATAATAAAAGTGTTTCCTATTATTTTTTCTTAAATCATAACCGAGGAACAATCTGAATATGAATACCACTATTTACATATGCACAGATGTAAGTGTGATTACTTCTGTGGACATTCTTTTCACTGCTCAAGCTGTAAAACAAATAGTAAGATACATAATTCAGGATTTAGCTAGAAGATTGCAGTAGAAATTTGAATCACAGAGAGTAACAAAGATTTCAGACTTCCTTATCTTTACATTCATAGCAAAACTATAAAGTACAAGGAGTTTAAGGATAAAATTAAAACTTTTGAGGAGACTGACTACACCTAAGTAATTTTTACACCCAATAATCAGGAAAGCTTACATATTTTGAGTATAATTGACCTTAAGCTAACGACTGCAAGATTTATGTAACTGACATTAAACTAATGACTGCGAGAAACAAACAGGACAATCCATTCAGGCAGGATGAAAATCTTTGTATTCTAAATGATTACTTCCGTGGTAAAGTTCAGGAACAGAAGAAAAACTGGTCCCAGCGACCCACAAAGCTCCAGACCGTTCTTGAGAAGAGGCTGTTCGTGCATGTGCATACACACACACACACTCACTGAAGGTCAGTCTCCTCCCTGCATTTCACACTTCCTTCCCTCCCTCTAGTCTTCACACAGGCCTTGCACTCTATTCCTGTGCCAGACAGCAAAGGGCTTTTAGAAATCACAAGGTTTCAGCGATTCGCTCCGCGGCGCGTACTCAGCAGAGACAAGGACCGCTGCCCCTTCCTCCCCCGGCTGCTCCGCACCGGCGCGGCGCACCCCGCTCTCCTCCTCGGCCGCGCTCTCCTGGGAGCCGCCACTCGCTCCCGGCCGGGGGAGGCGCCCGGGAAAACCCGCCGAGCCCGGGCCGGGACCGGCCGCCGCGGGAGCCAGCGGGAGGGGAGAGGGAGGCGGCCAAAAGCAGCTTTCCGAGCAGGCCGGGCAGCCGCCCCCTCCGAGGCCGGGGCTGTCGGGGAGGCAGCCCCCGCCGCCCGAGCAAGGCCCGGCTGTCAGAGCCCCTTCGTGGGACGGGCCACGCTTGGCCCCGGTCCCGGTCCTGGTGCCGGCCAGACCCCCGCACGTAGGAGCCGAGAAGCGGGGGCGGGGGAAGGGCGCTCCGGTCGCACCCTGCCCCGCCGCGCCGGCCCGAGGGGCGGGGGGAGGCGAGCGGGGCCTCGCCGGGGACGCCGCACTCACCACTTGGTAGCGGCTGACGGGCTGGTGGTGATCCATCCTGGCCGCCCGCCGACACGCACGGGCGCGGCCGCAGCTCCTCCGACCTGGCGCCGCGTCGCTCGGCTCGTCCTTCCCTTCTTCCTTCCTTCCTTCCCCCGCCCGCTCGCCCGGCGCCGCCGCCGCCCGGCCCGGCCCTGCCCCGCTGCGGCCGCCCCTCGCCCGCCCCCGCGGCGGCGGAGCGGCCCAGGCCCCGCCCCGCCGGGAGCCGCGCTCGCCCGGCCCGGGGCTCGCCGTGCGCGCCCTCCGCCCCATCCGCCGCCCCGGCCGCGCTCAGCTCGGGGCGCTTCTACCGCGGCTGCCGGGAGCGGGTCTTCGTCTTTCGCCGCTCTTCGCTCGGCAGCAGTGTTCTTGTTAGGTCCCAAGCCCAGGCCTTGCCCGGATATTTATCGCTGTTGATCACCGTGGGGCAAGAAGTACAATATGGCACAGAAGACATACTGGGAACCCGGAGAGCGATTTTGACTAGGCATCTACCTAAAGTGATTAAGAATCCTGAGCCCGTTTGCTTGCTGTTCTTGTGAAGGCAAAAGCACCGTTCTGTGGCAAGGAAATGTGATTTTCCTCTTTTCCTCTTGAAACCAAATATTCAGATGTTTATGACCTCCTGGAGTAAAACCAGTTAAAAATGCCTGCACCTATAAAGGTGTATGGGGTGAGGCTGACTCATTTCTAGGTTCTCGAGCTGCCAGATGTGCAGCTGTGGCACGCAACAACTTCAAATAGCCGGAGATTCGTCTCTTGGCTGCAGTGGAGAGGAGCGTTCGCGTGTGCTGCCCTGTAGCTGATCTGCAAGGCAAATGCTCTCGCAAAACTGGCTTCTCGCTGTCACTAATGGCCGGCACGCAGAACTTTATCCTGCAGCTCAGGTCATCACCTTTCCGTAGCTGCTTGCTGACCCGAGCGGCAGGGTGAGTGTTTCTGTGCAGGCACTCATCCCTGGTGAGCTGGGTGAGGACCTGCGGAGCGGGTGAAGCGCCAGTAGGTGCGCGTGGGAGGGCAGGGAAGTGGAGAGCGAGCTCCATTATTGGAGTTCTGTTTCTGGATGGGGGTGGGAGTGAAGATAAGCAGGATCATAACGGAGGAGGTGGAAGCGTGAGACGTGCGTGTGTGTGCCTGGGACCTTGCTTGCAGCCCATACCCGGCCAATGCAAGCAGTTACTAAAGTATCCAAATGAAAAGAAAAACGTGTTTGGAAAGTTCAGGCCTGTTCTGTTGGTTGCATTTGTTTTGTTTCTTGTACAACTGCGCTGCACGTCAAAAGCACCAGCAGATAGGAAACAAAGCTGGTTAGCAGTGGATGGGTTTCTATAAGCTAGAAATGAATTAATATTATTTTCCTAACAGGATTTTCTCCTATTCTTTCATTATACATAATAAATGTTTAATTATTCTGTCCTTAAAGGAAGAGTTATTAGTAAAGGTCATCTTGAAAGTTTGTACAGAGTACTGCAGTGTGTTTCAGTTACCAAAACCTCTTAATTATATTTCCAGATTTCAGGGGACATGAAAATTGGACCATTTGTGTAATTAGTTTAACATCTTCTCTATCGCTAGCAACAGTTATCTCCAAAGTAAACTTTTTCTGAAGTTCTGCATGTGACTTCTCAGCTCAGGAAGTTGTCACCTGATCTCCATGGCTTTTTAAGGGTTGTGTCTCAGCTCTGCAATGTACTCCTAGAAACTCCAACTAGTTAAGAGCTGCCAAATGGAATTTGACACTGCAAAAACTAGAATACAATTGAGTAAGCTTTTATTAAGATGTAACCTTCAGTTCTGAACTCATCCAATTCATATCTTTTCAGGGAAGGAAGGACAACAGGCAGGAACCAAAGTGCATTTAATAGGAAAATTGGAAAATATTCCATAGTGCTTGCAAAGAGTCAGCAGAGGCAGCAGCAGATTCAGTAGAGATAATACAGTTGTGTGTGGAGAAGGAGTTTCACATTTAGGGACAAATTTTGGATGGATGGTCTAGCTTATATACAGAGACCAAACTTCTTTTACTTTAGGAATATAAGTGTAGTTATGGGACTTACAACAAAGCAGGCCATGTGGCCAATTTAGGCTTTAAATATGCCTTCTTTTGATTCTTATTCTTTCTGGAACATCAAAATATAAAAACAGATCATGCATTTATTTCAGATCTGTGTATTTTCAAAATAGTGTTATCTGTATATTTGAATTTAACTGTCTCATTCCAGAGGCTTTTACCTGTCTCATTCCAGAGGCTTTTACCATGGCATAATATTAATCTATAATGCAAAGCAATTGGCAAACATTAAGGTTCCTTAGAATCACAGAACCACAGAATGGTTGGGGCTGGAACGGACCTCTGGAGGCCAGCTGCTCAAGCTGGGATACCTGGAGCAGGCTGCCCAGGACCAGAGGGTTTTTCAATATCTCTGAGAATGGAGTCTCCACAACTCCCTGGGACAACTTAAGTCAGTGCTCAGTGACTCTCACAGTAAAAAAAAAAAATAAAAAAAAATCCTGATGTTCAGAGGGAGCCTCCAGTGTTTCTGTGTAGGCCCATCGTCCTGGCTTTGACACTGAGCGCTGCTGAGAAGAGCCTGGCTCCATCTGCTAAGCACCTTCCCTTTAGATATTTGTATACATTGATGGGATCCCCATGAAGCATTTCTGCTCCAGGCTGAAGGGCCCCAGGTATCCAAGACTTGCTTCACAGGAAAGATTATCCAGTCCCTTCATCACCCCATGGCTCTTTGCTGGACTCTCTCCCATGAGTCCGTATTTCTTCTGTACTCTCTTGTACAGAATATATATTGAATGTAGGAAATGGGTCTTTCAGAAGTGCTAGGAATTTATTACTTAGATGAACAAATCATGTGGACTGTCCTATTGACTAAACCCCTTGAATGTTATTTTTAAGATTTACTTTTTTATTTTGACTTTCTTTAACCTTAACAGGCCTGCAACGACAGTAATGGTTAGGACTATATTTTGGATCCTGAAGAATATTGTTTTTCTGTCAAAGAACTGTATTTAAAGAAACAGAAATAGTGCTCTAAATAGCATGTAATCAAAATAGTTTCAAATTTACATTTAAAAGGAAGTATTGCTTCAGACAGTTTTTTGGTTTTTTTTTTAAGAAAAAAGAAACTTAATTGCTGTTAGTCAGCAAACTTACAACAGTTTAAACTTTGTTCCACCATGAAAATGAGCCAAGAAAATATTCTTCTCGGTAACAGCAGCTCTTGCAAGCCCAGTTCTGTGAAAAGTTGTCTTGAAGGATGGCATCTGAATTCAGACAAGTCTGAACTTAACTGCACAAAGGCAAGGACTGTTAGAAATTTTAATCTTGTTTTTCATTTATTATTCAATCAATGGCCAGCAAAAAGAAAAGCACAGTATTTATCTTTACATTTCTTCACCAGTTTCTTCTTCAGTATTTATCTTCATTTCTTCATTTAAATTTTAAAGTTTCTTATGGAACCCACAGACTAGGTAGATTTCAGAAGTACATTAATTTTATCTTAATAAAGATACATAAACCAAATACTTATATTGGTTAAAATGCAAATATTTATATTACATTTATAATACATAATATTGTACTATTTTAAGTAAATATTGCAGTTACTATAGTAGTTTATTTGCTGTACAGTATAAATAATCTAAAAATTTAAAAATAAAAGCTGTACGTACCTTTCCAAAACTTGGGAAACAAAGTAAAATTTCAGGTTTTATAGCTTTGCATAATGACTTTAGCATGTGTTTTTAAATGTCTAATACAGATAATTCACACAGTCAGTGAGAAATAAATATTTCTTTCCCAAATGTAAATCTAATGAAATTAATGTACTTAATTTACTCATGGACTGATGCTAAAGCAGGCTGTGAATTTATTGACTGCATTTATTTTCCTCTGTATTTTCAAACTCATTTTATAAGCTATTTGGTTTTAGTTTTATGTTCCTGGTTATGTAAACTGCACAAAATTTGCAATCTCTGTATGGGCTTAGATAGTTAGTTAAGGCAGGAAGTTGGCTTAAACAAACCACTGGGACTGAATTTTTTAGAAAGAAACAGCAAGACTTTGGCTTAGTTTTCTTCATGTTTTCTTCTCCTTTTTTTAGGTAACATAGGCAATGCCAGAGCCATCACTAGCAGGAGCACTGGGCTACTTTTAAGATTTTGTAACCCAATGTAGATTTTCAATTACATTATCATCATCTGTGTTCAGTGTGTATATACAGGTGTACAGTCCTGCAAACCTGGCCTTTGGATATGTCCAAATACCATGCAGATGTGTCCGAATGAGGTTTAAAAGTCATTACTGCAACACAGAGCTCAGGCTGGGAAATATCTCAAATATTTGCCTTGGTCTAGGACAGATTTTGCAACCTGCATGGATCTCTTTACTGCTGCAGCTATTTCCTGCTAAGTCACAGAGACAGTTCTGAACTAGCTCAGCTGTAGTCTGACAAGCTCCACACAGCTGTGTGTTGCACAGCTAAACTTTGTCTAAGCTGGTAGCATGGTTAGATCCCTACATCTCAGTTGTCTCCCTTACAGCCTACATCAATTACCTTTGCTGGCTACCAGCACAGTTAAAGCAGCACACCACAGAAGTGAAGGAACACCATCTTTTAAAAAGGCTTCAGACAAGTTCAGGGAGCCAATGCTCACATTAGCAGCAGTACAGCTTCTTCAGTACAGCTCAATGGTTTTGCAAGGAGAAAAAAAAAACAAAACATAATGAGCTGCCACTGGAAGATGATTGCTTAGCCAGTTCTGTGCAGTAGGCTATGAGTCTAGAGGAAACAGTACAGAGTTCATAAATAAAGGCCGAGACAGCGTGTGTCTTAGAGTAGTTTCTTCTTAAAAGTCGTATTTCCATAAAATGTGACACATTGAGAATGAAGAATGAATGCAAAGGCTGCTGGTGTTTCACACAGGTGACAGAGAACGGCCTAATGATGAGAAAAAAGGAGCTGCCAAGTCCCACCTTTTTGGAGAGGCACATGTACATGAGAGAAGTCAGTTTAAAGCAGGAGAATCACAGGAATAGACACATGAGTGTGTGCCAGTTTGAAGTTGTTCACTTTAAAACTAGAGTCTCTCTTTAAAAATGAGTTTATAACTATTTTTTTAAAATCCCTTGCAATAAAATATAATAATTTAAATATTTGTGTGTGATGAACACTGATGGTGGACACTACCTAAACACACCACAAATGTCAAAAGCTGAGAAGTAACTAGAATTTTCTAAAATTTTTATGGCCTAGCTTTTCAGTGTGTTTTCAGCTACAGATCTGATGTTAAAAACCTGATGTTGACAGTTGCCAACATGTGCTATTATGTAAATACACAATGTGTAACAAACAAAAATAATACCCCTATGGCTTTGAAGTTTTCATTTAACAAGTGAGGTTGAACGGAATGTGCAGAAGTCAGTCAGAGTCGATAAAACCAATGACATTAAATTTGAAATACAGAATAAAGAATGTAAATATACAAAAAACTGTGAAGGAATGTGGGAAATATGTGAGAAAATACCTCCAGCTGGAAAACAATGAACAACAAAGCAATCCCCAAACCCTTGAAATCTGTTGGGGAAAGAATGGAGGAAATGGTAGAAAATACAGACATCTGTAGGCTTAGTGCATCAGAAATCAATACAGATGCATGCTACAAGAAGAAATCCAATGCTGTTATGAAGTCTTATTTGAACAAGATATATATTTCTATTCTGATTTTGGCAACACTTGTCATTTTTGTAATATCAATAAGACATGATTAAGTAGAAAACAGTTTTAGCATGTATTCTGTAGGAAAAAAATTATTCAAATATTTGTTAATCCAGTTATCTGAAAGCTACTTTGATATTAAATTGGCTGTATACAAAACAAAATCCAGTCAGTTAAGGAACTTGATGCTATCTGAAAATAATTTTGTTATACAACTAGAAAAGGAAAGACTAAGTAATAGATACATAGTAACTCCATGCTCTTGTAGTGCCAATGTTGCTGTAAGTATTAACTGCAAAGCATAGTCTCTGTCCTAAAGGAATAGAAGGAAGCTGGATATATATTCACAATAATTTACTGCTAGATCAGTAAGTCTGAAGTGTTGGCATTTCTCCTAACTCTTACAATACAATATAAAGAGCTATTTGAAAAAGCTATAAGATGAAAACGATCTCTTCAGTTATCCAAATGATGCTGATCATTCAAATCAGATGTGCTGTGACACTGCCCTGCACAGTACTGTTAGAGGGTTTTTCTAAATAACTTTGTCTGTTCATCAGTGTATATGTTCCCCATATATACTCTCGAGCAGGCTTTGTGTCCAAATTGATTTTCTTCTACATAAAATACAGCTCCACATAAATTATAAACCTCTTTTATTATGAACTCCCCCCTTTTATGCTGTGTTTGTAATGCAACTGCATTAAAAAGCACTCAGTGGTATCAGAGCTGTTGAGCTGTTAAAGTGGGTCCTTGTAATGCCAGCTTAGTCTCCTTTGAACATAAGGCAGAATACAAACAGAAATAGAGCAAAATATAACAGAAATGTTGTTAACCACCAGATCATCAACCAGACCTAGCCAGCAAGTGCTAACTCAGCCTAAATTCTGGCTAAGGCCCCATGCCTCAAGTTTCCAATTGAGTAAGCATTCTGTTTCTTGGTTCAAATGACTCTTCAAATGACTTTCAGAGGATTTCTGATGTACATAGATTTTACCTATTATTTACCACATAAGCATAGGTAGCATGTAAATATGACCACTTACCTCAACAGATAATTTCTTAAGCATGGAGAAAAATATTCTTTTTGCTGCTCCAGCATGCTGACTGTCAAACAACATTGTGTCCCATTGTCAGAATACACTCTGCTATTTCAGATACAGTTGCCTAAATTTTATTCAGTCACTGCTCAGGAACTAGTAATATGCAAACACATGAAAGCTGCTCAGGTCTTTTGCATACTCTTGTTCTTAGAAGTACGTAGATCTCTGGAAAAAATGCCTCCTTTGGTGAATCTGAGTGGAAGTCTCCATCAACATCCGATTTGACCCAGGGCTGCAGTGGTAGAAAGGAAAAATAAATGTTGAGAAATAATCTTCAGTGGAGATTTCCACTGAAGCTAGCTTTTGTTCCATTATGTGGTATGTGTAGGTAGCTTCAGGCATGATATTTCAGCATTCCTGTCAGTTTGGAGACAAAGAAAGCAGCGCTGTGCTTGAAAGTCTTAAATGCTGCTGGTAATATGCAGAAGGGCTCTAAACCAAACAGCTCAGTAAGGGTCTGAGATCCTGCACATGCTAATTGAAAGGAGGAGCACTTATCTTGAAATATTTGTCAGCTGTGTTGCCCTGATTTATTCTACTACAGAGCAGTTAGCTCACCTAAATTTAGATGTTTCTATCACAGATGTCTGCATTGGATCCAGATATCTGGGTATTTTTTATAGTGAGTGGAGGAAAAAAGGCACTTTTATGATGCTATTCATCTCATTCTAAGATACATACTCCTGGTCTTGTCACTGGGTACCACTGAAAAATGTGTGGCCGCCTTTTCTTCATTCCCTCCCTGCAGGTATTTATACCCATGAGTGGGATTCCCCTCAGCCTTTCTTCTCCGTGCCCAACTCTCTCAGCCTCCTCAAGGAGCCAACAATGAAAGGTGCTTTTCTGGACTTCATAGTTATAAACAGGGAATAATTGGTCAGGGATATGAAAGTTGGAGCAGCCTAGCCTGCAGGGGCAAATCACCACTAGAGTAACAGGATCCAGAACGATACAGGGGGAAGAATATCCAGAGAGGAGGAAGAAGGGCAAAACTCAGGACCACAAGCCTGCATTTTGGGCTTCAATTTCTTCAGAGAACTTCTTGGAATAATCCCATAGGATATGACCCTTGACCCCAGATAGAGGAAGGCTCCAGGAGAGCTGATTTAAATTCCAGTATCACCTCCTTCAAGCTTAAGAAAGCTCCATCCCAACAAGACATCAAACAAAGGCAGCAGGAATCCTGCATGGATGAGCAAGGAGTTCCTAAACTGATTCAGATATAAAAAGAAGTGCATGAGATGAGGGAAATGACAGGTGACACACAGGGTGCACAGAATGTATCTTTAATAAGGGTATGTTTTTCAAAAAAATAGCAGAAGGTACTTTATTTCAATGTTGGAGCTATTTTGTTTTATTTTATTTTGTTTTATTTTATTTTATTTGGATATCTCATTTGATTAGCCCTTTCTACCTGGAAAGTTGAGGGAAAGGACATTTAGGGTCTAATTTTTCTCACCACAAAATAAGGGAGGAAAGATGAAAGAGGGAAAGCATGTTCAAGAATTTGAATAGGAGATAAGTCTCCTGTGCTTTTGGAAATGTGTTCACATGCCAGCCATACTGCCTTGGAGATGAGAACCTTGTGGGCGTCAACCACCATGCTAGTTCTGCAATGTGGCCAAAGCAGAAATTAAAAAAAAACACACCAAAGACCAGGTACATATCTCAGAATAAGAGAATGAGTGACTGGAGATCAGTACCATGGGATGTTCCAGCCATAAGTACACTGAGTAACAATTAAGTGTGCTTATTTCCATGTAATTTGGAAAGCTCTTCAGTGAGATCTTCCAGAAGTGCTGGTCATGTGCTGACAATACTGCTATTAAGATGGTGGGAACCGAATATATAACTTCTGTAAAATCTGCAGGCAATATTGAGTCTCAGAAAGAAGAGTAGGCACCAGAGAAAGAGAAAAAGATGAAAAATAATTTGCAAAAACCTTTGGAAACTTGGAAACCAACAGATGGGAGAAACCATATTGTCTAAGATGCTGGCTGATACTTTGAGAGAGTTTGACTAGAACTAAGTCAGAACTAACTAGAACTAAATCCTTTGCTCCAAATACTTAGAGATCTAAGACTGCTTTCCTAGGTCCAGTTTCCCTTGACCATATCCTAACTCCATTTGAGGGATATACTCAGGCATGCATTATACCAAATTCCCTAGCTTTTGATATTTAACCTACCATGTTTCAATTGAAAAAGTCAGGACTTGTGAGCTGAATGGGACCCATAGTGTTTTACAGCATCTTTTTCTGGTATTTCCATCTGGAATTGTGCCAGAATCCCAGTAAAAGAGAATCTACATGCAACAGCTGTAGTTAGGACTCGGGAAGTGCCACAGGAACAGGACTTCAACTCAGGCGTCAACAAGTAACACAGAATGTTTAACTCAGCACACAAATGTCCACTTGGCAGGACATGCTGGTCTCAACTACTTTCACTCTGTGACAGATGTCCCACTCATGCAGAAGTGTGGCATTTGTTTGGCTCATTGGGACATCAGACTTATGAGTGATAGAAAACTTGGTTCCAAATGTGGAATATTCAAGTTGTTCTGATGTATGAGCTCTTGCTGAGGTAAAGTGTCTGAGATAAGACCATGGTATTTGCATATCAAAGCAGTTTTCCCAAGCATGTGCCTTTCAGGATGACTTTTAGAAACATTAGTTTATCTGAGCACTATCATAACTAGGTAAAGTAAATGTTAATAATTCAATCTCCTTGAAAATCAAGAAATGCATCGCCAGGATTCAAAACTTTTTCAGGATGTTGTAGGCAGGACTGGGTGCCTCAAATGGAGGCATTTGCTCAGAGTGAGCTATGTGTCCAGATTCTTCAGCCTTACAGCCCAGCACATACAGTACCAATATGAGTAGCAGGCTGCAGGCTCTGTGTGTTTTAAGTTGAGAACACAATTATTAAGATATATCAGGATTCATGTGTACTTGCCTTGACCTGCCTGAAGGCTGAGGTTAGTTTGTTTAGCTGTAACAGCTGTTGTCTGATAACCAGCTAACAGTTAGATTTGTTTCAGCCTTTGCTTAGTTTTGTACAGCTGAATGGCATAAGGCTTATTAAAATATATATTTTTATAAATATACACATAAATGCAGCATGTAATTTTTCTTTCTCTAGTGATCTGTGATGATGCTACAATAAAAATACAGGGTAGAGATGTGCAGGCATGGGATGATAACTGCAGCCTTAACAGCAGAGACACAGGCTGATAACAGAGGCCTCTGGTTGTAAACAACTTGGGAGCACAGTAACTGGCTGCCAAAGGAATTCTACCTTGGCAGATGGGTAAAATTATTTAGAGGTGACAAAAAGAGGAAAAAACAGGTATCTGATATATGTTAAAACACACTGTACATAGTAGATTTTGCTGTAATAGGGAACTGTGAGCCAATGAGTAAGGAGCAAGCAAATCATATTAGGAAGTACATAATTATGACACTAGGAAGACCCAAGACTGAGGAAGAGAAAACCATCAATACCAACATTATATTTTCGGTAAAGAGAAGTAAGAAACTCTCCACATCACATCTCTTCCATGGATGTCTTGCCATGACACACCCAGACCCCCCAGACAGAAGCCATCAACTTTAGGACAGGATTTCTGTGTCACCAGAGTAACACTGGAAGGGTGAGCATAATATCAAAGGGACAATTACTATAAAGTTTAAGTCATTTTGATTTTCACCCTATGATTATAGGGATTAGCCATAATGTTTGGATAATTTGAATTAAAATTTATAGTATCATTATGTTCAGACTAATAAAAATTCTTTGATTAGACTATCAAGACATGAATTAGACCAGCAGTAAATTCTCAATTCTGCATGAAATGTAAGTGACCCACATAAACTGCGTAAGTCGTATTGCACCAAATTGGTGACCTAAGACATAATTTAAATGCAACAAGTCAATACTAATTTTGTGGAGGACCTAGTTTGTGGGCCTAGATTCTTAAAACTTGATGTAGCTACCAACTTTTTTGATTTGGTTTCCACTGACTGTAATGGGAGGTGAGGTGTCCAGCTCATATACAGGCATCTAGCCTATGGGCATATATAGGCATCTATCCTGTGCCTTCAAAAAGATACTGAATGTGTGTTTTGACATTCTCATTGTACAACTGAAGAGATGCCAGGTGCTAGCAGTCAATTCATGGAAGCTAAATACAACAATCAGAGTTACAGAACCATATGGGGTATGCAAAGCTCAGCTAGGCCAATTCTGCACATAGCAGGCCCAGTAAGGTCAGGTTGCTCAGACCTTACCCAGTCAAATTTTGAATATCTCCCAGGATGGAGAATCTGTTTCAACTGTAAAACATTAATTCTGTTCTCTTGGTTGGCTATAAGAAGGGCTCCTCTGGTAACTTTAGACAAGAATTAATGAAACACCGAGGAACTTGAGGTAAAATCACAGTTGAATGTGTAATTGTGGATTGGTGTCATGGAGACGATGATGGTCTAAATGTTTGTGGTGGGATTTTTTTGTCTGACTCAGTCTAGTTATAATCTTTTATACAACCTCAATTTTCTTCCTTCTTCAGCAGTTTTAGAGATACAGTCATAACTCTGAGCAAGCAGTCACATGAAGGAAAGTTCCTCTCATATAAACTCCTCATATTTTTTTAGCAAAAGAAGCCAATGGACACAAAAAAATTGGAATCATACCAAATCATGAATATTTTTAGTACCAGATGTCTGAATGAACTAGAAAACCCTTAATTCCATCTGAACCAGGTGTCCATAAGGCCAGAACTAAAAGGGGAAAAAATACAGTTTTTCAGGTTGTTTTTTGGTTTTTTATTTTGTTTTGTTTTGTTTTTTCTTTTTTTTTTTTTTTTCCCTTGGAAAGAAAGGTATGGCTTAAATAGGAAACACTTGTTTCATGGGAGTTTAGGGATCTGTCATGTAATTAACCTCTTCTAGTTCTGAGAAGGCTGCTTATCACCAGGGTACAAAGTTCAGATTTAACAAATGACAAAGCAGTATCGATCTTTGCTGCAACTTGTTACTCTGCTGTTTCTAAACATTATACCTGACATATGTTACTGAAAAGTCTAGTGATTCATATGCCATGTGATTCAGGAAATCAGTGCCAGTGTCCTCTATTTTTCAAGATAAAGAGGCTATTTTGTCCAAATCTGGCTGGCAAATTAATATATCAAATAGATCAAGTTGCTAATTCATTTCACTAGTAGTACTGTTACCACTAAAAGCACATAATTATATTTAGTGCTTCTATTTGTAAATCCCATTAGAATTGGCTTATGTGGTCATCATCCCACAGCCTGGCTATAAGAGCTCATAAATCTGAAAAATTTAGATTAAATACTTCTATCAGGAAAAAAAAAATACAGTCTGCACAGAAACAAATGACTAAGACAAAAATGGCAATGAGTCAGTCCATGTGGCCCCAGCAGTTAGTGACTGGCTTACTTCCCAACAGCATGAGTAGGGAAAAAAAACAACCACTGTGTGGTGATTAGGCTTCTTTCGTTCTTCATATTTTCAGTACAGAAATCTGTCAATACTTAGGACACAAATACAATCCCCATGGACATTGCTAACTAGAATATATCTTAAATACTGCACTACGTACACCACAGCTGCAATATTTATAGCCAAGTGCTCCAACTTGGTTCTTCAGAAAAATAAATAACAGTATGTTGACTTTGTATTGAATGTCATGCAGAGTTCAAGATGTGGAGTACCTGCCTCCAAACTGTGACATATTTATGTCCATGATAACCAGGAAAAGCTGCAGATCTTAAACAACTCGCTGTTTGCACAAAATGAAGCGTGCAAGAATGAGTGTAATGATTGCTTGTGACTTTTGAATAGTTTCTATATGATCCAAAATCTATTCTACATGCTCAAATCTGCTGCAATTTCCTCTTCTTTTTACTTCAAAGTTCTAGGTGCAATCTAATTTTCTTTCACAGTAACACATAGTCAATGGTACAAACTAACTGATTTCCCATTATGAGAGCAAAATAGAAGCAGCATCTAAAGTGCAGCCCTTAGCACCAGTTATCCCCTCAAGAGGGTGGCAATGGATACAGAAAGACATAAATTTAAGTTGTTTGGTGTTTTAAGAAAACACATAGAGTTAGTTTACTAAGGTCACAGGGGAATCTTAAATGTCTGTCACGATTTAAAGACAAATAAACACATGTAGTTGACAGCAATGAGAGTTTAAAGTTATTTCTGAATTGCAGGTAAATGTAGTGAAATTGCTGTTGCTGTAAACCTTGCTATAGAAAATTCATAAATGCACAGGCATGAACTCTTCCTGAAGGACCACTTCCTTCCTTTAAATTTCTATGGAACAAAAGCAGATTTCCTGCAAAAACACTCATTCTCCTGAATGAGAGCAAAACTGGTTACTTATAAAGGAAAATGATAAAAACAAGGTTACTGTAGCAGCTAACTGTGAGGGAAACTATGTTTTCTCTGGCTACCTCAGAGTGCTACTACATTGTCTGGCATTCTCCTGGAGCACTGTCCTTGTCTGTACAGAGGCTGGATGAAAGGTCTTGCATTGCACTTTATCAGAGGGACGCACAAATGCTGACAATGTTGTGCCAAAGTACACATTGGTATTTGATTTTTTAAAAATGCCATTGTGTCCAAAGCTAAAGAACAAATACAATTTTATAATTCCCTGTGTATTAGTACAGGAAAAAAAAAACATGTCACTTCAGCAAAGTATGAATATTTGATTCAGTGAATCATTACAGTTTATTTTAAAATAAGTCTAGAATAAAATAATAATGCCTTTTGCACTAACAGTACCACAATAGTAGAACTTCCTATGTTTAAAATAAGCAAGGCTAAACTAAACATCTTTGAACATGAGGGCCAGATACTTTGCATGTCGTTAACTGCTTTCATATGCTCAAAATAAGGAAACAGCTTTAAAAACATGATTCATAAATCCCAATGAAATAAACTCATGTGTTGTCAAACTACTGCTGTATTGCTCCAAAACTTTTTTTTTTTTAGGTATTATTTTCTGGAACGGAGTTGTTTTTCCATGGAACAGGACACAGACTACTGGATTTTAAAAAAGCATAGCCGTGAAATAACTTGTGGCAGTGATTAGATTTGCCCCAGTTCCTGGGAAAGTAAGGCTGGATGACTGCAATTATTTCCTTTCATTGTCTCCCTTTGCTTAGTTGTGCTACACAAGTTACCAAATCAACTGGAAATGCTAGATTAAAAACAGACAAATAAACAAACAAACAAACAAGCTACTCCCACTCCCACCATTTTCCCATTGTTTGAGGCTCTATGCGAGACTCATCTGAAATTCCCTGGGATAATCAAGACATCCTTATAGTGCTGGCCAAACCTAGGAGATACCTCAGGTTTTAGAGGTGTCTGAAGGCATCTACCTCAGAAACCAAAGGGCCTTTGAAATAGCAACTGAAAATTAAAGCAACTGAAGCAAACTTTTGTACTTTTACTGTCTGATTATTTTCCTTCTCCCCACTCTGCTCAGTAAACCCACACAGCAGCCTCATAAGAAATTAAGATATTCACAGTAGCAATTAATCTTTTAAAAATTGTTAACAATATCTTTCTGAAGTAATTTTTTAAACTTCTCAAAGTTTAAAAACAGACAGACTGGTTTAAATTTTCACAGAAACAAATCATTAGTAAGTGAAACAGAAACACGCTTACAATAAAGGCATAGCAGATGAGTAAAAAATATTGTATAGATCTGCAACTATATCCATTAACGATGTGCTATTATTATAAGAAAAATGCCCAGAAAAATAAAGGGGATTTTAAATTATGCAGCTATTAAAGGAGGAAAAGCATGTAGATAGAAAGAATATCCTGAAAAATAACCAGTTATGCCTGCCTTTTTTACCTGATCTAGTAGTTATCTATTAAATTAAAGTCTTTCCCCTACAGGTCTTGCCTAATTTCTATTCTTGAATGGATTGTCATGAAAATCTTAACACTATTTCCACACATATTTTACAAATGAAACCAACAGTAAACTCTAGATAAGGCAGAGCAAGAGATCAAGAATAATGAGAACGGCCAGTACTTGAGCTGTCAGAGTCTCTTTTCTAGTCATTATTTGACTCTGTTGGAAAATAGGGTTTTTCCTGGATTTTTTTTTGGATAATAAAGTATCATAGAAACATAGAATGGTTTTGATTGAAGAGACCTTAAAGATAACATAGTTCCAATCCACTTGGCCTGGGTTGGGACACCTTCCACTACAACAAATTGCTCAGAGCTCCATCCAACCTGGCCTTACACTTCCACAGATGGGGTGCCCACAGCTTCTTTGCACAACATGTTCCAGTGTCTCTCCACCCTCACAGTAAACCATTTCTTCCAAATACCTAACCTAAACCTTCCGTCTTTCATTTTGAAGCCATTCACCCTTGTCCTGTCACTGCATGTCCTTGTAAGAAGACCTTCTCCAGCCTTCTTTTAGGCCCCCTTTAGGCACTTTAATGCTGCCGTAAGGTACCTGCAGAGGCTTTTTCCTCCAGGCTGAGCAATCCCAATTGTCCCAGCCTTTCCTCATTGGAGACATGATCATGCTGAAGGCCCTCGTCTGGACTCTCCTCCCTGTGCTGGGACCCCAGAGCTGATGCAGCACCGCAGGTGGGCTCTCACCAGAGCAGAGCAGAGGGGCAGAATCCCCTCCATGTCCCTGCTGCCCACGCTGCTTTGGATGCAGCCAGGACACGTTTGGTTTCTGGGCTGTGAGTGCCCATGGCTGGGTCATGCCCAGCCTCTTATGCACCAGCACCCTAAGCCCCTCTCAGCAGGGCTGCTCTCCATGCCTGTGTTGATGCCAGAGGTTGCCCTGATCCAGGTGCAACACCTTGCACTTGGTGTGTAATAATCTTGCATTTGGTTCTATAATATTCCTTCCTGGAATCTGACTGGGTTGCAATTAAGTACTGATGAGAAGTAAAAGCTATGGATAGTAATTACAGCGGCTTAGTAGCCTCTACTTCCCAAGCATTTAATATTTGAGGGATATCTGTAGCTTGCACTACTCATAATGACTTGTTTTTGTATATCAGATATGTAGAATTTATAGATATGCTTTACTTATTCAAAATTATGAGTTCATAAGATGCTTTGAAATGTTATGATATTAGCTGGTGGCAACTAAACTTTTGTCTGTCACACTACTAATAAGGGAAGTTGACTACCTCGATCTGGCTCCCAAAATCTGCCAGATGCTCAGAGAAGGAAGTACGAACAAGACAAGCACATAGTAACACATCACAGAACAATTGCCCAGCCTGTAGCTTGCAAAGTGTATGCACTGTCTTTGTATCTAACAGCCCCAAGAGAATTTCCTACAATACATTTGTTCATTGCTTTTTGAACTCTTGTGACATTTTAATATTCCAGTGTGGCATGTCCAAAACTTCTGCATTGTGTGAAGAAGTATTTAAGTATTTCCTTTCCTGTTTGAGGTTTTTTTTTCTCTTTTTTTTTTTTTTAAATCTGACCCTCACCACCTTTATTTGATACCACTATTTTTTTTTTCAAAAAGATAATCAGCAGTTGAATTCTATCCATATGCTTCACCCTACTGCTTCCTTCTCCTTTTTAGACCTTCAAACCAGTGAAGAGCTGGTGGGAGAATCACTGGCTATATAGCTCTGAAGGAGATGAAATGGGACAGAGGGAAAAATGGAAGACACTATCACTGAAGTGGAGAAGATCTAGTGGAGAATGAAAATGAATATTTTTTTATTTCAAAGAATACAGTTACAGAAAAATTGAGAGAATGTTTGAGTAAGCTTCTTAATTATCTCATAAGCAAACAGCTTTTTCTGGAAACTAATATGGCAGAAATATTTTTTAAATTAACAAGAGGAAATCAGACTGCTTGGAAACAGCAAAATGACATGCTGGTAAATCTCTTGATTAATTATAAAATTCAAAAGATGACAAAACTTAACAAACTAGGTTTAGAAGTCAGAAGATATCTCAATGGAGCAGATAACAGTTAGACATAACAACTTTGGAAAAAGTATGATTAGATTAATTTGTAAGACTATCTTAGCATCTCTATCCTTAATGACATCTTCAACACACAATCCCAAAATCAAAGGAAATTAGATGGCAACATCAATAGGAGATTTAAAATAAAGCTACTCCTAGGGGATCAAATGTTTTATATTTGTCAGCTACTCAAGAAGAACATGAAAAATACTGTTAAATATATGGATTTTATAAAATTGGTGGCAAGGGGGAAGGCATATTGTGACATTCTGTAAAATAGCCTTGGGTTGTGATGAAAAATTAGGAATCTCAAAATACTTGCATGATAAAATTTGGAGCTGGAAGCTAAAAAATGTACTATATAGATAAAGAAGGAAATCTCTTCAGTATATCAGATTAGGAGTACTCTGGGATATACAGTAGCTTCTTTAAAATGAGTACTGTTTTTTTTTTTATAAGATAATAAAATTTTCAGAATATCACAACTACAGAAGAGTTCCACCCTCTTTTTAGATATGCTAATAATTTGGTTATGGAATAAGATATATAGATTGGGGGGGGGGGGGGGGAGAAGAGTTATTGGATTTCAACAAAATAACTTGAGATCAATACCAGCAACAAGAAGAAACTTATTATTGTAAGCTGACAAATTATATTAGCCACCAGCCTGTAAACATAAATATTAGTAAGTTAAAGCAATTGAAATTACTAAATTACTACAAGCATTAACTAAGAATTATTTGGGGACAGAGTAAATTAAGGCCTGGGGACAAAAACTGAAGGCTTATAATTATTCTTCAGATAACTTCAGTACCAAAAATTAATTATGAAATACTTTCTCATACACAAGATTCTTAACAGGGTTTTTTTGCTGTTGTTTTTACAGATGGAACATTTGAGTAAGAAAGACAATTTAATATATTATAAAATTAATTTAATTATTATTTATATATTTATATTATTTATTTATATTATTTATATTATTAATTATATTATAAAATTATTATATTATAAAATTAATGCTAATTTCTATTTGGGTCAGTAAATTTCATTTTTTGTATATTTATAGAACATAATTTTCCTTTAAATTTTCAATTCCTTCTTCAAGAATACCTTGAAAGAATAAATATCCTTCAAAGGGAAGGATACACTCAAATGTCATTTTCATACAAAATGAGCTGATTTTTTCACTTTCCCTGAAAAGTTTTCCACTTTGAGTTTTTAAAGGATCATCACCTCACAAGGACCGCTGAAGATTCTGTGTTCTTTAACAGAATAAATTATTTGAGACAGTCATACCAACAGAAAAGAGAAAGTTGAAGCATGTAACGTGTTGCTGTTGCAATACTGATGCCACTGTTTTTCTTAGTAAAGCAATGTGAGGACTGATGAACATCAAAATACTGAGTTGTAAGTTATCCCTTTGATATTTTCATGGTTCATTGAAGCCAAAAGCAGCTGTACAGTTCAAAGAGTGAAGTGTCTGTGCAGTGTCTTTTTCTTCCAACTTTGAGTATTTAACATGAGGATATATTTTACATGTTTGCAGCCTGAAACTTGTTAGTTTATCAATTAGTTTTTAGGCATGACTTGTTGGAAGATGCATTGCTGTATCAAAGACAGTAAAGGAAGAAAAGCAAATCAAGTCAAGTAATTAGTATTGCTGTTTTATTCACAACAATTTGCTGACAATAACTTAAGTCCTTTTGTGTGCCTAAATTATAACAAACGGGCAATAGAGGGAGCATTTCTGGGCATTTACTGAGCAGCCAGAAGAGGGGAAAGCCAATACAGTGCTCAGAAGGAGTGCTCCAGCTGGCAAGTGGCATCTGGCATGTCTCCTAGCCATCAAGTTTCCTCCCTCATTAAGGAAGAGCTCTTTGCCCTGTTCTCATCCAGTTATTCAGGCTAATGTATTTTTAAAAATAAGTCTATAATTCGGCCCTAAATCCATACATTCAACTTAAGCAATCGAACTTTCTAAATTGTCAGGCACTGGAAATTTCCACATCAGCTTGCTATGCTATATTAAAAAATCAAATGTACCAAGGACTCTTCGCTGGCACTGAAGGCAATTGGCATGGAGCAGCCCTCACCCCCATAGCTATGTGAGAGGCTGTCCTGAACAGGGTGACCTGACCTAAACTGCTTGTTGGGAAAGGTCCCTTACCCATGCTGCTCCCCATACCATGCCTAAGAACTAGATAGCTGGGCAAAGCCCACACTTCTCCTAGGGATCATATTTGCACTTTAATGATACAAAGCATTAAATTAAAGTGCCTGAGGATTATCTCCAGTATTTTGAAATTGAGCTAGGTGCTCAGGATTTCTAAAAACAGAGCCTCTCATTTGGTTGGGCTTTTTACTCTTTCACTGTTCCTGCTTGCTACAGATTAGCCTAATCCACTTGCTTAATTTACACTAATATGAGTGAGAAAAGACCTTCCCATTATATCCTTCCCACAATATCTTTCCCACTAGACTAGGATGTCCTTTCCAGCTTTTCAGCACCTCACTTTCTCAGATAGGATGTTTACATATTAACCTGTGAAAGGCAGACTTTGATTGTGCAATCCTTTGTGGATTCAGTCTTGCTCCTTGCACTGTATATTTTAGGCAGGCAGACTATGATCCTCTTGCTTGTATTAAAAAGTATCTTACTCTGAGTAGTCCACTGGCACCAGTGTGATTACCTCTGCTGGACATAAATAACAATGGTAAAAAACCACAATGGTAAAAAAATGGTATATGTAGTTCCTGGGAGTCAATCCCCACATTATTTTCCATGAGTTTGGGATTTTCTTCTGATCTCTGTCGCACAGTAGTTGAAACTTGGACATTTCACAAGATAATAAATCAATAAAGAACAGGAAAAACAGATTGTGATGCTGGTTTAAAAGTAAAAGGTTTAAGATGTCCATGTTAAGAGCAAAGATATTTAAAAAGGAAGAAATATTAGACAAGTACGAAGTATTTGCATCTCTTTATGCTTGTTTAAGCTTTCTAGCAAAAGAAAAAAAAAAGAAAAAAAAAGAAAAAAAAAGTAGTTATTTGGTTTGAAATCATGAACTTTTCAAAGACAACTCTTATAAAGTTACCTTTGTGAATTGCTCTGTTTCATTGTTAGGCAGAAATATGTCCTTAGTTCCTCAAATATCTCCAGGCACTGCCCAGCACAAGTGAGTGGCATGAGATGTACTGAAGGGGCTGTGTCATGGAAGGACAGATGGACTAATCAGAAAGGAACTGCCATCAGCATTACATGAGGAAACTTAGAGACAGGAAAATTTCATTATCCAGCGAGCATTAAAGAGGTGTATCAGAGTCTAATGACACATTTTAAGACAACAATATTCTTTCAGACCTCAGATTGCTTTGAGATTCCTTCTATTCAATATTTAGAAAGCCTGAGAAAGAGAACAGTGGTCTACCTTACATAAGTCTACCACAGCCACAAAGTGGCAATGAGGACGTGACTAATTATGTAATAGCTGACAATGACAATCTGAAAGTTGATTCAAACTGAATTAAATAATTTTAAATCAAAACTTAATTAAGGAGATTTCTGATCTTCTGTTTGAACGAAAACGAAAAGGATTCATAAAAGGAGCTGCTATTCCTCGTGGTTTGCTATTAAAAAATGTATTTTGTCTAAAACATTTACTTCTGGTATGATTTAAGGAGAGAATTATCTACACATGAGATGTTGAAACAATGTTTTTGGGTTCTGCTGTAAAAGGCAGCAGCTAAATAGTAACAAAAGCTGAGATGAAGGCTTCAATTTCCTCCATAAGTAAGCAAAAAGGCACTGCTTCCCATTGAGAAAGACTTAGGATCTCTCAGAGAAAGGAAAAAAAAAATCCTTAACAAAACTTAGAGGAGAAGCTTTTAAGCATCTGGTACAATTATCAGAGTGGCTGCCTATTGTGCTCACATCTTCAATTGAGTGGCCTCAATACATCAGCTGCACAAACACAGATAGAAAAGGAGCTGGGAAATATTTACTGTATTTTTCTCAGTTCTTCAGAGAGGTTTTTGGTTTTCTTTTCTTTTCTTTTCTTTTCTTTTCTTTTCTTTTCTTTTCTTTTCTTTTCTTTTCTTTTCTTTTCTTTTTCTTGTCTTTATTTCTTTTTTTTTTTTCCCTGAGATGACAGGCAGGGTAAGATTCATCCTTTCATTATACCAGTGAAATAAGCAGAACTGAACCACAGATTATTTTTCCCAAATCATATAAAGATGTAATTTATATTTGTTATATAATTTACATTTATAATATTGAAAACTTCCTGATAGGTTATACTGTCGTCAATCAGATTAATGAAGGTACTTCATGTAATGAGAACTACAGAAATCCTGATTCTCATTTTTTTATCTTCATGTCCAGGTTGTGCAAAGGACTGTACATGGATTTTGAGACTCCAAATTCCATTTGAAATATTATGTAATATTCAAAATGCATATTACTGTTACTGACAGCAGTAACACAATTATAAAAAGAGTAACACCTAGCAAAGTAGAAAGGCATTATTACAAATAGGGCATAAAATGGTTACATATTCTCATATAAACATATTTTTTTATTTGGACTCATCAAAACACAAAATGGAATATTAAGTGGCAAACCCAGTCACTAGCATTTATTTTTCTATAAAATGAAACAAGCAAGAATCTAGTATGGGGTTTTCATTCTTCATGGACACACAAAAAAATCTAGCTAATTACTCCAGCTTACTGGTTATCAAGTTTTTAGCAAGTCTGAAATCTGTGTTTCTAAAGATCTTTTCTCTCTGAAATAGTCACAGGCATTCAAGTGAGAGTGTCTTAATCAAAGGTCACTTTCTATTTTATCACAGCATATTTTTTACATGTGAGGCACAGGCATAGTTCCTTGCATATTTGAGCAATACCTTCTTTAATAAATAGACATTAATATCAGTTTTAACAATCAGGCCTTTAATGAAAAACATAGAAAGCTTGTATGAAAGCACATTTTAATAGCATTTATTTTAATTTCTACCATTAAAGTACGAGGTTGTTCAGCACATATTCACAAAAAAGTACTGTCTGGTTCAATTTAATGGAAAGAGAAACTGCAGAGTTCCATATCTAGAGACTGCTCAAACTAAATAATTGGACTGAGTTCAGTAAAAATCATTAATAAAGACAACAGAAGGCTGACATGTAAGTCTTGACTCTTTTTTCTGCAAATGTCTATTGGAAATACATTCAGTAATTTAACCTACCACAGTTGCAAGAAAACTACAAAGGAGGAAGAGAAGTCTTTTAATCCTAAATAGATAATGATAACAACACCAGCATGAAAAAAATAAACTTAGGCTAGCAAGACCTTTCCTAGGCCACTCATGGTCAAGAGACAATATTTGAAAGAAAAATTCTGGTGACATAATGGTAATTAATTTTACTGAGTGATATCTATGGTTCCTAAAGAGAAAATGTGACTCTTCTGCAGTGGCCTTCAGGCAAGTAACTGAAGCATGTTAGCAAAGAAAGATTCCTGTGTACAGCCGATGTTCCAATGAAGACCTTGCAACAGCATTAATGTTGTCAAGTAAAAATAATAAAAAAGATTAGGTTAAGTTAGAGTTTTCTGTAATGGACTAGTACAAAATAAATCTATCAATATGTGTGAAGTCTACAGTTTGCAATAATTACACAATAAAACATACATATGATACATATGAGCAAGATGCCAAAATAAAAGAATGGTAGCGAGTCCTTTTTTCTGCGCTATGGAATCCTGACTTGCACCCTGTTGTGAATTAGCAATGCAAACAAACTTCAAAAGGAAGTACACATTCCCAAGGTTCAGTCACACATGTGCCTCAGGGTGCTAATGTTTGAAAACAAAATATACCGCATAGAAGGAGGAGTTGTGTTAGGAAGATGTAAATTTTCAAATGCAGGATCACATTCTTGCTTTGAATTATTACAAGCAGAGATGATGTTGCTTGGATCACAAAAGAAAACGGTAATAATGTGCAAAGTGATAGAAGAAAAGCAACACAAAGTGCCTTGGTATAATGAATAGGCATGAAAACAAAGGTCATAAAGCACCGAACACTAAGAAGGCACAAAAAACCATGGGTATTATTAAGCTAAAGGCATGATTTAGAAAAGCCTAGAAATCAAAGTCGTATTGACACTCCATGGAATTATGGGCTCTGTAATAAAACCAGGAAAGAACGGCAAGGGTACTTCTAGCAAGATATTTTTCGCCTGTGTAGTAGATCCATACATTGAAATGGATGGAAAACTATTAACCTTTTTCATACAAATAACCTGAATAGAGTTTTCAGGGGGAAAAAAAATCAACATTATTATCCCTATGATAATTTATTGATGTACTTAATTGTATTGTGTGTTGCCAACACATTATTAGCAACATAAATAAACATGCCACTGTTTTTTGTCTATATATAAAGCTACAAAATATATTAAAGAGTTCATGCTGAGTTACCATTACACTAGTAAAAAGGACAGGATGCTGTAGTGGCATGAACGTTATTTCTCTAGCCTATTAACAAATTACATGAAGATATTTTTAAATAATTCAATTTAAAAACCAGATTGTGTCCCTTTTCCATAAATCAGAGTCCCAGCAGAAGCACCTAAATCAGCTATTTATAATTTTTCTGGTGTCAACAGAAGATAGGTTTAGCAGCAGCCCCACCATTCCTGAGGAACAGAGCTGGCCGTGTGGCTGGTTCAGGAAGAAGCCATGCATCTATGGAAGAGAGGGGCAGAGAGCACAGTCTTGTGTAAGGTGTAGAGGCCAGAGATGGAAAAGGGAAAAAAAATCAGACAGAATTAACAAAAAGATGGAAAATTCCATGTTCTACACATTTGTTAGTTTGGTATCAAAGAGGTTTGGATCAAAATATAAGGATTTGAGGAATGCATTCCAGATTTCAGATATCTTTCTCTTGGAGGAAGTGTTTTAACTGCTCTAATGCTGTACAGAAATAACTCCCTCCTTCCCTCCCTGGAATCTAATTGGGCCCTTCAGGGAGCACATACACCCAGATGGGATTAACCTGACCTAGTTTTGGACACTTAACATCTTGATAATTAGATCTGAGTTAGCTGTCTGAACATTTTCATAGTGAAGAAACAGTTGTACAGCACCATTCCTCCCAGTTAAAATAAATACTCATAATAAATAGGTCCAAGTAGTAATTTCCTAGAAATGTTGTTAATTATAAAGGGAGACCAAGGTGACTAACAGAGACACAGATCATAAACACACAGCATAGTTCATGCTGCAAAGGACCTCAATAAGCCTCCAGACCAATCTCCTGCTCATTGAAGCCAGACCAGGTTGCTCAGTGTGTGTCCAGTCAAGTCTTGACCACCTTCAAGGCCAGAGATGGCAAAACCCCGCTGGCCAGCCTTCTTCCCTGCCTGACTGTCCTCGTATGGAAAAAATTCTTTCCTATGTCCAGTCTGTCTCACTTTGTGCTTGTCATCTCTTCTCACCATGCACCACTGGGAAGAACAAGGCTTCAACTCCTAGCTCACCTGCCCCCAGGCTCTGTTAGGTGAGGGCTTCTACCAGGTGTCCCCAAAGCCAAGATTTCTTCAGGCTGATCAAGCTCTTGTCCGCAGCATCTTCTCACAGGCCCAACCACTGTGATGGTTTTCCGCTGAACTCACCTCAATGTCCTGTACCAGGGAGTCCAAAACTGAATGCAGTATTTTCAAAACCATAGAATGTTTTGAGTTGGAATGGATCTTTAAAGACCATCTGGATCAACTCCCCCTGCTGTGGGCAGGGACACCTTTCACTGATCATGTTGCGCAAAGCTCCATCAAGCCTGCCTTTGAACTCTTCAGGGGATGGGGCATCATAAATTTTCTGTGCAGCCCACTAATCAGTGTGTGCAGCAGGAAGGGGCTAAACACAGGGAAAAATAAGGGACTTGAGGAGAAAGTGGTGGCAGGAAAAAACTCAAATCAAGAAGTGTTTTTGCTTAGGATAAGATCTAAAGAGCCATGTAAGTCTCTGTGTCTATGTCTGATCTGTCTGACCTGCTGGGGCCATGCTGTGCAGTCTTGAACCCGACAGATCAGACCTGGAGGCACTGTGGGTCTCTGGTTTTTGTCTAGTCTCAGTACTTCTTTCTTTCCCTCACAAATGAATAAGAAATTGGTGCCACAATCCGCCCGTGCCTTTAGCTGGCTGTGCATCTTCCCTGAGAAATATGAAAATATTCCTGGGTTTGATAATGCAAACATTATCGTTGTGGTCACACACTGCTTAAGCAGTGAAAACGGTTCACCCAGCTTGGTCAGAGAAAAGAAATCCCCTAGAAACTCCAGTTCTGTGTCATGGTTACTTCCAGCTAGGAATACACAACTGCTAGTCACAACCAAGGAACCTGGACCACTAATCAGCCAAATGCTGGACAGAAGACATGCCTTGCACAGAAATTGTGAAACAAAAGTTTAGTTCTTCTTGTATAATTTTGGGTGAGTGCTCCTTCTCACTTGGAAAATAGGCCTAATATTGCTATTTTCTGTTCAGCTTTTAAACTTTCCTACTACAATCTTTTGCCAAGCATTGACATTCTGACTTCTCAGCATCTGCTGTGACTTGTAGGTATTTCAAAAAATAGGAACAGTCAAATAGAAAAACAACAACGTAGCATTTTGCCATGTTGCTGGCAACAACAGTGTTTCAATACTCAAGACGAAATGCTGACTAAAGCAAAAAAAAACCAACCATGTATCATTATTTTGAATGGTTGCAAAAATCCTTTTCTGACCCACTTGTTCATTATACCAGAGCTATGACCTTGGATTTTCCTCACCACTATAGGCTCTCCTGGAGATCACTGGGTGGTAGCTGACCTTAATAGTTTGTCACAGACACAATCCCCACACACTTCCCTTGACTTTCCAGACCCCTGCCTCATCCCCATGGACATGTCTAGTTGCTGGGATTGCTGGCTGACCTGGTTCCCATCACCACCTCTCCCCTTTTCCCCTTGTTTGGGTGATGGGAATTGCTGTCCTGCCAGCCCCTCCATTCCTCCCCGCTGCCAGCCCCACTGGCCTTGTAGAGTATCCCAGGGCTGCTGCTTCCTGACAGAGCCTAGCTGTAAAGCAGGCAGCAGACTCAGCTGTGTATTGAGCACCAGGAGATGCAGATGGATAATTTTATTCTAGGTTGTACCACTGATATTCATAGAAGTGCTTGCAATGTTATGAACCAAATAACGCTTCTTCCTCATCCAAGTCTCTCCTTATAACACTGTCTCTCTTCCCCTACGATGGCCTTGTACTTCATTGCTTTGTGTATGCCTCAAAGTATCAGTAGCTAATGTTTTGGATAATGTTTAGGCATGAACACAGCTAATTTCTATGTATTTGCACAAACACAAACATTTGAAGATCAATAAATAACAGAGAAATAGGACCTTTACCTCTACCTGTAGAAGATGCCAGAATTACAGTGTAAAAAGGCCAAGCATAGACAGTATATCTGACCAACAACTTTTTTATTGTCTAACTATATGAAAGTCCTTTGTCTTTTCTTCCTGTTCATTATCCTGTAGCAGAACAATTATCCAATATATATTGGATTATTTTTGCCACATAGATGTTGGTCTATCTATAGTCCAAATAATCTTGGGCTATAACCTTGAGAAAATCAATAGAAAATGTCTGCAGTTTTTTTTTTTTTTTAATGCTAAGATGTTACTTCTTTAATTTCACTTTTTCACAAAATAGTTTTTGTATGTGTTTATGTGTGGGAAGATTAACTATACTCCTCTTAAGTTATAATTTATTAACTTATAACTTTTGTTAAAGAAAAATGAGGTTATCACTTCTAAAGTAATTTCATGTGCTTAGCTGAAACTGCCCACTGACTCCATATAAAAATTGACTTTAATAGGGTCATACATGAATTAATTTAACCCACTTAAATCTGGCTGGACTTCAAAGCCAGCTGGTATTTTCCTCGCATGGCTTAGCTGAGATCTCCTCAGTCAGCAGGGCTGGGTCTTCCCTTTATTTTCTCCTAATTTGACATGGTATCTATCCACAGGCTTTCAACACCCTCTTGAATAAATAGTGAGGAGCACTGTTTTTTACACCAACAAGATTGTGATAAATGTTGACAGGAGTCAGATTCTGGAGCTGAAAGATATCCTTTTCTGTGTATCTGTGTCTATGTTTATTGAAAATAAATACAAAGGAATTATTTCTGTAGAAGTCCTGTTGTAACCTGTGACTGCGTTATTATCAATAGTTTTAAAACTTCTGATAGAATTTTATGTGTGAATTTTGCCAAAGTTCTTTGAACATTAAGGAAACTTCCCTGTCTGACCATCCAGGAGTCACTCTGGCTGTCACACTCCCACCACCTGAGACTTTCACTGCTGGAACCAAAGACCATGGGCAGCTTCAGGAAGATGGCAAGTGCCCATCACGATGTCCTACACACCCCACTCTCACACAGTCAGACCAGGTTTCCATACTGGCTCATCCATCAGATTTCAAAAATAATATAATAGAGAATAATTTAATCATGGTACAATCACAGAATAGCAGGCCAAACTGGTGCCTCTGAGGACAGACCCTGAACACAGGACTCTCTGGGCTTTCATACACTCACAGTCTGTGCATGGTAAAGTTCCAGCTAAATGTTCCTGAGTTCCCGGTCACTTGGCTGGGCCACTGGCCCCTGTGCCCCCTGTTCTGCAAAGGGTCAGCAGCTCACAGCCTCCTGGCTCGGGCTCCAACACCCAGAGCTCAGCCTGCACCTCAAACTGCAGCTGCACCCTGACCTGCCAGCACTGAATGTGTTCCTCACCATGAATATCAAAGTGATTTCTAACCATGATTTCCTGATTACAGATCAACATGGAAACAGAATATAGAAAACAAATAAATTATTCTTTTTAAAATGTTCTCATATCTCTGACTCCATGGCCTAAATTTTAAAATGCCATCAGTTATTTTGAGTGGGTTTTTGGGAACCTCACCTGAATTATAAATGTGCCCAATTTAGATAAAATGCCACATTTAGAAAACTAAGCAATCACCCTCTGAACATTTGTCCCTTTTCAAGTATCTCAGGTGGAAAATTTAAATACTTGAAACCACAGGCTGATATTTTTAGATATAAGATAAATATAGAAGAAATCCCATTACTTTCAAATTCTTTCTGAAATTGATTGACTTATGTAGGGACAATCATGCACAAGTTCTTAATGTAATAGTTGCACAACATACAAGAAAGTTTTTTGTTGCTTTTTTCTTTTTAATCAAGGCATAATATTAAGAAGTTTATCTAGCAGTTTCCCTTGAACTTTCTTTTCTTTTCATCTTACTTCCTCCATTCAAAGGAAGCTCTCTGTGGATTTGTTTACAAACACTTCATTAGATTAAAGTAATCCACACGTATCTTAGTATATTTATAGGATATATCATTCCCTTGTGGATACACTTTACTGGTGACAGTAATTTCTATTTTTAGTTGAACAACATATTTACTGAGTGCTGGTACAAGTGCTTGGCTTCAGATTTGTAACACAGTCAAGGTTTATCGTGCCAACAATTTTGGGGACATATTAATATGGCTGATAAGGAAGATACAAATACTTGTGTACAAATTCTATTTATTCTTACATTTCCAAGAATTATATATCTAAAATGCTGACAGCATCACTCCTCAGAATATGCATAGAATTGTTGGGGTTTTTTTTTAATTAAACCTGAGAAAATACATACCTACATAACAGAAAAATAAAAAAAAAAGAAGAAGAAGAGCAAATATCATTATCCAGTTCTTTTTTTCACACCCCCACCTCCCCCCCCCCCCCCCCCAAAACCTGACAGAAATTTCATTTCCTTGCATTTCATTACATTTCATTTCATTGCAGGGTAGCCCTTACCATTACACGTAAACATTCCTAAAAACGTTTGTTTAAAGTAGCAGTCTCAGTCAATGGAACGGTCTCTCATGAGTATTTTGGGAGAGCCCTCTAGCGGGAAAAGAGGAGAGTTTTTGAAAGAGGTGTTTTTCTGTCACACCACATGACATATACACGAGATACACACGATGGGTCCATGCTGCAATGTGGGAAAAGGTAAGAAAAAACCCGCATTTAGCTAAGAATCAGAAGTTGGATGCAGTTAACAAACCATTGTGGACCAGATCAGAGTGTTTTATAGAACTATATAAATAGTGATTGTCCTCTTCTGCCTTTCCTAAAGGGAAAAAAGCCCAGAACAAAACCAACAAAAAACTCCATACAAAACTAGTTTTCTTGTATAAGAAGTGCTACATCTTTTATATAAAAATATATCTGAAAATCCTTCAGAACTTTGCATAAACAGCAGGTAGAAAATCCTTGTACACTTATTGATTATTCTGGGAAGTAGTCCAGTTTCAGATTAGCTTCTGAGAAAATTATGTATTCTTGTATCAGCATTTAATATACCTGTCTTCCCTTCATCCACTGTGATTCATAAATTTTGATAAGCTTCATCCATTTTGATAAGCTTTACCTTCCTCAGACGCTGCAAAAGAAAATGTAAACATACTCTGGAAAAGTTGATAAGAATGGGAAACCTTCATTTACTTTGTATTGCTATACCACCTATTCACTACAACGCTTTGAGCCCTGTCATTGAGGCAGTTCTTCACCTAGTGCACCATGCTCATCCCACAATCGCACTACTAGTCCAGAAGGATGCTGTGAGGGACAGTATCCAAAGCCTTTCTAAAATGCAGAACTCTACGTCCACTGCATTCTCTTCACCCATGAGGATGACCTTGTCATAGAACAATATCAAATTATAGATAAATAGGAATTTCTCTTTGTGAGCCCATGTAGATTGTGACTGATGATTATATTATTCTTTAAATGCCTTTCAGTAGTACCCAGTATAATCTTCCACAGTGTTTTTTACAGAAACTGAGGGTAGAAAAAATGTCTCTATCTTCCCTTGCTCTTTTTGTGGATGGGAATAACACTGGCCAATTTCCAGTCAGTAGGGACCCCCCCAGACATCCAAGGCCTTTGGTAGATGGTCAAGAGAGGTCCTGCCATAACATCCACTGGCACCTTGAGAACTCTGGGATGACTCCCATCAGGTCACATGGACTTGTGAACACTCTGCTGATGCAGCTGGTCCCTTATAAATTCTGGTGTCCTAAAATGGATAACCACTGTTCCTGCAGCCCTGTGACTCAGTGACTCAGCACCCCAAGGCTTATCAGTAATACTAAAGACTGACTCAAAAAAAGCATTCAATGCTTCTGCCTTTTCTTTATCACCATTTGTCAGGTGGCCAGCTTCATCAGGTTTTGGTTCAGTATTTTCCTTAAACTTTTTCTTGCTATGAACATACTTTAAAAAGCCATTTTTATTGTCTTGACACAATGCTGACCAATTTCAACTCTTAGCCTTTAGTGTTTTCTCCCTACACATGAAAACTACAGCTCTATATTCTTCCTGCAAAGCCCGACCTTGCTTCCAGAGAAGATACAATTTCTTCTTCCACCCAAGTGGCAAAAGGAGTTCTCAGTTCAGCTAAAATGGTCCTCTGTCCCACTTGCTTGACTTACAATACCATGGTATAGTAAACAAGGCGACCCTCGTGGCAGGGAGAAATGATGAGGAGTACTCCATGGATATCAGAAGGATAATTAATTACTTTATTACACTATATTATTCTATACTATATTACATTACATCTAAACTGAATCTGCCAAGCACTCAACGGCACAGAATCTTGTGACCGTCAGCCGACAGTCCCAACACACACACGGAGTCAATTGATCAGTGAATCAAAACACTCGCACCAGAATCCAATTACCAATTCCCCTCAGGTAAACAATCTTCCATAATGCATTCCACTTGTGAACAACACAGGTGCAGCAAATGAGATAAGAGTTGTTTTGATAATTTTTTTCTCTGCTTCTCTCTCTGCTTCTCTCAGGTTCAGAGAATGTGAATCCCACAATATGGCATTACCTGCTCCTGGGCTTGCAGAAGGTAGTTGTTCAAAACCAACCTGCTCTCACAGAAAGCCCTGCATCCTCCAAAGGCTTTAAACTGGCTCCCTCAGCAACTAAAGGCTTGCTCTCTTCTAGTCCAGGGTAGTGACTTCACTGACCTTTTCCCTCATTACACTGCAAATTTTAAACCACCATTTTGTGATCAGTGTGGCCAGATAATTATAATTTGTGTTACTACACCTACCATCACTTCACCTATGAGTCCTCTACACACAGATAAGAGGTGATAAGATCTTATCTGTTGAGTATTTAAGCAGCCATGGGGAGACACACAGAGCTACGAAGTGACTTGACATGTTGTCTCATGCAGTCTGAGTGAGAAGCCAGTCTCCTGCTCCCGAGCACCTGGGATAGAGTGTTTGTGGCCCTGAATGACAGAGCTGGCCATCAGGACAGCGGGCAGCCTTCACTCAGGCATTGCCTGACTTGTAAGATGTCATCCTTATAATGCTGTTACAGATCTCGAACCAAAGACATGAGCGAATATTTTTTCAATACTTCAAAGCCATCTCACAGATTAGATTTTTATTTTATTCAGGGAATTTTTACAAAAGCTTCACCACAGTTCTGCTACAGGAACTCTACAGCAACTCTCCTATATCAATGATTAAGTAGTAGAAATTATTATCAAGGTGAAACAAGGCACTTTTGAATGGTTTTGTCTCTAAAGTCAGGAATAGCTAGGTGGTATGACAAATTATAACCAAGAAATTGAGAAAATTATGACAGAGGTGAGATATGGGAAGTTCTAACAATTGCTATTAAAAGTTGGAGAGAATTTATGTAACCTTTTGTCTTTAAAATAATCTTTTTCATACCTGAAAATTACTGTATAAACATATGATCTGAAGTTAGACCAAAACTATAAAAACACACTGAAAGACACTTTCTAACATTAGACTGCAGTGAATCAAGTTTTTCTCCTATATTTGGATTCTGGTAAACTTCATCTTCCTCAGTGTCTGCAGAAGAAAATGCAAAAATACTCCTTAAAAGTTTCTAAAATGTTAAAATACTATACCAGCCATTCATAAAAATTGCAGGGGTTTTTTATTTCCCCTAATTAAATATTATTCAAAAACTTGGGAGGAAAAAAAAAAGTATAAAAAGAGGATTCCACAATGCCTCCTATTAAAACAAGTTTAGTGATTTTTCTCTGGAAATAATCCAAATTACCTCTAAAAGCATGACCAACAAGCGGCAATGTCTGTGCTCCCTCTCCTGGCTCTGCAGCAACATTGACCTAGGAAAAGCAGGAAAATATCAAGGCTGAAGCCTGTGCACAACAGAAAGAACAAAAATGTGAAGCAATGCACTGTTTCAGCTTCCTCAACGAGAAAAACTAGAAGTTGCTTCGAATGGAAACTAAAATTATTTTTAAAATATTTTATTTCCAAGCTTCTTGAAAGTTTTTCCCAAGATCTGACAATTAAAGAATATAAAAATGCCTTGCACAAGGGACAATAGCAGTTTTTTCAGTATTTGAAATACTGCAGGTAATTTTTAAGAATAGTTAGTTGCAGACATCCTGATCTCCATGGTGGGCAATCTGAAATATTTAAAATAATTATTCATCTAATAAATTGTTCACAAAGAAGATTTAAATAACCTTTTTAATGCTAAAATTAGATCCTTTTTAATTGTGTAATTGTAAACCCAGTAGCTTCCCAAAACCAAACAGTACCAGAAATAAAAAGAAGACAACTTCATCCTCTCAGGTGCAATTTATGTGTACATTTATATAGGAAGAACTCATAGAACCAGGACTTTATCACATCACCATACATGACTATGTACAAGAATAACAGGTGGTGTGAACAATATAACTTCTACCTCAAATATGACAGAAGGTATCCTTTAAAATTCTTTGGAGTGATTCTACTACATTCAACACAGAGCTCTTTCATCTGCAGGATGAAGCCATCCTTACTGGATTAGTCATGTGGCTTCTCAGCAGCCTTTAATAATGGCTGGTTATTTCAGTCTTAACTAAGAAAATATATTTATTTATAATTAAAAATAAATTAGTGGTTTCACAATAAAAGGATAAAGTACATTCTGGCACATGAGATTACTTTTTCATTCATGACAATTTTATTATGCTCTTAGATAGCTGAGCCATCTCAGGGGCAATGAGGTTCATACTGTGACTCAGGAATGCCTTCTCTCCAGTGTGGTATACCCTACAGAAAAACTAGGGAAAACAATTTTCCTCTCCTCTCGTTAAATTTAATAGGAAGGTGAACTGGGCATGAGGGGTAGCAGGAAGGACAAAATAAAGATCCTGCTTGCTTCTTCCTACATTTTTGTATTATTAACATCTGAAATGGAAAGGATACCTCTTGTTTTTCCCCACAAGATTTAGGAAGCAAAATACACTAGACAGCACTAAGCAAAAATCTGCCACTCCAGGAATCAACTGTCCACGCACTGTGTAGTGTGACTCAAAACTGGGGCAGAACATTAGGTGGTGTCTAAGACACACTCCCGACATGACTTTGAAAATAACATCTGGGATGGACCAAGTTAATTACTAGGGAGGCAGCCTCTCTTCCTGAGCAGTAAATCCCGAACCACAGCATACGTTCTTCATGACATGACAGCTGAGACCACAGCACCATCAGCAGCGTCACAGTTGCCTCCAGCCTCAACCTCTCCTTCACAGCGTTTCGCCTGAAGGAACTGGGGAATGTGGGCAGCCTCTTACCCCACATGCAGGCATAAATTCAGGCGTGGTTCTGCCCCATAATTATTTGCTCGTGCAAACCAGAATGACACAGTAGCTTGAGACTCTATTACGAAGATTTCTGGAAGAAGAAGTTCTGCTGGTTGGTGTCATAGGGGCAGAGTTAGGAGCTATGTATTTCCTTTCCTGCTACTCTGCAACTTGGGAAGAAAAGGGAGGTATTAATTACACCCTGGCCCCTTTGTCAGTCATCCTTCCTATAGGCACAAGCAGGGGTTAAGCTTAATTTTGCTGCCGTTGGCAAAGTGGAGCAACCCTGCCTCTGTGCTGGTACAAGTAAATGAGCAAGTCCACAACAAGCTATCCCTGCATTAGTACAAGTTGATGAGGTTCTAAAACACCAGCATCTTGACTTACAAAACCAACACTTCCTACTTTTCAAAACACAAAGCCATTTAGAGTTATACAATACACACTTCAGAAGTGTGATGTATCCTGCTAAATATCAACTAAATATCCCACTTCTGGTCTCTGTATTTAAACAATAATTAAAACCACAAAATTTATAGGTTTGACTTCTGATGGTAGCAATTTGTTGCAACCTTGGCTTTCAAGAAAACCTGCTGAACAACTGTTAGGGTCATTTCAAAAAATCAATGCTCTGTTCTATGACTTGCAATCTCAAGCTAAATGCTACATGCAACAGCTACAAATACTTCAAATACTTGCAGCTTTGGGCCACTCTGCACAAAGTGCAGAGAATTACAGGGTGGTTTCGGTTGGAAGGCACCTCTGGAGTCCTCCCCTGCTCAGTACGGCCATGTAGATCCCTCTTCTCCAGTTATGTCACCTATCTACTTCCTGCAGCAAGAGAAAGCCAGAGAGAGATATAATCCCAAAGTTTAGGGCTGTTGTATAGAAAGACCATGGACAAGGAAGTTGTCTAATGTCCAGAGCTTATTTAATAATTAAAATTTTGGTTTCAAGGTTGGAGGAAGACATTTGCATCTTACAGACCATCTGCTCTGAGAGCTTCTACAGAGCCAGCTTTTTAAGTAGCAATGGTTCTATTTGGTTAAATTCACTATGCAGAAGTCAATAGTAAAAAAAGCAAAGGACTAAACATTCCTATAAACACTGATCTTTTTGGACCATAATCAAGTAAGAGTAGTACAAAACTGACCTGCTTTGTTATACCTGTGGAAGTGTTATACCTGTGGAAGCACTATTAAGTGCATTCATGGGGAAAGGCAAAAGTGCCTCAGCTTTCAGATGCTCAAGAACTGATAAACTGATTCTCTACTTGTGAAGGATGGAAGGGGAAGTCTTCAGGTCTGGATCAATTCTGTGAAATGATTCTCTAAACTCATACTGACACCTTCAGAAATGAAACTCACCATAGACAAGGAGCATCAGGAGAAATGTCATTTGACCCTTTTACAGAAAGTAGAGGCAGTACATGTACAGATATATGTCTAGATAGCAACCAATGGCAAGCCCCAAAACTCAATGCAGTACAAACTAAAATCTGAACAACATACAAAATGGTTTAGTTCCATCAACCCATCGTGATGCCATCCAGTTTCAGCAGCCCTACTTTTTAGCCTGTGTGTTGATGCTAGGGGCTGTGATAAACTGCAGGGACAAGGAACCCTGGATCTCTAGGTCATCCAGTCTGATACACCTGAGGTCTATATGCTGAAATGCTTTTTCTGGGAGACACTAGGAGCCCCAAGTCTGGTGTGTTATACCCGCTACACAAAACCAGAATCACATTTAACACTAGAAGAAAACTTCCAGTCAGAGATGAATGTTTAAATACAATTGCAAATGCCATTGCATTTTCCTAAATAAAAAGCTGAAGTGTTAGAAGCATAGATTGAAGAGTTTTTTAATGACATAGACCAGTCTGGCTTGTCTTCAAAAGAAAATTAAACTCAATAAACAAAAAACCCAAGCCAAACCAAAACAACCAAACCACAGACAAACAAATAAAAAAGAAGAAGAATTAACTTTCTTTTTTCCATAACAGGGAGAGAAACAGGGACTAATGAAGGTAGTATAGGTTTGGCAAAAAGATGGATGATGTGCCTGAAAGTTATTCTCTTCTACAGCTGCTTTTTGTATTTAAAATAAGAGGGACAAATCTGGGTTAAAAAGACATCTATGGACAGTTAAGAAAATGTCAGCTTTCAAATGAAAATCTTTAACACCTAAAAATTGCATCTTTAAACATTGACAAAGATTGCTTATGAGCACAAGTTCAATGGCTTTGGAGAGGAGTCAGCGAAAATAAAATCTCAAGAAATGTCAGAAGGATTGATCTCTCTTAACTTCACTGGCCACATTCAGCTCTCATGTTAGCAGGTGATCCAATAAAAATGTGAATAAATAAACCCATTGTTTTTAGACATCAAAGGTCACTACATTGAGTTAGATAAGATTACTGCAAACTAAGTGCACACCAACCCTATGAACTTTGGGAGTTATCACACATGAAAACATCTATATTACTCTGAAGAACTTAACAAAGTTTTCATAAGCCAAAAGGGCTGTTAGGAGTCTATGATGTATGAATTAAGTAAGAGAATTAGACTTGCATTACTTTATTTTCATAACATTCTATATCTAACAGCTACAGGAGAAATAAAAACTTATTTGTCTTACAGAATTATGACACTGTAGAAGTTAATTATTACTTTGACCCTTTGTACAGATTCTTATGTTGCCTTAAATGAAACATGATCTTTATGATTTTTGTTTTAAAATACTGATTTCACATGTGAATGAAGTTTAAGTAAAAACTTTTCCTTTTTTGTGTGTGTTTTAAAAACTATTAAGAACCTAAAGGTATTTCTATCTTAAATAGAAACCACCTTATACATAGAAGACACTTTATATTTCAGAGAAAATTATTTCCTCAGATCTATTAAATAATTTCATTTTGTAGTCTTGTAATTCCAGCTGTGAAATGAAATTAACATTGCCCAAAAGATGCTACAAAACATTGCAGTCACTTCTGAAGATGTGGGATGTAAATATTTATAAGGCTTTTGAGATTTCAAGTCTGCAAACTCTAGAACTGGGAAAGTCAGCATTTATTTATTTATTTATTTATTTTATTTATTTCAGAATATTACCACAGAAGTGTGACCACAGCACACTTCCACAAACACAGAAATGTTCAGAAACTACCACATGCAGACAAGTCTTATCCAGTGAATAAAATGTATTTGTGAAAAACTTTTTGGGATCACTATTTTCATTTACTTACAGCATTTTACTCCCAAATGGCTGAAAAAGCAGTTTAGAAAATGAAATATCAGAAAAGTTGCTACTGTGATTATATCCATACATTTATGTGGGGAAGCTTTAGAGTTTGTGGTTTTTTGCTGGCTGCTGTATATCCAAGGATCAAAGGTAGTTGCAGTGCTTGTCTGAATGCAGTGCTCGTCCAACTTATTTTCACTAGACACTGGCTTTTGCAAAGGATTGAGGGGACAGATCCAAAAACAAATTAAGATTCTTATCACAATGGCTAATCTCTATGTGCCTGTCCCTTCAGAGACCCATCAGAATCCCAAGGTTAGTGACCCTTTTTACATGTTCACAGGGAGTAAACCTACAAGTTGGTGACTGTGAGTCAAGGACTTTTTACATGTTTATAGAACAGTCTCCAGAAAATTTCAGGCTCTGGTGATTTTCTGCCTACTGACAGGATGTGCTGTTCATTCTCCACTGTGCAGGGAAACCGAAGTGTATCTTGTAATTGGGAAGTCCTCACCAAAGTACCTACTAAGCTGGCAGCTTATTTGGTTGGCTTGCCACACTCTCGTGTCTTCAACAAACTTTCTAAGATGATAATCAAATCACAAATAATTGTGTGCAGGCGGCCTTAGCCTCCTCCAGCTCTCATTTAGCTCAGTGACAGTGAATTACCTGCAGTTCCTCTCCCACCCTGCCAGGCAGGCAGCTCAGGAAGAAACACTTGCCTTTGTGCGCTGCCTGTGCAGAATGCTTGGCTCGGAAGCTCAGGTGAGACGTGGATCTTTGGAAAGCGCAGATAAATCTGACTGAGGGACATCAAGCGGGAATATTTTCTTTCAGTGCTCGGTTAACCCCGGGCACCAGAGAAAGCAGCACGTACATAACTTTCCACGGGAAGGTGCCACACTGGTGGGCACAGGTGTGCAGGGAGCTGTCCTACGTGCTCCCACTGCCGCTGTTCATGGGGTGTCCAAGCAGCAGCGTGGGCTGGGCTCTCACCAGGTGCACCCTGAGGAGCTGGGACCCCCCCGATGTCAGGAAGACACAGAACTTTGCTGCTAATTCCTGTATTTTCAAGCACTTTTTGTTTTGGTCCTACATCTTCTTTAAAAAAAAAAAAAAAAAACAAAAAAAAAACCACCAAAAAATCCCAAATATTTTGGATGTTTTCCCTTTTCTAGTTACAAACATTTATGGGAATTTGCATGTGGGGAGCCAATGGAGTACTGGCTGTGCCTCCCTTCTTGCTAGTCCAGAGTGCGGTTCCTTATTGCAGCAACTCCCGGCTGCCCGGGAGATTGGGGGGCTGCTCTCTGCTGGTGGGAGATCAGGGATGGGAGGCAACTGTGTCCAGCTGTGGGTTTATTACAAGGAATAACCCTGAGCACCAGTACAGATTAAGGGTGACCTGCTGGAAAGCGGCTCTGCCCAGGAAGACCTGGGGTTCTAGATGGACAACTGGAAAGTGGCTCTGCTGAGGAAGACCTGGGGTTCCTGATGGACAACAAGATGTCCATGAGCCAGCAGTGTGCCCTGGTGGCCAAGAAGGCCAATGGTATCCTGGGATGCATCAGGAAAAGCATTGCCAGCAGGTTGTGGGAGATGATTCTGCCCCTCTGCTCAGGACTGGTGAGGCCAAATCTGAAGTGCTGTGTCCAGTTCTGGGCTCCCCAGTACAGGACAGACATGGAGCTTCTGGAGTAGCTCCAGATGCTGTGAATTAAGGGGCTAGAGCATTTCTCTTGCAAGGAAAGGCTCAGGGAGGCCTGTTCAATCTCAAGAAGAGACAATTGAGGGGGGATTTTATTAATAATTATCTGAAGGGAGGGTGCCAAGAGCATGGAGCCAGGCTCTGTTCAATGGTGCTGAGCGATAGGACAAGAGGCAATGGGCAGAAAATGATGCATAGGAAGTTCCTGAATCTCAGAACCTGAATCTCAGGAAGAACTTCTTGACTGTGCAGGTGACCCTGCACAGTCCCTCAAAGGAGTTATTCAAGAACGATCTGGATGCAACCTTGTTCAATGTGCTCTAGGATGACCCTGCCAGCGCAGGGAGGCTGGGCCAGGTGACCCAATGTGGTCCCTTCCAACCTCACCCGTTCTGTGATCATATTAGGTAAAGCTATCAGCGTTTCCAAGAAACAAATCAAGTACATGCGCATTTCAAACACCAGTCGGGTGTTTGAAATGCCAGAAATACACAGCGGTATTTCTTTTGTCCCTAGAGCACAGTTCCGTCCAGCCAAGGCAGCCGCACGCCCGTGGGCTCGGGAGCGTCCCCGGCCCCACAGAGCCCCCCGCCCCCGCAGCGCGCCCTCCCCGCCCGGCCCCGCCTCCCGGCAGCCCCCGCGCGCCGCCCGGCCTCGCGAGACTCTGGGCTCTCGCGACAGCGGGGCGCCGCCATCTTACCCGCTCGCTCGGGCGCTCGCTGTGTCGGGCGCTGCGGCTCAGGGCGGCGGGGGGGCCGCCCGTCCCGGACCGCACCGCACCGCCGCCGCACTCGGCCGCGCCGCCCGCCGGCGGGGGGGACCCGCGCAGCGCCCGGGACTCGCTCCCCGGCAGAGCAGCGGCGAGAGCGGGGCCCGCGGAAAGCAGCCGCTGCTCGACTGGTTCCGCCCCCTCCGTGTCGCTGGGCCTCCGGCCCCTGCCGGGCGGCTTCTGCCCAACCGGGAGGCGGCGGAGAGTGCGGGGAGGCGCGGCGGGAGCCGGGGTGCCGGCAGGCGGGCGGCGCGGACCCCGCCGCCGGGGCTGCTGCTGCTGCTGTTGCTGCTGGCGGGGAGGCGGGGGGCCCGGGCCGCTCTGGATGGTGGTTAAAATGATCATAGAAAACTTCGAGGCGCTGAAATCCTGGCTCAGCAAAACCTTGGAGCCCATGTGAGTAACCACGACCCGTCCTCGCCCTCTCGCCCCCCCGAAATAAACCTTCTCCTTGTAGAAGATGGGGATCCTCAGGGGCGGGAAACGCGGTGCCGGCGAGTCCCGGGAGGGCATCCCGGGAGATGCCCTCTCAGCACCCTTCTTCCCCGGCCGCCGTGTGTGAGGGGCTGCGTCGTTCTTGCGCTCTCCCGCTCTCCCGTCGCCGTCCTCGGCCGGGAGGTAGGACCATCTCCCTTCAGAGGATGCAGCTTCCCCCCCTAGCGACCGCGTTCCTCTTCCCTTTGTAGCCCAGGGAGAGCGGGAGACGCTGTGTGTGCGTGTGCAGCTCGCTGTGCCCCGCGCTCGGCCCCCGGAGAGGCCGCGGTAACGAGCACGGCCCGCCGCCCTGTGCCTGTGCAGGGACCTTCTCCGAGAGAGCTCAGGTGCCTCGGGGACGTGCAGCGGGATCCTGGAATCTTCCCAGTCGCGTTTGCTACAGACTCGTCGCGCATCATTCTTGGTTATTTGGAGTATTTGACGCTCTCTGGTTTCCCTTCCCCCAAATAAAAATTGCATCAGTAGAGGACTTGGGAGTAGGAGCCCCAGAGAATAATTTACCTGTTGGTGAATACGTGCGTGCCGTTTAAGGATAACATTCATGTGAGTAACAGGGGCCCTTCTGCAAATGCGTCTTCCTTCTCTGAATGGTATTTTAGTGGAACTGAAGTGTGAACTTAATTATAAAGTTTTATTTTCTGGAAGTATGGTGTCTACAGATGAAAGCATGCACTTTTTTTGGTCATTCTGGAGCACTATTTTAACACATCTGAATTAAATTTGCTGGAGTTTGATTTGAGTTAAATGAGCTAGAACTCCTGAATTCAGTCTGGTGTTAACTTTTGCTCTGAGATTTTTGCCCACTGTAGGTTTTACTCTTGACAAGTTTAGATGAGGGAGCAAAATTCGCTTTATTGTTTCCATAACCATTAGTTAAGCATTTGTATGTATAGATACAGTTTGTAGGGCTTATGCTGGAATAACTTGAAAAAGTTGTAAAATGCTGGGACATTTTTAGGAGAACTTCTCTTGGGTTGTTCTTTTGTTTGCGGCTTTTGTTGAGGCGTTGGGGAGGAGGTGATCGTTTTCCATTATTCCATAGGGTCTAATCCAGACCACACTGAAATAGATGAACTATGAGTTTACTTTCAGTGGTCTTTGAATTAGGCCTGCAGCAAATTACACTGAGAGTCTTCGTTATAAAAGGTTTGACGTTTAAGATTTTAATTTTGGGGAGAAAAAAGGGCATCATCTTGTAAAGCTGTAGCTTGGGGAAGGTGAATTACTTTTTATCTTGGGTCAGTATAATGCAGTATGTTGTGTTCTGGGGTAATAGACTTCCCTAGTCCTCTGCTGCATAGTGCTCACTATTAGTTTCTGGGTACTTTCTTGTATGTATATTTTGTTAATGGCAGTCAGCAGTTTGATGTCAGTATTTTAGAATGTGCTGGTTAAGAGGCTTGGAACAGACTCAGGTTGGTCCACGTTTCTTTGTTTGAACATTGAACCATGAGCTCTCTTAGCAAAAGTCAGCAGTTAAAGGGTGAAATTGAAATTTTCAGCTTTCATGGTCAGTGCAATTTTCTGCTTTTTTCCACTAAGAAGACCAGCATGTATCTGTTAGGTTAAATGTGGTGTGTGAGTAGATCAAATGTGGTTGTTGTTTTGGAAAACTGTGGAGAGCTAGGGAGATGCTGGTCTGGAGGTTGATGAGTTCTCTGCATTTTAGCTTTGGGAGGAAACCATCCAGCAGTGACTGTCATTCAGTTTTGTACAGTGTCCTGTGTAACTGCATTGTTGAACAGATGTTAGAATTGGTGGAGATGTATTGTCCTTTCCTGGCAGTGGGATACTCCTGGAGGTGCTTTTGGTGTCAGCTGTCCAAAGTGTGTGACTACAGCCGTGCCTTCTGGCTGTATGAAAATTTCGGTGTGCAGCTACTTCTAAAGAAGTAACTGTTGCACTACTAGTACAGTGAGGAGCCAACTGCTGATCCTCTGAAGGTGTTGCTGTAGCCCAGAAATTATTTTTGGCTTGACTTTTCCTGTTAATGAAACAAAAATGCCAAGTGTTGTGTAGTGGCTCTTTTGGAAACCTTTAGCTGCAAGATGCATGGCTTAACCTCCTAACTGCACTAAGAACTGCACCACTGTATTAGGTCATTGTGGAGGTGGTGTCTCGGTGGTTTTAAGGGGAGAAGTGCATTTAAGAAGAAACGTGAATAAATTTCATACAAACATGTCTAGATCTATATTTATGTGCTGTTTACCTAGAGCTGGATAGTTAGAACATGCTGCACTTTCCAAGTTGCCTTTTCCAAGGAGCTAGCCTTTTTTAATCAGGATGTATAACTTGTTCCAAAGGCCATAATGCATGTACTTCTAAAACATAATGTTTCAGAATTAAAATATCTCAATAGCCACAAAAATTGTCTCATTTTATCTTTAAACAGTTCTAAAAAGCTGACTTCTCAATATAATGAAACAAGTGTATTTATATAGACTGGACAAGATTTAGTTGTTGGACTGCTTTCACATGGAGTCTCTGGGAAACACTGTTCATAGACAAGAATGTTTGAACAGGAGAGATGGTGGAGGATTTAAGATTTGGAATTTTGTTAGTGGTAGGTTGTTTGGTTTGTTTGTTTGTTTTGGACTACTGTAAAGCCTTTGGCAAAGCCTTGGTGATCATCCATACAAAAAGGCCTTATGTGAGTTTTGTCTTGTTGCAGTGAGGCAGAAATTGCAAATGCTGCCATGCTGGAGCCTTTGCACAGTCCAGCTCCGTTTAGGGGTAATAGGTCTGTAGGAGTTTTCTACAACTCTTCAAGTAGAGGCTGCTTTTGTCATTTTGGAAATAACTCTTCGTGCAGAATTGCTAAATATACACACAGTATCATTGCAGATACCGCCATGTAAATGTAGTACCTGTAGTACAGATAAAGTGGCAAGAGGCTTTTTGTGCTGTGGCTACTGTGTGTTTGAGTAGAATTATCTTGTATATTCAACTCCAGTCAGCTCTGTGAAGAAGGCATTTGTTACCAGTCATGCTCATTGCTTGCAGATAGCAATGAACTAAGTTTCTAGTGTTACACACTTTCTTGTTCATGGCGTGGTTTCTGTCAAGTGTTGGAAAATGTTAAACTTGGAATATAACCATCTGCCTGTCACTTCTGATTTCTATGCTAACAAGGCACTCACTGAGCCTGTCAATTGTGATGAGTTTTTTTCCTTTCCAGATACTCTATAAACTGTGTATATAGTCCTTGCTGGAATATCAGGATCTGGCTTGGCTAAGTTCCAAGTGGGGATTTCTTTAATTTTTTTTTTTCTTGAATTTGTTGGAATCTCTACTTGTGAAAAAAACTAGCTTCTTGTACTAATGCTGCACTCACAATTTCGCTTTTAAGACATTGTAATGTTCTCTCCCTTGCCCTAATTCTCTATGCTGAAAAGTTTCCTTGGTTTTAATTACTTTGTGTAAAATAAATTAAATTGAAATATTTGTGGCCTGCTGAATTTTACTTTCAATTTGATTAAGGCTCCCATATCTAATTTTTTTCCACTTCACTGTATTTACATTTTTGTGAAGGTTTGTTCCTGTGCTAAATCAAACTTGAAAAAAAGATGAAATGCCTACAACAACATTTATGCAGGATTTAGGCATACCTCATTGAAATGGAAAAGTGTTTTTCATTGGTGAACTCTGTAAGTAAACGTAGTGTTGTAACAACTTGCATCAGATGGAATAAAATGAAAATTGTAAAAGAATATTTTGAGTATATTTATCATTGGAATGTTTTTTTGCAAGTGGTGTGTGTCCTCTGGTGTTATGCTCTCACTATTCTTTGTTTGTCAGGCTTTACAGCCCTTTTTTTTTTTTTTTTGGCTTCACAGGTTACTGACAAAAGGTAGTGAATAAAAACAGCTCAACAGTAGTGTAAGGAATATGCTACCAGGACATTGAAATAATAGAAATAAGTTAGAATTAAAACCTTGTCATTCATTTTATGTGGTGCATCACCCTACCAGTAACACTCATTGGGCCACCATGAGATTTCTCTAATTTTCTGTGAAACTTCCTAAGAAGTTCAGAAGCAGTAAGCATTTCTCTTCATACTTTGTGTGAAGCTATTTGTAACTAAGATAAATAAAGCACAAATGCACATCAGTGATATGTAGTTTTTAACACTAGTTATTTTTCTACATCTGCTATGAAACTTGATAGTCTGTTCACCTGATTCACAGAGAGCTACTGTATTAGAGAAATCAAGGTTCCTATTCTAGAATGCCAATATTCCTAAGCTTCTGTGTAAAAATATGTTAGTATTAAAAGATTGGTACCATTAGGTATAGTTGAAAGCAGAAAATAAAAAGGAGAAAATTACTCCTGTTACAGGAAACCTTTTTTGTTCTTGCAGTGAGTATCAGCAGTGAAGTGAAACCCCTTTGACTGCACTGAGAGTCACAGAGACACTGTGATGAGTTTGGCTTTCTGCATTGAATGGGTGTTCAACAGAGCCAGCAAGCTGACAGCTGTTGTGCCTCATGAGAGCTGTCTTGAATCTAGGGGTGGTATTCTAGCCTGCCAATTACTGGTTGCAGCTGTATGAACATGTCAGATCTGGGTATCAGAATAATTTAGAACTGATTTAATGGCATCATTAGCTTGAATAGCAGCTTTGGAGGCTGCAGCATTCCTCAATGTGTTTCTATTGCTTTAAGTACTGTTAGAGAGGTAATTAAAATGAGTATCATAAGAGTGGTCCTTCTCAGCCACGATAGTGTCTCAAGATAAAAGCTGGATCTTGCTGAATGAGTTTGTCATTCATTTTACTTGCTGAAGTAAGTTTGCGCCACATTACTTTACACCATAGCTTTTTATAGATTTTTTTTTTTTTTTTTTAGTAACAACAGAGTGGTGCAACTGCCTGAATTAGGCTGGCTGCACTGCCCAGTAGGCCGTGTACATCTTTCCGCACCCACTCAGCTCTGCAAGTAGAAAGCATTTCTCTCAGCCTTCAAACACAGCCATGTCCACCTTAGTTAATGTCAAGAACTGAGCAGTATTTTAGCAGTCAGTCTTCAGGCAACAAAACTGGACTCTGAAATTTAGGTTATTAACTCTCAGGATCGGAGCACGACAAATAGCATGCACCTACATGTTATTTCCTCTACAGCATCACCATTTGTTGCCTGGAGGACTGCAGACGTGCTTCTGAGGTTTCAGTGTGTTATGGTAGTTTAAATTTGTCAGGGAACTAGTTTCAGGATTTGCAGCATCTTTTTGGTTTGTACATTAATTTTAAAACTGAAGAAAAATCCCCTTGTGTAGTTCCTTTACATCTTAAAAAAGTAGTGTGCGCATACAGCATAAGCTGTGTGTTAATAAGGGCTTTTGAACATACAGCTACACGACTAGTGTGTTTTTGCAAACACCTTTAATATCTATTCCACAAATGCTGCATTTCTCAGTTAACGCTAAAGTCTGTGTTTGCCTGGTGATTAAAAAAGTCAAAGTGAGTTCTCGAACATAATTTATATTTAAAAAAAGGTGAGTATTTGAAACAGGTTCAAAAGTGTTTAATGAGTTGCAGAGTATTCAAATAAGAAGTAAATACTGTACTGAGAGGTGACTCAGCCAAATTACTTTTTGTTTTCCAAATATTATTTGCAACAAAAAAAATAGGACTTAAATTTACCCTGACAGTTTCAGCTTTTCTGGTTTATCTTTATTTGAAACAGTAATTTCAAATAATGACTGCAGAACAACATAAGGTCAGAAACATGGGGTTTTGAACTTTCCTGTGAGCTCTCTTGAACTGTTCCTTCTGTGATTGAGCAGAATATGTGATTGGGAGTTGCTTTCCTTTTTGAAGCTTCTGTCTGTTGCATAGCAATTGGAGGTATCAGTATAATTCTCTGAAGAACATGTAGAGATCTAGCAAGAGAAGTCTTCCATCTATGCCTGTATATTTAATACTGTTTATTAAAGCAGGATTACGTAGGCTGTCTCCCTTAAGAGAGAGGAGTAGGCACTGTGTATTTTCTGACTTAGAGAGTACAGACTGCAAAAAAGTATTACTAGAGGTAAAACCATTTAACATTGCTAGGAACAATGATATATGTATATTTCTGAATATATGATATATATTCAGCGGTTGGGTGTAAGAAAACATGCTGTGGTGTTTATTGGTAGCACACACTGGGATGTACTTGCTGCAGTGGAAATGAATTTGGATTTCTTGTGCCAGCTGGTGCTTGTTTGTTAAAGAAAACACAAGTGAAAACAGGAGGAAGAATTTGTGATTACAGATGTGTATTAGTGCTTGCAGCACATGCCTGCAGTATGTTGAGGGGATGAAGATAGGGAAATCAGAGTTGAGAAATGTTTTTCTGCATGCTTCATTGAATGTGACCATTTTTCTAGTAGCCAGGTGTTATAAGAATGAAGTTACGTACAAAGTTCTGCCACACTTGTAATGCACAAATTGTGTTTATGGTGAGGACTGATGTACCACACTATATTCAAGTTTAGCTAAGGATTCAAACCTGTATTTAATAACTGAAAATGTATATCATTCAGTGAGCAGTAGAATCAAATTAAAAAGTTTTTGTTCATTTTTAGAGTAACCTAAAGTATTTGAAATGTGTTGGTGGTATTCTCATTTTTCTGAGAAGCCAGTTAAGGATCTTGCTCTATTATCTTTCAATCGACAAGAATATAGCAGGATACATATATTGTATGATAGATCCTGTGCTACACTGTATATTTGCTGCCATCAGCATGGGTGCCTTTACTGTTTTCTTTACTCTCACATTACTTGTTAACAAAACAAAGTAGATTGTAAGAGCATAAAATGCAAGACAAAGAGGTTTAGAAAAACTGACAAAGCTCGCTCAAAATTTGTGAAAAATCCATGTATGCGCAGCAGAGACAGAGCAGGCATATTGCGTATTATTCACACACAAAGGCTGCTATTCTCTAAGAAAATACTGTTAAACTAGAGAACATAAGATCTTGTTTATCAGAAAAACTCAAGGCCCCATAATCCAAACCAGCGGATTTGGACTAAACCAGTGGATGGAGAATTTATACAGAGCATTTCGGAATTAAGTTTGAGTGAAAAAGTGGAAAGGAATTGCTTTTTAAAAAAGCTCCCTCCAAACAAAATTATTAAAGATTATGTTTAGAACTCTTGATAGCTATAAAGAAATTTTCAGGCAGACTTCCTTTATTCACAGTTTTGTAAACTTTAATTTTATTTTCTTACTTTGTGGGCCCAGTTAGTCCTCTCTTCAACCACTTGAGGTTGCTAGCAATTTAATTTTAGAATCATCTTAAAAAAAGGCATTACGAGAGTTTGAAAAGCCATGAAAGATCATATTATAGACTTGTTAGATTTACTTAAGATACTGTCTATGGAAACAGTCTTCACATTAGTGTGGAGAAAACAGATTAATTGTGGGGTTTTTTTCAAGCTTTGAAGAAGAGATATAGAAGAGACTTGGTTTCCAAGTCAGTAGCTAAAAAAGGATGACAGCCTCTATCTGTGTAGAGATCATTTGCTGTTTAATTTTAAGAAATTAAAAGAAAGCACATAAAATCCTAGTGTTGATTTGCAAAAGCATCTTCATCTCACTCTGCCACTAAACTCACTGTATTCATTATTGCTTAATTAGTGTCAATTTGAAATAATTTGCCTGTTAGTATTTTTAAAAAAATAGTATTTGTTAAGTAGCCAAAATTGAACCATGTAAATTCTTATTGTAGAAATTCCCCTGCCCACACTGAATGATAATAATAGTATAATTCAGTGCAATTGTTTTGCTTTGTTTATATGTGGCCTTACAGGGTGACAAATGTTGAAACGTGCATGAGTGCACAGCAGAAAGTGATCCTCTGTTTTGCAAATTAAAAGTACATTTTCATTGAGAATATTTTCATAAGCATATCTTGGAGTTGGGTGGATGACTTCAAGTCCTGGGATGGACAGGATTGCTAAGATTTCCGAAGTCATCATTGCAGGGAGGATGAAAGCATTAACTGTTCGTTGTTTTTAAACATCATCTGTTTGTTTGGGTTTTGGGGTTTTGTTTGTTGGTTTTGTGTGGTTTTGTGGGTTTTTTGGGGGATAGTTTGTGGTTTGTTTGTTTTGTTACGGTCTAGGTGGCTTTCCAGAGAAGATTTTCTGGTTTTTATCCTGCTCATGAAAGGGGAATTGCTGTAAACTGAATATGAGGTTGTTGTATAGTCAGTGCTGTAGGAGCTGGGGAATTAAAACACATTGTAGTAGTTAAGAGCAGTAGGTTTTTACCTTCTAGACTGACTTGGTTCCCCCCCCCCTTTTTTTCTCCTTCCCCCCCCCCACTAAATTTTGAGTGCACATGTCATTTAAGTAAGTTGTAGTGGATTTTGAACGACAGCTGACTGTTCGTATTATTGAATGAGAACCAAATTTATGGAAATTGAAATTAAAAAAGGAAAACTGAGGATAATCATGTGAAAATTGTCTGCTCCCCACCTGTCGTGATGAAAACAGCACATCAGCACGTTAATTTTCTATGGCACAGTTCAGCTTGAAACTGGGAAAGTATTGAAAACCTGAAGTTCATTGAAGTTGAGTGAAGAAACAGTAACAAAAGTTACTAACTTTTCAAATTCAAGGATTGAGAGGTTATGAAATGCTGGTCTTAGGGCCTGCTGAAGGCTGAGAGAGAACCCTCATTACAACCTGTTCAACACTGGGCTTTTAGATAATCTGCTTGTCTGATGTGCTCAGGTGCTTGCAGTGTTAGAGTCCTACTGCTCTCACTGCAGGAGATTGTGACAGGTTGTGCACTGACTTGGTGCTCAGACTGTATTTTCTTCTGGATAAAGAATTGTTAGACCTGAATGGGGCAAACTAGATGTGAAAAATTTCTGAAGAGTTTTCAGTCAGTGTGCAGTCTGGTTTTTGATTAGCAGTATATATTTTCATTTTGTTCATTTAGTGTCCATGGGTTCTTTTGCAATGATTAGGAATTCCCATTTCCTGTATCTATAAATAATGCAGACTAACATGGAATACAGTGGTGCATCCACTAGCAGCCCAAGTTCCTTTTTCAGCATGAAATTCTAGTATTGCCTGCTTTCTGAAGGATGCTGGGTTACATTTGAAGCTCTGACCTTTAACTTCAGGGCTCTCTGTGCTGGGCCCAGGCTATCCATGAGCCATGCTGACAGATTGGCTTCCTTTGCTTAGCAGATATATTTGCCTGGGGGATGTTGCTTGCTGTGCAGGAGATGAGTTTCTCAGGTGAGAGGAATTAGGTGGTGTGATATGTTTGCTTAGGGATTTGGGTTCTTTTGCCCAGTGTCCTAAATAACCTCATTTCAATGATCAACATTTAGATTAATAATTAAGCTTGAGTATTTGTATCTTACTCATTGTGGAAGGGATTTCAAACTTCTTATTCCTTTGTTATGACTGTTGGACATCTATACTAGAGCAGTGTTTGTGTGATGTTCATATTCAGTGCAACTCCCTGACCATAGATTATTTTTTCTTATTGGTTATTTTTGCTAGAAAGCATGTGCAGTTAGGATGCATCAGTGCAGTTTTTTTTATTCTTGTTATTCTTTAAAACATTAGTACAAACTTTGATGACTACTCACATAAGTTGTCTGTATCGCATGGCTGGTATGCATCCATTCAATCTGGCATTGTTTTGTGGGGCCTGAAGTCTTCCTTTGGTATATGCTAAATAAGGAGATTAAGTTGGTTAAGACCAGAGTCTCACTATTTCATTTGTTACTCTTTTTGAAACATGAATGGTTTTGTACAGTAGTCTCACTTGCTTTCTCAGGCTTTACAACACCACCACAAAGTTCATTGTAGATTCCTATTTGTGAAACATTGTAAAAAAATATGCCACTTAAATAATGTTCTACTGAATGTGGATACGTGGCTTTCTTCAAAGTTCTTTGTTGATGTGCATGAGACCATCAATTTCTACATTGAGGTGCTCTGTATTTAATTGTAGGTTGAATTCTGAATTCAGATGCCTAATGGATAATGATCCCCTAAATTTCCCTCCATTTTCAGTGTACCTCTTATGGAAGTGTCTGTTACAATACATGAATTTAGGCTTTTGAAACGGAAAAAATCAGTTTCAGTTTTCATGGTGTTCATACGTAAGTAGTAATAAGAATGTTCAAAAGAGTATTTAAGAGAATACTTGAGGGTCTGATTTTGTTGTTGTTGTTGTTGTTGTTGTAGCATAGATCACTTCTACTGTATCACTGTATTAATTTGTAATTGGATAGATTGACTTTTCCCAGATAACAGTTACTCAGTGTTGCATTCAGAATTACTGATTCCATCTTTGGAGAGTTGGGGAAGTATTCATTGTTTTTAATACAAAACAGGCAGTTGAGGCTGTTTCTTAGGAAACAGTTTGTTCTAGTTAGCTCTGATGTTCTCTATGCCGTATTGTTAGGAAATATTCTAGGCAATTGTTCTCTTGAAAAGGAAAGTGATACTTAGGAATGTTATCTATCTGGACTCTGTTTTGAAAAGTACACCTGAGTATTTTTCAATTTCTTTTTGTAGGAAATTATTTTGCCTTATATAGGTATTGGTCATACCAGTTTCAGACATTAATTTCTGTAATTAAATTGCTTTTTTCTTTTCTAACTGATCTGTTTGCAGATGTGATGCAGATCCATCTGCCCTAGCTAAATATGTTCTGGCTTTGGTAAAGAAGGATAAAAGTGAAAAGGAACTGAAGGCATTGTGTGTTGATCAGCTGGATGTATTTCTTCAGAAAGGTATGGGCTTTGTCATAACAATTAAGATTGAGTGATTATTCTGTCTTGTTCAATTTATACAAGCAATCATTTACCATAGAATCAGGCTTTGGTCTCTTTATTAGCTTTGTTACTTTGTAGAATGTAATTCAGTTTTCATAAAGTAATTTTAAAAAGCCCAGGTGTATAGGTTGGCACACATATATTAGGTATATGTTTTGTTACTATCACAGAGGCACAGAATCATAGAATGGTTTGGGTTGAAAGGGACTGTAAAGATGCTATAGTTTCAGCCCCCTGTCCTGACAGGGACGTCTCTCACTAGACCAGGTTTATCAGGGCCTTGTTTCACCAGGTCTTGAATAATTCCAGGGCTGGGGCATCCACAACTTCCCTGGGCAAGTATTGAACCTCTGTATATATATATGCCAGAAATATTTTTCCAGATGTTTTATTAAGAGACAATAAATAATTCAAGAATTGAAAACTTTCCTGAAACATTGTCATTATTGTCATGTTTTTTGACTCTATAAATGTCCTTTTAAAAATAAATTAGCAACACACTATTTAAAGAAAGTACTCTTTGTTGTTCTGCTGAATGCAGGTTTTGGTTGCTTCTCTGGGTTTTTGGGGTTTCTTTATTTATTAATTTTTAAAGCAAATGTTAACCATGGTTTTGTATAATGGATATTTGTACACTCTTTACTTATAGAAACTCAGATATTTGTGGAAAAACTGTTTGATGCTGTGAATACAAAAAGCTACCTACCTCCACCAGAACAGCCATCATCAGGAAGCCTGAAAGTAGAATTTTTTCAGCACCAAGAAAAAGAGACAAAAAAGGAAGAGGTGGGCATTGATTTTAATTTACATGTATATCTTTTTCCTCATTCATGTAATTTGCTTATGTGTTCAACTTCATACTGTTTATTAGTAATAGTTATTAGCAATTTATTGTCATTTATATCAGTAATAATTTATGTTTATTAATCATATTATTAATAATTACATGACAGCATTTAAATAACTTGGAAGATTTGTGCTTGGCGTTTTGAGCACTGCTGCACGATTTTTCTAACACAAGTGGGTGTTTCAAACGTAAGCCAAGGCAAAGTTTTGCCGAGGCAAAGGTAAATGAGATTAAGTAGTGTAGGAGCTGCAGTTTAACCTGCATTAGTTCTCTGATCAAAATTACTGTTGTAGTTGTGCTGCACTTTAATTCTCCATAAATCCAGGCTACCATTCTAAATTGCAGTTCTCATTCCTTCAGCTGTTTGATCCAGATAACATCCTTTTGTCACAAGTGTTTATGTTGTTCATTGAGCCAGAAGAGTAAGTCTTTGCTTTTCAATAGCAGCCTAAGTTTGCCTGTGTGAAAGTGTTTTAAGTGTGAACTGAACTAGATAAGCTGCTGATGAAAGAAAGACTTTGGTGTTGGTTGTTGAATATCCATGCTTTCTCAAAACTTCCCAAAGCCTTAATATGGTTTTTTGTCTACCTGCAGTAAAAGCAGCTGTATTTTCAGTGCAGCACTATAAAGATTATTTATTTTATCTCAAACAGGGCTTTGAATATTCCTAGAAATAGAAATAAACATGTTATGAAGATTCTGTTATTATGTTAGAGACTAAAATATTTAATTTCACTGTTACTGCTGATTGCTCAGTGTTCAGAGTTTTTGGTTTTATTTGCTTATGCAGAAGTCTGCATTTTAGTGTACTCATGTTTTGATCTAATATATACGTTTTGAATTCAGATAGTTAAAGAGGAAGAGCGAGAGAAAAAGTTCTCTAGAAGATTAAATCACAGCCCTCCTCAGTCAAGTTCTCGCTACAGAGACACCAGGTAAAAAGTTTTGTTTAACTCCTTGTATTATATCAGTAATCAGATGGATTTCGATTTTTGACTGAATTAAATGCTTTCTTTCTGTATTGTCATCTAGTAAGCTTGAAAAGAAGGCCTCTACTGCTTTTGTGCATATGTAGTTAAGTGGCGAGTGTGTGTCAGTGAAACCTGTGTCTTGAGTTGCACAGCGATTATCCTTGGAGTTTTAGGACTAATTCTGGTGTTAGATTTGTGGTTTATATTGCAGTATTTATTCTGCTTGATATTGAGTTTGAATTTTGATTTAGAAGCATTCCCTTCAATAAGTCTTGGTGTTTCCAACTTGGGAAATATGCAGTATTGGGCAGAAACAGAAATTTATATATGTTTTAAAATCTTAGGTATGGTAAAAATCAAACTAATAAGCAAAATTAATTTTAGAATCCTTCTGAGAAGAAAGGAGTAGCCATAAATTACATACAATTTGTAGCTCTTCTCTAGTTTTCCATTGACATTTCCTAAAGTTTTTAAGTAGTTGATTTCAAATTTTGGCTTCCTAAGTCTTGTAATTAACCTCTAATATTTCATATTTAGAAGCCGTGATGAAAGGAAAAAGGATGAACGTTCTCGGAAGAGGGATTATGACCGAAATCCTCCCAGAAGAGATTCCTATAGGGATCGATACAACAGACGGAGAGGGAGGAGTCGGAGCTACAGCAGGAGTCGAAGTAGGAGTTGGAGCAAAGAGAGGTTGCGGGACCGTGATCGAGACCGGAGCAGAAGCCGGAGCAGAACACGAAGCAGAGGTACCAACAGTTGGTCTCTAAAATACGGTGAATGTTTTCTACAAAATTTAGAAACTAAACTTGAAAACTGTGTTCAAAATGTACTAGAATTTCCTCTATTGTTCTTGTTCCTTTATTCAAATTTAGCTTTGTTTTCTGTGGAAATGAGGCTTTTGTGATTGTGTTCTCAGTGTTCGTTTTCCTCTCTTCCCCTCTGTTATTCATTAATATCTTTGTATTGAGGTGGCTGTGCTGGCCACTTTTAAGCATTGTTGCAAGAGAGGCAGAAAAATACAAGTTATTTCCATTTCATTAAGTTTTAGGAAACTCAGAATCTGGTTTTGGGAGATACAGAAATTAATACTGATCTATAAAGAGAACTGGCAGAGAAATTGCATGTTTGGCAGTAAATGACTTATCAAGCAAAACAGTACAGTTCAGTTCTTTTGGTCATGTCCCCTTTCTGAAATTGTTACCGTAAATACTTGCATTTGTGCACATATCCATAGGACTTAAGGCTGCAGTATGGTAGTTTGTAGAATTAAACCTCTTTGGAAAGGGGACTGCTTTTTCAGTTCAAAAGAGTGCTTTTTCCCTCAATAGTTTTTAATGGTAAATTGGAAAAGACCAGTGTAAGTAATTTTGTATCTTTGTCCTGTCTTAGACAATGTATGGGTGAAAAATAGTCTGGTAGAACTCTCCTGTGTGTTATTTTTTTTCCTGTAAAAGAGGCCTTGGTAATCCAGCCTTAAAAGTAGAAATGCAGATTTCTGAAAATATGAGAGCAGATATTTTACAGACAACTTATAAACAAGCAAATTAAATAACATGCAGCTGTTTAACTAGAAGATAACAACATGATTAAATCTTAATTTAAGGATTATTTACACAAACAGAAATGACAGTATCTTATGGACAATATTTTATAGTGAAACCTTTATTTCTTTTTCTTACAACGTGAAGAAAAACCTGTTTTACCCTTACTGATGAGCCATCTTTAAGATATTTCATAATGTTCTTTAATGTGGAGTTATTTAAGTCTATTAACTTATGTCATGACATAACTAGTCTGTCTTAATTTACAGATACTTACTTTTTATTTGGTGGTAATACTAGAACATGAAGAGAATAGTTTGTATGTATTCAGAATAAAAGGTCATTTTACTTGCTGTATCTGCCCAGGAGGGTTCCACACCTGTCAAGCATTATTATTTCACCCATTAAGGCAAAGCTTTGCATGCAATGAATTCATGCATTTGAGTGCAACAGAAAATGAAGATCAACAAAATGAAGACACAGCAATAACAATGTCCTGAAACATTAAAGATTTGTAACTTTCATAGTGTTTTCAAGCCATGGTTATCCTTTTCTTGCCATTGCTTCCCTTTAGTCAAAATAACTTTACATCTGAAGTTCTTACATGAATCACTAAAGAAGGTGTACTCTGCCGGAAGTTAAATAGGGTGTCTGCTCTACTGTGCATATATCTGTTATTAAAATTGCCCAGGGCCTGACTATGTACTTCACAGATTATTATTTTTCTTGTTAAACGTTTGGAATGTAGAATCATTGAATAGTTGAGATTGTACCTCTGAAGGTGGTATAGTCTAACGCCCTTTATCAAAACAAATAAACTGGAGCAGATTGCTTAGGACCAGCTGGGTTATAAATAGCTCCAGGAGTGGAGACTCCACAGGCACTTTGGGCAACCTGTAAAACATTTCAGTTATTGTGTATATGTATTGAGTTGATGTGGAGTAAAGATACTTAGAGAGTAGTGGCTGCTTCTGGTGAAAAGGTGGATAATAATTTTTATTATTATTAATAGTATAATTTTTATTTTTATTTTTTTGTTACAGAAAGGGATTTAGGAAAGCCAAAATATGACATGGATAGAACAGATCCGTTAGAGAACAATTATACTCCAGTTTCTTCTGTGACAAATATTTCATCTGGCCACTACCCTGTCCCTACGCTGAGCAGTACTATTACTGTTATCGCTCCTGCTCATCATGGAAATAACACTACTGAAAGTTGGTCAGAGTTCCATGAAGAGCAGCTGGACCACAACTCCTACGGAAGACCTCCGCTGCCAAAGAAACGCTGTAGAGATTATGATGGTAAGTACATTTTAATTTTTTAATTGCTTCCTGCAGCTATGGTTATCCCCTTTCTGAAAAGATTGAGGTAATACACCTTTCTTTTCTGATCTTCTCTAGTATAGTGGGGTTTTTCTATTGTACACTTCTTGATCACAAATGTTATCATATTACCACTTCTTACTGACTTCAGACAAATTGCTCTTTTAGTGTTTGTCTATTTTTTTTACGTGGTAGGACTATTTTGTATAAATTAAAAACAGTATATTAAAAATTCATTTTAAAAATCCAGTTTTACCCAGGTTTTCTGTCTTTGGTTATGTTCCAACCAAATACTGTATTTGGTAGTTTTGACAATGACTGGCACCTTACTGATCTTATCCTATTTAATTCTATCCTATCTAACAGACAATTTTTAACTAGAAAGATCTAGAGCTGAAACTTCACAGGCTCATTTCTTTCTGTGTAGGTGTTTCTTAAAACTGGCTAGGTGTCTTAAGCTTTCGTTTTAAATGTCTTGTGCCAAAATACACACAAGAGGCTGCTGCAGCTGGCAGTGTCTTAACTAAACTCAGCTGGTCAACCTGTAGCTCAGGAGAGTTGAAATCTTCCTGTAAATTTGCTTTTGATGGATTTTGTTGTTGTTACTATTGCATACCATGATGAGGAGTTTAAGAACTAGGCCAGTTTACATTTGTAACTCTGATTAGAATTTTATTTTAAGTAAAAAAAAAATGGGAAACTGAGCTTTCAAGTGTTGGCGGAGTTGTACTTATGAAGAATAGCTTTGCCAGTGTACATCACAGCAATATGGAGCAAGTGGAATTGTGAATGTGTCATTTGGTTTTGAAGTTTTCTCTCCTCAGTGGCTACCTGTTTCCATCATACTGCTCTTCCTATCTTCACTTTCAAATTTTCAACTTTACCCTCTGCTGAAATTCTGTTTTTGTTTAACATTTCCATTTAGTGTGCTCTATAACTCCTCCTGAAGATGAAGTAATACATACTGCTTTCCTACATCATGTTTTGAGGAAATGGGCGCTCCTCTTTCTTCCTGTTTTACCAGAACGTGTTTCAGCCTTTCCCCTGTATTACACTGACTGGTATTTTGGTGTTGTTTCTGTGGACACTGTTGCTAAACAGATAATAATAGAACAGTCTGGGCTAGAAAAGCCCTATTAAAGTCATCTAGTCTGGCATCCATACAGTAAACATGGTCCTCTTCAATGAGATCTTGTTGCTCAGAGCCCAGTCCAATATGGCATTGAATGTTTCCAGGGGTGGGGCACGCACTGCTTTTCTGGGCAACCTCTTCCACTGTTAAACCACGCTCATTATAATAATTTCTTTTTCTTATATTTGCTTTGAATCTACTGTGTTTTAGTTTAGTTTAGTTTATGACCCTTGGTCCTATCACCTCAAGGCGCACTAAAAAGTTTGAAGTATAAAGGCTGCAGTGAGTACTTAAATTCACTGCTCTGAGCCTTCTTTTCTCCAGTTTCAACAGCCCCAACTCTCAGCCCTTCTTCATAAGAGAGGTGCTTCAGGCTTTTGGTAGTTTTTGTGGCCCCCCTCTGTCCTCCTTCTGTGTTTGACTTGTGCTTAAAAGAAAAGAAGTGAATGTGTATTCATTTTTATTTATATATATTTAATATTTACAAATGCATATATTGTATGTTAATAACAAATTTTGCTCTTATTGTAACCACATTAAATTATGGCAGATGTTTATAATGTTTCCTGAAATAATTGCAAAAGAGAAAAAAATGAGTAAATTTGCTGATGTTGGAATTTCATAATATTAACTTCTAACTTTTAATTGGGGTTTCGCAATCCTAGCATCTGCACTTTTTGCTTAGAAACAAATTGATTTTGTTAATGTGATGACATCTAGAGTTCATTCTTTGCTTTCACCATTTGTTATGATACAGTGCAGAATTAGTTAGCAAGTTTATGCAATGCCTGTGTGTGTGGACTGTTAAGAATAAAGTTAAACAGTCAATTTCATTTTCTAATCTACGCTTCTGCTGGTATGTGGAGCTCTTAATTTACAAACTGCTGCATTACACATTGAATGTCTTGTATCTACCCTGAATCGAGCTACAGCTAAATACTAACATCAGTTCTTTTTGATGTTTCAGAGAAGGGTTTCTGTATGAGAGGAGACATGTGCCCATTTGATCATGGAAGCGATCCAGTAGTGGTAGAAGATGTGAATCTTCCTGGCATTCTGCCTTTTCCAGCACAACCCCCTGTTGTCGAAGGACCACCTCCTCCTGGACTTCCTCCCCCTCCACCAATTCTCAGTCCTCCTCCTGTTAACCTTAGACCTCCAGTACCACCACCAGGCCCCTTACCACCTAGCCTTCCACCTGTAACAGGTAATTAAAATAAATTAAACCAATTTTTTTAATAGAAAAGCCTGGATCTTGCTTGTATTGTACTCAGTGCAAAAAGTCATTTTGAAGAATCCCAGCTGTATTATGTAAAGTTGAACTGTGCTCTACTATGGCGTAGCTTACTTCAGAATTATTCTGTCTGATGATAATTGTTGCAGAGTTGATTATTGCAAAAAGCTGCATGCTGAATGTGACTCTTTAATATGAAATAATATTTTCATTGTATTTAAGCAAAAACATGACATGGCAAAATTCAATTCCTTGAGTATTATAGGAGGAGTTGTGCAAAATTGACTACTGTCAAAGAAGGGAAAATCCTGGAAACAACTGATCCTTACTGTTTCATTCATGGTAATAGAAATAAAGATAATTCATGATGACATCAAATATATACCTGAAAGTACCATTTGAGAATAATTTTAAAACTAAATTTGCAAAGTAACTAGGAAAAAGTCTCAGCTTTGTTTACTGTTTCACTGGAAAGTATTTCAGCTGAAGTACTAAAAATTAGCTGAAGCACTAAAAATTACATGAAAACTTATGTTCTTGGCTTTCATTTATAAAGTAGTTAAAGTTTAGTGCTCAGTTGCCTTATGTGGTTTAAAAGCTGTTATGTTAGTTTTATGTGATTATTCCTTTCTCTCTTTTTTCTAACTTAGGTGTCCCACTACATAAAATTATTCAGGAGTAATAGATATTTGATATTGATTAGAAGTTTCTTAAACTGTTTTAATGTCCTGTTGATAGTATATTTAAGAAAGATACAAATGGATGTATTTATTTCAGTTAACATAGAATGTAACTTCCTCTGGTTTGGGCAGTCTGCCTTACATGTTATTTTCAGATCTGGTTCACAAGTTCAGATATATCACTTTATAACTTTTTACCAAAACCTGCTCTTATCAGTGATTAAACTGAAGGTCTTGCTTGACTGCTTAGCTTTGAAAGAGTCACATAACCTGTTTTAAAAAAAGTCAAACCAACCAAACAAAAAAACTCCCTCAATTTTAACAACAGTTCCATTAGAGTTGAAGGATTCTTCTTGAGTGTTTGGAAAAATAATTTCATTCAAGTTAGTTATTGTCATCATAGCATATTTTTGTAATACTAAAAATACTTCTTAACTTCAAAAATAGAATTTGTTTCTTTGATCATCTTTTATTGAACTTTAAAGTGCTTCATTTGGTGAAGATGAATACTGGTCTAGCAATTAAATTTTACTTGTAGAAAGAAGATGTTTGGAGAAATGTTAAATGATTCAAATGCTTTTCTGTCTAATCCAAGTTCTGAGTCATTTGCTGTTGGGGGTGGTTTCATGTGAATTTATGGTACAGCATCAAGTCTGCAGATGTGCCCTCTCAGCCCCTTTTTTCTTAAGTAACCTTAAAAGCATTTCAGATCAGTTTCCTTATGAAGGGAGTGTAATGAAAGTGTAGTGGATAATAAATGAATGCAGCGTTTTCCTTTGTTTTTGACAGGACCACCCCCTCCCCTTCCACCATTGCAGCCTGCTGGCATGGATGCCCCCCCAAACTCAGCAACCAGCTCAGTTCCTACTGTTGTCACCACGGGTATTCATCACCAGCCGCCTCCTGCTCCACCCTCTCTTTTTACAGCAGGTGTAGTACTGAGGCTTTGCCCACAAGGTTTGCTAAATAGAATAACATTGATTCATATTATACTGTACTTACAGAGATTATAATGTCATAGTTTGGAAGAATAAGTTTGTATCGTATAGATTGTGACAGTAAATTAACATTCTTCTTTTCAGACCTAGTTCAAGACAGAAGTAAAATTTGCATACAAAGCGTGAAGTTCTTATGATCGAGTAATATTTTCATTGTATTAAAGCAGAAAAATTGGCATGATGGTTTTTCATGTTAGTGGTTATACAACTCCTTTGTTGTAACTCTATCTTGTAATTAAATTAAATATTATATCTGAAACCTTAAGAGTTTTAACTGCAATTTATTTTAATGAGACAATTTCTTTGTTACCAGAAACGTATGACACAGATGGCTATAATCCAGAAGCTCCAAGCATAACAAATACTTCAAGACCTATGTATAGACATAGAGTACATGCCCAAAGACCAAATTTGATAGGACTCACATCAGGTGATATGGATCTACCACCCAGAGGTATGCTCTCAAAGCTCTACTTAGTTAGTTTAGCTGATTTTCTTACATTAATGCAGGTTGAGGAACTTTCCAGGGAATACTGGAAAATACAGCATTTTCCTAAAATCTTCTGGAATTAAGAGTTGTTTGGTTGAATAGGGAACTATGTCTGTAATTGTTTTGTGTGTGCATTTTTACAGGTAGAATGAAATCTCTTGCTAGAGTATTACACAGTTTACCTTTACCTTTAGCTGTAGTAACTGGTCACTTTATATATCTTTTGTACAGAAAAATGTTAATGTTTCTATAGTAGAATCTCAGGATGATTTTTGCTATAGAGAAGAGGGAGTCATTTTTATCTGGTAGCAGTTTTATGCATGAATAATCTTAACCTCCCAGTTCCTGTGGTCCTGAGAAGAAGCAGCAGCACACAAAATAAGAATGCAAAAGGGATAAAACCATTTTTAATGCAGTTTTTATTTGCATTTGTATGTATTTCTATTTAATCTTACTATGTTTCTGTTGGTGTATTTTCAGTGAGGAGTCCCCCAGTGTGATTCCTGTTCTTCAGCAAAAGTGACTCCTTTCCCAGTCCATCCATAAATCTTGCTCCTAGGTGTTATTGCCCTGGAGTACTCTGCATTTCCTATCATGACCATTTTTGTGTATGCCATCTAATAGTAGAACGAAGGTGTTAGCTGGAGTGGTGTGAGCCTCAGAGTATTGCATGGGACATTGTGAATCATTGTGCATCAGAGCGCAGTCATCTCGAGGCAGATGCCTTCTGTCACACCTCTTTTGTTTTTTGTATGTGTGATGTTACTGTGACAAAATGAGTACTGTTAGCTATTTTGATCTGTCACAACATCTGTTGATAGTTAAGAAGTCTGTGACCAAGGTTTGATTCAGTCAGAACAAGAATCATAGTAATTTCAAAATAAACAATTGTGCTTTTCAGTGCAAATTCAGTGTGAGCAGAATACTTTTTACAATCAAATGCACAAAAAATAAATTTTAAAAAAGTAAAATCTTCTCATCTATTTACAGAAAAACCTCCTAATAAAAGTAGTATGAGAATAGTGGTAGATGCTGAATCCAGGAAAAGAACAATTGGTTCAGGGGATGGTGGAGTTCCTACAAAGAAGACATGGTTTGACAAGTGAGTGACTGTTAACACAGTGTTGGCTTAAGAGCTGGAATTTCATTAACTGCTTTACTGTAATCTGACACACACACACACACATATATATATATATATATATATATATATAAATTGCAAGCAAGTGAAACTCTGAGTACACTGATGGTACTAAAGTAAGTCATACTGTAGTGTGAGCTGTATTTATTTGACTGTCTTCTATCAAAGGTAGCATACAGATAGATGAAGTTGCTTTGGATGATACTAAGATCTATTCCTTGAAAGTTGGCATGATATAAGAAACAATAAAGCTGCAGTGTGATGGTTGTTAAAGATGACTGATTTTAGTTGTGAAATGTGAATTTTATCACTGCTATTTTGATTTGAGTTGCCAGGTATGTTACTGAGGAAAAAACAGAGGTTGAAAGGTTGGAAGGGATTTTAAAGAGATTGCTGGGAGTGAGGAAAGCCTTGAAGTAATAGTAATTTGAAACAATAGTGGGGAAGTTTCGTGGAATAGCTAAGAAACAGTTTTTGGAGAGAAGCAATGTAAAAGTCAGGAATTACACTGACATGAGCAAATAAATATGAATTACCTCACAGATTTATGTGCTGGGGTATGCTGAGAATGTCAGTGGGGAAGATAGCATTTGTATGGGTGTGTGTCCGGTACTCTCCTTCACTCTTCCAAAATTGCATTATTTTTTAAGTCTGTAGATTTTTGTGTCTCATACGCGCATGCTTCTGTGTAAGCATATGCAATTTAACATTGTGTTTGCTAGTTTGCTATGGATTTCTGGCTTGATTTTTTATTTGTTGCAGGCAAAATTTTAACAGAACAAATAGTCCAGGTTTCCAGAAGAAAGTGCAGTTTGGAAATGAAAATACAAAACTTGAATTGAGAAAAGTTCCCCCAGAACTTAACAACATCAGCAAACTTAATGAGCACTTCAGTAAGTTTGGAAACTTAGTCAACTTGCAGGTAAGAGTCAACAAAGAGAAAGCAGTATGCTTTGATGGAAAGGTAGTGGTAGTTGCTAAAAGAAGAATGTAATTTTTTTTCCCTGGAACTCTTTATTTTTTTTTTTCCCTGAAACTCTTCATTATTTTCCTAACTTGTTTCTTAAACAAGATCTAATTGTTTTTAATGATGTTGCTATTAAAGAAGCAGAAATAAAATGTTCTAGTCATCTTTTAGATTTTGAACAAATGTTCCTCAGAGATAAGACTTTTAAGAGACATTGTTTAAAACATCGAAAATTGATTGCACATGGGTTTTTCTCACCCATTTTATCTAGTTTGGATCTGCTATCATAGATGCTCTGTATATTCAGAGATAAATTGTAAATGCAGAATACCTGCATTTCTCACCTGGAAAGCAATCCCTGTGACATAATTGCTTTCCATGGTAATGACTGTTTGTCCCTTAAAATTACTTAGTGATTTATTGGAGTCACCCAATAAGCAAATGAAGAGAGAGGGAAGCATTGAAAGAACTAGGGCCTGACTTAGGCTGATGTTACATATTACAGGCTGCACGTGTAATGTCAGTATTTCATACACAGTCTCTAAGCTACCCAGTGTGACCTTTCACTGTGCTTCATTATCAAGAAGTTTCAGATGCTACCATGCATTTTTCTAAACCCTTTCTGGTTTGCACTGAGAGCTGGAATGAAGAAGTGCAGCAATATTTTTGTACGTACTGATACAGTACAGAATAAGCACTCTGTGCCTGTCTGAACACTGGAGAGATTTTAAATCTCAATTGCTATTAAATATTTCTTAAACTTTTGTGTAGTTTACTTAAGAATATGGGTGTATTAGCAGGCAGTATTATTCATTAAGGCAAGTAAAACATGGATGTATATGGAGATTGCAAGCTATGTGCTTCTTGCAAAAAGTATAGTCTTGGCTTTTGGAGCTAAAATGATGTGTTAATGCTCAAAGGAGAGAGATCAAAATGAACTTTGCTGTCTAGTTCTAATATTAGATAGGACATTTACTATCTGACACGTGCATTTTTCGTAGTAATTTTCTTTACTTTGCTGATGCTTCCTTTTGTCTTTCAAACAACTGCTCATATTTGTAAACAGAAATACTGGTTGACTGGGGGTTTTGCTTTACTTTGTTTGTTTGAGGTTTTTTAAACTATTCTTAAAGTCTATTAGCATAAACTCAAGGTTGATTTTGACCCCAGGCCTTTCAAACAGACTCGTGGATGGGAAGTATTTATCTAATGACTCATATTGGGATTGGGTGTAAATTGTAAGCTTCTAAGCCTAAAAGCTAATGATTTAATGATAATTTAGACACAAATTCGAATCCTCAGTGTGGTAAGTTTTGTTCTTCTGTTTTAAATCTTAGGTTGCATATCAGGGTGATCCAGAAGGTGCCCTTATTCAGTTTGCCACCCATGAGGAAGCAAAGAAAGCTATATCAAGTACAGAAGCAGTATTAAATAATCGTTTTATTAAAGTTTATTGGCATCGAGAAGGCAGCGCACCGCAAATCCAGACTACCACACAGAAGGTAGAAGATCTGTTTTAGCATATTATGTAAAAAAGAATCTTCAAAACATTTTTAAGAGACTGTTTACATCAAACTAAGTTCCTTTGAAATAATGACTACTTCATGTAATTTATTTCCAAAACTCACTCTTCATTTGTGAATTCTTTGACCTGATATACAACATTCAGCAATTGATTAGCAAGATGAGACCAAAGGTATTTAAGGAAAGCCCTTCCGTGACTTTTGGTGTATTCTACTCTGTTATCATGTCAAGCAAGATTTGGTGAGGCTCTCTGGTGAATAACATCGATTTTGCTTTGATTAATGTAGACTTTTTTATTTCTTCTGGTGAGCATAAGAAAGGCATCAGATTTATATTTCTTTTTGTGAAATATTATCTCCATTTCCTTCATGAGGTTCTGGTTTTCCTCCTTCCCTTTCCCTTTCCTTCCTCTTGAGCATGCATATTGTTGTATAAAGTAACAGAAGAATTCAGTTTACACATAGGTGCCTCTGTGTATACACACGTAGATCTAAGGACTTGCAAACAGTGGAAGAGAACTGCGTTACAGAGACTAATTTTCTAGGAAAGGATCATTTTAAGTAGGGAGGTAGTTGCTGATCTCTATGATATCCAAGGATATAATGTCTGGGAATGTCTGGAGGTGTGTCACAAGAGGTCCAGAGTTGGCATGAAGCATTTCTTTGCTGAGAGGGTGGTCAGACAATGAAACCAGTTTTCTAGAGAGGTGGCTGATGGCCCCAAGCCTGTTATTCTTTAAGAGGTGTTTGGACAGTATCCTTAACAATGTTCTTTAACTTTTTGTCAACCCTGAAGTAACCAGACAGTTGGACTAGATGATTTTTGCAGGTCCCTTACAACTGAAATACTCTCATCTACATTTTTTAATTGAATTGCAGAGGAATTTAATTGCAGAGGAATGCAGGCACATTTGGAAGTTGTCATGTTCTTAGCAGCACTGGCAACATTAAAAAAATAAAACAGCAATTACTCTTGTGAAGGGTGGCTTTGTAACCTGTGTCAAGCCAAATCAGACTTGTCAGCAGAGTAGTAGTGGCTGTACTCAAGCAGAAGAGGAACCTTGGGTTCGCCATGGCTCTTTGGGTTAATGAGTTGAGTCTTCTCAGTTAGTGGTTGGTGTAGCAGGTCCTTCAAAATGTCTGTGTATCCTGCTCTATTGGATTTGCCGTCAGTGTGGAACAGCACATTCTGCACTTCAGAAATATGAGACAGGCTCTGTAGAAGAAATGGTCTTTTAATTATATATGCTGATTAAATATGTGAATGACTTTAGTTAGATGATTCTTTCAATTGCTGCTCTGAGTTGAGAATTCCTACTTTGTCTTGATGGTGTATGTCATCATCCTTTAGAATCAGTGACCTGCTTTTCCATGGCAATCCTGCTGTTCAGATTTTAACAGTTTTCTTTCTCTTCTTCTTTGTAAGAAATGCCCTGATTTTTATCTTCAAAAATTCGGTTTTAATGACATCTATTTCACTATCTTCTCTGTTGTTATTCTTTAAATTTTGTCGATATCCTTAGTGCTTTGTCTAAAGTAGTACTGCTCAAAATGGGTATTTATTTTCTAAGCTTGATTTTCATCTCAGCCAGAAGAGGGCAGTGGAGTATGTCATTTGCATTCCTACAGACATTCCCTCTTACTCAAAGGATAGCTTGGACTATGCTATCAGCCTATTTGATGATTATGCTATTCAGAGTATTATTGGAGTATTAACTCTATATTTCCAAACAAACAGTCGATCGATATAGTTCTTATTTTTAGTAGTCCCGTAATATTTAGTGGTGTTAACGGCTTCTAATCACACCACCTTTAGCAAGTTAACTTTGTTGGTTTCAGAATGAATTCCCCTTAGTCCTGGGGACAGTATTAGATGTTCTTGGCTCTCTTGGTGAGCCAAGAACAGCCATTCTGCACATAACAGACTTCAAAATGCAATCTGCTGACATCAGCAGCAGAAGGCACACAGTAACAAGAAAAGTTTTTAACAGGAAATTAAAATTTTAAGTACAATGCTTCTATGTTCTTCTACCCCAAGATACAACATCTAACAAATTGTTGAGTCAGTAAACAGGTATTTTCTGTTCATAAGTCTTTCAGGAGCATGAGTATTTAATTCTCTTTTTGTTGAAATTAGTATTTGGTATCATATCTATGAGTAGTATGGAAACTTTATACTTCTTCATATACTTGTATTTTTGTCAAGATTTCTGTTACTTTAATTAATTATGGGTTAATTAATTTCACCTGTATTTGTAATGGCTTCCAACCAGGTTTTGTCTGTCAGGCACCAGGACTGGCTTTTGAATTTTCTTCAGTGTAAAGTCAGTTGACTTTTAAATTGTCCCTTCAGTAGTATCTGGTCCAGCACAATTGCTTAACCATTGCTGTTTTATCAGCAGGACTACTTTGGAAATTTTTTACTGTAGAATTTCCAAGACAGGTGGAAGTACTTAAGTAAAGATGGTGGGAGTGAACTATAATAAATCATCAAATAAAAGGCTTCTGCCAAAAAGCAGAAAATAATATGCTCTCTACATCTGAGGCAGATAAACCAGGATGTTCTGGGCCTAAAAGGCAGCACAAAAAGATTTAGGTTAAATATTAAAAATAACATTTTCTAATGCCAAAGCATACTGAAGCACTTTTGCCTAGAGAGGTGACAGGACCCGTTTCATCTGAAATTTGTAGGAACAAGATAGATAGATACTGTCAGTAATGGCATAACTGACTTTGCCCTACAGTGGAGAGAAATGGATTAGGTGACCTTCTGAGAGCTATAAATATGACAGTAAGCTTGCTTGGAAGCATATTTTTTGGTCTTAACTGTTGAATGTTTTTGTCAAAGAAAAAAAAGGAAAGGTGTTAGCTGTCAGGGTATATCCATTGTAGATTCAAAGATTATCTGCTCTCTTTTCTTTTTCTTCAGTCCCATGACTGCATGTTTCTATATCCTTTTCTATTTTGTCCAAGTTAAACACCTAGGAGATGAAAAGTGTGATGTATCACTGTAAAAAGTGAGAGTCTGTGATACAAGTTTGTATTCTGTCTTTTCATAACTAAACAGTTGATGGTGAAAGACTTGTGAGAGGAATCAGAAGACCTCTTTATTACGTTTTATTTTGTTCTAACAGGTAGAATTTAAGTTAGATTGAGCAAATGTAATTAAAAGAAATAAATCAGTTGTTCGGTCACTTCCATAAGCTGTAAGTGCAGAATGAATGTTATCGCCACTCGCGCTACACAAATATTCAGTATAACATAATAAATATCATGAAGTGCTTGTTTATCCCATCGGGTGAATGGTAGAAGGGAAGAAGTGTAAACATAAATTCCACTGTAATTTCATTGTGTACTAACTGAATGACATGTGTAGCAGCCTTCTGTTGTTAATCTTGTGCTGTGCCTTTTGGGGGCTGGGGTGGTGTTGCAGGTGATCCAGCCCTTAGTGCAGCAGCCCACTTTGCCTGTAGTGAAGCAGTCGGTGAAGGAGCGGCTCGGCCCAGTACCTGCGAGTAATATTGAACCTGCAGAAGCACAGGGTGCCAACACAGAAGTCGCTCAGGTTTGTATTGTAGTGAGTTCAGTTGCCTGTTCTTTCTGAAATAGGTTCTGTAGCGTATGAATGTACCACTTACTTCCGTGGTGCAAGTACACATTTACTATTTCAAAGTGCTTCTGCTTATGTTGTTAGTGGTGTTCTCCTATTAAAGTTTTCCTCTGTGCAATAATATTTGGCTTTTTTACCTGAGCCTGGTACTTCATTTTTTTAGTATTGTAGCTTTTTACATAGCTTAAAAAGAAAAACTGAAAGGCTTGTTCAGACTGTTTCAGAATTGTTGTGTTATATTGCTGGTGTCAGATTTCAAAATAAAGTGAGTCTCTATCCAAAGAACTAAAAGCTAATTTTTTTTAATGTATATGTATTTTATCTGTTAAACACCTAAAACCATTAGAGAATGAAGCTCTGTATCTAGAAGAAGTTTTAGAATTTGTTCCTCTCCCCTAATAAAAGGAAGAATGTAACCACAGTACCAATGTGAATAATGACAGAATCTGGTGTGTTACTCCCATTAGAAATAGTCTTTAATGTTTTATTATATTTGCAACATTTTCTTATTAGCATTATGCTGGTGCTTTGGTTTTACCTCTGGAAAGAAAGACCAGCATAAATCAGAACACATTTGTAATTTAAATTCAAACAGCTTTCTGCATTTGATGCAGATGTAATCTGCAAATAGCAGATTATAGAACACAAGAGCTATAGTGTATTTAAAATAGCAGGTAATCCTCTGCCAGCTAGCATGTCTTGAACTTCTTCCAAAAAATATATAGGATAATCTATAATTCCAAATTTAGCTTCATATTTGTCTTACCCAATTAATAGATGTATATTAACTGAAAATCAAATATCTAAAATTAGTTTTGTCAGTTATTTGAATATTTTTTGTTTTATTGCTTAAAAGTCTATTATTTTATTAGTGAAATATTTTTTCTAAATTACTAGTACTTGTAGTGTACATTTGAAATAATAATTATTAAATTCAAATAATAATTATGCTTTGTTTTCTTAGAATGTGACTAAATTATCTGTGAAGGATAGACTGGGTTTTGTGTCGAAGCCAGTTACTCCAGCAACTGAAAAGGTAAGAAAATGTCTCATATTCTCTTCTCTCATACATATTTTCAGTAGAATTAATTTTTTTATCAAACCCCTTGTGTCTATATTGTTTCATAACTATGAATAAAACAGTTTGTGAAGGATTAGTTTTAGGAAGTATAAGTCAAAATTCAGGAGATGGCTAAATGATTATAAGAAGGACAAAAGCTGCTATTTTGTTGATTTTGTTTAATCTATCAGGTTCCTTTTATTCAGTCATAAAAAGAACTGGTTATGTTCCATAATCCTGACTTGTTTAGAAGTATACAAAAATAAATTTTAAAAATAAATAAGTTTTGACATTACATATGACACTATGGAAAGCAGTTCTATAAAATGTTTCTGGTCTTCTGTGCCCCTTAAAAGATGATGCTGTAAACATTTACTGCTTTATTTGGTTTTACAATTTGCAGTACTTGTGAAAAGATAAAGGTGGAAATTAATCAGTATAGAAAGGACAAAGATAGGGGGAGGAAGGTGCATCTGAATTGTGGTTATGAGCTATGTATTTTGGCCAGTGTTTCCAATTTTCAGAATACAAAGTGGTTGATGCGTTTACTATAGTAGCAAAGTTTGTAATGCATGTTTCCAGATCTATTTAGCGCTTCCCCAATGCTTTTAACATTCATTTGAGAAAACTTGTAGTAGAAAGACAGAAAGTTTTACCTTGTAACAGGATTCCTCTATCTAGGTATATATATTTTCTCTTGGGAGTTAGCTTGACCTGAAGTAAATGAAGCATCCACTGTATTTCCCCACACACATCCCCTCCCACCCTTTTTCAGTATGGCAGTTGACGGATTATGTGGCATCTAACAGGTAAAATTCACTGCAGAGATACTTAACATGGAAAGGCAACAAACTTGAAGTTGATAATATTACTTGTCATATTAGAGGATGCGTCTTTGATTCATTTCAAGCCGAGCAGTCCACCTAAGTGCATTGATCAAGGCTTTTTGCCTGTATTTTGTTGTTAGTTTGATTAGTTCCATTCTTGGTACTCTAAATTTGCAGATAAATACATTGCTGTGTATTCCTGATCTACATTTTACATACATAATACATGCTTACTTTAGAAATAGGAAGTCTGCTTCATCTTGTAGCTTGAATGGAAATACTTTCTTTTCCTCATTGTGTAAGAGTTGAGTTATCCTGAAATACTTTTCTGCAGAGAGTAGAATGCTTTTCTACAAAAGCTAGAATGCTTTTCTGTTCTGTTGTCTTATAGTACAGATGTGATTTTGCTGAGCAGCTGGGCTGTTCACTGGATGTGTTGTGAAACAGCAGTTTCCTTTGACATTTTCAGTAGGATTCTAAAACCTGATTTGACTTATTTTTAGCTACTGCTGCCTCTTTACAAGGAAATACCTTGCTTAGTTTGCAGTCATTGTATTCTATAACCATTAGAAATAAAATTATTGACATCCCTTAAAAAGCGGAGGTGTCATGTCCTTGATGTTTTTTGTGCCTGATGGAGTGCATGGTTTGACAAGAACTTTGCAGTGAGAAAGGAGGTAGCTATTCTTCCCAAAGAGTGGGAGGAAAAGGTGCTAAAACAGTCATTGTGAGACCTTGTAGCATCTGTATAGGGACTTAAAATTTGTAGACTTGTGAAGAGATGCACGCTATTCACACAGTAGCTTCTCTTGAATGGTATTAAGCGATGTAGAAGACCTTAGTGTTGCTTTTGACTTGTCTGTGTTGGTGCTGTGGCATCTCTCCTTACATCTCCTACATAAAAGAAATGAGGAGATGTGGTTCAGTCTGCCCTGAAGACAGTTCAGGCCAAAAGGAATGTGTCAATATTTTTGTCTTTGCTTGATCCTCTGTTTGTCTTGTAGCCTGTCCTAAAGCTACCTTGTAATAGAAACGGTATGATTCAGATATGCGTAGTTAAATGTTCTTTAATAGATTTAGAAAAAAATCCTTCATCTTTGTAACGGCCTTCTTAGAGCATTTTGTACCTTCTATGGTATCTCATAACATGTGTTGATCTCTTTTTGCTGTTGTTTTCTATGCACTGCATACTCTTGAAAACACTTTACTGTGGGAAGAAATAGTATAAATATCACACTGAAGTGCAAAGGGTTTATATGAACCATTCCTGTTGAAAATTCTTCTAAGCTCTTGGTCTTTTCTGCCTTTCTGTTTCTTGTCTGTCTCTTTTTTTCCCCCCTTCCTGTTGGTGGGCCTTTTGCTGTTTTATGGAGTGCATGGTGACTAATAGAATCTGCATGCATCTTTTAATTTTCCACATAGATAGAAAGTATTTTTAAACTCCTGGAAATCATACCAATTACATAAATTCTTCTATTTGCTAACAAGGTAGACAGGATATACCTATATTATCTCTAGGACTTAGCTGTGGATTTTTCAATATTAGCATGCCAAAAAAACTCTTTAAGGAACAGGCTAAGAAAACACAATAGTTCAAATCTTCAGGGTATGTGGAGAGGTGCATAGTATGTTTTAGGGATATTGTAAAGCAGCCCTCAGTGTTCTCAGTAAGTCATGGAGAAATCATTACAAATGTAGGAAAGAGAACAGAGAGGCATAGGAGCCTCTTCCTGTGCTGTATAATGTTGAAGACTTCCTTGTACTTGAGTTACTTCTTGCTGATTGTGCAAGCTCTACTTTGCACCAACTGCATATGAAAAGAAACTTGTCTCTACATTGGACCTTAGTCTCTAAAATTATGTTGAACTTTTGCTTGGAAAATTCATGCAGCCATGAAATTCTGTATTTTAGACTTCAAAACAAAAACGACAGTTGCTCTTGCAAAAATCTCAATCTTCTATTTCCTTAATTATGCTCAAATACATAAATATTTATGTATTTGAAACTTGGAAGTGCATACGAAATCTCAGTGGAGAGGATTTATAAGCTGATGTGGATAGCTTACATAGCTGATGTAGTGCTGCCTCTTCAGAAATTGTTTAACTTCAACAACTCCAGATATAATTGCTACACCAAATTTTTATATTCCGTATCATCAAAGGAGACAAAAGAAAAGACGCTTATATATTTTTAAGCACTCATGCGGGTTTTTTAAAAGATTGAAATTCACTGGCAAAAAAATAAAATGATTTCCTCCTATAGGTTTTATCTACTTCTACTGGCTTGACAAAAACTGTGTACAACCCTGCTGCTTTGAAGGCAGCACAGAAATCTTTGCCTGTTGTTTCCACTTCCGTGCTAGACTCTAATGAAGCACAGAAGAAAAAACAGGTAAATTAAATATGCTTCTTTTTAAAATGGACCTAGGTTGGGAACTTGTGACCTAGAGATAGAGCACTATGTATATTCATCTCAAGAACTTGTAGATGAAACTTGTTGCAAGATTAAATTCACTATAATGTTTCCCTCCCCCACCCCCCCCCTCCCCCCACATATTACTAGAAAATTTAGCATTGTTTTGTTATTTTTCAGTGTATGTTCAGGCAGTGTAAGCAGGTTTAAAACTGTAGAAATTCAAAATGTGAAACACTTTTTCCTGGAATCAGAATCTACACATTGAGGTATGAATTGTCTGTTGTGAGTGAAAGGGAGTATAGTACAGTCGCTGTTCTTCTTTCTTAAACTATTCTGGAACTGGCCTCTATTCTCAGTGTATTTTGTATGTGTGACCAAAATGGTTTATTCACGAGAACTGAGAATTTTATGACTCTGCATTTTGTTGTTTCTAAGCTATAGTTCTTCTGCACACACTTTTTTGTTTACTTAGTGCTAGGTTTTCTCTTTTTTATATATGTTAGAAAGGAAATGCAACAAAAATGTTTTGGGACTTCATAGGTCACTCAGTTATAGTTTAGCTTGCTTAGAATTTTCAGGAGAGCACAGCAAAGCTCCTTCTTCAGGTTTATTCTTATCATTTAGAGAAACTAAATACAGGACATTGTTTGCCTCACTGTTTTTTTAACCACAAATTATGAATACAGTACTAAGGTTACATCCAAACATAAGTGTTGAAATCAGTATAATTGTTAAAGATTTTGGTCAAGTACTGCTCAATTTCTGTAACTTATGTCTAATGTAATTTGAGCTAGCAGTTTGTAGCTGCACATGACTTTTGCCAGTGGTCCAGAATTTTTAGGAAGCAGTTCTGATTTTGAGATTTCATTTCATGTTTGTCCCCTAACACATGTTTTTAGAATTAGAGCCTTTACCTTTCAAGTTAAGATGCTAAATACCTGTAAAATGGCAAAAAACTTGTAATAAAATTGTTGACTCATCATAACAGGTGTAGAGGTTTTTTTAAGAGAAGACACTGAAGTTGTGCCTAAGTGATTGGCTCTTTTTTCAAGTGATCTTGTGCTCCTTCCTGCCTTCAGAGATTTCTGTTACAATATACAAGTACTTGTGGAAAAACATTATTTTGTGGGACTGACTCCCTTCTTTTCCTCCTGTCTCCCTAGCTTTTTTTCGCATTCATGCCCTTATCTTACCTTCCCTTTCACTTCAGAAAAATGATTGCAGACTGTATTGAAAAACTAACATTTCATGCAGCAGAATTTGTCAGTATTTGGGAAGACATACAGAAACTTGACTACTATTTCTTTTTCTATGGCTGCTGTGGATTTGCAGTCTTTGTATAAGATATTCCACTTGCAGTTGATCCCAGTTGATCATCTTCTGCCTCTCCTCTACTACTCCATTAAATATGTTGACATCAAAGCTCTTAAAGGTTTTCTGCTGTCTAAGACTTCTGTATTTGAGAAGAAGAAGCAACTGCTTTCTTACAAGCACCATTAGTAGGCTCTGAGCACAGCAGGGGTGGCATCTCATCCTGCTTCTCATTCAGAGTGCAGTATTGTCACTTACTGATCAGTTTCAGTTCACTTTGGTTTGCCCATTGCCTGGTCAAGGTTCTGTTGTTGGCAGATGGAGCAGCTGTACTGTTGGCTCCCAGTTAGAGTGCTCATAGACAAAAGAGGTGCTTTTCTTTGGGTGACACTTCAAGTTAAGGGAAAAAAAGTTTTCTTTTTACTTATAACAGTTTCGGGGACTGTGTTTTAATTGATGGGCTTGATTTACGGTTGCTTTCAAAACAATTGCATTTAAACACTTGCATGCTGTACCTCTTGAGGTAGTGTAATATGTTGCCTTTCAGCTTTCAGTGGAGTTGTGTAACGTGTTACTTTATATGTGAGCAATAATAAAGTCTTCCCAGCTTGGATCTAACTAAAAAAGATAATTAGATATTTCTTTAATTTGGTGATGCATTATAGTCTAAAACATAGTTGGAAATATCAATACCTTGCATTTCCTGTTACTAATTTTTTCCCTGTTATTGTAAGTTACTACTGTGTAGTGGTCAGGTGTAGTATGTTATTCTGGCATGAATGCTTCAAAGTCTAGAAACTTTCTGTAATCTTTTTATGCTTCTAGGAAGCATTGCGACTTCAACAAGACGTGAGGAAAAAGAAGCAAGAAATCTTGGAGAAGCACATTGAAACACAGAAGGTAAAATACTAGCATTAAAGACAGTCACCAATTCAGTTATAAAAATCTCAGCTCAGTTTAAAATATTTCAGAATTTGTAAGAATGAACAAAAAAAAGGCCTATAAAATAAGCATTCTCCTAGAATGGCATTATCATACTATTTCAAGTTTATTGTTTTAATATAACTTGTCCTGTTAGTTCACTTAAATAAAACCCTACAAGCTTATGCAATTTATGTCCAGTTTAATTGATATTGCCTAATTTGGGAGCAATATGCATATGTTTGGGAGAAGGGAAAGCCTAAGTTCTGTTTGACAAGAGCAAGAGAGATTGATGTAGAATATGATGCATGACTGCACTTAGGCCTAGGAAGAGGAAAAAAAAAGTGTCATTTAAATTGAATAAAATTTTGAAATAATTCAAGTGTGTTAAGCAAATCTGTCCAAGTGAATTGGAAATATCAGATGTTCATTTGGAAACTAATCTGAGATTCAGAAAAAAAAATTAATTTATACGACGTGTTAAAAGTCCTATGTGTTGATTTGTAGGTCAAAGCAAATGCAGTATTTATTTTTTCCATTAGTTATAATGACCACTGGAAGATCTGTATAAGTAGTTGCTGAGTAAAAAGACTTTTCTTTTTCTGAACTGGACAGATGCTGATTTCAAAGCTGGAGAAGAATAAGGCCATGAAGTCAGAAGACAAAGCAGAAATTATGAAAACACTGGAAATTTTGACTAACAGCATTACCAAGTTAAAGGATGAATTAAAAGGTGTATCACCAGGAGGAGGGACTCCTTTAAAAAGCATGAAAACTAAAACTCAGGTACTCAAGTTTTGGTCAGCTTTTTAATGGATGAATTCACATGTTTGTTTCAGAAGAATAAAAATAAGTAGTCCCATCAGTGGTATTTAAAACCCAAACTCGTTTAGTTTTCAAGTCCTCTTTGAAGTGAGATTTATTTTGCCTTCTTATCAAAGGAGCATAGTTAATTTTAAAACCATGCTGTTGTCCTGTATCTGCTGTTACACAGATACTGCATCATCTAGAAGATCAAAAAAAAAATCAGAAATCTCATGATTCTTTCTTTTACTTTGTCCAATGCCTTGTATATAGTATATTGCTTTCATAAATTTTGAATAGAAATTGTGAAAATAGTATTTCTTATGCAAAAAGATTATACTTAGGCAGCACAGATATCTTCTGGTCAGGCTTTATACACAAAACAAACTGTACTGGTATGTAATTTTTTGTGACTCTTTGTGTCCCAGAAATTTGTCAGTACAGTAATCTTTTAAGATTATAGTGGTCAGTTTTCCTTTGATCTAGGTGCCCATATTTGGATTTTACCTGTGAGAAGTACTTTTTCCTCTGCTACCATTCATGTTGATACATGACTGTTACCAGTTTCCCAGCTGCCTAAAGATGCAATTATATTACCTTTTTAAATGCAGTATTTTGCTTTTTATAGAAGTATTTGTTCCTAAACAGATCACAGCCTTGAAAAGAAATACCAAAAAGGAATGCTGAAAATCCTTCTGTGTACTCAACTATACCTTCTTATATAGTTTGTCAGGAAAAAGTTGAAGCAATATGTATTTATTCTGAAAATGGGCATAGATTGCTAAGGTGGTCAGAACCCAGAATAGGTTGCTGAGAGAGGTGATGGAGTCACCATCCCTGTGGTGTTTAAGGTGCTTCAGGGGTCTGCATCAAACGCTGTGATGTGGTTTAGTGGTTTACGCATTACAGTGGTAGTGCTGGGTTTATGGTTGGACTGGATGATCTTAAAGATCTCTTCCAACCTTAATGATTCTATGGTTCTTGCTCCAGACTTTTCCAGTCTCAGGATATGGGATTGATGGATGCAAGTCTTTCCAGTAAGGACTTAGGAGTAGGAAGTGTTGAGTATCTCCACTCTTCTCATGTCCTTTATTGCCAGGTCCTCTTTAATGTCCAGCAGTCAGACCACATTTTTCACAGCATGGTGTTCCTCTTGCTACTGACTGACGTGTTGAAGACCTTCTTGTTTCTTACCCCCCTTGCCACATTCAAAGCCCTCAGTGGGCTTTAGCTTTCCAGATCAGTACCTGCATGCTCAGATAATTTCACTGTGTTCCTTTTGTGCTCCACCTCTTGTACACCTTGGTTTTGGATATAAGTTTTGTTAGAATTATCATGTTCATCCAGGCAATCATCCTGCCAACTTTATTTCCTGGATCTTCTGGAACTTGGAAGATGCAATTCTTGGAAATCATTCCATTTACCATTCTTGGTAAATGGAATCTTACCGAGATTACCATTCTTGGTGATCACCTTTCCAGCAATTACCCAGACCCATGGTATTCAAACAGGAGGTTTTTTCCAGCTGTCTGGAGAAGGCCTCACCTACTTTTACATGACTAGATAGTGTGTAGTGCACTCACACACTGCAGTATCACCTGCATTGGTCTGCCATCAGTCCTAACTCAAACTTTCAGCTGGCTCATCATCTGTCCTCAGGCAGAGTTGTATGTGCTCATACTGCACTCTCTAATGCAGAAAGCTCCTATTCCTTGTCCTGGCTCATCCTTCTTTAAGAGGCTGTCTGTCCACTGTACCACCCCACTGTTGGTTTCAACATGATGTTTCTGTAGCCCCAGGGAGATTGTAACCCTGTAATTGCACACAGATATCCAGTGCCTTCTCTTTCTTTCACAAGTTTTGTGTATTAGTTTGTAGACTCTTTAGAGAGGCACTGATTTCCCAGAAAAGGAAGGAGAGCTTGTCTCTGTGATGCTATTGTGTAGGCCCCCCCTCATTTGTATGATTGCTAAGTTTGCAATGGTTCTTTAGCCCAGTTTTGTTTATCTGGAGATCTGCCCACACCACCCTTAGCTTGGTAACCTGGTCCACCACTTCCTTGTGTGGTAGTTGTTTTTACTAAGAAAAATTGAGGTAATATGCTAGTGTTGAAGTTTTAATGAAGTTTTTGAGCTGGTGTTCCATTTCCTTTGTAATATGGAAAATGAAGAAACATTGTCAGTAAATGCACTTCATAGTGGACAAAGTATCCATTATCTGTGTGCAGTTTTGTTAACATTTGAAATAGCAAAAACAATCAGCCCCATCTGACTTTTGTAGAAGTAAGGATTTTACAGAGCCATTGGTTAAAATTTACAACTTTTACAATTTTCTGTAAGACTTTCATCTTGGCTCTCTTTTTTTAAGTGATTAAGACCTGGACAGCTCTGAGGAAGATGGTGAAGATATGGAAGATGAGGCTCACAGGACTGTGCCATTGTCTTCACCTACTTTTGCTTCTTCCAATTCATTCAGATTACAAAAGACTTTTCCTTCTTAAGTGAGAAATCTTTGCTGCCTCTTGGTGTATCCTAGAGGAGGTATTTTCTTCTTCGGACTTGGCACAGTTCTGTAAGAAGGAAGTCTTCATTAAACTAACAATAAACCTCAAAAATTTTCATTACACCAGTGTCACTGGCTACTCTGTGGCTGCTAACTGCTGGTCATCATTAAATTTCAGAAGCGCTTCTTTTGTCATGTCATTGATGTATTGCAGCACAGTGGGATTTCAGAGACACTGGTTCCAATTTTGAAAATTTGGAAAGCCATTATACAGATAATGGACTTTTTCATCTGGTTGCAGTAGATAATTAAATGGGGGTGGATTGACTTGAGGTTGAAGTTGCCAGTTGAATAATCTAGGTTGGTTTTTTTCTTCTAAGGATTCCAGGAAAAAAATCAAAAATATCACCTTTATTTATCAGTGGTGATGCTTGGTTTCCAACTGTCACAAGCACGAAACCTTAATCTCATGAAATCCAGCCTTTGCAAAGATTACATGCTGGTGTTTTGAATCAACATGTGTGAATGTAAAATGTTTCACAATGCTGTGTAGCTTTTTTTTATAGTTATCCTTCATTTGTGATGTCACTGAAATGTTTGGATCCTGCTTCTTCCATTAGAAAAGTTTCACTTTGGATCAGAACTTTCAAATTAATTAATTAATTAATTTCACAGTCACATAAATCTTTCCCTGCACCTCAGTGGTTGCAATGAACATGTCCTAATTGGGGTTCAGAGATACCTTTCTGTTTCATGTATATTTTCTGAACCTCAATAATTGTTTTAAGGTACTGCGTCCTGGTAATAACTTTGAGTGTTCCAGAGACCAGTCTTTCGTTAGCAAAGGTCTTGTTACTTCCTGTGTTTTTTCACTGTGGTCTGAACAGAACTACCATATTTGTGCTTTTGCATTATGACATTGTAATAAACTTAGATGCTTTTTCTCAGTACTGATCATAGATTTTGTATTCATTCATAGCTGTACTGCCTTTTTCATCCTTTTTTAGTTCATCTCATACCATAACATCTTGAATTTTTATTGTATGCATCTTTAGAAAAAAAATTCCATTAGCTTTGGCTTTGCTTGGTAGTCTAAAAGGTTTGACATCACAAAGCTCAGATGGAAGTTTTACCTTGCCATGAAGGTTCCTAAGCTTGTGCTTTGTTGGTTTTTGGAGGTGGAAAACCAGTGTAATAAGCAGTATACCTGCAAAGTTACAGCTTTTTGTTGAACAGTTGTTACCTTAATATGGAATGTGAACTGTAGAACTAATAATTTACCTTAACAATTTCTTAGATGCAGAAGGAGTTACTAGATACTGAACTGGATTTATACAAGAAGATGCAAGCTGGAGAGGAAGTTACTGAATTAAGACGAAAATATACAGAGCTGCAGCTGGAAGTATGTTTGTGTCTTCTTTTGTAGCAATTAACTTTTAATCAAATATTTTCCTTTATGTTTATTAGCCTGCGTATTGTATCATGAACTATTTTTTATTCAGAGTGCACTATTAAGTTGCATGTAGATGGAGACATTTAGCAATAATGTTTAAAAAAAACACTTTCTCTACTGCAGTGGTATTTAGAAATAGTAGTGTCTCTAATTGCAATTGCTAATCTGTTTAAATTCTGTAACTATTTAGATATTTTATAGATTTGTGGGTATTAATGCTTTCTTGACAATGTAGAGTGTTTTTAAATTGTTGCCTGAAGGTCATTTTGTGTTTGACACAGAAAAGTTAAGAAATACCGCCTCATCTTTTGTTCCTAAATGTTAGCATCCTTTTAATGGATTAATCAAAAAGCCCAAGGTGCCAAAAGTAATATTATTACAGTGTTGGTTTCAACAGGAAAATTTAACAGAAGCAAATACAGTGTTTGAAGAAAGTATTCAATGTACAGAAACACAATTTATTCTTCAAGTATTTAATATGAAAAAAATTGAGATGGCTGTACAAAATTCATCATATGTGTGTCTAATTTTGAGAAATTATGAATACTGTGGGTGTTATTCTGTGTTATATTGCACTTTCTTGCCTATATAGTTGTGTAATATCTGCTTGAATCACTTGATAATCTTGCTTCTTTTTCCTGTTAAGCAGGACTGCTGTGTCCCTTAAATCGCTCTTGTCTTAGTGAAGTTTGGTCATGTCTTACGTATTGCTGCATATGAATACAGCGCACATATGTGTGGCCAAGTTGCATTGAATCCTTACTTTAAAACTAAGTTGTTATGCAGCTTTGGTAATTGTGAAAATAATTTTGCTAATAAATCAAGACAATTGAATAGAGATGATATAAAAGCTTATGTTAACAGTATATTTTCTGATGGTGAGTAATACTATACAAGTGTACTTAAAGCTTGCTTATAAATTCTGCATCTCAGAAAATAAGTGAATTGAATGACACGTAAAATAGGAAAAGTGCACATTTAAGATAAAGTTACATCATAGCTGAGTGCACTAATCCTGCTCCATCTCTAAGTCTGTTTGTATTTTGTGTTAGATAAAAAAGAGCTGTTTCATGACAGTAATATTTAAATGAATTTTCTGAAGCCTTTAGCAAATACCAAGAGAAGTAGATGGGAAAAAACAGGGTCATCAGTAATGCACACTTACGTTTCAGAGAACAGCATGAAATACATCCCTTGCACAGATTACAAGAGGGAAATGGGGTTATTTTCCCTTGATGTTTGTTTGATTCTTTAGTATTCTTAAAAATTCTTTTAAAAATTTTTATTTACACATTGAGCTTGTGACTTTGACTCCCACAATATTTAATGTGTTGTTTCTTTGACTCATAACCTGTTTTTCTGTTCCAGGTGACCCTGACTTTACTGAAAGAAAATCAAATAGTTTACAGCTTGTTTGTTGACTCAGCATGCCCTGAATTACTCATTTAAACATTTTAAAATCCTTAAAAAACCCCAAACAAAGAACAAAACTGAAGAAACCCAAACGCCTCAGGATTATGTTTATAAAAAACTGAAAAGCAAACTAGACACTATTGTAAAATTATCTGAATAATTTAATGAATAAAGCCATAAGAAAATGATCTCATGAGTGGCACCACTGATGTGGACTGAAGTAGTGCCATCGCTGCTTGAGTTTGTAAACACTCTAGGATTTATTAAAAGTGTGGTGATTTCATTAAACATTTGATTCCTATGGCAGATCTATTTGGGTTCAAAAAGATGTATTTTCTTGCTATAAACATTGAAATTAGATGCCTGAAAGTGGTCTTTCAAAGCTTAAAGTAACTTTTTAAAATTATTTTTTAAATGACTGTCCCTGTCATCAGTCTTCTGATTGTTCTTGAAGAGCATATGCTAGTTCTTTAGAAGGGATACACAGGTACTGTGGAAATGGAAACTTTTGAGTACCTAGAGCCAAGTGTTCATTGAATACTTTGTCCTTGGAGGTTCCCCTTAGAAGCTTTTGTTTCGCATCTCACAATTCTGTGGCCAAAAGCTCTTAAGCTGCAGTAATTCTGGTCAGAATAAAGGTCTTGCCTAAACTTCAGAGACAAACGGACAAAGTAAAGAGACTAAATAAGTAGTTAAACATCATATGAAGACATTTTTATAATGAAACTTCAGTTATGCAGCAGTTGTTTTTTCCTATGAGGAGTTAATCTTCACAGATAAAGGCTCTTTTGATTGCTGGTTCTTGTTTCTTATTTCTGTACTATTCTTGGTCTGGTAATAATTGACCTTTAGATAATTAGCTTTTGAATGTTACTTAAATGTTCACCTTCTGTTGTTTTAAGACTTGCACACTGCCCTTTCTGGGGCTTTATTGGAGATGTCTTTTTAGGAAACATGAGAATATGTGTTTGTTAATTCTGTCTAAATATGTAGATTGTGAATTTTAATCTATCAATGTGTTATGTGTAAACGCCTTAGGCTGCCAAGCGAGGGATTCTCTCTTCAGTTCGCGGCAGAGGGGTTCACGCGAGAGGCCGGGGCGCATCGCGGAGCAGAGGCAGAGGAATACGGGGCCGGGGGAGAGGCAGAGGAGTTCCTGTGCATGCGGTGGTGGATCATCGGCCCAGGGCACTGGAGATCTCCGCCTTCACTGAAAGTGACAGAGAAGATCTTCTGCCTCATTTTGCGGTATGTCACAATTGCACTCTTTTTTTCCCCTTGGAATAACATCCTTCCATTGAATGACTTGTTTTCTTCTGATTCAGTTCATCTGGAAATATTATGTAGGAATGAATCTTTAGCATGATATGCAGAGGAAGCATTAGGAAAAGGTAAAACAGGAAAAATACACTATTGTTTGAACTAGTTATAGCTATAATCACATAGCATTTACAAGGCTTTGTTTTTTTCCTTACAAAAACAAACGGCTTTTTATATTTATTTGTTCAGGACAAATGTATTTTTTTTTTACAATTTTTTAGGTACAAAAAGATAAAATAACTGAAGGGATGGTGAGAACAAAGGTTGATTTATTACCAAACTTTCAGTACCTGAAGTCAATCTGTCTTTGTTGAAGTACATTAACAAGTGCTTAAGAAAAATTTTCTTCAAACACTTTCAGTGCTTTTGCCCAACTTTCTGAATTTAAGAGTCAGAGTGAAAATTGTGTACATCTTGAAAAGGCATCCAAACATTTCTGTCTAATCATATACTTAAGCTTAAGAAGTCAGATATTTTTCTACTTTTTTTTTTATTTTCAGTCGAAAAAATGATCAACTGACATACGTAATTTTTTAGCAGTTTTTTCTTTGCAAATATAATAGTGAAAAATCAACATAAATTTATAAAACCACTTATCCTCCAATTAAAAAAAACAGTACAATAAAAGCAATTTTTTAAAATAAATGCTAAGAATATCGTATGAATTTCCATCTGTGCAACCCTCCTTTTTATTTGTTTAGGGTTTTTTCCCCCAACATTTAATTGCAGTTAAATTGCAGGTCCTCTCTGAAGGGGGAAGTCCAGGAGCCAGTTAGTCCACTAAATTCTACTACAGTCAGTGTACTTAATATTTCCTATCATGTAGTCATGCAAGAAGCTTTAGAAAAAAAATCAAACAGGACTTGTCTCTCTTTTTACAGGAAACTTAACTATATTTAACAAGCCAAAATATTAATCAAAAAGAACCTTAACATGAACCAATAACAGTACATGAACCAATACAATTCCATTCACAGTGTTAGTAGGATTACACTGAGGAAAAAAAAATAATTAATTTTGCAGGTTGCAAGTTTGCTGTTTTAAACTTGCTTCAAATTCCATTGGAAATGCTCTGAGCTGTATTGCTGGTTTTGTGATGTGATACCAAAACCCTCTGCACATGAGCAGTGCAGTCCACTTGCGCAGATGCAGTTTTTTGTTGGTCTTTGCAGCTTACAGTGATGGCGGCATCAAAGGTACCAGTACCATCGTGGCCATTACAGGAATAGATTAAGTCATGTTACTAACATGCTGAAAGTTAAGTTTTCAAACTTTTTCTGCAGCTCCTGTAGAAATATTTCTGTGGAAGAGTTTCATAATAGGCTAATGTAATTATTTCAAGATCCCTTCTTTCTAATCAGAAGAGAACTACTGAAGCAGAACAGCCTATTTGTATAATAGTTTTACCTCATACCTCTAGGAATTGGGAAATCCAGAGATGAGAGCACTTTGGTTTAGAAGTGCAAGTACGAGTAACTGTATTCTTGGCTAGGACTAGTACTCTGGCATTAAGACTGTGAAGTATACACTGTTCTAGTTTTCTACTTTTTTTTTTAGTGACATTTTATTTAGGACTGCATTTTTAGGGGTGGGAGAACTATTTTACTAAACTTTTTTTTTTGTTTCTTTATTTATCAAAAGCAATATGGTGAAATTGAAGATTGCCAGATAGATGACTCTTCTCTCCATGCGGTGATTACTTTTAAAACGAGAGCAGAAGCTGAAGCTGTGAGTATAGTCTTTCTTGGAAATACACTGCAGCATTCAAATACTTTCATTTTATGTTACACTTCTGTATTTGATTAAATGTAATACTGTTAACTATTTTAAAACTATTGACACAAAAGTGTAAATTGAACAAAAATGTGAGAACTGTATGGTACTGAAATACTTAAGAAATTAAGTTTATAGGAAAGTGAGGTGCGGGATGTAAGAGGGAAATTGAGATAAACACTTAGGAATTGATATTTAGATGTCTTGGTTTATCATCATTTAGTTGCCCGTTTTTTTCACCTGAAGACTTGGTACCCTCATAGTCTACTTGGAATTTCACTGACATCCTGCAGAGTCAGCCTATATATTTACTAGGGGATCAGTTTGGTTTACCTTTGTCTGAAAACCAGTTGAAGTGTAAATGGGATTTGATCTGATTCTTTTTTCCCCCCTTTTAAGCATATTTTTAGAAATTTATGGAATTACAGAATCATAGAGTTGCAGAAGTAACTTTTAGAAACTAAAATCCAGAGTTGACTTACGTTATAATTCAGTATCATTACATACGGATCATTAGAACTTAATACATTTGGCTCAGCAGGTCTCCTGCCTTACTTGGTCCATGGTATAGGCGTATAATATAGGTATATTATGTGGTCATGAACAAATTAATGATCAGAGTTGTCCTACAAATGATTTTTTTTTTCCTTTAAAATCCTTGTGTCCCTGTTGGGATGGAGTATTCCTGAAAATAGTAGGGACTACAGAAAGAGTGGATTCGTATTTGCAGTATGGTTGTATGGAAAGATTTCAGTTTATGTTTATATTTTGCACAAATTTTATCTTGTGGAGTTTACCTGAACACAGTTTTCATACCTGGCCAGACTATTCTCTTGTTAATCTTGAGACACCAGTGAGGTGATTAACAGAAAAAAACCCTGCTATTTACAATGCACATTAACCACTGGGACGATAGTTTTGAACACTTAGAGTATCATTTATGGTTGGATATCTTGAAATCCATGTGCCAAAGATGTTTTACAAAAACACAGAATTCTGTTTTGTTTGTGAATCTCTTAGCTATAGGAATGATGAGCCTAACTGTATGGAGATAGTATTTATTCTGTAAAAAAGGAGGTACAGTTAATGGTACATGGTGTATACTGACTGACAGGGGAAAACCAGTATTGTACAGCTGTACTGAAGGAACACAGTTCAACAGTGGACAAAAGTTCTGTTCAAAGATAAAAGCTGCTGTAATTAGTATATTCATAGATGAATTTAATTAAAGTTGGGATTTTAGTTCTGGTGCTTCCTGGTATATGGGAAAACGTCGTTTTGCAGTTTCATATTCTTTGACATTGTAGTATACGTAAGAAATACTCTTTAAGTGTGGAGAGAAAGTTCTGCTTCCCTGAAAAGAAAAATAGGTCACCTAGAACAATAATCTGTTTTTGTGGACTATCCAAATAAAGTCTTTACTTCTCCCAGATGGAGTATGATTCAGTGCAAGGATCAGGACTCATGATCAGTGTTTGAGATGTCCATGTTTTAGTGAGCATTAAAACATTTAATTGCCAACTTTGTGTTTGACTAGACTTTGTGTCTAATTTCACTTTCATTTTTAAATGAAGATTTTATGAAAACTGGATTCAGTCAAATCTCAGAAAATTTGTATTTCCTTAAGATATTCTTACATATTAAATGTATTTCCATTGGAATGTCTGTGTTTACAAATAAAGCATTAAGGTTGGCAATTTGAGAAGTTGTAGAAGGTAATCATTAAAAACCTCTGCTGGGGCAAATTGTGAAGGAAATACAGCTAATATTTTACCTTCTTAAATGAAAATAGGCCTCGACTTTATGATCATGTATGTTCTAGCCTGGAAGGAAGAGGAAGATTCCCCGTTGTAAAATGTTGCATTTTTATGTAGTAGTAATTTCTTCCAAAGATTACAAGTTATTTCTGGACCTAAATGTCACTTATAAGTACTTTTAAAAATTCTAGTTGTGTGACATTGTGATGAGACCATGGACAAAAAGCTCCCGAGCTGCATTTTAATAAGCATAGAATCTTTTAAATTTATCATAAATTTATATGTACAGATTTAAAATTTATACCTGGGGACTTTAATATCACACAATTCATGTTCAGATGTCATTGAACATGTAATTGTTTCTACATTTCACATTATGCTGTACTTTGAGATTGTACTATAAATCTTTTGTGACCATGACGGTTATTTCGGAATGTTGCTAACGCTGATTTATGCTCCTTCATGTTACTTTAATTTGAACATACTATTTCTAAAGCAGCCACTTAATGCAGCTGGTATTTAGAAAGACATGAATATCCCATAAGTTAAAAATTTTTACATTTCAATTACAACAGCTTTACAGGAAGTGGAACATTTTCCAGTAGATTAAATTGTAATCACAAAGGGGCTTTTTCCAGTTGTTTGGTTGTTGGGTTTTTAAAAATATGTTAAATCATTTGGAGGGATGTCTTACTTCTTCCAGTAGGTTATGCATTAACAGTTTTGTGTCTGTCTTTGAAAGGTGAGGAACCCAGCAAAATAATACTTAAAAACCAGGAAGGTGTTGGTTCAGTATGTTACCCACATTACCAACTGATTTATGGTTTTCCAAGCTTATTTTCTTCTGAGTGTATTTTCATCATTTTCCTCAAAGGATGTATGAATTGCATGTGCAGTGAATGAAGTTGTTTCATTTAACCTAGTAACAGTACTTCAATATGAATGTGTTGAAACTTAGACTTTCTTTTGTAAAGTCATGTGTAACTAAGGGAGTTAAACTTGTTTTAGGCTGCAATTCATGGATCTCGTTTCAAAGGACAAGAACTGAAGTTGGCATGGAACAAGCCTGCTACCAGTATGTCAGCCGTTGAAACAGAAGAAGCTGAACCTGATGAAGAAGAAGTAAGCTTGCTTTTTCTTTATTTTTTATTTTAATTTTTCTTTTTTAAGATGAAATAATACAGCTTTTTCAGAAAGAAGATTTATCTGTGGATTCATACTTGTCTTTTTTAATCTAACTCACATTTTCATATCAGAAAGTAGATTTCTGTATATTTCGTGGGATTAAGGGTGTTGGAAGTCTAGATACTTTGCTTTTGCTTGCAGAAATACTTCATTTCTTACATAACAAAAAACTTAAGAGGATATATCTAGAAAATGGAAGGCACAGGTTTGAACTTGCATGAGAGAGATTGATGATTTTGTCCAAAACATGGGTTTGTGCCATCTGCTTTTGGCACTCATTTCTTAGAGGATCATATTTTTGACTCTAATTCTCCTTTATGGATATGGCTCAGAGGATACACGTGAAGGAGTAATTCAGAGCATTTTCTGACTTCACTCAAACATCTAAAGTACCTTTGCTGAGTGTTAATCTTCATCATCGTCCATAAGAGATACTAAAGCCTTGTCCAAATAATCCGTATTGGTTAATGTGGGAATAGTTGGGCAATATGTATTGATGCAATCTAATTCATTACACTCAAAATACCTATGCTTGTGAATTCAGAAGAATAAATGTCACCTGAGGATAAAGTCAAGCAATCATTTTCCAAATTTATTTACTGACAATTAACTGTATCCACATAATTGGCATAGAAAAGTTGTAGTGGAAGTGCACCTTGACTTACGCGATGACAATAATTTGTCCGCATCTTTTTCCTGTGGCATTTTGGTTGATCTACCACAGAAGCAGCTTCACAAGTTTGCTTTGATAGAACCAAATTTGGTGAGTTTTCTTACATTGGTGGTGTTCACTTCTTGTTTTATTCCTGAAGAAAGCCACTTTGTCTGCTGGCTTCCTGTCTCCAAAAATGCTGATTCGTTTTTTGTGTGCCAGTTGAAGATAGGTACCTCTCATATTAGACATTTGTACATTCTAGTTTACTGAGTGCTACTTTCCTCATGTACACAAGCCTCAAGCATTGTCACATGGTCATGAGCTGTGAGTGAACAAGAGACTATATTATGGAATCTTCAGAGCATCTTAGGTATTTTGTCACATCTCCTTCAGGGAAGTAATGTCTTGGAAGTTCAACAGCAGTGTGTTGATGCAAGGAGTCTGCATTTTTGGGAGGTCTCCTTGAGTAGCCGCTGAGACTTTTTGTGTAGTGAAGGAAAGGCATGCAGGGGTAGGCAAACATTTCAGCAGAGTAAAGTAAGGAATGTACAGATTCATTGGTAGGAGAACTACAGAGAGATCTGTCTTTTAACTGACTTAGCTAATTATTCTTGTGGAAAACACCTAAGAGTTGAACTTGGATCAAAACTCTTAGCTGTTCATGGGTTTTGTCTGCTTGCTACTTACCTAATTTGTTTTATAGCAACAGTTGTAAGCACATTAAAAAGTTTTTCTTCAGTATTCCATATCTATAATGCCATGTTAGTTCAGCTGAGTACTATGCTAGAGAAGGTAGGTAGCAGGCTTAAGACTTGAATGAAAGTGAGTACTTTGTCTCAAAAAAAGAAAAAAAAACTATGTAATTCAGCTGAGTGAGATTCTTAATAATGAAACAGGGTTCCCAGTCTATTATGTAAATAAGAGGAAAGTCTTTTGGACTTGAGCAGTTTAGAAAATCCCTGGTGAGTAGGCAGCTAATTGGTCTTCCTAGATGCTTGTGTTCTACACCTGGGTGCCTAACAAAAGAGTTGACTCTGCTGAGTCAACAGTTGATCCCTAAGAAGAGTATAGAATGTGTAACTAGACATAAGCTTTTAATCATCAGGGATTTGCAGTTGGGGAACCTCTTGAGTCAGAGATGTTGTGTCTTTGTAGTTAAAGGGCCTTGACATGTGTTTATTGTATTAATTTAGCTGGTTTCATTAGAATCTGAATAACATCTGTCATGTCCTGTAACAAGGAATGCCAGTGTTCATCTATATCTACCCTGAATAAGTATTATTGTATTGGATCTGCTACATATATATTCTCTCTTCACTTTCTTAAAGATACTTGATATGCAGGGGCACTGTCATAGTTCCCCTCAGTTATTTTATCTCCCCGTAGTTGCTCCCCTGTATGGAAGCCTGGCTTTTCGATCATCTCTGCTACCACTCAGTCTTGTGCTCTATAGAGTTCTGCACTGTGCACTGCCCAGGACTACTCCTCTGTGACTGTTGCAGGGTTGTATTTTAGCTCACTGAACATCAGGGAATACCAGGAAAGAATCTAAGTCCTCAGAAAGCTTCTGTGTTTTAGTCAGGGTCAGACTATGCAGGCATGCATTGGTAGACAGGTCAGGTGTCAACAGAGCTCCTTTTGAAACTGCTTTCCATATGCAAGAGTAATGAAGATAGTAGTTTCTCCCTCTTGTAAAAGAGCCTGCTGGGAATAGAGAATGCTTAGTTCCAGGATTTCTTCAGCCTACAGCCTCTTCTCTCTCAGAAGACTTCATAATTTTGCAAATCAACCTTCACACCTCTTGCTGAATTTGGAAATACTGTAGCAAAAAACCTACAATTCCTTAGACACAAAGAAAAAGCAAGAAAGAGCATAGCAGCTATGTAACAGCTGGGCAGTTTTGCTAGGGAAAGGCATCTCCTTGTGTTTTAGTCATTTCTTTAGCTATGGCAGAGTTTGCTGCGTTAGGTGTGATCGTTAAAAAATTTCCAAGACAGGATAGTTTATATACACCTCTGTGTCTATATGTAGATAGAAATTTAGGCAACTTAACATTCAAAAGCTTTGAAGTCTGTCAAGTTACTATGTTATGGAACAGAATTGAGACTATACTAATACAGTTTGTCTGAATTTCTCTAAATACCTGTCTCCTTGCCTAGTTTAAATTTTTATATTGATTTCAATCTTCATTAAGCTGTCAAAATCAAAAAATCCCAGATTCAGCTTTTTTGATACTGTAGAACATATGGATTAAGCTCTCGGATGAAAACAGACAAAAAACCATTAGTTTTCAGTATAGCATTTTAAGTTTCATGGGAATATAGTAGCTTGGACATGAATGATATGCTGAATAATCAGAAGAGCTGTTTAAGGATGAGGTGCATATATAACACATACATATCCAGTGTACTTTATTGAAAGCATTAATGTTTACCTATTCACAACCAGATTTTCTTCTGTATTAAAGTGCAAGTGCCAGAGATTTGTATTTTGCCTTTTGATTTTTTTACATTTTTTGATATAATGGTTATCACATTTTTCTCTTGAAGTTTCAGGAAGAATCTTTGGTGGATGACTCACTGCTTCAAGATGATGATGAAGAGGAAGAGGAGAATGAATCTCGTTCATGGAGAAGATGATTCAACTGATCAACGACAATGCTAGAGCTGCACCTGTGTTGCATTAGTATTACCTAATGTACTTCTGCATCTTTGTATTAAAAGGGGTTTTGTGATGAAGTTGGATTCAGATAATAGATTAAAAAACAGCTGGTCAGTTATACATTTTGAGAGATTGATGTTTGAGTTACATTTCAGTAAATGATTGCTAAAGACATCATACTAGGAACATATGCAATGTTTTTATTACATAGTTCTACAGAAAGTTACAGAATTCTTTGGGTTCTTTGTAATTTACTGAATTGGTCAAACACAAATGACCAAAAGTTGTTATAACATAGATAATTTTTGTTCTATTCCAGATACGGAATGAAAATTTGCATTTAAAATCTTTGTGAATGTTTTCAGAATTGAATAGATAACAGTACTAAACTGAAGTCTCTAAAGTTATGTATTCATAATATTGCATAGTAGTATGCTTAGGCTTTACTATGTACTAGCCTTTTGTTGGATTTGTGTACGTATTTTACCTATGGGTTTTAATGATAAAGTGTATGACTGCTTTGCATATAAGTCCTTATGACTTTAAGATGTTAAAAAAAATAAAGAAATGGAATGGTCTTAAAAAAAAAAAAGAAAAAAAAAAAAAAAAGCAATAACCAAAAAAGCTAAGGCAATGGTCCTTCATGATGAAAAAAAAAAAAAAAAAAGAAAAAAAGAGAAAAGACCATTCCAGATGGCAACCCCCACCCCCATGTTCACAAAAGGAGCTTGAATCACTATCACTTACCCTGAAATAATACTGAATATATAAAACAATCTCAATCGTGTTACTACATTATCACATGGTATACTCTTCATAAAAACTTTTGGATGTTTTGAATTTAAAGTGATGCAAGTCAAATCTTAAATAGAATAATACTCTCAACAATAAGGATTTTTTTTATATATCTTGCACTGGACAACTCTAGAAGAAAGTTTGATGCCACAAAAATAACATGGAGTACTGAAGTATAATTTAGAAAAATATGTGAGGAGAATCTGAATACTTAGTAGGTAATAGTCTAAAAATTTGAGTACACAACTAGTGCATTTTTTTATATTCTTGTGTTTTTATGATTACATTTTTTCATTTAAAATGTAACACTTGGAAAATCCTATGTTCACACTATAGCATGTATTCACCATTCAAAAATAGGTGAAATGTTAGTGTACTGTACAGAAAATCGTCATTGGCTCTTTCTAGCTGGTCTTTCTGTCATATGAGGTCTGAAGTTGCTTCTTAGGAAGGGGAACTGCCTACTCTTTTGCAGTAAAGGACCTCTCAGAAAGACTTGGTTTTATTTATTTAGTGGCATTTTGCTGGACTGGTTTCAAAAGGAAACCCATGTTAAGTATCAAATTCTTGGGTTTTGTTTTTTTCTGAAGGGAGTGGGTGGAGTGTTGTTTTGATTTAATATTTCCCCCCCATTCATTAATGGGTGCATCATAAAACCACTGTCTTACTTATCAAATAGATGGATATGCGCCTGTACTGCCAGTCAGTTAAGTGTTAGACTCGATCCTTGGGGGTCCCTTCCAACTTGGAATATTCTGTGATTTTGTGATAGTACTTCAGTTAATAGGGTGTCTTCTTTAGTCCATGTTTTTGTCTTATACTGAAAAGAGGGAGAGAACTGGTACAAGTCATGTCCCTTTTTTTTTTTAATCAATTCCAAAGTAGGAGTGGGGAAAAGTAGAAGTAGAAGCATTCTAGAGAGAAGAGCTCCAGCTGTAGAATTTTGTTTGTGCTTTTCCGTTATTTGAAGGGATTTCAAGAACTGGATCCTGTTTTTTTTTTTTTGTGAGCTTTTTGTTTGGTATTCCCCTCTGTCCTGATGTGTATGCATATCTTGTTGCAAAAAAACATGCACTTAAATTTTTGTACAGTCCTAGTTTCACATTGAAATGTCACAATTGACTGCCATGCTTGTTACACTAAGTTCTAAATTTTGCCGTAAGGAATTGTATTTGGGAAATTGATTTCCTTTTTCACTGAATTTCAGGCAAAATAAAATATTTTAAGAACCTTTTAATCCAGTGCTCTGAATGAGCTGTTCTAATTCACTGAATTAAGTGCAAGCTTTCCTACTTTTTAAATTCATTTAGTGCATTTGAAAGGGGCCAAATTGACAATCCATGATGTGGAGATTTTTTGTGTGTTATGTTACAGAACAGGTACAGCTCAGTAAAACACTGTCCATGCTGCGTAAAGTGTTTGTGTGGCATGCTTTGCTGCTCAAACCTGCCTCTTCACTGCAGTCACTCAACACAAGCTAACGGCAGCTATGAGTGTGTTTTTTACATTGATGCTTCTTACAAATCATCTGAAATTGCTGTATCATATAATTTGAAAACTTGGGTTCCAAGTTTGCCTGCTTGTTTTGAATTCAGCCTGGTAATGCATCCATCCAAGATTCATTTCCTTGAAACTTTGCACCCTGCAAAGGAGGAAACCTTTTAAAATTCTTTTTATCGCCTTCCTTCTGCAAACTTTCTACTGGTGTGTGTTTCGTTCCCTGCTGTTACCTTGTGACATTCTAAATGGTTGAAAAACACCTGGATCAGAATGGCTTGGTTTATTCTCACTTTAAAACCAATCCCAGTCAAAACCAATCTGTGGTTATATGTCATTCAGTATAAGGAAACAGTGTCCCAGTTGCAGTCTGAATGATTCTATACAGATTTCTGTCATTGTCAAATTATTTTCTTTATTTGATTTCTTGTTGGCTTGCTCTGTCTTCCTTGTCTACTCTGCTCTTCCCTCCATCTTTTTGCTGCTACCTTAGCCAATGCTTGTCACTTCAGTCAGATTCTTATTAACATAGCTTACAGTGAAATCTTTTGTCACCTGGAGCAGCATCCTTGTTTCAGTCAACAAACCAAACATCCTGCTGGCTTGGTTTTCCTCAAGACACCTTTTCAAAATTTCCATCGAATAAAAGGTAACATTTAAGAAGGTATTTTATTTTCCACTTGAATGCTAAACAACTTGAGTAAGATGTGAGCTGACATGCAGTTCAATGGCAATATTGTTTAAAACTGCATTTGGTTGAACTAGAAAACACTTGAAGTAAAGAGAATCAGTAATTCAGAATGTATTACAAGCTCTACAAAACAGTAGATTAACAAGAATAAATCTTTGAAACAATGCTTATAGCCAGTACTGTTCATATTTTTCCTTCTCTTAAGACCAGTCATACACTACAGTTGTACACATGCACAAAGGGTAGAGACCTTCAATGAAACACCTCATTGACTCTAATTCAACTTTTTTTTTTATGTTGCAACTAATGAAGATATAGTCAGATTGAATCCTGTATTACTTGTCTTGTATTACAACTAGGACAGTACGTTACAATGAGAAAAATTAAATTTAGAGCAACTGGAACAAATAACAGAAATTTGAGGGGTTTCTGGAAAAACAAGTGAAATTTGAAAAAATTTTATTATTTATCATGCTGTTCTGAGTGGAGCTGTATCTTACTGTATTGGTGTTACAGCACTTGGTTACTTTAAAATGAACCTGTGAAGTCAGACAAAGTAAAAGTTCTTGATCAATATAAAGACAGCAGCTTCATCTTTCTCTGATGAACCAATATAGCTGTAAACTTGTCCTTGGGGATGATGAACCTTTAGTTTTTGTGGACTCTCTAAAGAGGTCAACGTAGACCTTGATAAATGCACTAGTGTGCTTATTACACAGGTACCTAAATATTGCAGTCTTAGAAGTAATTTTTATTTAAATATGCCTCTGCATGTTTTATCCTGAACCATGTTTTAACTCTGAGGACATCAAAAATACAACAAAAATAGACTTCGGTGATTTCAATCTTTATTTGAATTCTGTTGAGATCTCATGGGAACTCTAATGAGAAGGATTTCAAGAACATACCACCTATACCACCCATACCGTCTATTTTTCCTAATAGATAATTATTTTTAAAGTCCTTCTATATGTGTTAACGCTAAAACTTATCTGAATGATTGTACTTTGTTCTTAGTTTGAAGATTAACATTTTTCTCTTCTTCTTGCAGTAAGCTTGTAATCCTGAGACCAGTTGATGTCTTTGAGAATCATCTCATCTGACCCTGTGGTATAGTGTAGTAATTTTGATATTATAGTTTTAATTCTTGAATTCCAATATTTGTTAGCAGAACAGATTAATTCAGTTTCTCACCTCTCTCTGCTGAAGATTGGAATACCATATTTAGCAAATCTGTCTGGTCTAGTTGATGAACTAGATTTTAGTATTTCGTTATGAACAAAAAGAAGAAAAAAGTTTGAGACATATACTCTTCAAAATTTATTTTTCTGAAAAACATCTACAGTAGACGTGTTTGTTTCATTTTGACCTCTTGGATACAGAGAGAGTAGAATAGCTTTTTTACTCTTTTACACTATTTTATTTTTCTGTGTTGCAAATGTACATAGATTTTTTGGTAGTAATTTGATGGGTTAAAATTTTCTTTAAAAAATCAGATCTTCTGATATCATCTAGTGTATACTCTTTATCTGCAAAGAAAAGGGAGAAAAGTAATTGTGTTAGAGTTCCTCCTGACAAGCTGAGAAGATTATTGCAAATCAGAAATATTATTTACAGGCCCCAAAACTTCCAACAGTGCAAATGTTCTTTTCCTAGTTGCTGAAGAATGACTTCTGTTTCTTAAACCGAGTGTTATTTTAAATGCAAGAGGAAAAGAAACAGTAGCTTCTCAAAAATGTTTTTGTGATAGTCTGCAGGCAGACGGGATATGTCCCAGCTCTTAAGGCATATGAACTCTTCTCTAACCAATAATTTGCTCTCTAGGGAAATGACAAAAGTTTCTTGGCTTTTAAAGGTCATAATGCAGGCTAGAATTAAGGAGGAAGTTTTTCACAGAAAGAGTGGTCAAATGCTGGAATCATCTGCCCAGGGTGGTGGTGGAGTCCCCATCCCTGGATGTGTTTAAAAAAAGACTGGATGTGGCACTTGGTGCCATGATCTAGTTGAGGTGTTAGAACATGGGTTGGACTCGATGATCTTAAAGGTCTCTTCCAACCTAGAAATTCTGTGATTCTGTGATAATTTTTTCTTTGTCTTGCACAAAATTTTGTGCAATACAGATTTTTTAGCCAAAGAGAAAAAAAGACTTGGCAAAAATGTGTTTTGATCTATGCGTGTAAGAATCTATATCCTTTTGCTAAAGTTAGGTGCATGTTGCTAGTGCATGTATATTGTAGCTGAGATCTACAGAAGCACAGAAATGCCTTTAGGGTAAAACCCCTCATTTTTATAGAGCTTCCCAGTTCTGCAGAGCTCTGCTGCATAGAAGCCTAGATTAGTGTCCTTTCCATTAAAGTACCTTGTTTTAACATGAAGAAATGTTCTTTCTCTCATTTGCAAACTGTCTTTTTTCTGCTTGGGAAAAAAAAAAATAAAAACCCAAAAAAACCCAAAAACCACTTCTGATTTTGCGGGGGGGGGGGGGGGGTTTGTGGTTTTTGGGGGTTTTTTTGTGGTTTTTTGGGGGTTTTTTTGTGGTTTTTTTTTTTTTTTTTCCCCTTGAGATAAAGCCTTGTATTTTCTCTTTCGGCTGCTAGAGGGCACTATGGCCACACAAGTGAAACAAAAGCTGGGAAGTGTTCCCATTTTAACACTTCAGTGATATTTTTCCTGTTTCAGTTCTCATACTAATATTTGCATTTCTTGCAAAAACCTGTATACATCTCTACTATGTCAGCAGAAATCCTGTGTGTGTGAACTGAAACAAAGTATCTCTCTGGATTTAGGTACCAATGATAAAACATGACTCCAGGTGTTTAAATCTGAATAAAACAGAAGAATGTTTCTGTGTTGCAAGAGGCATGTATCTGTTGCCTTTTCTGCTCTGGGAGTTGAATTAGGTTAGAGAGACTACACTTGAACTTATAGAAAACTTTGGGTAGCTTCATCCTGTTTGTCAAAGCTTTTTGTAAGAATTAATCTCTTAAACATGTGTTTGTGCTCTGGAATAGAGAAAGCTAAAACTTATTGCTGGAAAGTGCAGGTGGACAGAAATGGCACACAACATTGGATTTTCATACAAACTAAAAAGAAATCACCAGCCTAATGTAGTTTGAATAAATTCTACCACTGTAGCCGGTTATATTTGCTTTATGGTAGATTCATCTTAAATACATAAAATAATTACTACTGTAGCTCCTCCAACTGGTGCACTGTAATTTTCAGCTATGATGTGGAATACTTGCTCATCCTTGTACACCCATTCACTGTCTCTTACTGTCTTGCCTGGGTGCACCAGGAAGCTGCTGGTAGCCCATACATTGGAACACTGAGTGTGTAGTGGAGCACTTGGAACTCCCGAGAGTGCAATGCCCATGCACACAAATCATATATAGGCCAACACCATGCAGGACATGTATGTAACTCATTCTCTGTTGTTTTCTATTCCCTTTCAGTCATTAGTGTAATGTCAAAAAGTGCTGAGGCACCACAGATTTTTTACACTCCTCCTAACTCACAAAATCAGCTATGTGGAGATTATAATATGCTCTCCTTTTTTCTTGAAGGGGGCCATTGTATCAGCATCTGTGGATAAACATCACAAAATGCTGCAAGACTTCCACAGAGTCAGTGTCTTTGAATTCACCTAAAAAAGGAAACCTTACTTACTAAAAGTGATTGTGAGAAGAGGAATTCTGATTGTAAAAATTACTTGGTTTTATTTATCATGATTATTTCTTTGCATTCTGATCTGATAGATTATTAACATTTATCCACTGCTGCTCTTAGGGAGGTATCAGGTAGTGTTTAAAATGATATGTTCCCTGTGTGATCTTTCTGCCCATTAAATAGGAAATCAAAGAGTATTTTTAATACAGTTTTTAATCATATTTTTCTATCTTCTTTCTCTGTGGTAATAATTTACTTTAGATAACAGAGAAGAGAGAAGAGTGTTTGGATACTATTTATTTATTTGTATAGTTCTACAGTCTCCAACTTTTTCATTGGTGCTGTTTTCAAAACTCGCCTATTAGTTGTACTATCTTTCACATTAGGCAAAAAAAAAGTTGTGTAAGTTTAAGTAGAATTAGAATTTTTATCAAGAACACAAAAATAGAAATATCCAGTAAGCAGCAAGCGAGCAGGTTTAGAAAACTTTCCTGCAGCATAGATTTTTGTACAGATGTCTAGAAAAGTGGACTTTCTATGCCTGAATAATCTTGACTATCTTCCAAACAAGTTCTTAGACTGAAGGCAAATGTTACCCACTCATACTTGAAAACTTTGCTTCCATGCATTGCTTTAGTAATGAAATGGACCTGGATATGGAATCATAACTGCTTATATACTTGAACACATTTTAAATGGGTTAATCTTTCTATAGAGAGATTAAAAATCTAATTTTGCCGCTACATCCAAAAATACATATTCAGTATCTGTGGGGTAATCTGCCTCTTTTTAAAATACCAAGTCAATAATTTGTAAATATTTGTTTCTAATATTCAGAAATTTGGACTCTGGTGGTCCTACAAGCTACTTCTGTTGGATTTTTTCTTTGTTTTGTTTTTTTATTTGTTGTTGGTTTTGTTGGGGTTTTTGTTTGTTTGTTCATTTTCTATTGTTTGATTTGGTTTCGGGTTTGGGAGGGGATTTTTTTGTGGGAAGGGGTGTTTGTGGTTTTGGGGTGTTTTTTCCCCCAGTGGTAAAATTTCATCAGTTACTTTGCAAAACTACCTTTTCTTGTTTAGGATTTGGAATTCTTTGTTCCCAGAAGCAACATCCTGTGTAATTTGTATTTAGATGTATTAATGTGATGTAGCCATATTTATCTGTGAGAGTATTCTGTTACTGAAAAATGTGAAATTAAAGAGCAAAAAGCAATAGCTGTAGCCTTTATGGTGGAATAAGCAAAGTGCTGGTCAGCAGACTTACTGCCTGACCTGAATCACAAAATAAGTTTTCTATTAGAAGTAATGTAAGGATGTTGGCAGTACAACAGAATGATATAGAGCACTTTTCCCTGTCAATATATAATGAAAAATTAAGGAATGTAAGTCATATTGGACCTTGTTAAGTTTCAATAGGTTAGTTCTCTCTGTATGTGCAGTTTTGTATTTGTGACCTCCCACAGTATTATTTGCATGTCTTCACTAAATTTATGTTCTAATAACTAGAATTATAAAATAATTTAAAATATATTTATTTCTTCAGTTTCTGAGTTGAGCTGTCTCCAAACATCCTTTCAAGTGAATTTAAAGTAAGTACTATTTCTTTCCCATCCTTGTTTTCTGTAATCCTTTCTCTACTAAAAATACTGAGGTCTTTGCTCTTTACTGGCTCTTCTCTGCAAATCTACCATATATTGAATTTTTTGAAGACAATTTACCAGGAAAACACAGAATAAATTGAGAGTAGGTTACAGAAATTTGAATCTGAAATAACTGAAAGATTAACCAGGAGAATTCAGTACACTACCATTTTTAAGATGGCAGTATATCATGCTGCAATACTATCTGTAGATAAGCTTTTGTTAAACTTTTAAAGTAATTTGAGTAGGTAATTACTAGTGTGTTAGTAGTCTAAGGCAAGATTGATGGCACCTTGATTGGCTGTAGCAGTTACTAAAGTTCACATTTTATGACCTCCTTAAAAATATTAATTTAGAAGCTTATGAATTACTCTCTGGAGTCACCCTGAATTAACAAATACTGAGCTAGTTTTTAGCATTTGAATCTTTCTGTGAAATAATTTTTTCCCACTGTTGAACTTTATAGTGTTTTTCAAGAATTCATTTTCTATATAAAGCAGTATTAACTCTTTGATGGCCAGGAATAAGTTGTGAAGAATGTTCTCATAAATTGTCTTGTTCTGTGCCAGGATCAGAGAGGACCATGGCTGGTCACTCCTGCCCATGCTCAGTGCTTGACACAACAGGTATTTGAGTGATAATGTAGTAATTTAAAATGGGATAGTACAAATGAATTACCTTCCTAATTTACCCGATGACTGAAAAGATGTTACTGGTGGGGGATGCTGGGACAGGAGTGAGGAGGTGGTATGAGTAGACCTCTTCATCCATTATTCTGTTTCAAGCCGTGATACATTCACTGGAAAAATCCACACCACTGTGCTCTTTTTGGTTATGTGTTTGGCTTCAACTCTTGGTTTGTCTCTTCTCTTCCTCTGATTTACAGGAGCCAGAACAAAATATTTAATAAAACCTTTAGTGAGCAGAATGTAGAAGCTGAAATGTTTCCACAGAAGATCAGAAGAGCAGTTGAGAACAGAAGCCTTGAACTTTGCGCAGGACTCAGGACAAGCATAGAACATGCTGTGCTTCAGCCATGACCCACTAAATTGAAAGCTGCCTGGCCCTGTATTTGAGCTGACTCTCTGGACCCATTTGTGTTCTTAATAGCCTTACAAACAGGGACTTTGCTATAGGAGCTCTGACTCCTTTTGGCATATCCTTCAGTGGTTCTGATGGGGGGGAAGCAGTCTCAGATCAGTCAACGATCACCTCCAAAATAGATGTGAGAAACCTTGATTTTTGTCTGATTTTTAGGACCTTCATTTAGCTTATTTTGAGTATGGTATCTTTGTGTAAAAGGCTGTGTGACTCTATGTTAGTGCAATGCTAATGCAGCAGCAGCAGGGTTTCCTCCTCTGCTCAACATTGTGCAGCAGAACCATTGTGCTTGCACTTGCACTTCGTAGAACTTGGCTTTGCCAGCTGGGTGAAGCAGCCTTGAGGCTAGGTTGGAGCAGGAAGAGATCATTTTCTCTAATGGATCTGTGTAAATAAGCTAAACCATTGACAGGGAACAAGGGCAATTCTAACAGCATTTAGGGACCTTAGTCAGGGAACCCAGCAGGTAAGAAGAAAACGGAGTAAGCGTACCATGCACTGTAGGACTTGAATAGGTTAGATGGTAGAAAAGCTGGCTTTGTTTAAATTTATTGGGTGTTGGTGAAATAAACTACCAATATTAAAATTCTAGAAGAAGGTGCTGAGGCAGATGGAAGCTGAGGTTTCAAGTTCTTGGCCAAAGAATTGTTTATGTGCAGGTTTCCTTTCCTGCAATCTACCCTCTGTCTGCCACACCTGTGGGTAGCCTAGTTTGTTGCAGAGAAGCCATGTTGTAAAATATTTGGGAAATACTGCTAAATCCAGATAATAGGGCCAGGATATACTGATTCTGACTAGTACTTTCGCAGAAGCTTTCATTTGGAAGTTTAGAGTATCATCCAAGATACCTAGAAGTAAAGAGAAGCCTCACTTTAGTGATTACTTCTGCATGGCATAGTGACTGCAGAATTTAGTGTTCCTTGTTATGAGTCCCTGTGGAGTATGTTGTGTCAACAGTCAGTTACTCTTTTGAAAGACTACTTATCCAGTCAGTGGGTGTTTGTGTGTTCAAACATACTCATCCAAGTTAGGTAGGATAACATGAACAAGTCAGCTAATGGAACTTTCCTGCTTGTTAAGCTGTTTAACTTGTTGGCTGAGTGAACAAATTGTGATGTTGAGTTATTGTCATGGAACAAGGGAATCCTCTTTCATTATCCTAGCTGCAGAGTAAGATGAAAGGTACTGGTCTAAACTCTTGTGGTTACATTAACAGGAGCTTGTGTCAATTCAGCCTTTGAAGTGGACATTTCTGCAGTGCATAGAATTTTAGTACCTAACTCCTTTCAGATATCTCTCCAGCTGCACAAAGAGCAAATGGTTTTGTCATGACCATCTTTCTCTGAACTGCTTTGTAACTGTTCTGAACCTTAAAACTGTTAGGGGCCATCCCTAGTACTGTCTTATCTGAGAGAGGTTGTGTAGGCTTTGATGTCTACTTTCTAAAATCAGATAATCAAAACCATTCAAAATTAAAATATTTATGTGAAAGGAGAGGTAGACTGTAATCTTGAGTCTTAATCAGAGTCCAAAAGTCACAATGAAAAGTAATCATCTACTTTTATCTCTGTGGATCCACATTGAAATCTCTAAAATATCCCCAAATACCATATATATTGCTACTTGCAAAAGTACACATTGGCTTTTGAAGAACTCAGCATTTTGTTTGTTTTCCTCCAAATGTCTGAACAAAGAATGGTCTTCTCTAACCACTCTGTTTAATATTGGTTAGTGGTTATGGGAGCAATGGGTTAGGAACCCTCTGTATGAATTTTAAATGGTATTTTAGATTGATATGGGTATCCTAGGACCTTCTGAATTTTTCTTCCATCCCAACAACCACATGAATGGTGAGAAAAGCCCATGAATGTACTTGCAACCACTTCTGCCTGTAGTAACTTGCCTAAAGATCTTGCAAGGTGGTAGACTGTGGTGGCTTTCAAATAATTTCATGTCATGCAATAATGCTGTGGTTTAGTTGCTGTGTATCCAGCACTATCACATTTCAGTATATCTTCATAGCTTTTGCTTTTAGTAGAACTCACTAGAGACATGGGTTATTTCAGTGTCTTGTTCCCTGTCGGAATGCTGGTACTCAGCCTCCTGGTCTACATAAATACTAGTAAATTAAACATGGCTGGGACCGTTCTCTGACACTGAGGCCAACTGGCATGGAACAAGTCTCACACACACTGTTAGGCTTCAAACAGGACAGCCATATCCACATTCTCTGCTAGAAAAGTTCTGACTCGGGATTTCTCTGCTAGAAAAGTTCTGACTCGGGATAGCTAATCTGGGTCTCTGAGGTGCTAAGGCCTAACAAGGTATTAGTTGTGGCACCCACAACAGGGTTCTGGTGCCTATGATGTATGCTGGACATATTTCACTAATTCAGATGTGTGATTGAGTTGCCAAGCTTAGTCTAACAATAGGTAATACGATTTGTTTCCTGTGGTAGCTGAAGGGGCCTTAAGGTAAATCTGTTGTTTTCAAAAACAGTGACAATTGTCAACAATGTTCTGCAAGGAATCCATTCTCTCCAGAGATAAATGTCAGTAACTGAAAGAGGGAATGGGTACTAAAAAAATTAAAATCCTAGTACTTTAGCTAATGGACAAATGCTATTAACAATTAAAATTTTGTAGACCATAACTACTGGATTTAATGAAAGGTATAAAATACATGGCGGTCCTGTGAGACACAGAGTTAGAAGAAACCTTATTAAAGAGAATTAATAGTAATCTTCAAGCTGAAATTCACGTAGGCGATTTTATTCAAACTTTCTTTTCGTTAGTAAGGTTTGAAGGTCTCTTGAACAATCTCTGAGTATTACCAACAGTCTGGAAAATTAACCTAACAATAATGCACTGGTAGAGCTGAAGGGGCAAGCTGTGATACTTTTCAGGCACGCCTTCCTCTAGAATTTTTGTTTCCTGTATACTGGCACGGGGGAGCTCTGCGCAGATAATTCATCCTTTAGCCCTTCATGTGTAAGTATGCTGTTGGCACAATACATCACCTTAAGTATTATACCTTCTGCAGTAGGATGGAATTCTCTGACCTGATAATTTCTGCTGCCAAATTACTTGCAAGTACATTGTAAAAATATTTTCTATGTCTATGCATGTATTTCATCAGCCATGCTCCCATCTGTCAAAGTAGATTGAATTATTTAATTGCCTAATCAGCTTTTCAAGTCTCCCATGCAAGAACAAAAACATCACAGTGAGTAGTAGAGTTACAAGGTTCGTGTATAAGCAATTATTAGAGATACATATTAGAGTTTTCCCAAGTTCCTTATTGTAGTAGGCAACGAGCATGTTGGATTTAGCTAGATTATAAGTATGGTTATTTACTAGCAGAAGCCGATGTTTTTATCTCCTCTATTTTTACATTTGAGAATAAAATGCAATTTGTATTCTGGGCATCATCTTGTGGAAGTTCTAAATCACTTCATGAGGCTTTCAGCCTAGGTTATGTCATTTATCCATCAGCGCTCAGTCCATTTAATCCAGACCTCTCAGCTGTACAGACCTAGCTCCTGTTGTGAGTGATCGGCCTGCTTGAGTGCTCCCAGCTTCTCCTGTCACATCACATTTGCATAAAAGAGGACGGATAACCAAATTTGAGCACACAAATGAAAATGCTAAGCGCTGAACCTGTCACAGTTGTTGTTCAACTAATTGTGAAAAATTTGATTTGCTGGCTTTTCACTGTTTATCATGTGGACCCCCTTCTCAAATTTGCCTTGGCTTCTGCTTCTGTACATGTAGCTTTTAAACTCTCTACACAAGCAGCCCACCCTTGGGATTACTTACCTCTCCTACCAGCTTTTAATGTTGGCTCATCTACTTGACTAAATTAGGCCACCATGGCAAACAAACACATAATTAAAAACCTGGGAAAGACAACTGCAGTTGCACTTCTTAAATTGATTTTGCAGTCTATTACTGGTGTATGCCTTTGCATTTTGCCATTTTTATCTTGTCCTTCTGTAAACCCAGAAAATATCTTTGCTTTTGATTGTATAGAGGAGGGAGATATATTATTTAAAAATGAAAGCTAGTATTTTCACCTGAAATGCAAATGGTAAAAAAATCTACATTCTTATTTCTGGGTACTTTGTGACAGCTTATTACAGAGGTGCTGTATTATTTTGAAATTAAGACCCATTTTTAAACTGCCATTGAAAGAGCATGGATTTGTTCAAATTATTGTGATTTTTCAAAATTCTGGGGTTTGACTTTGCTTTCCAAATGTATCTACAACTGCTGTATTTCCAATTCAGAATACTTTCTCTTTACTTAGCTATAAATGCTTCTTATGATTTATACCAAGAGATAACCAATTAAAACAGTTGAATATCATGTTGGTTTTTTTTGTGAGGGGAAAGGAGGTTCCGCCAAACAATATCTATTAAAAAAAAAATCATCTACAGAACCAAATCATCCATCCCTTTGCCATTGTCATTGGTTGGTTATACTCTGAATGCCTGTAACTGTCATCATTTAAAAAGGTGGATGATAACATGGGTATAGTGAATATAAATCTGTCAGGACCATTGAAGGCTTCTAAAACAACTTGATAAGAAAAACTGGTAGTTAATATATAAAATCCATATATTTCTAGAAGTTCTAAAATATCAAAATAATTGTTTTCAATTGAAAAAATTTTCGTCAGTAGCAATGACTGAAATACTGTTGAAGAAAATAAAATAGAAATTATTTTGCTTTAAATCCTTTTTAATTTCATTTTATTGTGCCTGGGAAAGGGTAGGAGTCCCTAAAGTGACTTTCATGTCAAATGAATTTCACTGAAAACAGTTGTAGTAGTGGGACGTAATCTATAACTGATCAAGGATATATCTTAAAACTGTAAGATATTCCCAACTGTTTCTCTGGTAAGTTTGTACCTAAACTGACTTTCATCCAGGTTATCTGTAGTTAGTTGTTTTAAATGGCTTTTCTCCCTTCCTGATGTTTACTTCCTTGATATGTTCGTCCAAAGCTGTCACATTGTCGCAGCCTTCATTTGACAAGGCTAAATGGTCTGAACTCTTAAAGACCTTTGACAAAGCCTGGTGTATTTAGCTGCAGCAATATCAGATTGTAACATTCACAAATCAGTATGTTGGAGAACACTGTCCGTCTCCTCATTTTTGAGACTGAATTCTATTGTAATTAAAAATATACCTGGAGAAATAACTTGTGCTGTACTTTGTGTTCCTGTGTTTGGTTTGTGATCACTAGAATATTATCAGTTTTCTTTTTCTCATCCTTCCTCCACATTGTACTACTTTATCTCCTTCCTCATTGACTGCTTTTTAAAGTTAAACTCCTTTCCTGCCCTCTTTCTCAAGTTTGCCAATGAGTTACACTAAATACATAAATCATATTTGCAAAATAAAACGTTTGGAAAAGAGGGATACAGATGTTTGGAAGAGACTATTCGTTAGTATATCAAGCTCACAGCATCAAACTGAGAAACAGCAAAAATTCAAGAAATAATTTTAATTAACAAAAACTTCATTCTATACTTGAAAAACTGCAACTATGCTGCCAACGGGTTTGATTCTGAAAATCAGTGAAGTAGCAGCTCCTGGTCAGAACAAAAAGATCACTGGCAAATTTCCAGAATGTTTTAAGTTACTCTGAGTAACCTTTAACAAGATATTCCAGGGTGAATCTAATATTCCCTCCCAGCATCTCTCATTTACAAAATACATCCCAATAGCTGAAATATCCTGAGATATCTTTGTGACCAGAGAGACAGAAGAAGGTTTATCTACTGAAGGGAATAGGTTGTGTTTTCAAAATCAATTTTCTTCATATAAAGAGAAGAATAAAAAATTTTCTTGTCCTATCCCTCAGCAGCAGGGCTAATGTTTATTGTTAAATTGTTATCTCGTCTTACCATACAATGATTTGATCTGAAAATCCCCTGGATATGTTAAAACTGGTAGAACTGAATTAAGTACAAAAAACTATGCATATGGGTGAAATTCTTTTCTCAGATTTTAACCAGAAAATAATACAAGATAATGTCTTGCTTTGTTTCTGACATAACTTCTTGAAGCATGGAAATATTATTGCTAAATCCTGAAATTTTTGCATTTATTAAAAAAATAATCCTCATCCCTTGTTCTACCTCCTCTGCCTTTCTCTGAACTTAGTTATGTATATTATTATATTTATTCTGAAGTAGTGTGAGAAATGGGGAATGGAAGGGAGCAAATGAAACAGCCAGAAAACAGATATTAGCTCTGAGGGTGAGTTTTATGGTCAAAATAGCTATGACAGGAGGGCTTAAAGGCAGTTTCTGAAAAGGGAAATTAGGTTCTGAACTTCCTTCATTAAGTTAATCTGTCTCCTAAGTAAATGGGAATATGCAGGTCTCTGAACTTGGTTCTTGGTGTAAATGACTGATTTATCATTTCAGAATTTGTTTAAGTTTTATATCCATCAATATCCTTATCCATAAAATGTTTTGCTAGGCAAGTGAGAGAAATGTGAAAGAGTGAGGGAAATAAATGCATTTAAAATTTTGAACAAGTACTAGTGAGAGATGTTTTGCCATATTCCCTCAGCTGTAATAAAATGTGCACTTTTCATTTATCCTTCTGCTAGATATCTGTTGATACTTGATTAAAAACAGTCTCCCCTGCTTCTGTAAGTACCTTCGTGTAATTCATGGGGATTTTCTCATTTTCCCAGGTCTGCTTGGGTAAATAAAGGTTTCTCCTTGGCTCAGTCTCTTAGGTTGGATGTTAGAATAAACAAACTTCCATTAACTTGCTTTTTGTTTTGCTTTAGATTGCAAGTAACTTCATCAGTATGTAAGAGAGACAACTGGTCCATCTTTCCCTATATATTTTATTATACAATGATGACCTCCTTCCCATGAGCTCAACTCTTGACCATAGCTAAATGCAAAGGAATAAGCACACACAGACATGATTAGTAGGTTACACATCTCTGTGGTTTGGGGTGCATACAAGGAAAGACATATATTAAATTGCCTGTTTCTTTTATATAAAAAAGTAAACTTATTTACCCTATGGGTAAAATGTGTGTTGACCTACTGCATTACAGAATAAGCATGAACAAGGTTACTTTTTCCCCCTTTCTGCTAAATAATAAGGCAACTCATGCTGAGGGTGCACTTAAACTAGACCTATAACTCTTGGAAATTCATAGATCGTAAGGCCAAATGGGACCATTATGATCATCTTGCCTGACCTCCTCTATAGCACAAGCCATAGGGTTTCGACAACATAACAGTATTTGTAATTTCATATCCATTAGAGTGCTATTTATAGGATATATATTGTATTGAAATGGCAGAATATTCATTGCTCTGAAATTCTGCTGGATAATTTTCCTACTGTAGTGTTATCTACAGGGTTCTCTGTTGGTAGGTATTAATAACAAAAAAAAATCATACAAAATTTCAAGCAATTTGCTAAAAATATGACCTCATCCAATAAGCCAATTGCAATAAGCAGTGACAACAGCTGCAAAACCATATATTTAATGTAAAAACAAAGTTGATATAAGGAATCCAAATAATTTATTAATTGCCAAGTACTGTAGAATCTGAGGTCTAACAATAAGAAAAGAAAAATAATGACCTATTGATCCATTGCGCCAATAGGAATATTTCAGCAAAAATAGAGAAAAATAAGCCTAAATCTGTATAGCTTTCATAAGGCTTCTCTTGTGTTGAAGATCTTTTTTCTTTGGATTGATATCAAGAACTCTGGTGCATAATTTTAATTTTCATGGAACCCCTTCTATAAAATGTCTGATTTTAATGAAATCTGATGAATTTAATGAAATTAAGATTTAATGAAATCTGATTTTAAATGGTGAGTAGGGCAGAAGTAGGCACTGGGCTGTTATATACGTAAAGCAAACTGAACTAAATTCTCTGCCTTGATTTATGAAACTGTCATTATTAGTTCTCAGTTTCATTTCCTATCTACCTGAAAAATCAGAAAATGTTCTCTGCCTTTTCTACAGGAGTCAGTACTACACTGAGCAGTTCTAGAGGTCCTCAACAAACCAAGCCAGCTTCATTGCTCAAATCTTTGAAACAGACAATAGGCCTTATTTTTAAAGATAAGAATCTAGTATCACTCAGACTTCTGTTTGCTGCTGGAAGAGAATAATGAAAGAGCAATTAGCATTTCTACTGATCATTGGTTAAAATTATTTAACCAGTCTTTTAGCAAAGTAGTAAAGGCTCTCAAAGTAATTATATATTTTTGTTAAATGTTAATGATGAGATAAATCAGCTTGAATGCTATTGGTCAAAGATGTTTATTTGTGTGTATTAAAGGATTTTAAACATTATCTTCTAGAAAAGCCTATACTGTTCAGATCAGTCACTTCCTCTCCCAGTCTTTTCTAAAAATTATACAAATTTAAAGGCATACAAACAAGTATGCCTTAGAAAATCAGATAGATTACTAAATGTATCAGAAACCTCCAGAAATTCAGTAAAATATTAGTAAAAAAAACCAGATCTTGTAAAATCTGAAATGCTTTGTTCAGAGAGTCTCCTTGCTATGCAGGAGCTTTGAAAAACTCTTGTGACAACTGCAGAAAGGCTGTGTCTCAAGGTTTGCATTTTGATCTGTTCACTAGTAAATTCTCCAAAAGCATAAATAATGACAACATTCAGCTAACAAAGGTTAGTTGAAAAGCAATTTTAAAATATATTTCAATGGAGCGAAAGAGAGAAGGGATGAAGAGACCAATTAACCAATTTTTCTTGGCCTTTCTCTCACACGCAGACACATTCTGTACAAACCCCTGTTTTGATGTATTATTTTAATTAATCCCAGTCTTTTGATTTCTACAAAAAAGAAGGTTAGCAAATGTAACAATGCTCGAGAGTTTCTTTATCGTAAAAGACACATAATTTCAAGCATTTAATAAGGTAGATTTATTCTGGGTAGTTTAGTTTGCACATTCACTCAAACAGCCCTCCCCAAAGACAACATTAAAAATGTGATTAGTTAGCTGCCATCAATAACACAAAATAGGAAAACACTCTCTGAAGGGACAGCTTTGTGGAGGGCACTGCACAGTGTGTAGTAAAAATATATGGCCTAATAAGTTTACATTTGCAGGCTCATTTGTTAAAACTCTTGAATTTCTAATTTGTGTCGGAAAGATAAATGGATGGGGCCTCAGTAAAGTGTGAGATTAATACTGATGGATGGGGATTCAGATTTTTGCTAGCCTCTTACTTCTGTACAACCCAGTAGGCAGTTTATGGGGAAAACCAAATGTAAATAAAAAAAGAGGACATTATTTACCTTGGTCAAGGCCAATTACCAGTTATATTGTTCTTTTCAACTTTATTGTTTGGATGTAAATTATCCTTATCTAATTATTGTTTAATGCATTTTGGTAATCAAGCCCTTACAAAGTGTAATTAGATGCTAAAAAGGACAGGCACCCCATGGTTACTTTGAAACACTGCAAATAGTCAAAGGTAGAAATGGAGGCCTCTGGGACCTTTCACAGTGTAAGGTGAAAGAATAATAATAAAACATATAATAAAAAATTGCTTTATACCTGAATCAAAACTCTCACATAAAATTAAAATGAACTGAGGTTAATATGAATAATAAAATAGGTGAGATCTGTGTGTGCTGTACACAGCTGATTTCAACAGCTTTCCTTCCACGTGCAGTGCCGTCACGGTGCTGCAAAGAGACAGACACCAGCAGTGACAGCGGAATTTCTTACCTGTCTGGCAGAAGATACCTCTGAACTTGGATGAGCTTTACCAACATAGAGAAAGAAGTTCTTCTATTCTTAGAGAGTAAGCTGACAGATACCTTTTCAAAGTGAAATACATAGATATGGCAGAAGGGCATGCATTAGTAAAGGGATAAATGAAAAGGAGCCCTTCAACATGAATAAAACGGTAACTGCTGCTTTGCTTCTGTGTAGTATGTGTAGTATCTTTAAAGCAAAGTTAGTCCAGAAGTTTTCAATATTTGTAAAATGTGTCAAAATGTCAGTAGAAGTTCACAGAGGTTGCCAGATCTGAAGTTCCCAAAAAGACACAACTTCAGGAGTCCAGCACTGACCAGTGATGAGGCTGGAATGTATTCCCAGTAGGCAGATGCACAAATGTGTGAGTACAATACATGTGTATAAATAAACATATCTGTCCTACCACACAGATCAATGCATGCAGACACACATGAATACAAATGGCGCTTGTGACTTCATCCTGTTCTCTGGCTGATCAAGATGAAGGCTTGCTTGTGGGAAAATTACAGATATGTATGTAACATGGATTTCCAGTAGATGGGCTTGGACATGCCAGTAAATTGCTCCTGGATTCTCTTTTCTCCAGGTGTCTCATGTACACTCACACTCTCAGCCAACCCACAAGATCTGTGCTGCAGTTGGATAGGACTCTTGTGGTGCTTCCAGTAGCCAGCTTTTCCCATGGTTTTATCCTTACATACTCCCTGGCTCCTGGGCCATTTTGCCTACTTACCAGCTAGTTCTTACCCTGACCATCCCACAGCAGGTCCTGAGAACTCCCAAACCACCCTTCCTTTGCATCCCATAACATGCCCCATGTCCCTAGGAAGTGATCTCCCTCAGCCCAAAAGGTATTCTGGAGATCTGCTTCCCTTGACTTGTTGTAATGGGCTTCATCCCTGGGGCCGACAGCTCTTTTGTGATGGGTCTGGAGGTTGCTAGACAGGGCTTTAGTCTGGTTACCCCAGTTTACCGTTGTTCATTTGTGCACCTTTGTGCCTGTAGAGGTGAGATTTTTATCACATAACCTAGCACAGACTAGTACCTTGATAAGCCATATACTAAGGAATTTGAACAGACAATAATCATAGCACTAATGCCAGAACAACCATTTTGCTGTGAAAGATACTGCCTTATTTGTAACTGGCTGGAGCTCTACATTCTGGCTAGATAAAGAATCCATTTGTATACAGAAGCTCATGGACTGAAATTTGAATTTCATCACTGGAAGCAATTACAGTATCAGTGCAGTCTCTGCACGTAATCCCTTATTTAGTAATTTAATTAAAAACAAGTAGTACCGTAAGTACTAGAACTAATGAAGCTTGGTTTCCAATAGAACTGTGTCACATGCTTGATTGACTTTCAGCTGAGCTACGAGGAAGCTTCTGTGTGAGTGCCTCTTCTGTTTCCATAATTCAGGAAAATTTCCTTTTTCTAGTTTTACAGCATTAAACATTTTGTGTGTTTATTGCTCCTGACATTATTCAGCATCGCAGGAAGGAAGCAAGTTTGGCTGGGGCAGCTATAGCAAGAAAGGGATTCTCAGAACTGAGCACACAAAACCCAACCACTGCTTCAAGTATAACAAGCTTGCTTCCTTCTTGCAACTCTGAACCACAGCTTCTGTACAGCATAAGCCTGGGCAAGAAAACCAGTAACAATCAGTCATTCAAAAAATTCCATTTAGAACTAACAGTTTCTACAGAGCCCATATGCTGGGCTGCATATTCCCAGAGTTCATTCGATTCCCAGCACTTGTGTACACAGGACTGGTGAGCATACTTGCCTTTATGTGTAAGGCTCTCTGGCTGCAGAAGCTCAGCTCTTTTAGGGAACTCAAACACGGCTCTAGGAAACTCATTTTAGACCCCTGCTTTAAAAATGTATTACTATTCAAAGCTTCAGAGCTGTATTAGAAATGTAACACAAAAAAATTGACCTGCTGAAATTAGTCCAGGAAATGCTGCTAAGTTGATCAGAGGGCTGGAGTGCTTCACCTGTGAAGACAGGCTGAGAGGCTTGGGGATTTTCAGCCTGGAGAAGAAAAGTCTCCAGGGAGATCTTGGAGCACATTCCAGTACCTGAATGTGGCTTACAAGAAGGCCTGAGAGGGTCTTTTCACAAGGGCATGTAGTGTTAGGACAAGAGGGAATGGAAAGTGAAAGAGAGCAGGTTCAGATTAGATATTAGGAAGAAATTCTTTATTGTGAGGGTGGTGAGATACTAAAACAAGTTTTCCAGAGAAGCTGTGGATGCCTCATCCCTGGAGGTGTTCAAAACCAGGCTGGATGAGTCTTGGAACAATCTGGTCTAGTGGAAGGTATCCCAGCCTGTGTTAAGGGGATTGAACTAGATGACCTTTAGAGTCCTTTCCAACACAAAACATTTTATGATTCTATGATTCTAAATGTGAGATAAGGGCTGTATGCTCAAAAGTTTCAGCAACAAAAGGGTCGGGAGGGGGCAGGTACGATGACCCTGGCTTTACTGCACACCTGAATGAATGTTAGCTAAAAAGTGTGTATTCTCAAAAGTTAAACCAATTAAGTAGCAGAACTGGGGCTGGTTGGTTACATGGTTCTTCATGAATTTTATGCAGAACAGGTATAAGTTCTGTAGTGAATCCATGTGTAATTGCTTTCAACTCTTCTCCAAGTGCATGACAGCACTGTGTATGTTCATCTACAATTGCAGCTCAGATAGATCACTATGTTTGACATTTCAAAGACAAAAAATGATCTTAAAAATAAACAGACTGCAATAATTTTGAAGGCTGATCAGCCTTTTAATGTGGTGTCAGTTGACTGTATTTTGTAAATTAGGCAGTGATTTGATTTGTTATCAATTTTTAGTAGTGTTTAACATCCCCTAACTCATGAACAAGGCAGTATTGGTAGCCTGAAATGTAATGATGCTTTAATCTACTTGAGAAACAATGACAAGTATTTTAAAAATTTGGGATGACTTAAGAACTCATGAAAGAGATGCTAACACAGATACCATGCCAGGGTGCCTTGTGAACTTCCAGGCAGTGCTCTGACAAGTCTCCTCCATCTGCCAGCAGCTGTTTTAGTAAGGGGTATCTGCTTGAGCAGTGAATCTTATTGAACAAGGGGGAATTCAAACCCAAAGAGGTGATACAGATACAGAGTTTCCCTGGATTTGGGACTTGTTTCATGTCTCCAGCAATGGAAAGTAAATACACTCCCAAAACCACTTAACAGAGAACTGGCTTTGGTGGTTTCAGTAGAGGGGATCCCCTTAAGCATCAGTTTTGAGAAATTAGTATAGTTTTATTAATTGACTCAGCTAATGTTACTGGTAATCAGAATTGAAACAGGTGTTGTTTCATTGGGTTGAGGTTGGTTTTTTGGGTGGTTTTTTTTTTTTGTTTGTTTGTTTGTTTTTTAAAGATTTACACATGCCACAGATTTTTAGAGGATTTTTTTATTTTATTTTTGAGGGGTTCCAGATCCTAACACAAAAACATAAGAGGCACTGTGCTGTAGGATATATCTACAGAAAGGAATTTTACTTAGAAAAGATGTCTGGATCATAGAATCATAGGATATCCTGAGTAGAAATGTATCTACAAGGATCACTAAGTCCAGCTCCCAGCCCTCCAAATGACCACGCCAAGAATCACACCATGTGCCTGAAAATATTGTCCAAACACTTCTGGAACTCTGTCAGGTTCATACTCTGACCACTTTCCTGGGAAGCTGTTCTAGAACCCAACCACTCTCTGGGTAAAGAATCGTTTCCTGATAGCCAGCCTAAACCTCTCCTGACACAACTTCAGGCCATTCCTTTGTGTCCTGTCAATGCTTACCACAGAGAGGAGATCAGTGCCTGCTCCCCCTCTTCTCACAAGGAAGTTGTAACTTCAATGAGGTGTTCCCTGAGTCTCATTTTCTCCAGGCTGAACAGACCAAGTGACCTCAGCCACTGCTCATATGGCTTCCCCTCTGGGCTCTTCACCATCTCTGTAGCCCTCCTTTGGATGCCATTACTAAACATGATAAGATATTGTAAAAAGTTCTGCAGAAGACCTTTGATCACAGAGATATTGAATGCTTCAGTCAAGGCTACCCTTGAAATTATATTGCTTACTTCTAAGTGATTTTGTCAGAGACAAAACAACTTCATGAATAGCTTTCAGCACAATTCATTAACAGTGAAATCGCTGTCCTGGTTTTTTTTTTCTTTCCAGTCTTGCTTTCATTGAGGTAAAGAGAGTGTTTTGGGTTAATTTAATTTACTGTTAAATATGTCATTTAAATTACTTGACCATAAGAGAACAGCTCTATGTATGGCAGACAGATCTGTGGTAGTGTGGAAACAATTTGAGTTGCCTGTATTGACTATAATTTGAAGGAGAAAAGGTGGATTTGAGGTCTCTGGAGTGGAAAAGCAAATAGAATATGGATTTGATTAGAAGTAAAGTCCAGTCTACTCTGCATGGAAGGTGATGACATGGTTGGTCATCCTCCAGTAAAATTATTAACACCAGCCATCGCCAAAGTTAGGTTTTTCCACAAAAAAACAAGTTGACAATCCTTATTTTTACAATCTTTTTTTTAAAAATAGGGAGTTTAAACTCTTTATACTTGTGCCATCAAATGGCTTCATGACCTGTCTTTCAACCTTTGAGTTCTACCTTAACACAGAAAATTTAGTCTTGTGTGAGTTCTTATCATATCAAGTAAGAGAATCAGTCTGACTGAAGAAGTCAGCTGCACCAAAATAGGTTTTATGAGCCAGAAACCTCACAGGTGTTTGATGGAGACGTAGTTGCATTTAGGACAAAAATTCTGGCCTCTCTTACACCTGTGTGAACCCAGAGCAAATGTAATGAGATGCATCACGGATGAGGAAGCAATGCCATGCAGGTAAGGATTCTTCTGGATTGCAGTGCTGGGACAATGGCTTGCTTGTTGTGTGTGCAGCTCCTAAAAGAGATAGCGAATAGTTTCAAATGTAATCTCTCTCTAAAATGGTGAAATAATTACCTGTGGGTAGTGACTATTAGGAAGTATACGAGCAGCAAATAATTTACTGCTGACATTATATAATAATTATCTCTAGATGAAATTGCAAGACTTCATAGAGAGGGTTTAGAGCCCATTTGTGACCCATAAAATATGGGTTAAAACCTCACATTCCAACACTTGCTTTTGCAATTATTACTGCAAATGGTGGGAAAGTACAAAGCAATCACCAGTAGAAGAGATCTTTTAACTGCTATCATTTCTAAATCTATTAAAAAAGATAGAACTTACCCAAAAACTTGATAGCTAATTTCATTATATTCACTAGTGAGACAACATAAATGTAACTGGTAGTATTAGTTTAGATAACTTTCCATATTAATCTTCTTCTAAGTGATAATATAATTTTTCTGTCATAAGAGACAATTAGACAGTCTAAGTCTACATTTAGAATGGAAATTGGGGCAGTAAAGCAAGGTCCAGAAGCCTATCAGGCCACTTATGGGGGAAATCAGAGAGTTTCAGCTATGTCATAAAATAAGTTTTTCTCATAATAAATGTATGTGCGATGACAATAGTTTCTTCTATTGATTACAGCAATCATAAGAAAGCTTTCCAACATGAAAAATGGGGACAAAGCTCCTGAAGGAGCAGTTTTAATGTAGAGTTTGTCAAATTCATGACAGAGACAATATATTCTACCCAGTCACCATCAGTAATATTGAATTGGAGGTCTGAATTTTTGTAATGAAAATAAAACCTACAGTCAGTGAATATTATGCAAGGGAATCCTTATCACTAGCAGTGCCTCCTAGAAGGGATATTCATGCTCTTGGAAAGCTCACAAAATTTACAATTTAGAGAATGTATCTTGGGACTCAAGATACAATCAAGAAAAATTTAGGAGCCCAGTTCTTGTGCCCTAGTTCTGAGGCTAATTTTCATTTTATTAGATCAGATTCAACAAGCTACATCTCAGGCCCAACTTTAAACACAAAATAGGCTGCAGGCAAAGCATGAGAGAGAGATGTCTAAAACGTTGAAGAGGATGTGTAAATATACAAGTGAAAGGCTCTAACCTTAGAGGCATGTTGACTTCAACCAGTAATAACCTTATAAACTCTGATGACTGGAAGCAAAAAGTTATTTCCAAACTATCCGTGTAAAAAACCAAACCAAATCCAGTTGAAACCAAAACAAATCCCTGTACTCCCGCCCCCAGCAGAGTGAAAATAAATGAGCTGGTTTATGGCAGATGTCTGCCCTTTCACAGAATCTGGGTTCCTCTCCCCTCGCCATGCTGCATCCCTATCACTGAGTGGCACTGTGTTAAAGGAGATCCACAGGCACACCACAAGCCTGTGCTTGCAAAGCTCCATAATCCAAAATGGTTACATGCCAGTGCCGACTTTCCCTGACTCCACAGAGAAATACTGACCTATTGATGTAAGAAAAAGTTCCCCATGTCTCCACCTCTCGAGATTAAAAGTATTTGGAAGTAAACTGGCTATGAAGCACAGTGACTTTGGAAATGAATTCATGCTTCTTTTCTTTCACAGGAAATTTTGGAAGAGATGTTACTGGGAAGTACTGAAACAGTAGAAGCATTGAAGTTACTTCTTGGAAGTAACTGTAACTCATACTGACTTCACTGGGAGCGTATTTTGTGATAGCATCCCAAGCTACTCAGGTAGGATGAGCCAGGCAGACTCAGCTGGGATCAACATAATGTGTAGCTGTGGCGTCTGCAGAAGAGCCTCATGCCAACCTGTGGTAGAAACCATCTCTACCAGACTCTGAAGAAAACATGTTAGCATACAGCCAGTGTTTCACTGGTGAAAGTGTTTTGTGATAGGTACAAGCCAAGGCACACACTATGGATTTGGAATTTTATTTTTTTGAAATGTACCTGACTCTATTAAGAAAGGAGCTCAGTTCTTACTGAAACATCCTTGAGTTTTCTACAATTTTTCATTTGATCATTATTGCCTCATCCTTTCTTGAACTTCTTTGCTTTGAGCCATAACTCAAAGGAGTTTTTGTCATACAGTTCAGTGTATGAAAGTTTGACAGAGTAATGCCCATCTGCAGCACTAGGTACCAGAAACAGTGGATACAGTGTCTTCAACAAGGAATTTTTCTAGGCAGCAAAGAAGAGGGAAGCAGAAAGGAGAAGAAACAAATTAGGATCTCACAGTTTTGTCTGAGCCATTGATGAATCATGAGCAGGAATCTCTGATGTGTCACCTGCAGCATCACACATGCTTTTCAAAGATCCATGTTGGGATAGACCTGTCCAAAAGACATTACAATAGATGTCATCTCTAGAGTCATCAATTACTCAGTTTCTCTTAAAACATAAATTGATATTACCTACTTTAGGATTGATATTACCTACTTTAATTCCATCAAAAGAGAGTGAGATGAGGTCAGGTATTCCTTATCTCTGACACTGTTATTATGAGTGCAATGAAAACACAATATCACTGTCCTTGCATCATGGTCCTTGACTGCTGATTCTCAAAAGACAATTTCCGGTGCCTCGTGCTTTAAAAATTACTTCCTTCCAGTGGCAATTTGCTAGCATTTTTGAACTTTCCTATCCATAGGCTCAATAAGATAGGAAAAAACTCTCAGTTAGGCTTTGTGAATGAAATAAAAAGATTTAAAAGCAACACAACCCAAGCACTGCTGAAACCTGAAACAAACAGGAAAAAAAACAAACAGAGAAAATGGATGCTTCCTCTTTGCAAGTGAAAGTGACACGTGACTATACATTTTTCCATGGAGGAGAGAGGGAGGCAGGAAATGACCCTGACATGTGTAATGGGGGCTTAATAGTCACCTATTCCACCCTCATCTCCTGCAATAATTTTTCATCTTTCCCTGTCCAGTCTAGCTCTCACAGGAGGAATGCATTCTAGGAACTACATAACAGTTTCAACAGCTCCCACATCTATCAGGCACAAATTCCCACAGATGCTGTTTGACTTCCCCACTCACTTCGGGGAAGGGAAATGGGGAAAATCCTTTCTCCAGAAATGGAGCTGCCTTGTCCATCTAATTGAGAGAATATTAGAAGGCTGTATCACCCATTCCACCTCTCTGGCAGAAAGGCATACTGATCTCCCAGAGACTCTAAGTGCCACAGACTGGAATGGGAGAGAGAAAATATTGTCTAGAAACCTGCATCCATAGATAAGGCTCTTTTTCTTTTTTCTTTTTTCTTTTTTTTTTTTTTTTTTTTTGGTAGGGAGGGTTTGGGGAGTGTGTTTTTGCATATTTACATTTAATTTTTACACTGGAGTTTTGGAATGGGCTGAGAATACAAAGTTGGCAATACTAAGATAGTCTTGCAAGTATTTTGGGGCAAAAAGTCTGAAAATATTAAAAAATCTAGGTAATTTCCAAAATTCTTCATTTATTACAACCTTATTACTACTTTACAAACATCTAGAACTCCCAGCCTTTCAAACCAACAAACATAATTATTTTCTTTGGAATGAAATACTATAATTCATCTGGTTTCCCAAGGATATGAAACTCACATGATTGTGCTCTGTCATCATTTGTGTATGTTCACATCGTCAGGCATGTATGCGTACCTATCTGTACTCTTCATGATAATAGTTTACAAATATGTTGCCCAATTTTAATGCTATTTGATAAGTTGCTATATTTTTACAAGTGTAGAATGAAATGATTCTAGAACTTTGGAGGAGTTCTAATCCTTCCCCAGAGGACTGAAAGTCTGCAATGCAAGCACTGACACTACAGGTAATTCTCACAGGAGTTGAGCCTGAAGATGTAAATTCTTAGCAAATGAGATATCATCTACTCTGCTGGTTTTGGACCAACAAGAAAACCAATTGATAACTTCTTTGAGAAACAAATCTCTGCTGTATGGTCTTGAGACCATTTTGTCTTTCCTGAACCTGGCCATTTTTCCCATCCAGAACCCTGAATGGCACTCAGGTTTGGCTTCCTTTTGAGCTAGTAACACATCCTTTAACATAGGACAAAAAAATCCCAGTAGTAATGCTGAAGGGCTCACTCCTTCCATATTCCCCTGAGACCCTGTCCCTTATCCCAGCTCAACCCCCAGATGAACTTCTCATGGGGCAGGGTTATTAATTTGCCAAATGGTAGCACCAAAGAATATTAGTTCCTGGTGGAGTTCTATGCTGGAGCTCTGCCTCCTACTTTGGTTTCCCCTTTATCTGCAGCATTGGTTTAAATGTGCTTGCTCAATAGCACTATTTCCACACTGTGCATGTGCATGAACACCACAACATTGACTGCATTTTTCTGTGGCCACATCTCAGCAGAAAGCAGCTGATGCTTCAGACTAGGGAGTCCTTGAGGGCAGAAAGGAGATTCATGGTACTGAAATAAATAGTTCTTTTGGGGAGTGTGGGACAGTGTTGACCACAGATCTCTGTCTGAAAGGTTTCAGCACACTGTCTAGAGAGAGAAATTTTCTACCCTTGTATTTCTGATATTTCTGCCAATTCCTTTACTTCACATGCTGTTCTCACCTTCCAACAGTTGACCTTTTCCCATTCACCTCCCTATTTAACAAGTCTCCCTCCCTTTTGCCATCGAAGGATGTACTGCCACTTGGCAAACTGCTTGACATCAAAGCTGTGCGTGTGACTTAGTGAGGTCTGATTTTTGGCTCCATTAGGTCAGCACAGACCCCTTCAATATTCTTCAGATACCAAGCTGGCTCACTCTTCTGCATAGAGCTGGCAAAGAAATGTTCCCTCCCTCTCCTCTTCATTTTATGTGCACATTAAAAGTATCCATGACCAAATCAAAAATTGTGCAGCTGTTTCAATAGCTGCAAAACTGCTTAGAACAGAGAGCCCAGAGTATAGAGAAAGAGACCTTTGTGAATTGAACACTCTCTGAACTAACTTGTTTGTGAAAACCCATGTATAATTAAAGCCTCTCTTGTTAGTGAAACGGAGCCATACTTAAATACACACAATGTATATCTTTATTTCCAGCTCAAATTTTTTTTATGGGACATTTTCCAGCAATGTGTATTATGTGGCTTTGGCAACTGCAGTGCATCATCATCATCATCATTCAAACAGTGGAGCTCCCTGCTTCATTATGAGCATCTTTCCCCTAAAATACTTTTTGATGGACTGCAGTATAGGCAGTCTAGACCTGAACTGCATAATAAATGGATGCTATGATTCCTCTAATGGTAAGGTCCTTTTTCCCACTGCAAATGGAGATGTAATTCAGATGTACACTATCTCACCCTTTGCATGCTGAGAGACAAAATAAACAGCAGCATTCATTTGTCTGTTTCCATTTCCCTTACCAAAAAGTCAACTTCCAAAGAAAATGTTTACCAAAACATTTCCCTGAACAATTTGAATAATATTTTAATGTACCACTTACTTAGTTAGTATCTAATTAAATTTTGCATCAGGAAGAGCATAGTGAAGTCACTGTGGTATTGTGAATAAGGTTTCAATAAAAAATACAGAATAAAAGAAATCTGCAAAATAACCACCATTAAACTAATGAGTAAAAATTCAGCAGCTATAATAAAATCCACCAGAGAACAAATAAACTGCAAACAACCATATTACCAAACAATATTAGTCAGGTTTCATCTTGTTCCCTCATGCATCCCAGCACAGAACAAGAAAAAAGAAATACTCGGAGGAGAACATTTTGATGGAAGGGCCAAACACACATACACAGGGAGATGCAGTAAACACTAGCAGCTGCATGGCTTAAGGTGCAAAATAGTAGAACATCTCTTAATTAAAAAATGAATTAATTGTTGTGAGTATATTTCTCTTGACAAAGCACATTTTCTCTTCTGTAGAATGCAATTGTTAACACATTAAAAAAAGAAACTCAGTTATTTAGACAGTTATACTTGTAATGCAAGGGCATAAAATTAAGGAAGCAAGCAATCAGTCTTCCTCTTTCACTTGAACTTGGGCTTATCACACCCCACCTGGATCCTATAAATATTTTCCTAAAGGTTGCTCGGTTTCTGCACCTCTCCACAACCCAATTCAGCAATAGACATCCATAATGCTAAGCTTGAGCTGCGACACTGAAATCGATCCTCACGTGCCTGAGTGCTTTGCTGTGAAGGGGACTGCTATAAGACCATTGCCCTGTCACTCCATGTAGAGTGATTTCCCTGCTGTGCAGTATAACTCTGTATATGTAATCTGTTCAGTGCTCCAAATAAATACCTCCATTGGAACATTCACCTAGGGCTTATTTGTGACGTGTGTGGATGTTATTTATTAGAAAATTTAAACATTATTGCAGCCAATTAGAAAAGCACTTTTTATTACTTGCAGCCTTTGCTGCTGCCAGTGCCCCAAGTCCTCCCCCTTGACACCACCATTATATACTGGCTCACTTAAAAGACACAGCCAGCAAGTGTACCCAGCTCTGCAAAGGACTTCTGTCACCTGAGCCCCAGGCGTGCCGGTAGGCTGATTTCAGCTGTGCTGCTAGTGCTTAAAATCAAGCAGGTAAGAGCACAAGTGTTTGCAGGATCCAAATTTCTACAGATTCGTAAATTAGGAGTTCAACCAGCATAAGAGAGGCATTCCCTACTCTGAGCCGTAGTTCCAAATACAGAACGTGTTTCTGAAAGTGCAACATCCTGTACGCCATGCTCCCACTTTTTGGGATGCTTTCCAGTCCACTTCTTCTTGGCACATGTTTGGGCAAAATCCAAACTACAGATATCAGAAACCCCTTCATGTATATTAGTTTTCTGCACATAAAGCAGTACTTCCTGAAGAATTTCACTTTTATTGCTGTTTGCCCAAGCTTTCTTTAAATGTCTGCTCATTGAGGAGGCAGGGGAGGCTGCCAGTTTGTAAAAGCATTGTTGCAAAGTCCTATAAAGAATGGCAGATCATCCCTAAAATTTAAATGCACAAAGCATATCTTTTCTTTTGCATAGACATCCTTATTAGTATAAACAAAAAGTGGATCTAAGTGGTGGATTTCTGAGAAAAAAAATCTCAAAATCAAGTAATTTGGATGAATGTTTGACCTAAAGAAGACAATTTTCATTCCATCTTCATGCATATTTATAGTCTCCTCTGAAAGGTATCGTGATAGCAAAATGCAGACAGCATTGACACCAACTGTCAGCCAACAAAATCAAAAGTAATTATGTAGTAAATTTGTGTATATTTGTATCCCAGACTCTACCTGCAGGAGCAGGAGCTTAAAAAGAATCTGCTTAACATAGACACTTAACTTTGCCTGAAACCTTAGTATGAGCGGCTTAATCCTACAGTCACGGCAGCTTCATTTCTCAGTAATGTCAGTGGAAGGGTGGTGATGTTTTCAAGGATCCCAAAGGAAAGAACCTTAAATTTGTCCAAATTTGGACATAATCTCCTGCTTTTTGAGACCTTGCAATACACCCACTGCTTTTCACTGAGGAAATAGTGCACCTAACTGCTCCGGCAGGCTGGGAACAGCTACCTAACTTAAGGGGACTGCTTTTTCTGCACCCTACTACGAAGTCAAGGTTATATGACTTCTGCCTCAGGATCTGAGTGAGGTTCTGAGCAGTTTGCTCCTGTTTGGTTTTGAAGTCTCTGTGTCTGGAACTGACAAAGGAGTCAAATTTAGTTTAGGGAGGTAGAAAGTAGGAAAAGGACTGCTGTGGATACACGCAAACCAATTGATCACGTCTGTTTGTTTGTAAGTCTAAATATGTACATTAATTTGCTGTTCATTATCCTGCTTGATAATACAGAACAGAATATGCTGCATATAAGAGAAAGACATTCTAACTAAAAATATTTTCTACTGGTGAAAAACTTAACAGAAAAAGGAAAATAACCATAGCTGAAAGCATATGTATGCCATAAAAAACATAGAAATATATACAAATAGGTACACATATTTATACAAAAAATGGATGAATGCTTATCATACCTAAATTCTGAATTAGTACTGCCTTTAGTTATTTTGCCACTATTCTGTCTACTTGAGTTTTTAAAAGATTTATTTAAATTTAGCTGAGAGCTTTCCAACTCTTTTCAACTCATTTTCCATGACACATACAGTACTAATTTGAATCCCAGTGGTGTTATTTTTGTTATAATATGTCTACACACCTCTGAAACCTCTCCCTAGATGTACTGAGCAATGGCAGAGGCAATGTTCTAAACCCTGTATATTATTTTTCATTAACTCTTTGTCAGATGTGTAGGTCTCATTCTTCAAGCATTCTCCTGACCTGTTTCCTTGCAGTAAACAAGGGTGAAGAAAGAGAGGAGAGTTGGTAAACTTTGGTAGGATATATCAGCAGAAAAAGTGTTCCTCCTTTACTCAGTAACCTGACATTTAGGACCTGACAGGGTATAAGAGCCCTAGGTTCAACTCACTCTTCTGTGTGGCAATATTTGACTGTCAGTCTCCCATTGCCCCAGGGTCTGTCTTGCCGCTCCAATCGTGCCAGGTTCTTAATTTCTCTTTAGCTGCTTTTTCCTTCTGTATAATTATTAAATATTAATGGGAGAAGGAGCTGGTGTCCAGATCTCTCACACTCTGGATGCATGCCCTAATCAATAGGTTACCACAAAAAAGGACAGACTCTTTCTCTGCAAGTGTATCTTTTCATGTCCTTGTTTTTCTCCTAAGCTCCTAAAATCAAGGTATTTTATTGTATTCAGCATAAAATCGAGTTCTTACTCTATTCTTTAATGGAAAACTTAAATTAAACTTCAAGCTCAGTTTAATTTAAACTTTTATTCTTGCCACCACAAAGAACCTCACCTTCCCCCATACCTCAAATCAGGGTCAATTCAAGACGAGAGAGTAGACACAAACAGAATGGGAAATGAGGGGCAGCAGCATAAATGAAGCAGCTGTGAACAGAGCTCCTGCCCAGACTTGTGTCTGCATGTATGATATTTCCTAATTAAAAAGTACAGGTTCTATCATCTCTGCCACTCACAGTAAGAGAAATGTTTCTCTGCCATTGGCTAACAGCAACTGGCAGAAGGATTGCTGTCACTGTCACAAGAGCAAGGCATCCTTTGAGGAGTTCTACAGCCTCAGCTGAATACTCTTCTCAGGTAAACCCTGTTCCCAGGCTGGAATATATCCCTTTGGCAACATGGCTGTTCCACTTTAATAAAAAAACCCTTACTTTTTAAGCCAAAATCAAGCACAAATAGTATTTGCCACAAACAGTTGGAAAGAGTCCAGGGCAACAGGAAAAGAGGCAGAGCTGCCACCAAACTAACTTTGCCATTATCATGTTAGATTTTCTGTTTGCATGTATAACTGTTATATTAGTGATTCTCTCTGGGTTATTTCCCCATTTGCTGTTCCATCGCTTTATGTTTTCATGTATTCAGCTAAAGAATTTTTCCATAAGCATGTCACCCATCTTTACTGGATAGTAATCTCTGCAAAGACAAAGTGATAATTACAGTATGGAACGTGGAATCCCAGTCATAGAAAATCTGAAATTTTTGAAATGCCAAAGCAGGTGAGTTATAACAAGAAGATGTCTTTAATAGAAATCACTCTTACTGTACAACCATCTTTAGAGATTCATCTCTGATTAGCTGTTTGAGATATAAGCTGTTGAGAGGAGGATGTCGCACAATCCAACACAGTTTCAAAGTTCTGTTTATTGTCTTTTTGAGGAAGAGGAAACAGAATTTTCAGACTCTGTCAGATTTGACTATGTCAGCCCCAGCTGAAATACTTTCCCCATTCTGGCTAAAACTCTGGCCAATGTCTTCAAGGAGTGAGTGGCTTCTTCCTCATCCACTCTGTCCCCAGTAGCTACACAGTCCAATACAGAAGTAGAAACCCCACATAGCACCAATACTGAAATTGGCAACAAAGGTTTTTGGGGCCTTTTTCTGCCCTAGCTCAGGTTTTGAAGGCTTAAAATGTATTCACCCATGGCTGAAGAGATTTTGGCATTAATTCCAAATCATATAAAGTTTAATATGCAGTGTAAGTTGATATAATACATGAGCAACCGCCAAACTGAAGATTTAATATAATTTTTGCTCAATACAATTTTTTAGGGACATGTATACAGATTGTTTCCTCAGAAAGGTGTTTCATTGGGAAGACACAAAACGTAGTGGATGTGTATGAGCCCTTACAGCTTCTCTCATGACAAGAAAAAAGAAAGAATCTCAGTTTTAATGTGCATTAACACAAACTCCTGCTTTTTATTCCCACTTAGAAACCATATTGTATTTAGAATGATGTAAAATCCTAATAAAGATAAAAAAGAGAGCTTGCCATTTTCACATACCAGCAGATAAAACCTTTCTGGAATATGGCCGATTTATCTCAGTGTACTCAAAGACCAGAGAAGTGAAGATCTTGTCCCAGACAAAAAATGTATTTTATAAATAAAAACATACATTCTACTAGAGTTGAAAATAATTTGTGTTGACCAGTCATGGATTTGCATTGCTTCACACAGAAGAAAAGAGCGCTAAGAATGTGCTTCCCCACTTTGGACATTTTCTATCCTAGTCACAGAAGAGAGCTCGTACCACTCAGTAAGTAACAAAATTGTATTAAGAGCAATTGATGGAAATGCTTACTCTCTGTTTTTGAAAATGTACTAATATCCATCAACACTGACACAGTTTTGTAGCCTAGATGACATGTACATGCTTTGCAGCATTTAATTTAAAATATTCTTACCCTAATGGTGGGAAGAAGGCCGTAATTTATAGAAGGACCTCCAGGGGGTACTTGATTGTTCAGCTAAAGAAGTGAATTCAACTACTGACTGCTTTAGAAGGAACCTCAAAATATTCAATTGATTAGAAAAAAAATGGAACCACCTATAAAATGGCATTTAGCTATGTGAAGAAAAACTCTGGCAACTTACAAAGATATATTGAAATAATCATGAGTTAGAACATTTTATTTTAAAATGGCTCTTCAGAAGATTTGATCTTGCATCAGAATGTTTTATTCTGCAATTATTTTAACATGAAATATCTCTCTCCCATAGATACACACACACAAATCAGGCATCACAGTAAACCACTGAATTATTGCCTACTAATACTGTTCTCTTCCTAGCCACCCCAGTAGATAAAGATAACTTTTCCTCTGTTCTTTATAAGCATTAGCAATATTGGAAAGTTATTTTCAAATGGAGCATTTTCAAGAACAACCTGTCATAACTGCCTGGCTTTGGAACTCACCTTACCCTTTTAACATTATTTTATATGACAATTTGCACAGAGTTTTGCTTCCTCTTTTTAATATGTCCACATTAACCAGGTAAAAGCTGTAATAAACAGCAGCTGCTTATCCATGCTGCCATCACACCTTCTTTTACAGTGCAAGGAGAGACCTAAGGAATCCAGCTTAAAAAATTGCTTCTGCAGTTCATGATAACCAAAGGGATCAGCTCATGTGTCAAGGTGAACTGTTTACAAAACAAAGACCCAAACCCACGAAAATCCTCCCCCAATGTATATAGTTAGCAATAATAGTATGAAATTAGAAAATAATAATGTGCAGGACATTTAAAATCAGGTGATAAAATTTACTTCGATAAACTACCACCACCCAGACTACATCAGGAATTTGCCAGGTTGGGATCCATTTTGTCTATTAAAAACTGAAAACTCATAAAGTAATACTAATATACTCCAACCCAGATTAATATTTTTAAACACTGAAAGGAGTTCAAAGCTACTGAGACACAAATAACAGTTCGGAAGCTGAGAATATGCTTGATTTTCCACAGAAATAGGTCCCTTTTGGAATGGGTAAAAACCTTATAGATAAGATTGACTTTGCAATACTTAACAGTGTGCATACTCCAAGAAAAGAAAGAATTTTAAAGAATTTTTATGATTTATTAACTACTTTGTGAACACTATAATGAAAATGTATCCAGTGAGATCTTTTGAATCTTATCAATCTTTGTTACAAATTATTAGATTTTTTAGAATAACATATATGCCTCACATAATCTATAATTAAATGAATTCCATTAGTTAAATGAAATTTCATAGATAAATTGAATTTGAAAAATTATGAGCCAATTATAATGAAACAGTTACTAATACCCAGTCTATTACGTGGTTACAATCACCAGATTCAGGTAACTCAAAAGTGAATCTTTGAGACATGAGCAGTAACATAATAAAATATTGTCTTCCCTTGTGATTAACATAGATAGAAGTATTTTACTAAACTCAGTCAGCACAGATTCAACTTGTTTGCCCGGTCATTTCATTTTCTCTGCTCTTTCAGCTCTTTAAATGATCTGCTTACAAGGCTACTGGCAATTAAAGATACATTTGGGGCACCTGTGGGGTCTCAGGTGTTTTTTTTTTTTTCCCAGGAAACAGCACAGGTGGGTGAAAAGAGAAAAAAACAAATGCAGTCAATGTGAAAAAAAGCATTGTTTTCAGCCTCCCATTTCTAAGAGTACTGGTTTTGGAATGTTTTCTCACAGACAAAATAGTACAGCGAAAAGTGAAGCCTAGAGGTATTACGTTCTTTGGCAAAATGCACCAATGCAGTGTCATAGGTGCTTTTTAATTCCAGCTGCTTGTTGGTGATATTTTGAGATCCAAAAGGATCCTTTAAGGCCCTGCTTTTTTCCCAGGCCGCTGGCTCTCAAGCTAAAGTGTGAGGTATAATTTTTGTTGTGATCTCAGAAAAATTCAATTGCAAAAGAAGGTCTTGCAACCAGAAATAGGAAGACACTGCTGGACATCCAGGAATTTCCAAAATCATGAGGCAATGATTTCAGAAATTGTTTCCTTAGCACTGTGTGGTGTGTCTCACACCGTCACTGTCACCATCTCACGCTGCTCCTTTGCATTAACTGTGTACTCATCCTCTATATTCAGGAAGAATGCTCTAGAAGTTTCCCTCACATATATTTTTGGCTGCTTTTCCCACAGTTCTTAGATTCACCTATATAACCACAGTCCACTTTAGAGTCAAGATTAAAAGTTACATGCAGGGTTTCCCTGGTGAAAGGTTGTCATTTCCCCCACACCTCTGAAACCACAATGTGAATGAGAGAGAAAGGTCCTTCCTTCCATGCAGAAGCTTATACAGACCCTCACCAGAGACCCTGGCTCAGAAGCATCACTAGTGCACTCAGATTGGAATGGGGGAACTTTGTTCACTAATTTTGATCAGGTGGGTCATAATTTTTTCTTCCCTCAGAAGAGTTTTTGATTGCTGTGGAAACTCCCACAGCAACTTTCAACACTTGTTTGTGATCCACTGACTGCAGTGGATAGGTTTGCAAGGAAAAGAAAATTCACTAGTTATTTATTTCCAAACTTAAAGGGAAGTTTTCCTTTTGCATTTTACTTTCTGCAAGGTGAGGGCTCTTGTTGTAGTAGTGAGCTGTGCAGGCTTGTGTTTGAGTTGAAAAGCCTGGCGAGGATGGAGGGGGAACCTGCACGTCTGTCCCTTCCTCCTGTTGCTGCTGCAGCCAGGCGTGTGCTGATTTATTCAAATTACAGCAGACGATCAGCAGTGAGCCACTAATGGAGTAATTTACGTCTCCCTTCATTCCCCTGATGTTTGTAGCAGAAGAAAGCATTGAGACAATGCAACGAAAAAGAAAAGAAGAAAAGAAGGGGGGAAGCAGAAAAGCAAATGAAAAGTGAAATCCTGACTGAGGAACAGACTGGCTCCTCTAGTATGTGTACCAAAACTTCTGATATATTTGCTGGGCTTCTGAGAGGAACAGAATGTATGTTGTTCCTAATGCAAACATCATTCCGAGGCTGTTCGTTTTCATATTTAGTCATATCACAGCAAAGCTAAGGGGGTGTCAATCACACTCGGTACATCTGACTGGGAGAGCGCTCCCTTCACAGCTGCATCTGGCAGGATACACTCCATATTTATTATATTTTCAGTAAGGCATGCTATCTTGTTCATGTGTGAGAAACTGTAATGCATCTTTCACATTTAAAGTGCCCTCTGAAGCTTTCTGCCTCACAACCTCCTGCCTACTTTCACTGTTACCACTAAATTTTTTATATTGTCTTGAGCATCTCTGAAAGAATTGCAAATTCCAGCTAGAACATGATTAATTTAGCACTATCGTCTCCTACAATATAGTGTACAGCCGTCCATCCTGCTTCTGTGCGGCTGTGTCTTATCTTGGCTCTTAGTGAGAAACTAAATTAAGGCAGAGGCTGAAGTCACTCATGTGTACTACTTTTAAAATTAATTTTTGCTGACAGCACCACAGAGTCAAAAGCATGTAGTTGCATTATGAAAGCCAGAAGAGAGATTAAAATATATGTGTATTTTTGTTATTCCAGGAAAGAGAGTCTTTTGCTCCTTCTACATTAGTCATTTTCCCAAAGGACTCCACATCCTTCCTTATTTGGGGAGTAAAGTTGAAACATCACTCTCTTTTCCATTTGCTAAAGATTTTTTCTTTTTATTGTGTTTAACTCCTTATACTTGCTATCTTCTTTGTAAGATGTGAGTGAAGTTTTATGGTGGGCAATTTGGGTGAGGGAGATGAAGGACAATTTGAAGATACTAACATTGTTTGCAATGTGTCTCATTTTCAAAAAATGATTTAATTTGAGAGGAATCCTCCTTGGTCTCTAAAAGCTTAAAATGTTCAGTTCTGTGCACTTGAAACAATCTTCTCCCTAAAATTGACTTTTATTTTAACTTTAAAGTTGTAAAATGTTCAGAAATGAAACATTGACTTTCTAACTGAACTTTACATTTTCTCAACTTTTTGACTCTCTGGGAATACAGTAATTCTCTCTTATCTTGTCCTAAAGCAAGTCCAGCATTGTAGTTTTTAAAACTGTGTCAGACCCCACATCTGTATTTATCTGGATTTACTTCCTTTTTCTTCTCTGATGAAACCAGAAGCCACTTTTCACCTCTGTGATGCAGAGATGAAACTGAAAGAAAAGCAGTGGGGAAGCTAATATGTTTTCCATGCTGCAGCTGCTTCCCCGAACCTACATCATCCCTGTTCCAGCTGATATGAAGAGCAGCACAGGCAGACTCTGCCATTCCTTGTTTACTGCTCTCTGAAGCAGGGTGAGGTGTATGTTCACTATTTTCCTAGATTACCAGTGAGGTTTAGTTGTTGCTTCTTAGTCAGATCAAAGATGGAGAGAACGGAGACAAGCTCAGCAGCAGCCTTGCTCATCCAGCACTCCCTTTCAATGCAACTAATGCCAGGCAACAGTGTGGCTTTTCTCACAGTGACCACACTCACAAGAAGCCTTTGCAACCACTCTGAAGAGTGTCTCTTCCAGGATGGTACAGCAGGAACAGCCCCTTTGAAAGCATGTTTGAAAGCAGAGAGTGATGCGCCATCAAGCTGAGCTCCTCACAATACAGGCATCAAAGGGAGCAGTTAGAGCAGCAAGAAGACAGCGTTGTGAAGGCTTAACGTGACTGCACGGACTCCCCACGCTGCAGTTGCACTTGTCAAGGGACATTAAAAATTTTTTCCTGGTATATGAGACCCTGCATGTGACTCTACTGCAGAAAAAGCCTTTCAGGAATCAGTAAGGAATCAAAATTATTTTGATGAGTAACAAAGAGCAACATTCTGCATAAGATATAGAAAACTACATATAAACTAGGATTTGTAATAGATCACAAACTAAATGTGATTGAAAATATATTGCAGAGATACAAAACTCACAATGTGATATACCAATAGGAGCACAGTTTTTGAGACACACCCGTACATCCTTTTGATCTTGACAGCCTTGATAAGGCCTCAGCTGTAAATGTTTTCTACTTCCAGGTACTGTATTGTAAGGCAGATGTGGACTAAGTGCAGTGAGTATCAAGAGTTAGAAGAGATTTAGAGAGCTTTTTGACTTCTATTATTGGGATTGTTCCATCTAAGGAACAGCAATTCAAGTGGGGACATGGTAAGAATTCCTAAGAACATAAATTTTATTCTCATATAATTATTTTTCAGGAATTAAAAAAAAAGACTTGTTTTCACATTCATGTTACCAGGAAAAGAAGGAATGCATTGCATTCATAACAGAAGAAGCTTTTAATGGTAAGGGATTTTGAAGCACTGTGTGCATCTGTTGTGGATTATTTCTCATTGCAGAGCATATTAGAGAAAAAGTGGTCAGGAGTGATGTGAACAGAGCTGATCCTGTACTGCAACAATGCAGTGGACAAGATAAAGTCTGCAGGACCTTTTTCTATCTACTTTTTTTTTTTTTTATATTCGACCCTGAGAGACAGTCTGTGAATATTAGGGTTTAATATTGCATTGAGCCACTTCCAGAGGGTACATGTACAGGTCAAAAGTGACTGGGAAAAGTCTGCTGACAGAAAGCTCACAGTGGTATTTTGGATGAGATTGTTTTGCACTTTCTTCTAAAATGTGTATCAGGTTACGTCCTAGCCCCTAATGAATAAAACTGTTATCCTTGGATAACCGATGGATAAAAAGCTTCCCTGAGAAAGGAAATTTTTTCCATCTATTAGAACAGTAAGACATTAGGCAACACATGCAGAGAAGCACAGATCAGTGACAAAGGCCTAGATTTTTCTTTTCATAAAACCCAGAGAGCCTTGAGCAAAGCATGCAGGTAGCTTGAAGCAACCAAGACACCAGAAGGGCAAAGGGCTCATCCTGGCAGATGCCTATCCCTGCACAGCCACTTGGCTTCTGCTGAAGTCCATGAATGGATGTCTCCCAGACCTAGACATAAAGGAAAGAAACAACTCAAGCCAGGATTATTAAGGCTAAAACCTTGCATTGAGTAGGTATAGGCAAGAGGTGCTCAACTCCTGTTGATTTCTGTGGCAACTGGAATATATTGGGAACACACAGGAATCAAAAAAAAAAAAAAAGACAGAAGAATAGTTTGAAAAACCCCTAAATAAATTTTTTCTTATTAATCTTTGGGAATTCCCTAAAGGATGATTCTTTTTTGACTTCTAATATCTAAGTGGAAGACTGAAAACACTGAAATAAACAGAACATTGGTGCATTCATTAAACTAATTCCATTTAAAAAATTATCTCGAACTGTAGCACTTTTTTGTGGACTTTTTTCTTCTATTAAAAATTATCCACAAAAATATGTTGGATTGTTTGGCAATAATTGGATAATTTTGCCAAGATACCTACATGATTTAGGAGTCAAACTCTCATCTTCCAATGCAGTGAAGCAATAATTTAAAAAAAATAGTCTCAGCTTCTTATTAGCCCATCAGGCCATACTTTACATCTGCTTGATTAAGACTCAGAGGGGTGATCAAGTATTTTGCTTGTGGAAAGGAATTTGGTATTGTAGTTAGGATTTAGGAGATCTATTTCAGCTCTTAATTTTACCTCCAAATTGACAGTAAGACAAGAAGTACATAATGAAACTTAAGGGCCCACAGTTAACTTTTACATGCCTGAGGGGTCATTTTCCATGAGGAAACAGACTCACATAATTACTTGGAATAACCGTGTTGCTGCGGTGATTATAGTTTCAACACTGGATGTACAAATATTGGGAAAAAGAGGAGTGATTTAGAAAATAAAATCATAGCAAAATTAATGGAATAAGCGTGAATGACAGGGTTTTAGTACGCCAAATAAGTGGGCAAGGTGAAAAAAAAAGAGAAAACAAACTGCTTATTTTTCATCAGGCTGAAAAATAAAACCAAGACATTTCCTTACAGGTAGACTTGAAAAGATTTTTCACTAAAAAGATTCAAGATTAAGAAACCAAAATATTTCATTCTGAAAAACACTGAAATGAAAACTTCTCACTCGATAATTTATTTACTGACTGCTTCATTTTTCTTTTTATTTGCATCACAGCTATTTGTCAAATTCACAACCCTGTTATACTGTCTATAGAACTACATCTTTTGTTGGTGTTTTACAAAGCCACAAATTAAGGTAACTTATTCCTAATTTTCTGTCCATATATTTGTTAGCTCTAATGTGCACAGCTTTCATTATTTCCCAAAAAAACCCTTTATCCATCAATTTCCTTGGGAAAAAATAGCTTAAAATATAGCTCCCCTGAAAGTCAATAAGACTTAAAGAGTCTATGTCACTTCATTATTTTAGTAAATTGCCCTCCAAACTCCTACACATACATGTATGTACAGATTTCTCTACGCTGAATTTATTATAAAGGTATTAATATTAAAACAACATTATGGGAAAAAAAGAAATTAGAAGAAAATTTTGAGATTTACCTATCATATATATGAGCTTTAAAAGGGATTAAACATGCAAATGAGAGGAAAATGCTTTCATAAGTACCTCAATGTTAACTTTTAGGGTTCCAGATAGTTTTTAATTAGCTCACTACAACCCCCTGCCCATGTTTCCATTCTCCTCCCCGGGCAAGCAACTAAACAAGAGAAATAGCAGCAGTTTACCCACCAAGTTTGTGATTTCACAGACTCTAAAGAAAATATTATAAACGACAAATTGTCTAGAGTGAATTAAGAGTAGTATTTGCACATTTTTCTGCTTGACTGAGCTCATACTGTTTCTTTGGGAATAAGCTATCAGTTTTTAACATTTCCTTTGCCTTATTCCCCTAGCACAGCATCACTCGCCTTTTACATTTTCTGCTGTTTTATCTCTGTGAGAAAGAGGTGTAAGTTAATTTTGCTCTTGGGATAGAGATGTGTAAGAAGCAAAATTTCCAAACTTCTGATTAATGGCTGGAGGCAACCAAAGGATCGTCTTTGTCCCGAGATTAAAGGACTGTTTCATGCTGAGTGAGGCTTTCAGGCACTTGGAATTTGCACCCAAAGCCTATCATTTAAATTACTGGCACCAAATAGGTTGAAAGAGAAAGGCCTGCACTGCTTCCCCACCCTTCACTTAAATCTGTAAAGAAATCCCTCAGTGTCTGCAGAAAAGTGCTGTGCCACTGGTTTCACTGTTCTGATCTTTTCCTGCGTAGGGCAGTTGGAACATCCAATCCTGTAAGTGTGTGAAAGCTGTTCGGCACCTCCTAAATTTAGAGAATCCTTTCACTTCTGTCCTCCTTTCCACTAATAATGGTGGGTTTTGGATGACACTGGCACAGAGGAAATTGTAGCACACATGGTTCAGACAGAGAGTTTTCCCACTACAGGGTGTGAGAGGACATGTATTATTCTCAGATAAGTGTGATAATCTCCACAGAGCAGAGGATCACTTGGGAAGAACATGATGCCTTTTTGCCTCTCTGCTTATACAATCATGCACTTTCCTATGGTGTTTTCCTTTTTGGGCGATTCACATGAGCAGTGCAGCAAAGTGTGAGATGCTTCCCAAGCTCAAGCATGAGTTATTTCATGTTGTAGTGTGATGTCATAGCCTGCCTCAGTTGTCATGGTCCTTCCCCAGGTGCCAATCACCTCTCCTTTGCTCCCACCCTGATCCCTGTTGAGGACTGTCTGTCAGTCGTGGCATTCCAGAAGGGCATCGAGTGATTGGCAGAGTTCAAAAGATGCCTTCCACCCCTGGGGGGCCATTGGCCCATCCAGGTGTCCCTTTCACCTGAGACCTGCCCGCCCTGTACCTGGTTGGTGGGTTTCCTCTCCGCCACTTCCCCCTCTCCCACAGATAAAAGGGCAAGGAGACCACGTGGTTGGGGTCTGTTGGAGCTACAACTGGATTCACAGGGCTACATGGATCTTTTCCATCATGGAAAATCTTTGGATCGAAACCCTCAATCAGAACCGACTCCTTCCTTCACCATCGCCTTAAAGCCTCTCTGTCAGTGAGAACCTGAGGAGTGGACCCTCTGCCAGAGGCTCTGGCGTGCCTGGACTTGTCCTCTCCTGCCCTGCCACGACATCCAGCTACCCAATAGTGTCTCTGAGGTAAGACACCTCAGTTGCCGCTGTTGGTTCAGACGCAGGGCCAGGCAAGTTGAGGCACGTCCCAATCAGTAATATTGATTTCCCAAATTCTTTCTTTCAGCACACCTTTTGTTTGAAGTGGGGGATGAAAGGGTTCAAAGTCTTTGGGCTCTTCCTCCATTCTCACACCAGCAAAAGCATCCAGCATTTCAGACCCGGGGTAGGCGGCGGAGATATTAAGTCAAAGCCACATCAGGTCTTGAGGTGTTTCTAGCACAGCCAAATGTTGGAGGAGGATTTTCGTGTTGAATTTCAGTCACAGGGACTGCAACTCACGCAAGGCACCATCACATGCTCTTCCTGAGCAACAGGAAGATAGCACACAGAGATGATTTTGCACAGCTCATGTTTTAAAAATTAATCTGTATGTAATAGCTTTCAGCTTACTGATGAAGGAAATGCAGGGTCCTTGGCTGGATAGGCAGAAGAAGTTAAACCCACGACAAACTTGAGGACCTGTGCAAGAGAGGGTGCCCTCCCTCAGCACAGGTCCATTATCACCACAGCAGGCTCTGAAAGCCCTTGTTCAACTCCAAGCAGCAAAATGTGAAGGATTTTAAGGATTTCTTCACTCTGTCCTGTGCTGCAGGAGCAGCCTGTGCCTTTTGACCCTCTAGCAGAGTTTGTGGGTGACAATGTCTCGATTTTGGCTGAGGGTCCTTGTGAGAAACATGCTAGAAAAGCAACCCTCTCATACCTGGGTAGCTCCCTTTATCACTCGCCAGCTTCTCAACATTTTATGCCTCAGAAGACTTCAGGTCTATAACAGGACCTGTTGTGAGGGCAATATCTAGCAAATCCTCTGCAAAATCCCACAAAAGCAATTGGCGCTATGAAAAGTTTACTGTTCAGCTTAATGACAAAGCAACAGATGCGTGAGACAGGAAGCTACACATAAGAATGATGACAAAACTACAGCTCCCACAGTAACAAACAGACATTTCTCTGCAGGCAACCCCAAAAGAAACTCCAGAACCCTGAGACTGTGTAAGTGAAAATGCTAATGAACTTTTTTCCATGCCTTTCAATGGGATGTGCATGGAAAATACAGAAATACATATGTGATATTTAGGTCAGGGGGCAGTATAGGATGAGCATTCAGTGATGCTGCCTGTGAGGTTTTGGTAATGGCCAATAAAACCCCACCACATTAAAACTTACAGTTTTCATATGAACATATACTCAAAAATTTTAGGAAAGAAATCAAGAAAAATAAGTATATCCCTGTCACTTAAAACTGACACTACAAGTTACTTTCTATAAGACTTAATGTTTGCTGAAACAAATGTAATGTATTTAATTTTGCATGGTTATGTGTCTTTTTAAGAGAAAAATAAAGCTGTCTCTCTCTGATGTAAGGAAAACCATTTCAGTAACTGCAAACACTGAGTGGTACTTTCAATACAGATACTACCAGATGTAAAACTGCTTGATGCACATAGTGGGAGTTTACTGCAGTTAAAGCTAATATGTACTGTTTAATTTACTTATTAAAAGTTTATGCAATTGAGGATGCTGTGCAGTGATTGATGTGATAATACAAAGGAATTTTTTCATCTGTTTTAAATAGTATGTAGGAAGATGATTGATTTATACAGACAAAAATTTAGAGTTGTCTGTGAGCAACCAGCCTTTCACAGTTGCTCTCTGAAAAGGTCTGGCAATCCAAAGTCTTTGTATAGCTTCTTGAAGGCTATGCAGCAAAAGGAAGCCTGTTACACCACCATCTAATCCCACCTTGCCCACAAGATCTACAGATTAAAAGCTAATGATTTCAGTAAAACCTAAACTGTACATCCCCAAAATAAGTTTGGCCTCTTTGAAGTGAAAGAGTTTGTTCAGAAATTTCTTCCCCAAACTTTGAAAGCATGATAAGATTTTTGTGTTACAAATGCAATCACAAAAGGAAATCATTAATGACATGTTATACAGAAGACACGTTCTTTCAGCCTGAGAAGTTCAAGTAATCTACTTTGAGTTTGGCTGTAGGTTCCCAGAAGGGAGAAGTGTAGAGCTTTAACTGTTCTGGGATTTGATAATACTTTAAAACCAGTTTCTCCAGAGGAGGAAGTACAGTGCTGCCTGTTAGACCGAGGGGACAGATGTAGAAAGATTCTCTTCATTGTTACAGGGAAGAAGTGGTCACATTTAGCTGCACCTCGTGTATCCAGCTCTGGGGTCTTCAGCGCAAGAAAGACATGGACCTGTCAGAGTGAGTCCAGAGGAGGACCACCAAGATGATTAGAGGGATGGAGTACTTCTCATAGGACTGAGATAACTGGGATTGTTCAGCTTGGAAAACAGAAGGCTTCAGAGAGACATAATTGCAGCCTTCCAGTACCTGAAGAGAGCCCACAGGAAGATAGAGAGGCACTTTTTACAAGAGTGACAGGACAAGGCGCAATGGATTCAAATTAAAACAAAGTAGGTTTAGATTAGGAGAAAGTTCTTTACTGTGAGGGTCCTGAGACACTGGCACAGGTTCTCTGGAGAAGTTGTGGATTCCTCATCCTCCAAGGTGTTCAAGGCCAGGCTGGATGGATCTCTGAGACACCTGGTCTAGAAAAGGTGTCCCGCCCATGTCAAGGGAGTTGATCTAGATGATCTTTAAGGTCACTCCAAAATCAAACCATTCTGTGATTCTGTGATTCTGTGATTCTGTGATTCTGTGATCTGTACATCAGATGCTGTTAAGATGCACAGTGGTGTTGTCTCCCCAAAAGCAGGGGATTTGGGGCCTTCTAGATGAATACCCATTTAGCTTGGGCACTAAAGTGTAGTTCTCTTTGTGGAACTTTCAGTTGCATTCTTGCATGGACTAGATATGGAACTTCTGCATCTCTGAAGTCCTGCTTCTCTGAGTAGGGACAACTGAGATGCAAATCAGGTATCCCAGTTCATCCAGGGAGACCACGCCATGTACTTTGCCTCTTGCAGTATGTGTGAAATGTTTTGGGACCTGTCATTGCCAAGTGCAGTAAAAAACAAGAGGTGTTACCAGGACTGACTGCCAACACAAATGTCATCTGTGCTGGCAACCTGCTGATTCTTCTTTGATTTGAGGACAGACTTCCAAGACCCGTTTCTCCAGTTAAGCAGAAATCCCAGTCTAGCATTCTAGCTAAATTAAATTTCTTTCAAAAAAGGTTGCCTTTACAACCCAATTAAAACACTATTCAAACCACTTACTCATTATGTTATACTTTTGAGGCAGCTAATCATCATTCTCTGAGTCAGGTGGTTGATGAAAGAGCAGATGGATCCGTTGTCTAACATTTCCCACTGAGAGAGTGTCATAACCTAGATTATACCCCAGAGCTTCTAACCTCACAAGTGCCAATATTTAACCTCTTTGTGCCCACTCTCCCATCACTCTTATTGTTCAGCTGTATCACATGCACTTGGCTTTACAACCTTACAGAAGTTTGTAAAGCCAACCAAGGGCACATTCAGTTTTTCTTTGTGCACAGAAAAGGCTTTCCAAACCAAAGTAACCCAGAGAGGAAGAGTCAAGGTTGATCTTATGACTTACTGAATACCTAGTGGCACCCCACAGAGGAGAGATGTCCTGACCAGCCAACAGTGAGAAAACTTTAAAATGGGGTTATATTTAGCAAAATTCCTGAATTCAAATCTACTGCCCCACTCAATAGCAAACCTGGATTACTTTTTAAGCAGTCACCATAGAAAAGATGATTATTTTTTCTTAAAAATAAGTTTAAAAATTAATTGACTGATTATGCTTAGAAAGAAAAGTTTGAAGAACTAAGGCTGAAAGCTAAAAAGCCATGAAGGAAACAAAAGACACCTTTTTTTTTTTTTTCCCTTTGGTTAGAAAACCCTTACAATCTGTGTTCCTGGGTTACAGTTTTATCTGCTTGCTTGAAAAACTTGGGCTGCCAGCAGAATGTCATTGATCATTTCTCATGCTACTTCTTAATTAGATTAAATGAAAGACAAAGTAATTTGCTTTGCCTCTGTTGCAGTACTGAAGAAGACTTTTGCACGGCTTCATTGAGAAAAGGTAGGGATCATCCTCAATTTTTCTCCTGATACCCAAAGTTCCAACTCTTGCAAGCACATTTCTAGATGAGGCCTTAATTTCTGGGGAAGTCTTTTGCAATTTTTTATGCATTTTCATCTCTACACATAAATTGATTTTACGTATGAGTAAGATTAAGATATGGCCCTTTGTATATGCCAAAAATTTCAGAGTGTTAAAAAAAATTTCTATCCTCAATTCACAATATTCAGGGCTGGAAACAAAAGAGACAAAGACAGCTAAGGCTATTATGATTTTAAAGTAGAAAACTGCCAAACTACTTTATAACAAAGTTATATAGTATCAGAAAAAACTTCTCAGCAAGCACGTCAAGTCCACAATGATTTTTACCTCAGAGTGATCCTCCACAGACTTCTTATCTATTTATCTTTGAATGCTTAAAGAAATTCTTCACAGAGTTTTACATTTTTTCCACTGCGAAATGTGTCACCAGTGGTCACAGCTTTACCGTAGCGTGTGAGGTCCCACTGCAATAACCATGGCATAATTTTTTATAACATGTTATTACTATATCCTAGAAATATTTTGTTGATCAAGCATCTTTCAGAATACTGTTTTGCAGGGAAAAAAAAGAATCAGAACAGCTTAGGCTAGTTTTGGAAAGAAAATATCACCCATGACCACATGGCTTTTATGTAATGTTTGGATTCCTCAGAAATCAAATCAACAAACAAAATATATGCAAATCTTAAAATTCATTGTTTCAGGGAATCCTTGCATTGCAGCCATTGTTAGCTCTGGCTCAGCAGAATTGATTTCAAACTAAATGTTCAGTTTGTTTTTATTGGTGTTGCTCTTGTGCTGACAATAGGTATTTGATTTCAGTTGTCTTTTCCCTTGTTTTGGTTCATGAATACCTGTCACAAGTAACTCCCCAGGCACTTTGTTTATCTGTCTTCTGCTGATTAAATGCACCATTACTCTAGATTTTAAAAGATCACTTTCCAAGCAGAGGTCAGCAGCAAGATAGAGAATTTTCTTCTAGCATCTTTCTGCCTCTTTTAAAAATCAGAGCTGGATGTCTTCATAAGGGATGTGCTATCCCCCACAGGAGTCATCTACTCTTTATAGAGTTTAATGAGTAAAGCACTCAAGCCTGTATTAATCCAAATTCCATTACATGGTTATAATAGTCTTTTTTTCAGTTTTCAAGGTGTGCAGTTTAATTTTCAATAGCAAAGAAAGGTCTCTCAGTCTTTACTCTCAGGCTGATTTTGACTCAGTTTTACCAAAGAAGTCCAGCAGTGCAGTCTGCGTCAGCAGGTGAGTCCAGACCACAACGTTCCCTCCTTAGCTGTCTGTCCATCACTCAATAATAACTTAAAGTGACCCCAGAAAGGTGTTGCCAAACATTTAATGTACAGCTATTTCCTCTATTTAATGCAAAATCACTTCTTAAAAAGTCTGAATTTCTACATCTGGTTTGAATCTCAATAGACAGGGATGAAGAGTTCAGTAGATAAAAGAGCATTTACCTGGGTGGTTATTTAACTTTTCAGGCTCATTAATCAAGTAGGACAAACCTCATTCAACAAACAGGTGTTTAATTGAATAGGTTTTTTCATCCATCCAATTTATGTTAAAATACCCTGTACTAATTAGTTCACAGTTACTCCCAAGTTGATTCACAATCAATTCATGTTATTCACAAACATTGCTGCTGTTTTTACATGAGAAGTAGTATTTTAAGCAGACCGAAGATATTGCCAGGGTGCTGGAAATGTTGAGGCAAAATGCTAATCACACAGTGGCAACAGAGAGCTAAACCAGAATGAACACTACAGATTTCATTGCAGAAGGGGGAATGTCCTGCTTCACTGATACCTCTCTAAAACCATGTGGGCTTTGTAGCAGGGAGCAATGAAATCAATTTGAATGACCTTTGAAAAGAAAGGGAATGAAAAGGGATTTTGAGATGAAAGATAAACACACTCATAGTCTTCAGTACGTAAGTCCCAAACTGGCTGTGAGAGGACAGAAGCATTATGGAAGACCCTGGAAAGACTGAACTTCAGCAATCAAAGGACAAAGGAAAAAAGGCCAGCATGTGTATAAAGGTCATATAAGTGACTAGCTTTTGGGCATTTGTATTGAAGGTATGGGTACTCAGCGTTCCTGCCACCTCCTCCAAACCACCATCACGCAAATTCCATTCTCTGTTTTTTGGTTTTGGGAAGGTTGCTACGAGTTCTGCTGTGACAATATTCCTGGTATTAGCATATCTCTCATATCTTAGAGTTTTTAAAGGAAAATCAATGAGCTCTTCAGAGAAAGGCCAGCTGCTACTGTGTTCTGATTTTGAGAGATTGGTGGGTGGCAGCTCACTGCTAATGGTTTCTGGCTGAACACGGCAAAACTCACAATACTTCCTTTCAAAATGGTTTTGAGTAAAAGCTTATGGAAAGAATATATGTTTGGATCTTGATTTCTTTTGGCTTTTAAGATGCCAGCCTCTGATTTAACCATGGCAGAAAAATCTGTAGTTATAGAGTAAGTCATTTTCCTACTTGTGGGACTGACACCCAAATCCCAGGTACACAACCACTCTTCAGAGGTGAACTGTATAGCAACTGCATACTAAAGAACACTGTGCAAAAATAAGGAGTATGAAACCCCAGTGAGGTGGAGGGGAGGATCTAGACCATCAGAATGAGTGGCTTTTAACTTTTGACTTGATTTTAATTTAATTTAATTTAATAACTGTGTTTTAAATACTTTGAGATCTCAGCTGCCTTAGACACAGTGTTAGGTGAGAAGAGAAGGGAAACCAGGAGGATGAGTTTTCAATGTCAGCTTTACCTTAAGTTGTTTGTGACACAGCTCTTCAAGAGTGAACATACGTGATGAGGATTTCTGAAATCTAAAACGGAAAATAAAAGTGAGAGATGTTGTTTTAGAATACTAAAGGCCTCTGCTTAACACAAGCTTTTGGAGCTTCTTTTTCAGCTCTGTAAATAAGAAATTGTCTATGCCAAGAGACAAGAAGACAACTCTTCTTTTCAAAGGAGCAGATGGCAGAAGCATTGGAGGCATCCTACTTCTTTCTTCTTCTGTGCAAATAAATAAATTTTAAAATGCTGAACCTGATATGAAGTTTATTTCAATAATTAATGTAAGTGGTGTGCACTTGGAGTCTAGGAATTCCCATCACTTCTGGGCAGTGTCCACAGAGAGATCTTAGAACAGAAGAATCCTGTGTCCTTCAAACTGTCTCAGATTTTTTTTTTCACACAGAATGCATTCATTTGTTCTATCAGTATATTTGTGGAGATGTTAGAAAACTGTATAATATTTAAAAAAAGTATAAAAGCAACCTTTTCTATTTTGAAACCTAAGAATCCCCTCAAGTTTTGACTGTTGCTTTAATCCCCCCACCCCAACCCCCAAGCCAGGTGCTCTTTGATCTGTCTTTTCCTAAGCTGAAAATATATTTTAAATTATTTCTAGGCCCAGGGGACCTGAACTGGTGTTAGCTAGCAATGAGATGTTTTTAGAAAATGTCACTAATGTAGGTGGTGAAAATGGCAAGGAACTGTTCAGGACTGCAACATTTCAGCTAGTTCTGAGCCAAACTTAGGCTGAAATAAATGAATGCAATGTTCGGTGTCTTCTTTGGGATATTTAGCCCCTAAACATCTCAGAAATTTCCTGATTGCTCTGTCTTCCCATTGGGAATTGAAGAACGGGAGCTTCTAAGGAGAGCAGTTTACTCTGATATTCAACTTTTGTTTAAAATACACCAGGCTTACTGAAAGCTGGGGTCTGTGGAAATGACAGACTTGGAGCTTCATTTTCTACTGCCTTTTGTCACCCATAGAATAGCAGTAAGCTGTGATCATTCTAATTTGTTGGCTACCCCTGTCAATTAGGCTAGTTATGCCTAATTAGTGCCAAAGTTTTGAAAGAAATCAAACAAGTCCTTGGGGTGGAGGCTGAGGGACATCTTCAGTGGCCTATGTAGAAATATATGAACCACATTACAGACATCAAGAGTGGATTTTTGGTCTTTGTACTGATTAAGACCTCCTGAATGAAAAGTTGGGGTAGCTTACAGGGTTAAAAGAGGGAGTTAATGTTTCTGAAAACTAGTTAAAGGGGCAGCAAGCCAGAACTCCTTTGCATCAACCACAGAAGGATGTAAAGCGCCTCTGTAAGAGGGAGTCAGTGTCAGCAGACTGAGTCTGGAACAGCCTGGATGTAACTTTCAGGCATGAGCAGATCAAAGAACAATCTGGATGCATCTCACAGAGGCATCCTCACCTGCTGGGATGCAGAAAGTTGATGGAAGATGCCTCTCAAGATGGAGAGAAGGGGTTCCTTCCTCCACATAAAATTTATTCCCAGAAAATAGGCTTTCAGTTTTTGATCGTAGAAGTGGCCAGCTCAGTGCTCTTTGAGGAAGCCACTTGCTTATCAAGCTATAATCTCTCTGTTTTTGGTCTTCTCATCTACCTTTGTAAATCCTAGATGCCATTCTACGCATCAGAATCAGAATGAAGATATATCCATCTAAGGTGACATTTGTCTTGTCCTGCAGTTGTGTGCAGCTTGGTGAGCGATGTAGAGTCTTGGTATGCAGGGACAAGGTCTGAAAAAATCCCTTGGACAGGAATAAAAAGTGAACCATAGCACTGGTTACGCTTTTGAGATCAACACAGTGCTATTTCACTAATTTACACAGAATCTAAATACACTGAATGAATCAAACCCTCCTGTAAAGTGAAATTTTCCTCCTCCCAACTGCAGGCATTAGTGAGCATGCACAGCAATCCTTTTCAACAATATGTAAAAATTCTTAAAACTATCCTAAATATGAGGGGAACAACATTGTTAATTTTTCTTCCAGTTCTGCCCTCAGTACCAGCAAAAGTGGCAAAAACTTTAACCTGCCCTAGTTTCCCTGTGGGAAGAGACCACATAGATGGAGGCTGGCAGTGTGTAGGACTGCTTATTTGGTATACAAAATGTTCTATGATATAGACAACTGTGCCACAATTCTGGAGAACTGCTGTAGCTTTTTGCTGAAAACAAATTATGTATCTCCCTCACAAATTTTATTTTGGCTATATGAAGAACTTTCTAACGCTCTGTGGAGTATTTCACTGGTTTTCTTGAAAATATATGGTGGTGATTCATCTTGCAGAGGATAATTAATTGGCATCTTCAAGTGATCAATCTAGAATGATGTGACTGGAATTATTTGCTTAAAATGGTATTTCACTTATTGACAGTGTGTGCTTTCTGTCGTTATTTTGATTTTCAGTGGCAGAATACTCCAAATAAATACAGCTGAAGCTGCCTGTTCCAGACAACAGGAAAAGATCAGTATTCTTTTGAAACCATGGGATGGTTTTCATTGAGCTCACGCAATGGACTCCTGGACATAATTAAACAACATGTGGAATTCATAAGCTCACAAAGCTCCCTTCACAAAACCATTGCCCTAAAATGTGTAGTCTTAAACCTCTATAATGAAATCCTCAGAGCAACAAGTAACTCCCTCTCCCTACAAGTGGATTATTACAGTCTTCACAGCCTTGTGGAAGTTTTAATTGAAGGACACTACTTAAAGAGATGGTGTGGGATGACTCTAAGGTAAGATTGATCAGTACAGGCAGAATTTTATTACAAGTGTCAATTAGATTGAAAAGTGTTATAAAAAAAGATCATTTGCATAGCTTTAGGGGACAAGGAGACACATTATTCTGAAATCTCCTTTGCTGATTGTTTAGTGATTCTCTAAGGGTAACAGGGAGGAAATATTCCCTCTTGCAAGTGGAGATAGTAGCCACTTTCTGACTGGCTTTGATTTAAAGCTCATTAATGAGATATGTGCAGCTAATTAAGAGCAGGGAGAATTTAGCTATATACCACAGTGGAGAAGAGCATTTATCAGAGAGGGTTGGACTATTGCCCTATGGAAGTTCAGTGCTGTGCTACCGGGAACAATTCAGTTCCAGTGCTGCAAAGAAGGACAATATAGCAAATAGCTAAAACTGGTTTAAGATATGTTTTTCCCCCTAGAAAAATAAAGTTGCACTGACAATGCATTCTTTTAGTGAAAACCTTCATTTTTATTAATTCAACATAGTAAGAACAAGATCTTTCTTTTCATTTTCACCCTTTTTTACCTCTGGAGGGAAGGGACAAATTAGCAGACAGAAAGCCTTTGGCTGCTGCAAGTAGATCTTTTTTGGAACTTGAGATAGATAACATGAGTATCTACAGTAGCATTTTAGTTGGAGCATCCTACCAAATCCAAGCTTGCCACAGCCCCCCGCTTTCCATACTTCTGTTTCCATCACAAAAAATGAAAATTTAATCACAGAAATGATTGTGCATGAATTAGATTTCTTTTCAGACTGAAACATGTCTGAAAGATGTGCTCCAGACATGCACCTTGTCTGCTCCAGCTGCTAGTGAGCATCCAGGCCCTTCAATATATAAACATAGACATCTGTGTATATTTGTAAGCTTGTTATTTATATTCCACTACAGTCAGTGGAAATAGATGACCTAAATATCGTGCCATTTTTGGACATCCTCAGCACCTACCTGGCCTCCAGGACACCTGTTCTGTCAGCCAGTGCATGTGGCGAAGAGATCACAATTGGTATAAAGTAAATCAAGGTGCTGAATCCCTCCTTGACACAATCGAGCCAGTGGAGCCCAGACTCATTCAGTTCACCTGGAAGTAGGTGTGTGACAGGCTGGAATGAACTGAGACCTGTGTTAGGCAAAAGTCACAGACAGTGCAGCACACTGTGGAAACAAGGATAATATATTTTGTCATTTGTTCTGTCACTTCTCACTTCGCTCCAAATGCAATCATCCAAAATTTTCCTTATTTTGGGAAAGGTAGTGAATATTTATTGCCAGATGGAAATCATGAGAAATTGAAATATTCTGGGGAAAGTATTCACAACAAAATATCAAACATCTGCCTTCAGGTCCTTTTCTTTCTGTGTGTTTTCCAACAGACAATTTCCCATCAAGACCAAAATGTATGCTAAGAAAAAGTTTTGTAGTATTGTGTGACTTTAGAACTCCTCTATGCAAGAGAGAGCTAGGCACATCACATACTCCCAGCCTACAATATGAATATCATCTCCTGGCTGTTTTATTGTCCACAGATTTGGCATAGTGTTTCTTTAGGAGAATGAGATCATCTTGAGGGAAATTAAAAGTAGAGATCTATAACAAAACTTTTCCAGTACAGTGAGTATTTGATTTATTCAATTTAAAATTTTATTTTATTCATTTTTCTGTCGCTAATATTGTCATTTATGGTAAATACCTTTACTGTCAGAAGAAAATTATTTGTTATGAATATTTGCAGTTTCTAAATTATTCTTTTGGCTGCTTACCTAATCTCAAACAGTCATTCCTTTTTTGTGTGAACTGAAACTCTGAAACTTCATTTAAAAATAAACTGAGGTTAATTTGAAATAGTATATTTGATATTTGTAGGTAATAGAGTGATGTAGTCACAATGTGGGCAGTTGCTGCATACAGGTGTCTCACTTCTGCCATTTCTAGCTACCAAATTTATAAGTGTTAGAGCAGTTCTCGGAATCCACCTCTCAGTGCATCACTTTGCACTTTGTAAAATTAATTTTTAAACAATTTTCTTTATTAAAAACTCCAGAGTAATTTGTTTCTAGAAAATATTTCAACATTTCTTTTTATTGATGTGTGATGTGACTTCATGTCACCAGCAAATGCCTTCTCAGTGCAAGTAAATCTTTTGCCTAACTCAGACATTATAATATTAAATATGTTTCATATCGAAATTTTGGGAAAGCCTAGAAAGATCCCCCTTTTATCCCAGTTAAAGTCCTTGTAGCACAGTCCTAGAGTTGTCAGCATTTTATCAAATACGTATTTTTTGTTTTCTATGAAAACTTACTCTTTTGTAAATTTTTTTCCCCTAGTAATGGACATAGTACAAAAATAAACAGCCACTCAATGACATATTTGTCTCTTAGAATACAAAAATTTGTCTTGCTTTTCTCTCAAATGTGGCAACTTCTTCAGTTGAGAAATTAATGGAAAAATATTGTTCGGATGGCACAGCTTCTGTAGGTATCTTGTCAGCTCAGAGTGACTTGCTAGTGGTCAAACTAAGTGTGCTGTTCTGAGAAACTTAGCTATGCATATTCCCCTGCTGTTGGCTTTGATCATTGACTAGAATGCAACACAGTGCTGGGTTTTGTGGATGTGGATTTGCATACTTTCTTGTGTGGAAATCAGCTGCAGAACCACAGAATCATGCAACCATAAAAATGTTGGTTGGAGGACAATCTGGGCCAGCTCCCTGCTTGAAATGGGAATATGGTCAGTGCTGGATTGGGTCAGACATGTCTTTGCCTGGTCTTTGGTGGATACAATTTCACACGTATTTGCTCGAGTGCTTTAACGTTCAAGGAAAGCAAAAACAAATGGGTCACGAGAAAGGGTGATGTGGAATTCAGATTTGCATTTGAATGAATATTCTCAGATCTCTTTCATATTATTCCCTTGGGCCATGAAAAGTACAGACACAGATTACTGAGAAGTCTCTCGACTGACTGATTGATATGGTTTGTATTTGCCATGTAAATGTATAATGTTTAATACTGTATCTATACAAATATAATGCTGATTGACAAACTTGCTCAGAAACAGTCATCTCCTAGGAGGAGGAAGTCATTAACATTTTAAAAAGCAAAATCCTAAAGGAAGGCTATTCAGGCACTGCAAAGGAAGGTTCTACTTTGAAATGTGCAAAGGTATGAGCAGTCAATATAAAGGATTCCTTTGTTTTTATTGGAACAAAATTCAAGGATTTTTTTTCCAGTAGGAGAAACACTTGATATGCAAACTAGAAGAATTCAAAAAGGATTGTGGAATAATTAATTTTATGATATATATTGGAACATAAAAACAGAATTGTAAATTGCATATTTAAATTTTTAAAAATGAGAATATGTACATCATGTTAAAGAAGCCTTTAGCATTCAAGCTCCACAGAGGACTTCTAAAGGGGAAGGACACTAGCTCTAAACATAGCCTACTTGCTCACAAGTTTCCAGAGAGCAATCTTCTAAGTCAAACAGAATGCTGCTGTTCAGTGGCAAAAAGCTAGGCACAATTATTAGGTAAGGTTTTTTTTTGGCCCAGGTAACTTACAGCACATGAGTAAAATACCAGCTGAGATAGTCACCATTTATCGTAGTGCCCTGCCTTGAAAAACGGGAAACTAGTTTCCATTTTCATGAGCAGTTGTAAAGGAGGATGTTACTTCATACAACATCAGGGACAGAATTGCTGATGCTATGAGCAAGAAGTATAATGAGTTTTGTTTTTATCAGCAAAGTTTGCTCATCCTTCAGTTTTCTTTTCAGTCCCAGTGCATCATCTTTTCAGAAAGGGTTGTGGAAGGTATCTGGATGTCCTCAATCTACCTTGCCCCTGTTGATCCTATCTACCATCCTTTTGCTCTGGCTTTTTGACTCCCTTCAACCTTTGTCTTTTTGCTGTTTGCCTTCCCACTCACTGCTTCCTCTCCTGGTGGCTAAAATGGGTGGTGTCTTCTCCAAGGGCATCCCACACACCATAAATTTTAAACCAATGGAGTTTGTGAACATTTTTCCTGGGTTTTGCAAGTCAAAACAGAGCACAAGTCTTATGACAGAGCAGAAGTCTTATGATGAGTAGTTGAAGGAGCTGGGGTTGTTTATCCTGGAGAAAAGGAGGCTCAGGGGAGACCTTATTGCTCTTTACTACCTGAAAAGAGGCTATAGTGAGGTGAGGGCTGGTCTTTTCTCCTGGGTAACAACTTATAGGACAAGAAGAACTGACCCCATCTTGCACCAGAGCGTATTTAGACTGGATATTAGGAAGAAATTCTTCACTGAAATGGTGGTCAAGCACTGGAATAGGCTGCACAGAGTAGTGGTGAAATCACAAACCCTGGAAGTGTTCAAAATATGTGTGGATGTACCATGGTTTCATGGCAGACCTGCCAGTGTTAGGTTAATGGTTGGATCCTATGATCTTAAAGGTCTTTTACAAATTTAATGAGTCTATGATTCTATGAAAATGAAAAGACCAGCCCAACTGTTTCGATCAACTGTACAGAACACTTTCATCTTCCTCAAAACACTGAGGAGGATGATCAATAGCACATCAAAAGCCGTGCTTGATTTAATCTGCTGCATGATCACACACGCCTATAACACACATAATTTATTGCAAGACTTGTAATTAGCTTTTAAAATTGTAACTTTGTGAGACTACATAAGTCAGACATGGAGCTCCAACAGAGGTGCAAAGTTGATCAAGGGATGGGAGCATCTCTTTTAAGAGGAAAGACTGAGGGAACTTGGCCTGTTCAGCCTCAAGAAAGGAAGACTGAGAGAGGACCTCATCAATTTAGGCAAGTATCTGGAGGGAAGGTGCTAAGACAACGGACCCAGGCTCTTCTCAGTGGTGCCAAGCAATAGAACAAGCAACAGGGAGAAACTGGAACACAGGAAGTTCCACCTGAATATGAGGAGGAACTTCTTTATGGTGCAGTTGAACCTGCTCTGGAAAACATTGCCCGGAGTGGTTGTGGAGTCTCCCACACTACAGATATTCAAGAACCCTCTGAACACAATCCTGTGATTTGTGCTCTAGGGTGGCTCTCCTTGAGCAGAGAGGTTGGACCAGATGCCCCACTGTGGTCCCTTCCAACCTCACTCATTTTGTGGTTCTGTGATGAGTCAGTTCCTCACTTTGCTGTGGCACATTTGAAACAGAACACAAATGCCATGCTACGGGCCTGATACGTATGATGCCTGCAAGATCCATTTCCTTTCCAGAAGCAGGAGATGGTCCTGTGAGCCTCTCACACTAGTTCTCTACAGGGTGGCCAGCAACAGGTAGCACATGGCACCAAAGGTCACATAGGCTGTGCTTGAAGGCAAGCTGCTGTCTTTGTAGTTCAGTAACAGCTAAAAGTTGTTTTGAAATGCACCAACCCAGGAAACTGGAAATGCAATGCCTAGAAGACAACGTCATCGCTTTCTTTCTAGAAATAGTAGCATTTTTCTGTAGCACAAGGACTTCTTTATTTTCAGTGTAATCAATGTGTTGACTTGTAGACAAGATTGATAATTCTGCTTCTCAGTCAATAAATTTCCTAAAAATTCCAGTCTTCTTACCAGGAAATCACTGAAGGTACAGTTTTGCTTCCTAATTTCTCTGGTAGGCACAGAGTTTCCAGAGGCAATCTATTTGCTTTCTTCTGCACTTGCTATGAGTTATGGCATAAGCAGTAGTATTTTTCCAGCTGCTTGTGCAGTTATGACCTAAAATGGGTCACTGTAGTGAACACATGTTTTACAAGCCTTCCAAAAGAATGGGGCATAATGCCAAAGCTGATTTCTCAACATTGGTGACTAGCACATTTATTCAAAGCCCATTCATTCAATATTATTTGATACTTACAATATTCTAGGCCTAATGCCAACCAGCTGCTTTCTGGTTCCAGACTCTCATAAATACTTGTAAAGTTTTCTGCTCTACTCCTGATTAATCCTTCAGCCTCCCCACCTTATTTTCTTATCTTATGCCCTTCTCCTTATCTTCTCATCTGCTTTTAATACACATATTACCTCTCCTTCTTGAATTTCAGGTTCTCTACTTTACACTCTTTGGCCAATTATATGAGGCTGGCACGGGAAAAAGCAAGCTAAATGTTTTCCTGAATCCTTGAATTCAGCAGGCAAGGCTGAATTCACAAAGAAGAGCGCAACTTCTTTTTCCATCAGGATATTGGTCCTTGACAGCTGACAGCCCTGCTCATTTCTTACATGTGGCAGACTTTTTTTTAGGAGTGGGATTTATTGTTATATGTAGAGCAATTTATAAGGATGTGAATCAGTGAAATATACCACTGGTTTAAGACAGAGCTCCCCAGTGATCTGTGGACAGGAACACAAAGTTTCTCCAAAGACCATTTCCTGCCTGGCTCTAAGTCCACTGGAGGTGGCTGGAATCTTTCAATAGGTGTGATATCAGTTATGGCAGAGGACAAACCTCTGCTCCCCTTGGTCTATCTGCTCTACTTATACATATAATTTTAGAAACAAAGCGGTGGCCTTGCAGTGTTTGATTACTTATTGCAAACATAGGTATTTTAAATCTATGGGTGTATTAATCTGTTTTAAATCTATGGGTGTATAGTATTAATCTCATCCCAGGAAATCTTGTTTATTGTGATTCAAAATTACTGAAAGTAAAAAGAAATAAGTAATTAAGTTGATATTTATTCTGCAATAATGAACTACTTAGAGACAGAATTTTTCTTAGGATCTATTTGCTTCAAGAAGCTTAGTGTAGCAGATCTAATGCTGTTTAGTGGGACACCCACAGATATAGCCAATATATTTTAAATACAAAATGAGTACCAACTGAAATATGAAATCTATTGCTTCTTCCTTGCAATTTCAGTCAATCATATAGTTGAATCTCAATATCTGTATTTATAATAGCATTTTGGGTTTTGTCTCAGTCTCTCCCTAAGAGTACTGGCATTATAGATGTTTTGAAACCAAAAAATGGCACCAATTGATATCATTGAATTTTGCAGAAAAATAAATTTTTATTTACCTTATTTAAGTGAGCTCCCAATGAGTTTTATCTCTTATGAGCAGAATACACATTTGTTTATATGCTACAATCATTGCATATTGCAAGGCTGAAAAGTGCTTAACAAATAATTTTAATTATTTTTTTAAAGAAAAATGATTTTGCATTTTTGCTTGCTGCCTTAGAATATTATGCTCATTTTTACAAGGCAGATACTCTAACAGCTCTTCCCTAATAAGGTAAAAGTTGTAAAAAATGTGGATTTGAGATTTTGTAATTAAGTACTCAATTTGAGCACACTTGCAAGTGCCAGAGGTAATGATTCTTTGAAGTTTATCGTTCATAGTAATCTTTTCATACTACAAAAGAAGGCAAGTAATACTGTGACCAAACAAAATTAGAACCATAAATCAGATTAGCCCCTTGCTTAGTTTTTCACCAAACAACCAGTTCAATAAATCACTCTCACATACATTATGCTTACTGCTTTTCCTGTATCTACATCAGCACAACAGTGGGCCACAGTTATCTGATACCTGCAAAGTGAGTTAATGGGTATTTTTAAGAGAAAAAAAATATAAGAGAGAGACTATTTTTTACTGTTTTGAAAGCAGCACTGTTTTAAGTTCATTTTGGGTTGGAGAATATGAACTGGCTGTGGCTGTACAGCAGGAGCACGCAGTAAATCTCTTCATTGCCATGCTTCTGCAGATATGGTCAGTGACTGGCTGCTACACTGAGTAACAGGGCCAACTTCACCCATCTGTGAAGGTTAAAGTCTGTAATTCCTATAGGTACACACAGAATGGAACATCTACATACTCCTTTGGAGATTTTTGTATGCAGAGTGTTCCTGCTGGTCACTGGTAGAGCCTGCCCATGACTATACTCCCCCTCTTCCATTCTGCAGTCTTTCACAAATGATTAGCGTGCTTTCATTTCCCCTGTCCTTTGCACACAGCCCTGCATAAAATCCTGCATGTTTCAGCTTACTCTTCTTACAAAATGCAATACATCTATGCATTGTTTTCCTGGTATGGTCTAGAGATAGCAGGAGTGATCTGCAATGCCCAGTAAAAGAGAGAGGTCAGGTAGTGTTGGAAATGGTAGTTGGTAGTTGCAGTCAAAATCAAAGATCCATTTTCTATTCTCCTTGCTTCTAACACTAAACAAATTGAAAGACCTCAAATTTAGTTGGCAATAAGGAGAGTTGAAAAATTACTGTCTCTCCACCATCCCAAGGTAATAATAATAGACAAACAAATGAATAAAGAAATAAGAATTGGTCCTTGATGCATTGTTGATTAGATCCCTGGTCTCCTGACTATTTCTATGTTTTTTATGTTATCTAGTTGACATCTCTAAATGGTTAGAAACAACAGTAGACACAACCTAAGTACAAACTGAAATGATGAATACCTTGGTGTTGTAAATTAATATTCCTGCTTTTTGAAGCTGAGTCATTAAAACTACTTAGCATGGAATATTTTCTATTTATAAGCACTGATTTTTATGTGGGTATTTTTCTGAAATCAAAAGTATTCTTATGAAGAATGATTGTGACATGGCTTTTGTTGGAAGGCTACCAAGGTGGAGCTTGAGACTATGCAGCAGCCTAGCACTTGCAGGCTAGCAAATACTAATGATATGAGCTATAACTCACCACTAACTATCAATCACTACTAAGGACAATGGTAAATTGTTTATTTAGATCACAGGAGATCCTTAATCTGCGTTAGTCAAAGCAGGGATTTTCATGGTGATTTTGCATGTCTTGGCTTAAAGTCTTCGGATTACGGAGGATTTTTTGTCTCATGTGCTTTCACAAATGTTTGTGAACAGATACAGATTTCATTCTGAATAATTCCTTTAAACATTTAATTCTAGAAATACTTTAAAAAATTCAGCTTATGTATTTATTTGGAAAGTGTCTCAAGAAAGAAACATTGTAGACACTGTGAGAAAATGGAACATATTCTCCTCTCTAATATGCATTTTACTTATTGAAGATATTTATAACCAGAAATTGGAGTATCAAACAGCTTGAACACCCTCTCTTTTCTAAAATGCTTTTTGTTAACTACGCTGCTTTTATAACTAAGCCTTTTTATGAACTAATCAGTTGTCTTCCCTTTGTTTTAGAAATGAGGCAGCCAGGAAGTCACTTACTCTTGGTTTGGTCCTGGCTGGAAATAGAAGCCAAGACTGTGAAAGAGCTGACCTGTGTTTCATAGTGAGTCTTCTTGTGTTATACTGGGTGTGCTAGATCTTGGTATTATTGATAACCATTTTTTAACCTTGAAATTCGGAATGCTCAGGCTGAAGCCTAAACAGATTCTTCTTCTGTCTCACAGCAGTTTCCCATAAACTGATTTCTTAAAGGCTACATGATCCAAGTCAACAGCTGTCCTGTGATATTCTTTGCTAAAGTGGAAGAGCTGAACCTATCAACAATCACCACTTGCATGACATTATTTTAACCTTTTTAATACAACACATAATATAAATGTTCATTTATAAGATTCCTTGTTGGTGCGTACTTGGGAAACATGAATTTGTTGACATTTACTGATTAATGCAAACTAATTTTTACAGTCCTTTTGTTCCTTCATGACCAGAAGGTAACTCAGTCATTTGATATTTGAAATTAATCATTTCTAATGAGACTTTGATCACTGTGACCTCTTCAGGAAAAATTTGCTGGCTTCAGATTCTAGGTCTGTGTCCTAAACACATAGCTGTGGCTGAGGTGTTTGGAACAGTGCTGCTCCATACAAAACCAATCAAGTTCATTTACCATGGTGTCAGTCTCACTTCTTTCTCTAGTGTTAGATTTTTTTCTTTAAATAGCAGATGTTTATAGGCAGGTTTTCTTTTTGTTTTTGGTTTTTTTTTTAAATATAGTTCAGTATTTAACAATGAGAGCCCCAAAATATGTGAGCCATGGGAATGAACAAATCACAAATTCACAGTGTAGCAAATTCTTAGTGACATGATATATTCCTGCTAAGATTATAATATACTAGGTGGGCTGGGCATAAAAATGTTTGAATATGGAAAGGATTCTTTATCCTTATTTTCATTTTTTGTCTATTTGTATAAGGCAAAAGACTACCAATTATATAATAATTGGAATATATATATATATATATGTATATGAATATTGTTAGTGAAATAATTTTAAAACCAAGAGATTTTGTTGTCTAATATTGCCTAGATTTCTAAGTACTTGACTTTTTATCTCTCAGTCAGTCAACATGAGCCAAAAGTGGCCTAAAGGCTTAGATGTTCCAGTGGTTACTCCAGCACAATCTAATCTGTGACCTCTATCCCTTTGGTTTTTATAATGTCCTTATAAAAACATAATACATTTAAGTATGCTTAAAGTGCTACTGGCTATAATTAAAGTTCTGTCAGCCTTTCCATTATAAATCCCTCTTTTCAAGGTTTAATATCTCAGCGGTTTCAATTCCCACTGGGCTAAACTTGATACAGAAGCTGTCAGCATGAATGCAAATCCCTCCTACCTTCAAAAATATTTTCAATTCATAAAGTTGCTGGTTTTTATTGTTACAATCCTGCAGATTGCAAGAGCATTTCTGATAAGCTCCCCTCCCAAAGTCTCTCACACTGCCCTGTCTCATCTCACACAAATCAAGACAGAAATGTGTCCTAACTTTGAAATGCACAAACAGAATGATGGAGTTTCCTTTTTCCATGTTTTAGGCTATAGGTTGAGTGTAGTTTCTAACCATTTTGAAAACTACTGACTTCAGGTTAGAGCCCCAGACTCCTCCAGACTCTGTCTGCCAGGATATGGAGAGCAAGTTTATCACCTTGGCCATAAAGGAGTATATCATGCATCTACCATTCCCATCTTCATTTCTAAATACTAGACTGCATTTGCCAAACCATTGATTAAAGGGAAATAGGTGGCCCTTGAAGAAATTATCAGATATCCTTGTTAATGAATTTCTCAGTCTGGGGATAAAGCTAGAGCTGTTCAGCACCACTCTGCCATACTATCTTCAACATTATATTGAAAGTTGTATTTCTAGATAAGAATCATGATTCTTGATCTTCAGTATCTTTGAAACTGGAGTGCCTCATGCAGAGTACCTTGGAACTGGCCTAGACCAGAAATAAAACAATTGTCAACAGTTTGATGATCTTTTAATTTTATTGACGTCCACTTGACAAGTTGTTGTAGAATATTATAAATAAAAAAGCATTGGAGTTCCCTGGTTTCTTGGAGATGAAGCATGTTCATTCTCTTTTAGGTTTGAACTCCTCCACAGACTCTCAAACAATTGATGCTCTAATCAAAAAATATTGCATCACGATTTCTTGTTCTCTTCCATTCTGGATCCATGAATATTACATTTCTGAACAACAAATGTACTTCAGCTTCTCTCCTTCTCCACTCTAGGCTTGTGACTAGGGTATGTTTCTGGTAGTGGAGGTGATTTGTGGGACTAAAGACCTCAGAAACAGGAGCATTTTAGTCATCCTCTTTGGGTGACCGCTCAAATTTTGGGATCTTAAAATAAAGGACTTGTCAGTATGGAGGAGATTAGGGTTTGGAGCTCAGTTTCACAAGCAAAGATCTCTCACTGAATCTGCAGTATGTTATCACACACACAGATTTTGAAACTGTGTTTTTCTCTGGTGCCTAATTGGCCTCCCTTGGCATGTTGGTCATCATGAGCTCTGTTGCTCTGAACCTCATTCTAGGCAGGGTGTCCAGAGACACACCTGAGAACAGGATTCATGGCTATCTGTTTAAACTTAAATTTTAACATTGTAAAAGAAAGAAAAATGCCCTCTTTTTTGGTATATATATATATATATATATATATATATATATATATATGTACACTGGTGAATGCACTTTGATATTCACTTACATGCTTATACACATGCACTTTGAACCATACTTTGCCTTTAAGTTTTTTTATGCTGTGGCAAATTTGAAAAGGGAAAATTCAGTCAAAATAACTCAAAAGTTATCATGTTTCCTTTTTATGACTGTCTTAGATCTAATAAGGACCCACAACTTTGACTAAAACTATAGACTAAAATGAAAAGACTCCTTTTTTGCAAGAGAACGCCTAAATTTTCTTGCATTGTAAGTCAGGCTATTTTCACCAATTATAATTTACTGTCCAAAGTCATGTACACTGTGTATTGTAGTCAAAATTATCTCTGAAAAATAATAGAATATTCTCTTAGAACCCAAAGATACCTGACATTCCCGAATAAGAACTTGAACTAGGCTCATATGTGGAGCCCAAATTAGCTGGGGAGTAGCAGTGGTAAGAGAAAAAGATGCAAGAGATGAAAAGGCATGCACCATGAAATAGTAAGGAGTGAAAATGAGTCAGAGAGACCGTCAGGCCAGTTAGCACTAATGCTTGTTAAATCTCAGATAAAATATGCAATCAAGAAAAGTTCAGCGTCCTACTTTTGTGAAAGAAAAGTTGAATGCAAAGTGTTGTTTTTGGTGGAGCACAGCCCAGTGCCAGAATACTTAGGCACATTGTCTGCTCAGAAGCCTACAGCTGTTGTGCTTTTCACTTTGGTTCACTTGAGTTCCTTTGTCATTCAGGTGCATTGCCTTATTGAACTAAATCCCCATGTATTTGGAAGTCACTGAAAAGAGGCTACATTTGTAGGCATTCTAACTGTGCTTGTTATTGTTTGTGACTTGAAATGGGTTCATAAGATGGTGGAATAAAATATTAATGAAAATGCATTGGAAATGTGTTAAAGCAACCATTTCTGAAATATCTAAAAAGAGAGCTTTTTTTGAGGGGAAGGAAGCAATTTAGTTTCACTTTTTAAATATATTTATATACATATAAATATAAACGTAGACACATACAAACAAATGCACAGCCATCTAAACAATCATACTTTTTAATGTATCCTTAGAAATCCTTAGAAATCCAGTTGCAATCATAAATATTTGTTAAAAACTATATAATTTTATTTGATGGATAGATTAATTTTGTGATCTGAAAACAATTTAATAATCAACATAATAGTGTGAGGAATATAGTACACCAAAAACATTGGATTTTTGTAAATCTCTTTCATATTGGCACGAGCTAACAAAGATGCATGCTCCTATTACAGGATTTACACAATGCTAAATCTTTTTAGATTGATTTCAGTAGAAGTACTCAGAGACAACTCTTGAAAGAGTCTCAAGAGGATCTAGTTTAGCAGTAATTTTACACAAGTGAAAAAATACAAGAAATGTAATAGAATTTGAGGATTTAATCTCTTTGCCTTTTAACCTTAATGAAATGTTAGACCTTGCATTTTCAGTGTGTAATAAATGATTTGAAGGAACATAAATCTAATGTAAATCTAATACTTTTTCTTATAACAATTGATTCTGCTTTAGTAATTTTGAATCCCCCTCATACAAATGGTGGAAATAGGAGTTGCATGAAGGAAATGATCAAATGATTGTGCACATGTTACTGTTGCAACTAGTTTTTCTGTTACTTGCAGCTATAAGTGTGTTAAACTAGAATAATGCATATCAAAGTGACCCAGAGCTCAGCTCTATCCAGCCTTTTTACTTCAGCAAAGATCTAAACACTTGTCTCCTATGAGATAAAATACACAGTAAGACAAGGACATGCCAGCTCATACAAAACCTAGCAGGAGAAGCTCCCTTTTATTTTATGAGGCTTTTGTATTTGAAGGAAAGTAGCTGGTAGCCAGTAAATGTTATATTTCTCCCATGCTGTCTTTTCTCATATCTGTATTTTCACAGTGCAATCTTCATTTACTAGAAAATACAACAGAAAGTTGTTTTGCAGGGAGCAGGCAATGAGGCTAAGAATTTAATTTTAGAGCTTGTATCTAAACTCAGATGTTCCCCCCAATCCAGCTCTTACCAACATCAATTAATGTCTTTGCCAAAGTATATGATGCCCATCTGGGCTCTTGGCCCTCCTGTGGGTGGAGAAAAGCTGGGCTAAAGTTGTGACTGTTAACTTTATTCTTTCTGGAGCATAACTAGATCAATGTGAAGTCAAGGGCTCTGGTGTTTCAAGAAATAGGAAAAAGAATAAAGTTTTTAGTTCTCCTGTTTCATCTCTCTTTGAGCTGTTGGGGACAGATGAATTACCTCACAATTACTGAGAAGATAAAGTTACCACCTGAGATAAAGCCTGTTTGCTCAAAGCTTTTCACTCAGCTGTGGTTTTTCTGTGGACACATATGATCACTCTACAAGGACATCTATGTACCTTACCCCCTCTAGTCCTTTCATATCTGTACTTTATATGTGTCTGAAGAGGCTCTGATACTATAGCATTTCTATAAGTAAACCTGTCACATAGGGGCATGCACTTACATGGTCTGTATAGAAATTTATTGTGATTAGGATTTTTCTAGAGAATACAGTTTGTAGGACTGTGCTTCTAATATTTCATTTCTGCTGATCCTGTGCAGTGTGGGAAACTTGAATGCTACTTGATTCCCAAATAACCTGAAAGTGTATCCAGTGCTCTTAAATCTTGCAGCCATCATTGTGTTTATCACCATGATGTCACATTGTCTTACCAGTGTGTGTGTCCAGAAGATCACTCCGATCATAATTCTGGATCAGATGTTTAGTAGTTCCCAGGGTTTTTGAGATTTTTCCAGACCAGACAAAGTAATAAACTTTCTTTATATATCCTCTGAAGTCAATTTGGTTTTTCAAATGACTTTTATGATAACACTGAACAAAAAAGGACACGATGAATTTTAGCACTGTTACTAGAAACAATTTTTGTTGTTCTAATTCCATGATGGAAAAGAATCAGCCAACTTGTTTTGTTCGCCCTTAGGTCATGGTAAAGTGTTTAAAGGCTCACAATATAAAACTGGCAATGAATAAGCAACTGAGTAGTTTCTTTCATGTTTCCAGGAATTAAAAGTGGTTTATTTTCACCAGCCTAATTGTTACCCTCCATTTGTTCACTTAAATTACTCTCTGACAGACACTGCTTCATAGCTTCATAGATGTGGCTGCATTTTCTGAGAGACTATAGAAAACTGCATCTGCAATTTTTATTGTAAACTGCCGTGGAGCATAAGGTTTGGCTTACTAATGAGACTACTCACAGTTTGCTAAGACATAAAGAGGCAAAAAGCACAAGGAAAAACAAAGTTGTCTGGAGACAAACTCTGTGCCTGGATTAAAAAAAAAAAAAGAGTAATAAAAGAATAAGAGAATGTTTTCAAGAGAAAACAAAGGAAAAATCATAAAAATTCAAAGGAAAATATAAGGTACAAGTTATCACACAGAAGGGCTCAGGTCATTTTTTCAAACCTGTAAACACTTTATAGAGTGGAATCAGCTTTCATCACACAAAAATTTTCTCAAAACAAAAGACATATTTCTTTAAACCAGAAGATAGACTGCTGTAAGTGAAAGTTGCCTTTCATGATTCTGTTGAATTCCAGAGTGCAACAAGAACAAGGATTTAATGTAAAACTATGCAGGTATAATTAAACAAGACCTTTTTTACAAATTTGCTTTTTAGGTAGGAAAATCACACTGGCATTATTTGGTCACCAAGATTGTACAATTTTGCATCACATTTCACAACAAAATAATTAAAAAATACAGTAGTGTGAAGAGTCAGATTTCTTGGGGTTTTTGTGAAATATTTTGCAGCTCCCTTCAAGTCTATATTAAATGCTTAAGGTCAATTGTACATGGTCTGAAAATTAGGAATTTTTTTTTTTTTTTGGCATAAAATTCCTTATTCTCTGAAAATCCCAGCAATAATGAGAGATATGGTGCTTTGAATACTAATTTCTCATCATGTCCTTCTGCACAGCCTTGGTGTAGTACCTGGACTCTCCAAGTCTGTTTTCTCTAGACCAGCTGATCTTCCTCAAACAAAGAAGCAGTAGACAGAAGAATTCAGGATTTTTTTTTTTTCACTTAATGCTCTTACCTTGACCTTGTTACAGTTTTGAGGGTATGAACAGAAATGTAAATTATCACAGCGTTACAAATGCATTTATGACACCTCCACTTTCCCATGGTTGTGTACATTCTGTCATGGCTAAGGTGCTATACCTTTAGCTCACTAAGTTCTGCTTACTGTTGAGAGAAGGTAGAAGCACAAAAAGTTACATTAAGTAGCTGATGCATGGAGAAGCATTTGCATTCTATAATTTTTCACTGGTTTGTTATGTGTAAGCACTTACAATGGAGGCATCTCTGCCATTGCTCCTTTGAAGGGACTAACCAAAGATCCAGGATCTTTCAGGCTGCTTGGTTGCTCTTGTAAGAAGGCTGTTAATCTTAGAGTCTTTTTTTCCTCTTTAGCACAATTCTCTTCTTTCAATTTTTGAAGTGGAAAGAAACAGCAAACCCCAGCTCATAACTTTCAATTTATTTTGGTTAACAGACTCCAAAATATTTTCTCTGTTGGCTTTTTCTTCTAGGGTTTCCTCCAGCTCTCTCTGGACTCGTGCTCTCTTTCAGCACCTGAATCAAGCTCTTCATGTATGTTTCAACAGGTGACTCCCAGCACAATTTCACACATCGAGAGATTGAATTCTTGAGCAGACTTGATGAAATGGAGTGTGGACAGGTGAGAGAGAGGAAGGGAAACAATCAGTGACATGAATCTGTCTCCAGCAGCTGTGTTCAGGGAGCTTGGTCTTCATGATCCCAGAATGTTGGAGAGCAGGTCAATGGAGAGGCCAGCAGCTCCTCTAGCCCCAGACTAAAGCAATGCACAGATGTTCTCCTGACCTAAAGGCAAGCACACTGCCACAGGGACTCTGCAGCAGCAGTAGATATTAGCCATGGACTGGTGAGGCACCCCTTCAGCTCCTTTGGATTCCAGGTGTGTAAGTCTGTGGGTTTAGTGAGGAAGGACACAATTTCCTTCTCTTGCTGGTGGTTCGAAAAGCCACTGTGCAGACCTAAGGAGAATTGGATTTTGCATTTAAAAAACAGGGAAGGAATTATGAGTTTTAGCATACTTTTGACCATTCTGTTCAAAATGAGTTAATTAAACTCCAGAGATGAGGAAGACCTATTGAAATGTTGGGAACATTGACCTTTTCCTTTGACTGTCACCTTATTTAAATAATTCCAGGTTTAATTAACTGACTTGGAATGAATTGATAAAGGGTTACTGTCACTTATAATTTCTCCTCTTTGAAATGCAACAGTCCTGTACAATTACTGTAGTCTCTTATAGTGACCCTAATTATTAAAGTGAATAGTTTTAAAAGTTGCTATTTTACTTTTAAATGTCTAATAATTGGCTTAGAAATATTGCTGGAAACATTTAATGGGGTAAATAATACTTAATGTATATATAAACACACATATACCTGCAATACACGATGGTCTAAAACCTTTATCTAGATCTGTCACACATGATGGTCTAAAACCTTTATCTAGACCTGTCACTCTTAAAATTTAGGATTTTTGTTGAAGTTGTACATAAATATGCAGAAGAGATGTTGGCCTTTTGGAATTTTAGTAGCACTTCATAAAGATGGAGAAGTCCCAGCTTCTCCATCTAGGTTCCTAGCTTGAGACCTTGTCAGTTGAGAAATGCCTTTAAAATACTTAAGAAAGCAATTCAGATATGTTGATCAAAATAGTCCATAGGTTGAAGTTACAACTTTATCTGAAAAAACAAATGTTGTTCTTTTCAACATTCAACATTCTGTTTCTTTGTCATTTTAATTTATGCACAGTAATCTTTAGCTGGTAAGCCAGGGGATGACAAAGAAAAATTCATTACCCTTGAGAAGTGGTGGAATATCTTTCCAGTACCAATAAATGATGCAGCCTCGGGGTATTGTGCACTGACTGGCACAGTTCTGCTGGCAAAGACCTCTAGGGTAGTATTGGCAGCACGACTGCCCATATTCCAGTTTGATGTAGTTCACTTTTTTAATGAAAGACTAAAATGCTGTTAAGCTGAGTTCAGTGGTACAAATAATATTCACAGGCCAACTGTTCCCAGGTAGTCCTGGTACTGTGCACTGCCAAAGAAACTTTAATGTAGACTTGGCCTAAGGTACCAAAATAAAACATACATCATTAAGTCATATGCTACTGCAATCCACACTAGAAGCTCTCTAGTCTTTGTCGGAATCTCTGAGGTCAAGCAGTATAGTAATTTGTGGGTCATAGATACACCACTGCAAAAGATGTGTCCAGCAGCAAAACATGAGAAGGATCGCAAACATGTAGCCACTCTTAAAGCTGGTTGGTCCATCCAGGGTGGTATTCTGTGGCCGTGTGTGAAACGGGATGGCACACACCTCATACTTATGGTAGACATATCATTGGAGTGCCTGTCAGCTCAGAGGCACTCAAGCTAGCAGAAATGGTTCTTATGCATGTGTGAGTAATTTATGGAAAGCCACATCTGAATGTGTCAAATCTATTGCATTTTTACAGAGTACACTGCTAGTGCAGAGCCACAAACTGGGCTCTTTTAGTGCACATTCAGTAAAAAGCTGTCTAAATATTTTCTGTGATTTGTCTATGCTGATTAAAAACCCCCCAAAAAACAAAAAAGGGGCTCCCCCCTGCCCTAAAGCCAAGTGGCATGAGCTGGACATCACTCATAGTGCTGAGAGCTAGATATTAGATCAGAATGTAACTCAAAGAGTTCACTGATAGCACCCTCTAGAGCTAATGGCTATGGCCACATTATACCTATCTGTGTTTTCCCTTGGTTTTACATGCTGCCCCTTGGGCCATAAAGCAGAATATTTTGGTTTTGTCTTGATTTCTAGATAAATTATTTCCAAAATTGTGGTTTGAAGAGAAGTAGTTTGAGTAGTTAAAAATGTCCCTGGGAAGCAGACAGCTAAACTAGACAATTACTGGGAAGTGACACTTAAGCTGTGTGGTCAGGTAGAGCAGAGTGCCCCCAACCCTCTGTTCCTGAGGCCTCTTTTATTTAGCTGTACTGGCAAAGTTTATCAGCACAGTAATCAAGATTTGAAAAACAAAAGAAGCAATTCTCTCTTTCTTTCACTCTCTTGCTAGCTTTGAATATACATATATGACAGTGTGTGTGTACATGTTTGTAACTATGTTGTATGCTATTTATAAGGAATAACATCTATGTGCATGCTACTGTGTGTGTAAGTGTTGATGTATGTGCATGCACACGTGTGTAAATTGCTAGATTATTTTGAACTGTCAAATAAAGGTGCTTGTGTTTATTATTCATGACTCAGAAAGGCAAAGAAATAGCCTAAGGAAGAGCAAAGAGAAATGCAGAGCTTACAGAAAACACATCTCAATTTTATAGATGGGGATTTCAAAACATGCTACTTTCTTTATAGTAGATCCATATCATGAACCATCAATTACAATAGTCAGGAAAGTGATACTGCAGCTTAATGACATAGCACATTATTATCTGACCTAAAGAGCTGTGAGACATAACCTCCATCAAACCTGCTATTATTATCACTTTGTACTTTCTGATCGTGTGGAATGGATTCTCTGCCTCCTTGTATATCTTGAAGGGATTCATTTGTAATTTTCTGGTGTCATTTGCTGTACCTCATCATTTGCCTCATGAAAGAAAACAGAAAACCAACTTCATTAAACAGTAAATAAAGCCCAGGATGAAGACAAAACATCTGGGATGGATGATAATTAGTTTCTTGGTGCAAATTAATGTTTTGAAAGAATGGCTTGATAGTTATGTTTTGGGTTGTAGGGTTTTTTTCCTTTCTCTCTAATATTTTTCTGAATTTGAATAATGATGGGGTTTGAGGTTATTAGAACTTCATTCTGCATCTTTGGACTGTGTTGCAAGTAATAATATTTTTTTTTTCCTGCAATGCTTACCATGTTTGTTTGCAACACATCACAGAATGTCTTTGTGCACAATACAAATTAAGTTCTGATCATGACAGGAATTTATGACTGTCAAAATGAGATATAGTTGCCTAAATATAGGTTTTCAATGATATACTATGTACACAGAGTGAGGCACCTTCCTTGACCCTCCACACAGTCTTGTGGATCCTGTGTAAAATGAGAAAAGTAAAGATTCATCTCCAATGCAATGGTGTAAAATGTTAATCTACAGTTTTAATGTACAAAGCTCCAACTGACTTGGAACAAAAGGAGCTATTCTGGACAGTGAGATCAGCTCCCTCACTGAAGTCTGAATCCAAAGAGAAGACCCTCTGTCTACATCTTCATTTGAAAGTCCACCTGAGCTATCCAGTACCATGGGAGATCAGCTGCAGTATGAGTTGATAGCCAGGCTGCATAGGTTGATTGTAGATGGGCACCAAGAGTAAGGAAGACAGAAGTTAATTCTGCTGTGAAAATGCATTCACAACTGGCCAGTGCTGCATCCTCTTCAGAAGGAGACTATTCATTCCCGTGTCCTTGACTCCAGAGTCAGATCTCCTCATCTGCTCTGTGTCTATTCCCTCTGGCCGAAGGAAAGTAAGTTATTTCTGGATTTTCAGCTTTATTTTATGAATAAAAGCTTCCTTGGTGTGAATCGAGGTGTTCAAAGGCACGGCATCAGGCAAAAGGCTGCAGAAAAGCACAGTATCTGGTGCAGTTGCACTGCTGTTAGAGCTGCATGAAACTTCATTTCTTGAGCTTGACAGAAAAAAAAAGAGTAATTTAAAATATATTTTTGTGTCTGTAGTGTATGAAGTTTATATATATTTAATTTTAATTTTTTTTTGTGGCCAGAGGAAGCCCTCTGCTGCAGTAGTTTTCCTCAAACTAAAATAGTCCATGCATCTCTAAATAAAGGGACTGGATAATTTTAAGGAAGATCTTCACTCTCAACTGTTTCTTGGACTGAAACAGTACTGCCAGCAGGAGATAAGATTCCCAACAGATTCCTGGTGACCTGGCCTTATTAACCGAATTGTAAAATACCGTGATGGGGGAAAAGAGTCTTTCCTGCAGAGTGCAGAGGCACTTCTATTCTGCTGGCTAATTAGTCATTCACCAGGGAGGAGCTGAGGCACCCAGCCTTCCTCACAGGCGCACCAAGAATTAGTCTGATAGGTTCATTCTTATTCTTTCAGATCTCTCAGTCAAACTGTTGGATAACAGGTTAAGTACATACTCCCTCTGCAAAACTTTTTTGCTGAGTTTTAACTCATCATTTTAAAAGGATATGAATGATGTTTTTTCCATTCTTTAACCAGTACACAGATAGCAGGTTCCCTAGACTATAAAAAGAAGTAATTTTAACTTCTATTTCATTTCATTAGTAGATGATGATGATGATGATGATTTTACTAGACCACCACTATTAATGTAATTATTACTATTGTGTTTTATACCAACTGGATAACTGAATTCCATTTCAGGAATAAGCACCTGAAGAATAGCACAAGGTCAAAAGCTTTCCAATGAACTTTAATACTGTCATATAATTGTTCCCTATTTTGTGATCTTCTTTTTCCAATTCTTTACAAAAGAACTATCAGTAATTGATATGTTCACATTTGCAGCTTGTTTATGTAAGCCATAACTTCTATAGAAGTCTCTGAATAACCTTATATAATTTTAATATGTCTGATCTTCAGCCAAAAATCCTTTTTTGATGGTGATCTCTGTACTCCTGTTCAAGCTGAACAAATGACTGACAAGACTTTTTTCCTCTTGGACAACTCATATTCCACTTGTATCCCACAAGAACTGGAGTGACTGCCCTGCATTCTGTCAGGAAGAGGAATTTTTCCACAGTTTTTTGGCTCTGGAATGCGCAGGGTCGCACAGCAGCATCTGTGTGTGTGCATAAGGCAGTACACAGAACTAGTTAAACTGGATGACTCTGTGGGGCTTAGGAGATCAATTGCCATTTTCATTTGGGACAGCACTTGAAATCCTAATGAGAACAACACTTGTAATTAGGACTCTACAAAATCCTCTAAAATAATCACTTAAATTTAAAATGTAAATGTGGCTGTAATTAATTAGTCTATTTAGAATAAAGCTTTCTAATTAACAAATGTAAATTGGGAATTTTTTGTAGATTTCATAAGGACAAAAGTGTTTCTCATGGGAACTGAAAGGAGATGTGTTTCCGTCTGAATGCATATTAAACCCTTGTGGCTCACACCTCTGCACAAGCCTGTGGCTGTAAGAGGACTGCCTGTGATAGGATCATATTAACACCTGAGCCACTGAGATTTTTTTAAGACTTGTGATATGAAACATTTCTTCTTTAAATAAGAATGTTTTAAACTAAGGGTTATGTTTCTCAAAGATGAGAAACTGAATTCTAATCTGTAAGGATGACTGGCCACCAGTTCCCTACTGAAGATAGTGACTAATTTTGGAAGTTTAAAAAAAAAATCATCAGGAAATTTAAAATCTGATTTCATTTCACATCAGGATAATACAAAGAAAAGAGCCAAAAAACCTAGAGGGATTTTGGTACTTACTGCATGACAGAACCCTGAAAGTTTACTTAGAGTTTAATAAATTCTCATTTCTTTTTCTATTCTATTATATTTAAATTCTTTCATGATATTTCATTGATACTGAATTAATGGTTACCCTGTTTCATTCCAGCACAGGCAGGAGAATTGAATGGCTGATAAATCAGGTAAATTATGTGTAACTCCACACTGCCATGGCATTAGGTACTTTCAGGCTGCACTAGGTTTCCACAGGCAGTGGAGCAGTCAATACAGTCTATGCTCATCTTCATATGAGCTGCTGAATGGCTTTCCAGATCCTTCTGACTGTGACTTGGTCCCAGCTGACTCCAATAAGAGCTCAGATACCCATCTCTCCTTGAACACATGCCTTGGAGTGCCTAGATGTGTCTAAATGTAGATGTCAAGATCTGCAGCTGCGTCCCGATGTCTGACTGTCCATGAAATAATGTCAACATGAAAAAGAGATAAAGCCCAAAATCTCCAAACTGAAATAGATCCGAAGTATTCTCCTCCTGCAGTTTTTAGCATCAATATGAGTGCTTTGTTGCTGCATCTGTTTATGCTGAAACAACATAAGAAAAAAAGAGGGGGACGAGGAGGACAGGGAGAGGGAGGGAGAGAGGGAAGAAAGAAGGAAAGAAACAGAGAAAGAGAGAATGCCAACACAATTTTTCTAACATGTATGATGAGTATCCACTATCTATAATGATGATATTGTTTTGGTGTAGTTTCTATGTGTCCTTTAATAAATAACTTTCTCTGTTTATTTGAGTTAGGCAGAAAACTGCCTTTCAGAAAGGGATGATTCCCAGTTGTTACTCTCCAGAACCAAATCAAAACAGTCCTATTGAGATAATGGTACACCTCCCATTATCATTACCCTTGGTTCTAACATGCCAACCCACTAATTAATACATACCTTTTAGAGCTGTATTTGTCACAAATTAGTGTTTTAAGGTCACTCCTCAAATCATGGTGCGGCCTGGGGGGCGGAGGGGATAATACACCACCACATCATCTTACTAGTGATTCCAGTACAAAACAAACAGATACACATCAGTTAGAAAGAGATCAAAAAAGGCAAACAAAATAATCGTGCATAGATGAAAATTCATTTAAGTTTGAATGTGCGCTTCAGTTTAACTCTCTGATGCAGACGGACATTTTTTGCTTTTCTCATGCAATAGGAACATTCTGTGGCATTTCTGATGTTGTCCAACAGTACAGCCTGTTTCCTTGTGACTGACTGCTATTGCAGGGGTCTTGCATTAATTTTTTAAAAATAAGTCACAACACAGAAAATATTACTCTTTTTCAATATTGCCTAATTGTGACTCAAGCAGTATAAGAAATTTAGATTCTTGAACATGTCCAAAGTATGATTGTGATATGTTCTGCAAACCTCAAAAATTCCCATGTGAAAAGCAAAGATTAATTGTACAGTATTTACACCTTTTCATTGATAACTAACACCATAAAACTGTACAAATTGCAATTTGTTTCTTTTTCCCACAATCCCTTTGGCTTTTAAGGGATGTTCCTCAATTAGTTGAACTGTGTTTCCTCTTGCTTGCTAAGCACTTTTGGTCAAACAAGGAATGGCAGAGGTCCACAATTAGATCAAAAGATCAATCCTAATGTACCATTTTCTCCTCACCCTCCTGCTTTAATAAAGTGGCGGCAGTTCTCCAGGGGACAACTCAAAATTCGAGTACTGATATTTCTAAATTAGCTGACTCTGTGACCTTGCTAGTAATTGCGTTAGTTTATCAATGTTCAACACAATTTATTACTCTCCAATATGTACCAAAACGTTTATCTCTCAACACTAACAATATTAAAAACCTAAACAATCTGTTGAGGAACAAAGGAGTATTCAATAAGAAAGATGCATAATAAACTGGAAAAGACTACACTGATGGGTAAGAGGATTAATCTAGGAAGTAGCCATAAGTGAAATAAGGAAAGAATGTTTATGTGGTATTACATTTAGGGCACTTTTAAAATCTGTAAATAGCAGGTAACTTTAAAAAACCCTTTATTTTTGTTCCGTTCATCCTGTCTCTCTGGTTGTTTTTTTTTCTTTCTTTTAAAACCAGGAATGAGGTACTGATTTTTTATAACACTGAGCATATTACCCAGGCTCCAGTGAGAAAAATGAAGACTGATAAAACCTTATCTAAGCATTTAAAAGTCATTTGGACACATTGATCAAAACTCACTCTGAAATTAAACATATTAAATTTAGATGGAGGAAAAAAGGCATTAAGTTGATGGAACCCAATTTTTGTATGAAGCAAACAAATGGCATCATTTCACCAACCTTCTCATCTTGATCACACTGCTATGCATTATTTAAAATATGCACTTGATTTGGGTAGTTAATAAGCTATCTGTAAACTTGGAGTAAATTTGATCGCGGGCAGTGCTCTGCTAGTTCCTACAGAAGGATTATTGATTTGTTTTTACTTCTGTGAGATGTCAGTTTGTGGCATTGTGCCACCAACCATGAATCAGTGTAACTATCTCTGCTCATGGTGAGATAAGAACGATAAAGAGCAGAAATGCACAGAGTATGTGCAATCTTTTAAATTATCCCATTTACTTAGAGCTGTCAGGAGCTCAGCACTTCTCTTTGCCAGCAGCAGACAGACACAATTCTGCTGTTGTGGGTGTTGAATCTTGTCTCCTTTGTGGGTTTCAACTGAACCCCCAATTCAAATGGAAGAAAACAACTAAAATGTATGCTAATCCACAAGTTAAAACAGTGAAAATGACCAATGTTATGCTTTAATTTCTTCTGTAGAGAAATACTGATCAAATCTGCTAAAAATGTAGAATCATAAAATCATACTTGTAAGCTTCTGCATTCCTCTACAAATCAGTAATCTTAATTTGCTTTAATAAAATCAGTGCTGTGTCCTTTTTGTATTCTTTGGGACTACACCTAATTTAGAAGAGGTGTGGAGCAGCAGGAAAAATGGTTGCGAATGACCCACCTGTAGTAACAGCCACACTGACCTTTTTGTGGTTGGAGTTGACTTTGGAATGGTTCTGTTTTCATTCTGCAGGTTGCCCACCTCAGCTGTTAAAGGATGTAAGGTGGTTCCTGAAGAGCATCTCCTTCTGAAATGATGTGGTTCCCTGCAGTCGCACCACAGTGTGAATCAAGACAGCAGGTGAGGATGACCAGGGAGTTCACTTCAGCAGTACATTCCTGTTCTGACATGAAACAGGGTAAAATAGGTGAGCTTGCTAAATACTGCCACGGAATTCTTAAAATCCCTTTGAATTAAATAGTTAACCACATACCACCTAATCTTCATAAAGAACAAAGGTGTTGGGTGGTTTTTTTGCAACCTTCCTAATACTTTCACAGAAAAACCATAGTCTGAAAAATGTTTTAAAAGTGGTATTCTATTCTATTCTATTATTCATCTATTTATTACCAGATTGAAGAGGAGAGTCTTAGAACAAGAGTAAAGCTTCTCCAATATGATTTTGTACTTCCCCTTTCCTGAAGGAAATTGCAAAGAGAAGAGAGTGTTATGAGGAACAGTGGTGGGCATATACCCCAGTTTTGCTGTGTTGCTGTCAGCTCAGAGAGATCTGAATCCACATTTAATAAAAAGCAAAATCAGTTGTAATGGCACAGAACAAATTTGTATGGTGAAATTAACATCAGCTGACTTAAGGTTTCTAACATGGGTGGCATAATCTAAACCCCAGAGGTGCACACTTTCCTTCTTGAACAGAATCTTATACAATTGGCTTAGAAGTCAATAAATAGATTTTAAACAGTGAGATGAATCCTATACTACAGGGAAGTGTAAAAACCTTCACAACACATAGTTATTCCTTCTTTCAGTGCACTGCCTCAGAGACCTTTGTGCCCATCAGTTCTTGTGCAAGAACATGTCCTTATTTCTCCATACTGTTTTAAAAAGGAATTTATTTTAAAGAGTATGGGTTTTGGACGATATAATACTTCTCTATAAATCAGATTTGCACAACTCCAAGGTGCTCCAATAAATTGTTTCATATGTGTGCTAGGGAATATTCTTACTTTTAGTCTGAACAATTTTTTTGCTCAATGTATGTATCTTATTTCTGTGAGTGAATATTATTTCTTTTCTAGAACTCTGTACTACATACAATCTTCTTCATGCATCATCTTTTTGTTTTGCATCTGGCTTAAGATCAGGCTTTTTCTCCATCCTACTTAGAGTCAGTTGGTCACATTAGGTTACTGTGACTGGATATAATAGGACATGACACATTTGAGACATATGACACATTTGAGAAATACACTGAAAGCAAATGTGTTGTGGAGTTGGATTTTTTTTTTGAGATAAAAGCCTCATGCTCTGTAATTCCAGTCTATTATTTACTTGCATTGCCATACTTTGTGATCTGGTTGGGGTTGAAAAGGACCTTGTTAAGCCTGCTGAGGTCTTTCTGGGTGTCATCCCTTCCCTCCAGAGTGTCAGCCACACCACATATTTTGGCAAAATTGATGGAAAATTTGCTGGCGGTGAACTCAATCCCACTGTCCTTGTTACTGGCAAAGATGTTACACAGAGATGGTCCCAATACCAATCCCTGGGGAATGACAGTAGTCTCTGGTCTCTGCCTGGACATAAGTCATTGGCTGCAGTCATTTAAGTGTGTGACCTCCAACCAATACCTTATCCACTGAGTGTTTCCTCCATCAAATCTATGTCTCTCCAATGTGGAGACTAGAATGTTATACAGGATAGTGTCAGATGCTTTGAACAAGTCCAGCCACCAGGACCCCAATGAGAGAACAAAAAAGGGAACGAAATCACATATCCTGCTACATATATCTCTAGTAAAGAGTGTTGTATGGGATTCACTACACCAAACTTTAGGCAATCAGATGAAGTTCTTGTGTTTCTAATCACCCCGATGTCCTTAAATAATTCCTGTCAAAGAGAGATGAATTGTCATTTTTGGAGAGCAGCTAGGACCTGGTCTACCTCTTCCTTTTAGTGATGGAACTAAATACTCTGCCTTTGTGCAAGCATTGCATAATCTTGAACAGCTTGAGAAAACCAATTCTTTTCTTCCTAAAGTGAGTTGCTGAGATGTCAGCTGAAGTCGTCTTTGAAAATAGATGTTTGTCAGGTTAAACTGCAAGCAGGGTAGTTCATGAGTACACAGTGTTTGTGTCCTGCCATGTCCTATTAACCAGTAAAATTTTAAGGGGTATGTTCAAGGTCACACAACAGCTTCATACATCTAGTTGGTTTTGATAGTGATAAGATCACTAGAAAGTATGGAAGAATCAGAGTAATTGTTAACTGGCATATATTGTTTGGGGAATTCATGAAATCTTCATCTCTGACATTTTTAAAAGCTGGCTGGACTAATGACTGTCAGGAGGGATTGAACAAAATTTCCTGTCTCTTATTAATAGTAAAATAAATTGCAGCCTGGATAACCTAAAGCTTGACTTGAGGAGTTAACATCATATTTGTGAAAGAGATTGAAAAATAAAGTAGAGCTTTGTGGATGTATGAAAGCAATTCTGTTATTCTTTTTCTGCAGAAACTGTAGCAGAAACTGTAGATAGATTTATATTACTGTACCCTTGCCCAAAGCATGGGTAACAGAGACTGATTTGTGTTACAGTGCTGAAAGCCAGCTACCTCTGCAACTAATCTGAGCATCCACATCACATAGCGTTTTTCCTGGATCTCCTTTGGGCTTCTGTGGTGTCTCACTTCTATAAATCTTGTGGGGTTTGGGTTTTAATGTAGGTGAGAGAGTATTCAGTTGCAGTTTTCAGGAGGAGTGTGAAACTGCATGCACTGGGACTATGTGGGGTGTAATATCACATGAGATATCTAAGACAGCACAATTTGCTGGAGTCATGCTGTAGGCCTGTAGGGGAAGAAAGAATCCAAACTTCTCCTCCATTCTGCAATCCATGTAGAGCAATAGATCTCTTTGATGGGAATTCAGACAAGGAACTCACACATTCTTGTATTCCTCCTTCACCTTCTGCCATCCACTGTGCAAGACTAGAAAAGGGCTGGTCATTCCTAGCAGACATTGGAGAAGACTAATTATGTTCATTGTATCCAAAATCAGCAATTTAGTCACAAATCAATAGATTTTTCAGGTGCTGTTCATCGGGAATCGCTTCCTAATCACAGTTGTTACTTCTGTTTTCTTTCTTCTGGTTCTTGTTTGCAAGAATCACTAAGTGTTTCTCCATTATGTTCCACTCACGTTAGACCTACTGGATGTGGCTCACCAAGACCTAAATGCATTTCAGGACTCACAGGTGGAATTGCTGGCTGCATGGATGGGGCCGTGGCTCTGCTCCTTTGAAGTCAGTAACAGTTTCACAGTTGACTTCACTTGAAAGAGGGCTCAAATAAAAGCTCAGTGCTTTTGAAATCCACACCCTACATATTTAAATTCCTCCACTCCTCCTTCACTAACTTGATTTTCACAATAGTTTTCCTTTTCAGTTGGGAAGACATACTTACTATGTCCATGAAACATTATAACAAAACAATTTAAAAAATAATGATGTCTGTGTTCTTTTATCACTACTACAATTTATAAATTATTTCTGCTATTGCATGAAATCTGTACTGTCTCATAATGTTATGTCTTGCCATTGGTTTATTTTGTCACTTTCCTAAGTGTGTAAATATACGTACATACATACACATATATACACACATAAATATATATATATATATATATATATATATATATCTAAAATGAGCTTCATACTTTGGAGTGCTTACTACTGAGCTATTGTAAATCAAACCAGTATAAAATCAGGATGAATCAACTACATAAGAACAATTCTTGATACACTAAAATACTAGTCCTGCAAAACTCATTCACTTGTCTTGTAGCATCTCATTGAAAGCAAGATGACATGCAGCATTCATTTTCTTATGATGTAATTAAAACTGTAATACTGCCACATTAGTGACATTAGTAATTAAAATAATAGGGGCTGAAAGCAGTGTTATTTTTTTGTGTTAATTGATAAATAGCTAAACACAGTTCAGGTACATTCACATTACTTCCTCACAAAGAAAATGTTATGTCATAGCCTGTAAGTTTGTTTTATTGGTCCCCTGAGAATCAATAAGAACAGTCTGAATATAGCCAGAGCTAAACTGCCAGGGAAATCTTATAAGTGCTCTGTGCTGCTGTCTGTTGGTCAAATTGTAGAATGAGACTGAAATAGTTGAGTTTGTGCCCATGGTGGGTACACAGGCTTTCTCCTCTTCACCATCCTAGCAGCTCATGCCCCCTGGTTAGTCTGTTTAATTTCAGATGTATCATAACAGAGGTTACAGCTGCTGCAATGTAACTGGAAAGCAATTTGGTTAATTACTTCATATATTTGCTTCTTAATACATTACTCAACACATTGTGAGTAGCTCACAATATGAGCTGAATGTAGCTCACAATGACAGCTGAACCTGTCTGGATGGTGAAGTCAAGGCAGAAGAAGTACCAGAAGGTCTTTGATGGGTTGTGGGTGGTGCGCTCACTTCAGGCTCAATGTGCCCCCAGGACTCAACCTTCTGTACTGTGCTGACATCTGGCATCTGTCACCTTAGTGGCACAGGACAGAAATTCTTTCAGTGATTTGCAAGAGATGAGCTGACAGACTCAAATTCCATTCTATTTATCTTAAAGTCTCTGTGACAAATAGAATGGTCGGCTTGAGCAGGGAGGCAGCATTGCCTTGTCCCAGACAAGGACAGAAACTCAGCTCTCATGGATGGAATCACTGAGGTCTTTGGACTGGTCCAGGCTAAAAAGGAAATGGTATAGGGTATGGCAGAGTTTCTCTAATGTAGAATTTAGCAACACTTCCCCTTCTTCAAATTAAGATGAACGTGTTTTAGAGGATTCATGGGTTCTAGGGCTTCAATGTGCTTCAAGAGCAAGCCCTGGGATTCACACATGGGAAAGTAAAAGGAAGATAAAGGGGCCCAAAGCACCAAAGATGCTGCATTTTTCAGATGGTTCTACCTCCATGTCCAGTTCACCCATTATTTTCCAGATAGTGGCTTAAAATTCAGCCTTCATGCAGGAGATTCATGCTTTTATTTTTGTAAATGTAATTGCTGGTTCAAACATTCAACATCAGGATTTGTGTTTTACTCCCTAGTCCAGTGAATTCATAGATATCTCTCTCTCTCTCCCTCCGTCTCTCTCTCTCTCTCTCTCTCTCTCTCTCTCTCTCTCTCTCTCTCTCTTTCTCTCTCTCTCTCTCTCTCTCTCTATATATATATATATATATATATGTATATTAATACAAATAACATGAGGTAGGACAATTTGAAAAGGTGAAATTGAGAGAAAATATCTGAAAATATGTCAGAACAGTGCACAGCATGCTCCCTTAGAAAGGACTAAAATCACTGCTTCTGATAGGAGGAAGAACGTGGACTTGAGTATCCCTGAAACACTGAATAGGATAGCAGCATTTCACCTCAGTTTACTTCCAAAAATGACTGATTTCATGCCTCAGCCAAATTGAGAGCTCAGGATTATGAATAAGAGATAGAAATAGATCTCTCTTTTCACCTCAGAATCAGACATAAATTTTTCAGGCCTGATGCATCCTTCTCTTCAGTAGTTCTTGACTATTTTAGTCCTCCCCCTTTTTCATACAGCAATCTTCCTCATATTCTCCCTTAAACTCATTGTATGTTGAGCAGAGTGGCCCAATTCAGTCGTACAAATATCAACTGGTGAAAAAGCCAATAGGTGCCTGCATGTTTGAGTTAGCCTCCAGTGCTACTATTTTTCAGATGGAGAGCAGGATTCACAGAAAACATTAGCAAACAAAATACTGTCTAGGAAAATCTCAAGACTTCTAGGAGGAAACTCTGCTTAGAAGGAAAAAACCTCACCCATCTCTCTGATGATCAAACTTTTTGTAAGTGGTAGCTAAACAAGAGATTTCAGATGGAGTTACAAATAATTTAATTTTTTAATGGATGTGCTATCTCAGCCACTATGCAACAAGTCTTAGAGAGACTGGAAACTCCCAGTTACTGCATCTCAGAGTGGTCCTTCTAAATCAAAAGAAATTTGGACCTAAATGTTTTGGGTTTATCAGTCTTCTGTCTCTGAATTGGGAGCATGATTGGGGGTCTTTATATTCTTATAAGGACATTGTGAGATGTAAATTCAATAATATTTGATCACTGCAGTGATGGTAAATCTGATGACAATGATAGTTCTGCCTTGAGACAAGTGTTTGAAATTTGAAAAGCAAGTTTTTAAGTGCAGTTTCACCCTGCTAGTACTTTCAGCAAAGTTTGATTCCCTTAACATGCATGCATTTACAGCTCCATGCTATTGCAGGGTGTTATGAGTAGTAGCTGTGCTCCACTCAGTAAGAGGTGGCAATTTGGCACCATAGAGTTACCTCAGAGAAGCATTGTAGACTGTAATTACTTCATGTTTGCTTTTGTGTTTTGACGCCACCAGGTGAGAGGTGTTGGTGGTGTGCACGGCGTAGTTGTCATTAAATATAACCGAGCTGAATGTTTGATGAAGTGAACAAAAGATAAAGCAAACTAGGCATGCAGTCAGACCTTCAAAAACAATCTTGATGTAAATGAGAGGCTTTGTTAGTAGATCAGCAGACTGCAGAACTGTTCAATCCCCAGTTTGCAATGAAAGCCTTTCATGCTATGCTACTGCAGCATGATAATTTTTATCCTATGGTTTTATTGCTGAAGATGTGATAGTGTGTGTGTGCATACCCATGCCGGCAAAATTTGTGTAATGAGATTAATGAAAATAACAATAAATAAGTTTTCAACATCAGGCAGCTGGTAAAAAATGAGAATTGTATCTAGAAATGCATTAAATCTACAAAAATGGATTAATTTTAGAGCATTTATTGTTATTATTTTTATTACTATTATTTTTATTTCTAAGGCTTACTAGACTTCATTCTTTCAGACAAAAACATGCATATCAGCTTTGCAGTGTGATTGCCTTATGGGCATAAAGCTTTGCATATTTACTGCCCATGAATCATACAAGTATGTGAAATCCAGTGAAGATTCAATTTTTCCTGCTAGATGCACCTCTAGCCGTTTAATTAAAATATGTATTATTAATAAAACTAGATTTAAGTCATATTTTTTACAGATATGACTGAAACATTAAGGGCAAATTGTTTGATACTTTCACAGTAATTTGCTTTTAATGTTTTGTGCCTTAATCAAGGTAATCCTGGGATAAGGTTTGTGCTGCTCGTGACTTCATGATGTTCAAGTTACCAAAAAGAGATTCAAGAGTTTTCCAAGACAAAGTCACATTTACTTACGAAATTCGCTTCAAATTTTTGCTGCAGAGGGAACCCTGCATATCAGCAAGACGCAATAAAACGTACCTATTTATAAAACTCTGCATGTTGCACAGATTGCAGTCTATTATATCAATCTTTGCTAAATAAGTGTCAGGTTATTGTTTTATTCCAACTCTTGTGAAGCTGTAGGTGTCCCAGTGCTCTGCTCACTGAATTTATCTTCCATTTGCTGGTAAATGTCCCTGGATCTCTGATGTTTGGCATGTAGATGTACTGATAGCTGTGGTGGTACTGTGCATACCTGCTGGTAAAGGATCAATAACACTCTCAGCTTCATCTTGCCCTGCCTACCATTGAATTCTACATAGCTGTGCCTGTTTGTGTCTAATGAAGTTTTGGCAGCAGCAACCTTATTAATTACTTTTAAGAAAGATTTTAATTTTTAATTCTTAACTTCCAGATTATCTCATAATCTTAATGGAAGTGTGCATAGTGGGAGATTGAGAGGATATCTTCCTTAAGAAAGGGGTAAAATGTAATCAAACAGATATCTCAATTGAGATAAAAATTGCAGATATGAAAGTCTTATGTAAATTTTCCAGTCAGAGAGGAAGCAGCAATTAAGGGAATAAAGGGAAGAATTTATATATTTTATACTAAATTTTGTCTTTTTTTGGCTGTGAAGGATCATTCTATTCTGCACAAGTCTGTTGGAATTTATGGTACATAATTTCATCACATCTTACTGAAATCACTGCACACCAGTAAGCTTCCTGAACATTACAGGTGTACATAACACTTTGACAGATGAGAAAAAATACAGGGAAATCTGTGAGATGTCTCCAGAGAGAAAATCATAGCTGTCATGAAACCAACCTCCAGAGAACTCATGAAAACTACAGGACAGCGGATTCCAATTTTATTTCAATTTAGCCCCAAATTTTGAAATTATTGGGAAAACAGAAGTAAATGTTAGCAGCAAAAACAATTTTGGAAGTCAAGAACAGAAAAATCACCTGTATTCTAAAGTGTGCCTTTGCCACACATTTATAGAAACATAGAATTTTTTGGGCTGGATGTATCCTTTAAAGACCATCTCTTCCCACTCCCTGCAATCAGCAGGGACACTCAGCTAGATCAGTTTTCTCAGTGCTACATCCAACCTGGCCTTGAAGGAAGGCCCCTGGCCTTTCAGCTGTGGGGCACCCACCACACCTCTGGATAACCTGCTCCAGTGTTTTCCTACCTGCATGGTAAAAAATTTCTTTCTTCTAACTACATCTAGAAAGTACACTTTACCTTTTTCATATACTAATATGTCTCTAATTTTCATAACTATTTTCTTTGATCATTTAAAGACTTATTTTATAACATAGCATATACCAGAAGAAAACCCAAAACCACATACTAGTATAAGAAATAAAATAATTTCAAAAAATCTTGACTCATGCCTTTTTATTAAAAGCACAAAGTTTGCTGAAGTAGCCGCTTAGTATAAAGCAGAAGAAAATGACAACTGTATTTTCTTTTTGCTTTCCTACTTGTTTTTGAACCTCAGAGGGTCTCATATTCAAACTTTTTTACACAAATGTATAATTAGGAGAACTTTTATTTTAGAAAAGGAAAATCAAGGTTACCATCTAATGACTTCTGAAACAGGGGCTTTAAGAAAGACCATCATGAGAATGACATTAACATTTTAAGACTAGCAGTGCTGGCCTGACTGGTGGATCTCTGGTAAAACATTTATTTCCATAAGTGAAAAGACAGCATACACTCTCTGTGTGGATAAAATACTATAGAATTACAGTCCCCCAAAGACAAAATGAATTCCAGAGTAACCAGTTTGATTTGTTAGTGGCAAACTGTTTTTGCTGCGGGGAGTCACTCAGTAAAAAAGCAAGACACCGTCTTGGAAATGTGAAACTGTGGTGCAAATTAATCATAATCAGATGTGGTGTTAAAGTGATCCATATTTGTCATATAACTGTGTACACTACACTGGTATATTAAAGTTACCACATTTTTGTAAAAGAATATAAAATACTTGCATGTTTTCTCAACTGACATGTTTAAAGTAACACAGAACTTGTTACATTTACATAAAACCCTGCATAAATACCATACCGACTGCATAAGTGTCGTAATATTCTTAAATATATATTCTAACATTTTTGTTCTAAATTCAGAAACATTTAATGTGTCATATCAGTTCCTATCCTTTCTGTGTTTCTGTGTTTGAATGATTAAGTTGATCTCTCATGGGTACTCAATGATGGTGAAAATTAAAATCACATGCCTAACACCTTTTGGGAAATTTTAAAATAAATTTTTCACAGACATTAATTTTAGAATTTTGTTCTCATAGAGTGTTCCAAAGCAAACCACCTTCTTAATTTTTACTTACTGACAAAAAAGTCTTTAAAATGGACTTATTTAGAGTACAGAAATAACATACTCCCCCTTCACAAATCATCCATAAAAAATCCACATTATTCTTTAAGTAGCAGTGCATAAATTCAAAATTGGATCAATTTTCAAATGTTTGTGCTGTACTTGAGGATGTTGGTTAAACTGGCGTACAAAAAAAAGTTCAATTAATTATATATGTTCCATAGAGAATCCAAACCTACTTTATGCTTGATTTGTCATTGTTTAGATTAGTGTAGAAACATCAGACCTTTGTTCCAAAGCAGTAAAAAGTTATTTTTCCTACCAAAAGTAAAGGAGTAAGACAGAAATCCATGATATCAGAAGGAACCTATGCCATTCTAATCACAACTACTAAAGATTTTTTTCTGTTGATTTCTGCACTGGTTCCAACTTAAAGTGTCCCGACAGTTCGTGTCTTTCATTGTGAAATAAATGTAAGAATTTGATCTCTTATATCAAGATATTTCCTCAGCAGTAGAACCAAAAACACCATGTTATTTTACTAAATATGAGTAAGAATTATTAATTCAGGCTACTATTTATGATTTCGGGATTTGACTTTGCCTACTGATTTAGTTACAGATTTTGAAAATTCTTTTATCTCAGAACATCTGTTTTACGATAGATCTTAGTCCTATGGTTCTGGCTTTTGACACAAGTATGATATGTGAACAATCAGATCCTACCTATCTGTTAAATTCATCATTCCCTTATCTGAAAACTTAGGCAGAAAAAATGAACATTTAAAATGTGCATTATGAGTAAAACTAGGCACACAATACATTTCACCTTTAATATGACTGTCAGGTTTAGCAGATCTGTTTAATTCTTGCTGTTTTCTCATTTATATTCCTCCACTACTAGTCTAAAGAGAAATAATGTTTGATGTTTAATTTCTTTCCTGTAGTCTTTAACCTAACTGCATGGGAAATTGTAAGTAAAAACCAGCACAGCAAAGAATAGATCAAAATACTAAAATGACTCTGAAATACTGGTGGTGAATAATGACTTCTTCTTCTCCAAATGGTGTTTAGTTTTTAATATCTGGTAATAGAGGGAGAAGGTGAGCAGCAGTTGGACAGTTAGGCAGACAGACAGCAAGTAAAATTTAGCAAAGGAAGTTTGGATTGCTCTACCTGACTACAGAGGTCTACATCCTAACAGTCCTTTCTAGATCCAGTGGGAAAAAAAGAGAGAGAGGAAAAAAAAAAGGCACTTCCAAAGTGAATTTAATTTTTCTTAAAAAGACAACTATCTTAGGTCAGATGAGCAATGCCCCAGAGTAGCTTATTCAGACACTTCTTTGTAGATGCTTATATAACAGACATGTGGAGACAGATGGAAACAATATCCTCCTTTCTCTTCATACAGGATAGAAACATCTTCATTTTATTCAATATTTTAAGTATTTTCTTTACTGTGAAAAAAGGAAAGACAGACTTTCACCACAATCATTCACATCTGGAAATACAGGAGAGAGCAGCTGCAGAGAAAATCTTTCCTGGGACAGAGAAAACTTCTCTCTCCTCCAAGGGAGGAGTGGGTGTCTCCTGTGTTTTGGGTTTTGTGCAGTAGTCCCTGCTGCTCATTCTCTTTAAGCAGTGCACTGCTGAGAGGGCAGGCTCCACCACGATGTCAGCTGGCCAGAGAGGCTGTGCCATGCGTCAAGGACTGAAGTGGTGCTGGTTGCTCGTGTTCAGTAAGCAGAAGGCATTTGCACATTGCTGGAGAGGTGTCTGCTGCTACTGATCACCCACAGGTATTGGCAGTGAGTACACAAATCAATCCACACACTATTTCTCCTTGCACAGCAAATTTTATTGCACTGCTTGTGTTTTGAACCTCTGGATGCAGTTTAAAAGTGGTTTACAACCAATTCACTACAGGGAAAACTGCTCTAATATAACATACTTCTGGTAAAATCAAAGAATGTCCACTCCAAAGATTCCTGCATAGAAAAAAACCAAACTGTTCCATCAATAGTGGAACTAATGAATGTATTTTCCATTGATTTGTTTTCTGTATGCTGTACAGCTTTCTACTGCCATAATCTTCTGCCCAGGTGACACTGACCATAATACCTTATCTGTCCCTCATACAGTGACAGCTCTAGAGTAACCTCAGATCCCCATTGTGCCCAGCCCCCTTGCCAAAGCACTCTGGGAATTGACTCATGAGTCCTGCTGGAGGAGCATAAGGTTCATCCCTCAGCTCTTTGTCTGCATTGTACATTCATGCTTGTTCACTGATCCAAAACTAAGGTACGTACTGCTCTCTGTTCCTTTGTGGGTGGATTCCTCCATTATTTCTACCTCTCCTTTCTCACTGTATGAAAACTAGCATATTAATTACGTGTTTTTACATACTTGAACTTAGATTCAAATGTCAGAGGCCATCTGAAGGACAAAGTTTAGATTAACACATAGCAGAGTGTTCTCCTGGGAGAATGGGCAGGGCATTGAGAGAATTCTGTGGGATGTCTGGTTACCACCTTTCTATCTTTTCCTACCATTCTCTTCAGCAGAGCCATTCTCTACCTGCCTCTTCCCCGTCATTGACTCAACAAGAACCATGGGCTAACAGACCGTTCAATGGTGTCCTTATGCTGAGTACAGCAATTCCAAGGAGCGGTCATCAGGGCTGTGTTCCCTTTTGTCTGTGGAGTTATCGAAGCACTATGATGTCAAGTGTGCTCATGATGAGATTCATCTGAGCAGAAGTAGATACCTGTCCCACAGATACATAAATATGAGACAGTGACCGTAGGCTTCCCACACATGGAAATAAATCAGTGTCATTATTTTTAATGTCAGCACCAAAAATTGTCTGATGTACAGAAGTCTGGGGGTACCTTTTTTATACTACTGGCTCTGAGGTGCCACTAAAAGTCACTTGCAAATTTAGATAGCAGGAATTCAATCCTGACTGTCTTCAATTCTTGTATAGGCAACCTAAACTGAGCCTGATCCCCAGGCAATATGGGTCTCATTTTCCTTTGTGGCAGGTGGTGCAGGAGAACTCTTAGGAAGAAACTTCAGGCTAATTTTTCTGACTAGTACTGGCCAGGTACCATCTCTTACCTTGAAAACACTACTGAGAAGCAGAATCACAGAATCACACAGTCATTTAGGCAGGAAGGGGGGGTCATGAGAAAATCTAGGTAAAACCCACTGCTCAAGCAGGTTCACAACGCCATCTTGCCCAGGACTATGTCTCCCCAGGTGGAGACTTCAATGTCTCTGGGAAACTTGCGTTAGTGTTTGACCACCATCACAACAAACGTGTTAGACTAACATGTATTATATTAGAAGATCTTAAATTTTAATTAATTTGGGGCCTAAAAGGAAATAAAGGAATTGTAATCTAATTTTTTATAGGTATTGCAAAAAAGCAGCAGATATCTGTCTATTATTGCCTCAAAGTTTTAAAATTTGCTGCTGAAAAGAGTAAGACATTAACAGAATTCCCTGACACAAAGAAATTCACATTGTCATTGAATTCATGGCCTTGAACATTTCCAAACTTGGGCCATCCACTTCAAAGGAGAGAAAGAGTGATAGTTCCAAGACCTTAGGTTTCCATCCAGAGCCTGGCCATGTGTGTTTCATTAGCATGTGGCTTTAACAGGTTGTTTTGGTGAAGCAGAGACAGGTGTGCCTCCTTCCTAAGGATATGTCTGGGTTTCCTGGATCCAGAGATTCCTTTTGCCACAGCTTCTGGACTGCCTGTTCTTCATGTGGCCACAATTTGCAGTGTTTCCAGGGGTAAATTATTACAAAGATGTGTCCAGCCCAGTTTTCTGCCAGTAGATGCAGGTTTAAATCTGTTACTTACTGCAAACATTGGAGCAGCTCTCACTGCTCTCATCTCTGGACCAAACAGCTTCAATCAAAGAATCCTGAACTTTTCGTTGTATTTGCTTGTGTCTGACATTTGTTGGTTTTTCATTCCTTATTGTGGCCAGGAATTACTCAAAACTGAGTTTACTTTGCACTTGTTTGTTTGTTTATAGATTAACATGGTAGAAATTCTTGTCCTATTGGAAGTGTTGATATGCAGAATTGATGACTATAAGGTTGTCTACTCTCCTGAGGTCACTGAAGAAGCATCCACACCAAGCAAGTAAGGGTTCTACAAAATCTTGGAAACTGCCCATTTCCAGAGAGCTTTGCATTCATCATAGGAGAGTTAAAAGCCTTCTCTGGTGAATGAGACCTTATATCCTGTTATGTTACTGGATATAGCATTACTTTGCAGTCCAGAGCAGGATTTACAATTTCCAGAAGACTGAATTAACTTTCCACCCATAAGAGTTCAGGGACAATTGATCATTGAACATATGGACATTCCAACATTTTGATTCTCCTTTGTTTGCCCCCACTAGGAGGCATAAACACAAATAAGAATTATGAAAAAATACTTTTCAAAGAGAAGTGCTGAAAGCAGAAAGAGTACACTGCAATAATGGAAATACATTATTTTAATGTCATTTTTAGAGTCCTCACAGAAAAACCTACACAGCTTTAAAAATAAATAAATATAAATTTGTTTTAGAAAGAGGATCTTAACTATAAAATCATCACTGTGTTATTAGAAAATGACAAATCCCCCTAGTAAATGCCCAGCTTTATATTTCTTTAATAGTTGGAACTACTGAAAAGCCTGAATTGGGTCAGAGTGCTTTTAACCTGGCTGAAAAAAATATAAAGATGGGATTGTTCAATTCTATCAATTCTTCATTTCCTATTACCAGAAATCCTGTTTGGGGGTTTCAATATATGAAAGGTAAAAAGATCACGAGGCAACACTGAAGCAGGTAAATATTGACAGATACAAAGCACATACCAGTGTCCTACTGAGACTTAAAACAACTGCCTGTGCTGCTCAGGGACCAAGTCAATCCTATGGATGGGAGCTGTCAGGGTAAAACTTTCACAGTTTTCTCATTTTTGCTGTATAAATGTGTTCCTTCTATTAGATTTCTTTATCCCTTTTAGCCTTTCTAAATGACAATTAACTCTGCCTACCCTATCAATAGTAGGTAATTTATTTGTTTTTACAGCTGAGCCTGACTGCCATTGATTTTATTGGAGTAATTTGCTGGAAATGATTTTTTAATGTTAGATTTATTACAGAGGCACTTCATTGTCCGATAAATGAAGTAAATTGTATTTTAAAAGTAGCAAAATTAAAGAACCACTGAAATTTGAATGAGTTTTTTACAAGCGTATTAGCTCAAAAGATCCCTTATTCATCTCTTGTATGGACCCCAGTTCGCACACAAGAGATTTTATTCTGGCCTTGTGTGGGCTCCCAAAAGCACAAACCTAAACCACACCAGAGCAGACCTGGGTGCAGTAGTGACTCAGAGAGGGATTGTGCCCTCCCTGCTCGCTCCAACTGGTACTATGTGAATTCATCCAGTTCAATTGGACTGATACTCACTGCAAAGAAAGATATAGAAAATGAGCCTCCTAATTTATTGATGTATTTCTCCCTTTACTGGATGTCTTCCTCAGTTTTCAAACCTCTTGCTTACTCTGTTGTAACCAGCTGCAGTTGAGAGTAGGATTTGTGGCTTGTTCACCTTTTAGATCTGCTCTCTGTAGAGTTTCAATTGCTGTGCATAGAGATGCTGCAATCCATCCTGGAGAATAGTAAATTACAGATTATCACCTCTGCCTCTCGGTGTAGTTTACAGTAAGATTTTTAGCTGAATGTGACATAAGCTTCCATTGTATTTAGAGTGAAACAAAAGGATTTGTTATGTTGTGTGCACTTCATTTTTTGGGCCTTTTTGTGTACTGAAAGACTGGCTGCACTATGCTGAGCTAAGCAAAGGACATCGTCCAGAAATCCTTCTGAGGGACAGCCTCTCTGCGCTGTCCCAATGAAGAGCTCTGCCTTCAAGACATGATTGCAGCCCTACAGGATGGACAATGGTGCTGAGCAGTATTGGCACATCCTGCACTCCAGCCTAACACCTCCCTCCCACTCCCATCATTGCCTTGTGGGACTAACACAGGACATTTGTTGCCACCATATCATTCATGTCACTTAGTAAAACTGGTGTACACATAGCTTTTATCTGCCTTTTTTTAATAAATTGCAAGCTCTTTAGCACATGGGTTGTCTGCTAATATGTACCTGAGCAGTGTTTAAAATGCTGGACACAAGAAGTGAAGTGGACACAAAAGGTGAAGATACCTTCCAATTCTTTGTGTGTGCACTACTAGGATATAACATTATTATAAATAAAATAAATAATAATACTATTGTAAGAATGGCTGCAATTATAATGATTTGCATGAACAAGAAAGGCGTCCCTTTTCTAAATTTGCACATTTTTGTTTATTTGCAAGTTGATTTTACATTTCTGAAGGCAGATTGCAAAAGTCAGTCTTGTAAAAGCTGTGTTTAGAAAACTAAATAAAAATATCACGTCAGCATTCACAGTGCCAGTTATTCAGATATGGTCCTGAGTGCTCTAAATAATAATTTTTTGCAGTATTCAAAGATGCCATTTAGAGTTTAAATGTTTTCTTGATCAGGTGCCTCTGAGTCCTTTATGTGGCCCTTCAAAAGAGCGAGTCCTCTTAGTACCCCACTACAGCTTTTTTATTCACCTGGCTCCCAAGCCAGCGTAATTCCCCTCAAACAGAAAACTGATGTCCATGTTTTTACAGACAGAAGTTGAATCTGAGCAGGCTGGACCTGAGGGAAATGCCAGCACTAGTGAGAGCTGGTTGTTTCTCTGCACTTCTACAAAGGATCATGTGAAAAATCAAATCTCACATTTCATTTGAGAATAAGGGATTCAAATCTCTGATATTTTCAATTTGAGCAAGGACTGTGAAACATCATCCCAATTGAGTGCGTAAACCATTGGAGTCACAAACCTCTTGTTGATCTGAGAAAGGAGAAACAGTTGGTTTTTTAGGTGTTGTGGTGCTCTGATCTGTAAATCACTGATGGAGTTCCTGACCTCCACATTCTCCTTTGCACTTCTTCCAGGTTAGATTGGACATCTTTCTGCTCATTTTTCTTCTGAGGATCCTTGATGTGAGTCTCTAACTGCCCACCTGTCTGGATGATGCATAAAAGTAAACTTATTTCTGAGTGACTTGCTGCTCTACCAATGCATCTGGAAGAATTGTGTGGTCAGTACTTTTGTAAATAAGGTGACTCTAACACTGAATCTGACTTGACCCTAACTTTTGGCGTCTAGATAGATGCCAAAAGTTATTTTTAAACAGAAAATAAATATAGATAGGATTATTTTTAGGTTTTGCAGGTATTCATTAAAAGAAAAAAACAAAGCAAAACTGTAAGGACTACCTGCACAATAGGCAGGCCTTTTTGCCATTTAAACAGCATTTGAAGCAACTTCCACGAAATGCATGAGAGTGGTCTCACTTTATGTCATACTATGCCTTTTTTTGAATATCAAACCAGTATTAAAAATATGAAACCATGAAAATATTTTAATACAGAACCTAGAGTGCTTTCTTTTTAAATTTCCTAGCTTGTTTCCTGCATCTGGTTCTGTCACTATTATTGATATAAGGAATCCATCAACATATTTTTATGGATGATTAAGAAAGGCTGACCTTTCCTTTGCAGGTACAAATAGGTAGTTCTTCAGAGGCTGTAAATGAATGACAAGATAATTCTATCCATTTAATATTGAAGTGATGTTGATAGTATCATTCTTCTCATGTTTGAAACGGGGAAGTATAGAGACCTTTCTCCCTCACTCTGTTCTGCTTTATGTGATGGATTTTCTCTCTGACTAATCGCTGTCACATTAACCTGCACTATTTCATCCTTCAGAGCTGTCAAGATAATGACGATAATCGAAGTGGCTCATTGTAGGTAAAGGAAATTATATGAGCAAAGTAATATCATAAAACAGTGTTTAAATATTTTAATTTCATTTGTCAGGGCTGCCCCAACACTTCATTACACATATAACCATCTCTCATCAGTGGAATTAGTGCATTATTCATTACTGTTAATTATTTTCACATAATGGCTGCCCTGATATATTTAACCTCCACATTATATCTCAGATAATGGGCCTGTAAAATTGAATTGTGTGAAGAGCGGAGTTCTAAAGCTCATTTGCAGAACATCAAAGAACAAAGAAGAGGAAAAGAATTCTAAATGGGACATTTCACCCAGCTGGGGCCAAACATTTGTTTCTGTCTGATTTGCATACGGAAAATAGGTGGTTCAGAAGTGGTTTAACATTGTACATGCTGTCTGCTCCTATTACATAGCCAATTAGAATTTGTTAATGTCCTAAGTGTTTGAGACAACTTGCAAGCCAATCTATTGTCTGATGAACATTGGCAATGAGCTGGAAAGTTAACAGAAAAAAGTAGACCTTCCTGAAGGACAGACCACAAAATCACATGGCATATTAAGGTGTCACCTACACCACAGGTTAATGCTTCTTTTGACAAAGGTCTGTATTATAGAAATACATTATGAAAAAGTGCTGCTCAGGACCGAGAAAACCCAAGCCTGAGGAATTCCAGCAGTACTCTAGTAACTACTTGGTTTTCCCTGGGACAAATTCTCTGTTGCTGCCTCTCATGTAGGGTGTGGAAAAGGGTGAGGAGGAGAACGCAGCATTCTGAACAAGATGAAGGGATCTGCACTGAGTGCAGAAAGCTGGGCCAGCAGCCCTGATGGACTCGGCACCACACAGCACACAAGAAACCACCAGTTATCACCAGCCTGCCCAGTGGGGCTTAGTGATGCTGAGGTTGATGTGTCTGCATTGCTCTTTCAGAGGATGGGAAATTCCAAACTCCTTTCCCTTGCTTTACCACATGCCTTGAATATACACCCCAACAAAACAAAGTCAGTACAGGTCGGAGACTTTGCATAATTTAGCATTTGAGGAACCAGCTGAATCACTAGAAGTAATTTCAGCTCTAAGTTGCAATTTAGAGGACACAGCTTGTCCACTCTAACTGCATGGATTTAACTCAATTGTTGTATTTTTTTCTCATTTAGAGCCTTATACCTATTTTCTTCTCGTTTAGAGGCTTATACATTATTCACAGATTTCAATGGACCTGAGAAGGCATTGAAATCAAACACTTTATAAAGAGAACATTTATCAACAGTTTAACGTGTTGTAAGGCTAAGGTCAGTTCAGAAAAAAATTACTTTTTAAGCAGAAAATAAATTGGAATTTTCTTCAAACTTTAGTCCCAGAGTGTTTGTGAAGTTTTCTGTTAAGTTCCCACACAGCTATATGAAGCAGTCTTTTGCTTTCTGCAAAACTTCAAGAGAATAGCTCTTCTGAAATTAATGTGTAAAATATACCTTTGCTCTGTTTCATGTCTATAGTAAATTTTATACATCAAAAAATTATTTCAGACCTATTTCTTGGCTGTTACAGAATAACTTATGGCTGATGATAGGACTATGATCTCAGAGGTAACTCAGCAAATCAGAAGTCAGAAAATGTTTAATGAATAACAACACAATTCACTTGAGGTCATTAACATACTTTAGTCTCATTGGCCAAAAAGTCATAATTCACAGGAATGACAAATGTCTTTTTGCTAAGTGGCAGTAGGTTTTTGGCCATATCATTAAATATTCATACAACATATACATAAATCTTCCTCCACTTGGCATCATCTGGGATTCATTTGGAAGAGACCCATTTATTTCACTTCATAATGTTTCAAGTTTGTTGCAGGCTTTAGCCTCAGCCTCCAAACTCTAGATCCAGTCTTGTTAGAAAGGAAAACAAGCATGATCCCTTCTAAGGAGGGAAAATCCTCTCTTCTTATTCTGTCCATTCTCAGACTATGATTTTTTTACGGATTCATATATAGTCTCTTATACATCACACAAAATGTGTGAAAAAAAAAAACAAAACAAAACTGCTGATGTTATCAGCTTTCTAAACCATTTATTTTTCAAACAATATTTTCAGGGTACCATGGAATATGGATAAATAGAGAGATTAGAGAGATCCCTACATTAATCAAGTAATTTCTCCATATCTAAATACACTGTATGGACTTGGGTCAAAGACATGAGAAATATTCAGTCTTTCCTCAAACATTTGGGTATTTTCAAATAGGAATAGACTGACAGGAGTGGTCTGTCTTTCTGTCTAATCAGATTTTTTTTCTCTCCTGAAGCAGCTTCTACTAGGGGGGTAAGCTCATCTTCCATCTGAATTTCACTGCAATAAAAATCTCAAAGTCAAAGCTCTCTGTTCAGATGAACTTTTCTCCATGTCCCCCATATGCTGTTCTGGTGAGACAGAAATATGAATCTTATCAAAGATGCATATTTTAATAGGAGGACCTTGGCTTATTCTGCTATTTTCTTTTGACTGGGAAACAAATAAAACCAACAAAAAACAATAAACAAAGGCTGGATGAGGAAATCCAAGAAATTCCTCAAAAATTGGAGGACACCTCAAGAACTACAAGTCAACAGAATAAAAATAACCTGTGATTTTACCTACAGTGATTTTATATACTGCATACTCATCCTATATCATGTATTCGTCTCCTCAATGATGTAATGGAGAGCCAAGAAAGTAAGAAACTGAGTTTTTCCTCTATAGCAAAATGGGCATAAACCAGTGGATGAAAAATTATGGTATCAAGAAATCCCTTTAGACTTTCTGATGTGGTACAAAATGCCAGACTCAAGAAGGGTTGCTGACATGTCTTGGGTAAAGCCTGGTGGTCTCAGCATTTTTAAAAGTGAGATAATCTTCTTCTCTGGAGGTTGAGGTACTCGAAAATTTTACATCATTGAAGGAAATACATGCATGGGAAACATCACAACTGATGGCAATAATTAAACCTACAATAGTATTTTTCTTATGATAAATATTGATGTATATGGACAGACAAGCACACACAAAATCAGGTAGTTGTTTCTGTTAAATTGTCTTGAAACTGAGTTACTAATTGAGTAGAAGTGAGACTAAAATTTAAGGAAACAGAATTTCGGTTGTAGTCAAGGGTATACTTCCTACCAATTAATGCTGTTGAAGAATGACTGTTTCAAAATCTGTCAAAGGTTTCAATATCATAGTAGATACTAAGAAAGACCTCTGTCTACTGAGTCTCAGCTCCATAACTAATGGAGTTTTTCCATGTTGGCAGTCTCAGGTATGACTCAATTCCTGTTATAATGTGAGCTAACATTATTTCAGAAATATACTTAACCTAAAACATGCTCTTCACAAGAAAGATATGCTGTTTTACAGTGGAATTGCGCTCTGAATGAAGTTAGACGTCCTAAACATTTTGAAAGCATGAATCAGCTTGTATTTTCAGAATATTAATGGTATATCTGAATACATCCTGCACCAAAAAAAAAAAAAAAAAAAGAAAAAAAGAAACTATTGCATAGACTTCTATTATTATTTCTATGAAACTGTTGCAGATGTTAGATCCTTTGAAAATTTGCAGGATACCTCAAAACCTTTTGTAAAAGGTCTCTAGGAAGCAGCTGCCAGTGTAAGTTTAAAAGCAAAGTCTAGAGTTGCATTTGAGAGGTGATGAAATACGTCACTTCTTGCAGTAGAGATTTTTAATTAGTTTTGAGTAAAACACATTTTTTTCCAAGATGAAGAACATAAAATCCTAGATACTCTTTCCAGTCTTTGTCTATAGTTATATCCACTCAATCATTTTCTCATACATTGCAAAATGTTTTGCAAATGCCTCATTTTCTGTGATGGATTAGTGTTAGAACACATGTGTGAAAAATTGAATGCACAGATTTTAAAATCAGCTATACTATATAGGCTACCAGTGAAACTACCCAGCAGAAGGGCATGAAGACAGGAAATAGTTGTGTCAGAGGTGAACAGAATCTCAAGATTCTGTGGCCGTATGACAACAGCACTTTGCTGCTAGAGGTCAAATCCTTCTTCTTGCATTGCAGAATCAGCAGGGAAAATGCATAAACAGCACTGGGAGAAGGTAAAGATGATCTTCAGACATATCTAAGGAAGCAAATGCCAGAATCAGGCTTCCTCTAGATGTTTTTCTCTTCTATGCACACCTATTTGCACAGGATCTCAGCTTCCATGGGTAGAGGTCCCAGCAGATCCCACAAGGGGTCTTGCCTTTGAACTGTGCATCATCACTCAGGCCCCACATGTCATCTGCAGTTCTGAACCTTCTCCTAAATTCTGTCATCGTGTTTAGTCATGGAAAAAGAAGCAGCACTCTGAGTATGGTTTGGTTTGCTGAGTATTGTGCAAATAAAAGATCCAGAATTACCTGTTCTGTTTTGAGAGGGGGACAGAAGTTTGAATGTGGTCCAACCTGTACCAGAATGCAGAATTATATATGGAATGAGACAAAAAGAAAAGGAAAGGAATGCTTTTTGGACAATTTCCACAAACACCTCTCCCAGTCTATTCAACTTACAGGAATGGAGGCACCTTGCTTAGGTGCTCTGAATTTCCAGGCTGTGCGTAACCTGTGTTAGATGTTTCTACCAGTCAATGTGCATCCTGTCACAAAACCAAGATTTCTAAAATTGGCATAAATTTGTGTCTGCTCATTGCTAATAATTCTGACCAGATTTATTCCTTAGAAGAATTTAGATGGTTCTTCAACCTTTATGTTTCAGCAGCATGAGGACCATCCGGACTATAGATCTTGCAACCGAGTCGAAAGAAATCTATCACTCCCATCTGTGTTCTAAACAAAGACTGTCAGAAAAGGAAAATTGTGGAGAACTTCACGTGAGATACCTTGAAAACTGGAAAAATGGAAACTTCAGGGGATGGCTGTACTTTGAAAACTGAAGAATAAAAACTTGAGAGGTTTAGAGACAGTAGTGAACTTGCAATCTCTAAATGTTATCTGGAACACAATCCCCCACCCCCCCTTTAAATTATAATTTAAAGAGCCTGGTAGAAACATTCTTAAAATTACACTTTTTTCTCCAAATGAAACCTAGCAATTTTATTGTCTTCCCACATTTCTATTGCAAGGGAAAATTTGTAAGAGAAAATTTGCTTCATGGAAGGATTCAGATTTCATATAGTTCACATATCTTTTTAAACAAGAGGATCTATATTATCCAAGATAAGGCATGTACTGTGCCCTCCTTAGGTACATGTACACTCTTCCTGATACATGCACATCCTCCTAACTGCCCAGACAAAACATGTCCTAAGGCTACCTCCTCAGACAGCAAGGTACTTGCTGACAGCTCTGGGCTTTGAGACAAATTAAAATAAGCCAATTTTTCAGTCTGAAGGTCTAATAAAGCTTCTGGCTTTCAGTTCTGTCAATGACTATGAATAAAATTCCCTGAAAAAAGAGAAGACAGGCTGTTTAGTTTTCTGATGAGGGTGGTTTTAAGGTGAAGATCAATTCTGCAGTTCTTATTTCAGCTCTCATCAGTGAGAAGCTCCTGTCATTAGAGAAGCAGGAACAAAAAGTTTTCAATTACTACTTCTCCATTCTGACTGCTCAACTCTCTTTTCACTACCATGCTCTGAAATGAGTTCTACTAGAGGCTGTGATGGGGAAGTTTTATAAAAAATTTATATAGGGCAGTTTTTTGGTCTTTCAGAGCTTAATTTGGTGACACCAATGTATAGTTGTAAAAATTTCATAAATATTGTTTTACAAACACTGTGCTTGTTTTGTTCAGAGCTTCAAAATATGCCTTCAAGTTAATGTTCTCCCAATGATGTGCATCCTCATTCCCTTGCCAGTCATGTATTCACGTCTGAATGCTTCCTTGTTTTGAAAGATGTTGTTATGTCATCAAATCAAAGAATCCTGTAAGCAGAAGGTACTAAAATCTATTTGAAGACCCAAAAATTAATTGAGGAAAAGGTTTTACCTTTCTTTTTGTACTAGAAATATTTATATTACTATTTTATATTAAAATAGTTGTGAGATACAATGGAATAACAAGGTTTGCAAATATCTGATTACTTTTTTCCTAAAAAAGGATGTTCATTTCCAGAATTTCCTTTTTCCTTTCCTGTCTGTGATCCACAAGAGAAATTTTCTTATTAGTTAAAGACTCCTCTTTGCAGACAATGCCATCCAACACAAAGGTGGGGAACTGGCCACTCATCCTCTGACCCCTGAAAGGTATGTTTGTATTATTATTTTAGCCTGGATTGCAAATGTACTGGAGGAAATTTTCCAGTCATTCCCACATAGTATGCTTTTGTTCACCTTACAGGAAAATCTTAGAGTCCTAAATCTTAGGACTGTGTTCTTCTTGGATGAAGCAAACTGAAGCTTTGAAAGGTGTCTGAGGTGACCCCTGAAATGGGCAGTATGAATACCAAGGTTTCAATGATTCACCCTAAAAACCTGTTCCTGTAGTTCTTGATCAGCAGAGAGAGGAAGCCAATCTGCACTAACAGCCATACCCTGAAGATGTAGGTTTGCACACAGAGCAAATGGGAGTCCTTGTGGAAAATGAAGTTAAATAATTACAGTGGAAAAGCAGCAGAATTCTTTAGGATGCAATATAAAAGACAAACAGATTAAATTTTCCTCTGTAACTGTAAAGGAAAATGTTTTTATGCGAACTTTAATCTGTGCTTTTCTACCTTCATAAAGATACAGCTCTACATTCTGCACAGCTCTTTTGATTTCTTCAAACTCTTCCCTGATAATATCTTTTCTGACTTTCCACTGGCTTCTACAGAAAAGAGTAAAGGTCTCATTGTTAGATGTTCTTCATGCTCACTCATCCAGTAACAAACTTCTGTGTATATCTAAATATCCATAAAATAAACTGTTGATTATTTCTTTCTTGTTATAAAACAATTTTTCTGTAGTTTAAAGTTTGTCATTTCAATACAAACCCATACATACATATAAGTCTTTAAATTGGTTTTACAGGCTGCAAAAAATTGTAGAAATTGCTGGGGAAAACCCAACAAAGAATTTTTTTTTTTTACAAGTTAATTTCTTGTCAGAAAATTAATGCATTTTAGTGTTTCGTCCTGTCTCTTGGTATAGATTTTTTATGAAGAGAAAAATCTTCCCACCAACTCTAATGCTGAGAGAATTCCTTTTTTGGGAAAATATCCATATTCAGAAAGCATGAAAGTAGGTTTATATGTCTGGAAAAATTAAGGCCATATTTATATACTTGATTTTGTTGTTAATTATCTCACCTAATGGGGTTAGGTCTTCAAGTCAGACAAGCTACATTACAATTTGTTGCTAATGACTCCATACATTCATGGAGCTTCATAAATAGTTTTTAAGCAAAGTGGGCTTGAATAATTCAAGCATTGCCATGAGTGTTAGTGCTTGCATGATCAGTGAAAGCATGGCTCCTAAACAAATGGTCAGTGGAAACCAAATTTGTTGCAATTTGTTTTGATGTAAAAATAAAAGAAAAATGGATTGCAGCTGTTTAGCAGTTGTGTCTCTAATGTAAATATAAGGTGCAGAGAGAGTAAATTCCTCTTTGTATTATGGGAGCAATCCAGCAATATTCCCTCACTTCAGCCTACATAAGCTTAAATGAATGTGAAAATAATCCTAATGAACTTGATAAGAGAGTATGATTCATAATTAAAAATAAAATAAAATTAATGCTTTCAGTTATATAATCTCTCTTGTTTCATTGTCCCATAGGACTTTGAAATAGTGATTTATTTTCGTTGCAATGTTTTAACCTAAGAGTAGCCTCTGTCATATATCATAGCCTCTGTGGTGTAGGGAAGCCCAGGAAGCTGGCTTACCCAAAGTCATGCATCTTTTGACTAGCAGGAACATGGTTGTTTCTTGGATATCATGTGCTCCAAATAGCATTAAATAATGCTTCTTTTAATGAGTGGTTATCTTGACGTGTCATTCCACATAACCTAGAATAAAAAAGGAGAATTTCAGTTGGAAGGGGCCTAAAAGGATCATTTAGTACCACTGATTGACCAGTCTAGGGCCAGGAAAAAGCTAAAGCATGTTGTTAAGAGCATTGTCCGAATCCCTCTTAAACACAGACCACCTCTCTAGGAAGTCTGTTTCAGGATTTGACCTCCTGGTAAAGGAATGCTTCCTAATATCCACTCTAAACCTCCCCTGACACAACTTTGACCTGCTCCCATGCATCCTACGGTTGGATACCAGGGAGAAGACACTGGCACCTTTCTCTTAATTTCCTCTCCTCAGGAAGATGCAGAGGGCAATAAAGTCATCTCTCAGCATCATTTTTTCCCGCTAAGACTAGCCCAAAATCCTTAGCTGTTCCTCATAGGACATTCCTTGTAGCCTGCTCACCAGCTTGTTGGTCTCCTCTGAATGGATTCCAGGACCTCCATATCCTTGTTAAGGTGTGGGGCCCAGAACTGCATGCCGTACTCCAGGTGAGGTTGCACCAATGCTGAATACCCTGTTTTGACTGGCTGCTGATGCAGTTTGACGCATCCTAGGATGCAGTTTGCTCTCTTGGCTACCAGGGAGCACAGCTGGCTCCCACTGAGCCTGCTGTCAACAGCACTCCTGGACTCTTTCCTTGCTTGCCCTCCAGCCACTCTTCCAAATTATTCTTCTTCTCAGTGTTACTCCATCCCAGTGCAGAATCCAGTATTTGGATTTGTTCAATTTAATCCTTTTAATCATAGCCCGTGTTCCAGTTATCAAGATTCCTTCTTATTAGAGGATATCAAGTTATTTAAACACGACTTTCCCTTTGTGAGCCCATGTTGACTGTGCTTGATGATCATATTATTTTTAAATGCCTTCCAGTAGTACCAGGTATGATATTATACATATTTTTTCCATGAATTGAGGCTAGACTAACAGAGCTGTAATTCCTTGGGTCTGTCCTCATAACCTTTTGTATATGGGAACAACACTGTCCAGTTTCCTGTCAGTAAGGACCTCGCCAGACTCCCAAGAGCTCTGGTAGATGATTGAGAGGGGTCCTGCTATGATATCTGCCAGTGCCTTAAGAATTCTGATTAGTTCTGGTTCATGAACATGAAAGAAACACTACACAGACACTTCTGGATTGCCCCAGAACTGTCAGCTTCCCTGTGGGAATAATCCATGTCCCACAAGACCAACATAATTTATTCATCTTCTGGCTCTGTCAGTCATCAATTACTGACATATTTTGGTAGAAAACTGGCACAGGCTCCTACAGCTCAATAGCAAGGTCTACTTCCTGGGCTGGAAGGGGATGTTTCTTTGCATGGAACAGTGCCCTCTTATCAAGGGCTTCTCTGTGTTTTTTCTTCTCTCTTCCATGTGGCATTATCAGGCAAGCTGATTGAAGGTGAAACAGAGCAAAGCATACAGGTTTGACACTAGTTTGCGACTGAGAACCTCAATGTGCTGTCTGACCAGAGAAGTTGGGGGTGCCTCCTTCCTGGATGTGTTCATGTCCAGGTTGGATGGGGCTCTGAGCATACTTGTTTAATGGAAGGTGCCCCTGTCCATGACACTGGGCTTGGTATTAGATGGTAAATAAAGTTCCTTCCAATCCACATCATTCCATGATTCTGTATGGTGTTCTGTGTGGTTGAATACGGATGCTGACTCCCCAAAAAGAAGCCCATCAGGACGGTTCCTCCAAGTCAGAAATCCCTCTGCCTATTGCATAGTTATTCTATTCCTATAAAAGGGTTTTTGCAAAGTTACCTCAGACTTCAGCCTCATCTTCATTTCTGGTGAGGAATGAACTTCAGTTCAAAAAGTACAAAACAATTCCTGTCTAGGTTTATCTGGCTCAAGTATTCCAAGTAAATAACACTACTGAAAAGGATACCACCATGATGAGGTGAGAATTTGGATTTCAAAATAATTTGGATTTCAAAATAATTCAAGCCTTTCTTCCCTGATGCCTGTAGTCATTTGAAATCAGAGACACCTAGAACAAAGAGATGATTTTTGGGCATATTTGGCACTTTGGAAATAAAATGTGCAACACTGATATGTGCCTTGCCTCAAGATGCAGCATTAGTACTGAGGACAAAGTGTGACTTTTCAAAGTTAACCTTCCATGCACACACAGAGAGCAAGACAGGCAATCCAAAATCTTTCATAAGGAGGTTTCTCTGGAAGAAAATATTGACAGTAATGGGGCTAGAAAAGCAAATTAAGTCTTCCCAGGAAATGAAATCTATCTATTTGTGAAGGAAGAACTAACCCCACTCCTCCATCACAACTTCTACCATTTAAGTGTGTATGTGGTATAAATATGATATATGTGTATATAAAAGGATATTTAAATTTTTATATATATGTGTATGTGCATGCACACATGATAAGAGTCATGATGGAGAAGTAAGATTTGTTCTTTCTTCCAAATAGACAGAGATATAGATATATGGCAAAATAAAATAATTTTGAAATGTTAGCTGACTGGAAAGAACAGGGAGAGGGAGAAATAATATATCTTCTATATATGTTTTGTAATACTGGTAGGTACTCAGGCTGGAGTGATAGGGGTTGTATAAGAAGTGGCACCAATAAATAAATTATAGTTTCGCATATAAAGATGGGAATTTGGAATACAGTGTTAAAGTAGTTTGGGAATCACTGAACAATTTCAGTGAGTTGCTTTACATCCAGCCACTGGAGCCATCTGTCAGTTACATGACAGCTCTTCTGGTAAACATAAACCTTGTTGCTACTGAGAATATGTGTGCCAGCAGTGAAAGTATATGTCTTCAACAGAAATGGATTATATCTTCTCTAAATTCATATAACTCTTAGTCCTATTATCATTGTAGGTAAAAAATACCTATCAAATTTTGATACTTACATGGCAGTATTCCTTATTTGTGTAACTGTTTAACGTCACTTCAGTCTTTTCAAAAAGTGATATTGTGATTAAAGTGATCATATCTTCAAACTCACAAAGTATTGAAACTTTTACTCCTTGATGAGAAAATGGATCTCAGAGCCCATCCTGAAAAAAAATGGAGATAATCCATAATTTAAAATATTTTACATGATACAAAATATAATATACTTGGCATTCTTATTCTATTCATTAGCCTGTTCACTTTTTAACTTGCCTTGAGTAGCATCAATAGCATTTCAATGCACTGTCACTCCTTGACTTGAATTTTTATAATTATTACAACATTATTTGTAATAAAATTAATTTGATAAATTGTGTTGGATAATTGGCATTTCACACAAGAGTTTGTAAAGTTTATTAGTTTTTTTTAAAGCAGCTTGTGATTTTATAGAAGTATTTATATGTAGTAATGACTGAAAATTTCTTGAAATCTGTTGTAATTTCATTGGTATTTTACAAAATGCATTCACTTATGATTTTGTTGCTCCTTATTTATTCATACTGCTCTGTGAACAGTCACTGATACATTTCTTTTTGCTCAGGTGAGACTTTGATAATAAACAAGAGCAAAAAATGGTAAGTATAATTCTGAAGAGAGAGAAGGAATTTGTATCATAGAGGAAGCCCAGCAAGGTTAGAGATGCTTTTTGATATTTAAATAGTTACACTTATGTGCCAGATCTTTCTATACTACCAAAAAAATAATCTACTACGACCTGATACTTGGTTGGTTTTTTCCTTATTATTGCCACTTGGTAGGTTTCCAGGGTTGAATTTATAGGAATTTTTAGAAAATCTCTCTATGTGAAACCAGATGTTCATATAACCTTTTTCAAAGACTGTTTGATAAATTTAAGGAAAACAATAAAATGATCCTAGAGGCCAGTACTGCTCACTTGTAACACTGCATAGCAGTGACTGAGCAAGAGTGGTGCCAGTCACTGTTGAATTCCAGGGATGTGTGCCACATCAGAGCTAGTGGTGAGCTAGTATTGGTTATCCACCTGGAATCAATCCCAATACTTCCCAAGCTGCTTTACAGTTTGACACTCTCTACATTAAAATTCCAAATCTTGAGGTAAAATGAGGCACTCACATGCCATTTCAAGAGTTTAAATCTGGTGTGGGAGAGCACTGTTAACAATGGCACTTAGGCCTGATCCAAAAAGCAAAGAAAACTGAATATTCTTCCTCCAGATATATCCATTTGAATAAGCCTTGGCACTTTCATGCTGTACTGGTCACCTTCCTAATTAGGCCCTTCCGGGAGGCATAAAAGTAGAGTTTCCTTGCTTGAAGTGCTTGAGTACCCAGCTAAGCCTCCGACCCCATCATATCCACACAGATGAGGAAGAAGTTTTCTACCTTTTCCTCTCATGGCTTCACCACAGTTTTCTCAGATGGAGGCTGTCCTGTTGCAGAGGATCCTATTTCCTCAGAAAGCAGATGAAAATGGATGTATAGATGAATGGTTGGGAAAGTCAGGTAGAAAGCAGTACTTGTTCCCCCTCTGTGTTGAAGGAGTGTTTGTTTTATACAAAGGGAAATAGCTTAGCAAGAAGACTGAGAGCTTCCAGCTCCAGAATACTGTTGTTTGCTGATGAAGGCATTCTTCATGCAGGTGGGAGGTATGGATTACTGTCCCTCGGGCAGAGAGCAGGGGAGCTTAACTCAGTGCTGTTAATGCTCCAATCACTCAGGAGCTGGTCCCAAAGGATATCAAGTCTTTCAAGTATCTGAGCCAAATTTAATACCTGTAAGAGGAGAAAAGACACCACCATGGACTAAGACTTTCTGTTTTTCTGACAAATGGTGCTGAAATAATTGCCTGTAGAAGAAGCTGCTAGGTTAGAGATTGTAGGTGATTGAAATGTCAGTCTTCCTAAGCCCACAATTATTCTGGAATTTAATGCTAACTTTTTTTTTCTCTTTTCCTTCTTTTTAGAGGCACATAGGATTTGACAATGTGGTTTGGACCCATCTTCACCTCTACCTTTGACTCATTGCCATTTTTAATAGGTCTTAAATATACAGACTGAAGAAAAATTCTTGTGTAGTGCATCCCACTTTTCTATTCCAGTTCACTTCCACTTGTTTATTTCCCACAAAGCAGGGCTGTAAACTTGGTTAGCCTTTCACCTTTTTTTCTCTATGACCATGTTGGTCTACAGCAGGTACACCGAAACTGTAGAGGGGAACCATGGGAAACTCCCATTTGTTATTTAATTATAAACTTGACATTACATATCATGCAAAATTAAAATCTTCAGCTTGTTCTTGCCCCAGTTATTTTGAGAACACTCTCTTCAGGGTTTTAACAGCCCTTTGCCATAGATGGCACAAATGCATGCTCTTTCCAGCTGATGAAATATGTTCAGTTTTGTCTGTGGCCTTCATTTTATTTATCACCTCACTCAAGTAGAGAGAAAGTCACCACCTCTAGTTGGCTGAGTTTCAGAGAAGACACTGTGTGCAGGACAGTTTCATATCTGAAATATGGCTGTAACAGACGCGGGAAGTCCAGGCCAGGGTGGGGCGCTGCTACCCAATCACCCTCCAATCTTACACTTATTGAACCAAAGAATGGCTTGGTTTGGAAGGGACCTTTATCATCCACTTCCAACCCTTCTGCCATGGGCAGGAACAGCTGCCACTACAACCAACAGGTTGCTCACACCCCCATCCAGTCTGGTCTTGAACAGTGCCAGGGATGGGGCAACACATCTTCTCTGTGCAACTGGTCCCAGTTCCTCACCACCCTCGCATTTGCTATGATTAAGTCTAGGGCAAACCTAGCTCAGACCCTGGGAGGTGTCACCTCCAGAGGAAGCACAAAGTAAGGTAAGAATGGAACTACTGGAAGAATATTTGACTCTGGTAGGAATGTGGTTTCCCATTATATAATTGCAGTTATAAAAAGTGCTAACGCTGCAAACTGCCGTAATTTAGTTTCTACTAAATTGACCTTCCTTTTGGACTTTGCCAGAAGGCTTGATTCATTAAAGCTCATTGAGTAATTAGAGATATTTGGTTGAAAATTACTTCAGGAACAAAAAGCAGTCATAGCAGGCTGAATCATAACTTCTAAGTGAGCCTTTTTAAGTCAGAGTTGACTCAGATTTCAGCCCACTTCTATCTAAAAGTGTGCATGTTAAACTTCTGTGCTGTAGGAAATAGAAATATTTTGTATTTTTGTCATTTGTTTAAATCTGAGAATATTTTTGATGCTCAAATTATTTTCTCTTCCTACCTAAACAAGTTCTGACTTCAGTAGTTTACCATAAGCTGAGAATAATGCCTTGTACTTTCTTCAATGATTAGATGCAAAGATTCCTCTACAAGAACAATTCCTTTTAAGCTTTCATAAACATTTACTCTAGCATCTCACTTAAAAATATCTAAGCATTCTATTACATCAGTGCATGCAGTTCTGCGCTCTTATTATATCAAGTGTGTCATCTTGTGCTCCTGCCACCTTAGGAGACACAGGAGCCAGTGCTCTGGAATTGTCAAGGGACATGAGAATGTGGCCATTATATTTTATACAGCATGCTAAATGATTAATATTTGTAAATTAATGCGTTTACATTGTATGTGCATGAGACACTCAAAACCTTGCAAATATATCTGAGAGACTCATTTGAAAAAAAATACACCTGACAACTTCTCTTTTCCTGTTGGATTATATTTGGACTAGTCAAGTGAAAAAGCAAGAGTGGCATGTAAGAATCATAATACACAAGGTATAGAGTATTTCTGAGCAATTATAACATGCCTAGGAAGGTGTTAGAAGGCATAAGGCTGAAAGGCCAAATGACTTTACCTACTTGAGAAATGCAATAATTCCCTGGAAATGCACCGCCTGGAGTATATTATTACTGTTATGAAATAGAATTCATGAATAGAAAGAAGGAAAATGGTGAGGAGGGGGACAGGCCTACCCATGCATGTCCTGGCTAGTATTGAAGTGGGTATGACATCAGCCACAGCCAATCAAACAGGCTCGGTAACGTCCAAAGTACTGCAGACATTTCATAATTAAGTAATAAGACATGACAGGGCATGAATTGTGTTGTATTAATTCTCGCCGAGTGTGTTGTCGGAAGCCAAGAGGATGAGGACTGGGTGCCATCGGTCCAGCCAACTGTGAATTAATCCTTTCCCATTCTCACAATGGAACCTCTTATTGTGGTTTTATGAAATGTTAATTTTTAAAATATTTATATTGTTAATTAAGTGATGAGTTTCTAAGCCATGATGGCAATCAGCACAATTCTTTCCGTAATTCTGAGCAGAGAATTGTGCTATCCCTACTCACATCTCCACACTCAGTCAAACCAGCTGTTTTCTATTGTCCGTTTGCTAATGTATTCTAATATCCTGCCTCCTAATGCCTACTCTCATATTTGCATTCATTTGCATATAAGAAGCATCTAGATATGCCAGTAATGGTTAGCGAAGTCCTTTGAGTATATAAAGTGCTATGGAAGTGCTAAATACGGCTTTTGTTTACTATTCATAGAAAACACTGATGTAGTGGGGGGTATTGTGGATGTCCCTTGTCATTCAGAACTTTGTTCTGTACATTGTGATTGGAAGCAGTGGGTTTTAAAACTAAAAATAATGCTTTTGGGTTTTGTGCATTTGCAAAATTAGGACATCTATCTTTCTTTGTTACTACATGCCTCCCAGTCAGATCCCACTTACTCAAGTTATCTGTTTTCTACAGTATTTTATGTGGTACTCTACAATGCTCTTTAATTTCATATAAATCATTTTCTTTGGTGATCCGAGACATGCTTGGGACCCAGTGCTGGTGTTTTACATTTCCAGTAAACGTTTTTGCTTTGCTCTCAATAGGAGCCACTTCACACTTTCTAGGCTCATGGAATCTACATTGCTGAACAGACTGCACAAGATTTATCACCAGAGGCATCCTGAAAACTACATCATGTTTTGCTATGTAAAATCATGAAGGGAGATGCCTAGGCAAGCAAGAAAATCCACCTGGGCATTTGTCTGTGATTGCTGTTCTGCTTTTATAGTTAGAAATGCTCAGTAACATCTGAAAGTCCCTGAAGTGCTACTGACAGAGATGGTTCTGCGACATTCTTGTGTGGGGCAGGGTGTCAATGTGACCTACCAAATGTCCACACCAGGACTGTCAGGGCCAGAGAATACTGACAGTGAGAAAACTTGAACTTCTGCAAAGAAATGGCAGAGATGAATGCCAACTATCTACTTATATTGTAGATCAACATGAAGATAGAAATGTCTAAGTAACATCACTGAGACAGGCATGAAAATCCTGCACTGGCGAGTAGATAAATGTCATGCTTTTCTGACCCCAAAAGCAGTTACTTTATTTTGTGAGCAAAGATACGAAAAAGTTTCTTTGGTAAACATTAAGCAAGCAAACACTGTTTAAAAGTGTTAATAGAAATCACACTTATACATGTCACTCCTTCCCAAGTCCTTCATACATTTAATTTGCCTCTAATGGTCTGTTGGTTTTGAAGAGAACAACTACTTAATGTAGTATCCAAACACATAATTGAAACTTGAAACAACTAATGGGATCACCCGCATTTGAAGCAGCCATTGTAACCACAGGTACAAAAATTATAATTACCAGGACTGAGATTGTTATTGGTTATTGCCATCACCCTAGTATTTCAGCCAGATCATTTATCAATGCTGCTCCTGCAAGCAAAAGAAAAAAACAAAAGCTTCTTATGGTATGGTACATTTGACATTCAGTACTTGCATCCTAGCATTTATGAAGTCTAGGTTTATTTGTACCTTAACAGAAAAATATTTTCTTTTTCACCCAGACATACACACATTTGTCTTCCAAAATAAAAATATTATTAAATTTTAGAAGTGTCTCATTGTAAAGGGCATTGAGAGATGTCCGAGTAAGGAACACAGCACTGGCCGGGTAACAGTTCAATTGTATTGAAAATTGTATATTGAAATTATATTATAGAGTGTATATAAATGTATATGCAGGTCCATATACAACCCAAAAGAGATATGTACAATGTTATTAAGATATATTTCACTAAATTATTTTAATATCTCTTCTCAGACCACCACTTTTCTGGACCCACCTTCATCCAGTCACTTTGCAAGGACATAAAGCAGTTTCGTCTTGAAGCAGGCAGTCATGAATAAAGGCAGTGTGGCGTTTCTCTGTAAAAGGAAGCAAAATATTTCTTCTCAGTTTTGGGTGTTTTGGACTCCCCTTGCACCTGGATGGTGCCTACAGCTCTCCTTCTCTGATGTGTTTTTTAGTATGCCTTTTGTGACTGAGGCTTGAGCACGCTGCCAGTGCAGGGTCATTCTGGTCCAAACCTTTTAATTTCCATCATTTACTCCTCTGAGCAAATGAAGTCAGGCTGACACCTTGGCATTTGGAATAGTACAGTGTCTGTGAATTACTTATGTGTGGCATCAAGGTACTTTTCAGTAATGGCCGTGCAGTAAATTATTTAAAGAAATAACTTAAATAAAATTAAGAAATTTGTATATATATGTGAGATCAGACTTCCAGACTAATGTGTACTTACTGTATATACTTTATTTTGCTCTATGGTTGCTCATGGTTCCCTTGCCTTGCTTTTCATCAGGTTTTCTGGGAGGGTAAATGACTGTTAAGAAAAGAGCACTATTTATTTGGGTTTTTTTGTTCTAGATTTGCACTAAGTTGAATGGTTATCAAACAGTATCTGATTTGGCTTACTTTCAAGTGCTTGATAAACTTTTGCTATTCCTGTGGAAACACTGCTTTAGAAATGTGTCTTTTCTGTTCAGTTTCTTCTTTATCAGAAGACAAAGTAAATATTTTCCTCTCCTAAGTGATCTTTCACTTCCAATTCACAGCTCAAGTCTGTTTCACATATGTGGGTATTTAGTGCCGCTTAAAACACGCTTGGTTTCAGCTTCCTAGGGCATGGTTCAAAAGCCTAAACATAGGTGCCTAATACCATTTAGAGCCTGAGGATAACCTGCCTGGCATCCAGCTGCAGCTTCAGCAGGACTCTGGTCTCCCACAGATCTTGTGTTGTCTTTCCCAGGCTCATGCAGATGCTGTGAACATCCCGGGATATTTAAAACTGTATAGAATGATGGTTCTGAGCCACCCACGCTGCTCTTCCTCATGCTCCCTGCTCTCTGCAAGCATTCCTGGAGCAAGCAGAACAGGTTTATGTTCATCTTTCTGTATTTCTAAATGCCCCATGTAGGGGCAAGCCACGAATGATCAGGAGCGTTTGAATAGTCATGAATATTTACATCATTCTACCCATCGTACAATAAAGCATGAAGCCTCATATTCTCATTTCTTAAACAATCAAAACATACTTGTGGATCAAATTTAATGCATATATTTTTTCCATTTGAATACATCGTGATTAAAAGTTCATGACCTTGATTATACTATGCAATTTGAAAAATCGCCAACAATGTCCATGGTGATTAAATATTCCACTTTGTAATTATTTTGTAACTTTTGTTCTGCTCTTTGCTCACTCCAAAAATTATCATAAAATTTTGAAAGATGTCCTCAGTGCAGAATATGTCCATAAAATATTAAATATTCAATTTTCCTCTATCATGGCTTGAAAAATTCATAATTACATGATGATCCACATAATAACTCATTCTGAAAAGTCATATATGGCACTCCCCCTGTGACTGAGTTAATAATTTACTGCTGTGTGGGATTTTCACTCTGCACTGTTAGTCTTGGGAACATTTATTAAGCAAATGTTCATTTGCAAAGATCAGAATGTGAATGAAGAGGGTAAGAATTTAATGAGGAGTGACAGACAGGTGAACTGATTCCATATAGTTCTTTACTACAGGAGAAAGCAGATAGCTTTATCTTTCATAGCCTCGATAGACACATGAAATGAAATATAGAAGACAGGGGGCAAAAGGAAAAAAAAGATACTTTCCTAGAAGGGCCAATGGAAGAAGGATAAATCAGTGGAACTCCTGAACGTGATTCAGACTGGTTGAAATGGTTGATCTCAGTCAATGCTTTTGGACTTATATTGAAGCAATATTTAGACTTTTTTATTTTTAAGATATTTGCCTGTTTTTTCAATAGAGTATTTCTAGCATAAAAAAAAAAAAAAAAGAAAAAGAGCAAGAAAACTTTAAATTATTTTCAAAATGCATTCTAGTTTATGGCTAATCTTTATCATTTTCAGATGTAAGAAACACAACCAATATTATGAGAACAGGTATCACAACTTTATCTACATTTTTTTCAGTAAATAATGAAAGTATTTGTGACATGAAGTGTGTAGCTTCTTTCTATGATTTTTGGGAGTTGTCTCATCAAACCTAGGTTAAATAATGTTGATCCAGGGTTTCATTTGCAAAAGAAATTCAAGAAAAAATGAAATGTCACAGAAAGATTTTATAATCAATTCAGAGTTCAATTTTGCAAAATACTGAGCATGCTGTCCCTGATACAACAAAAAACTAATACATTTATTCAAGAATTTTGAAATGATCTCTCTTTTAAAGGTAGATGAGTACAAATTTAGGTGTTTTACTTACTAAGGGACAGTTCATTAAATCTGAGATAACTTAAACAATGCTCAATCTATTGTCACTAAATGTGTAAGGATAAAACATTCAACTATACTTCTCAAAGATACCTAAATATAATGTCCCAAGTGTTAAAATTGCTAATATTTTATATATGTAGGGAAAAAAAATTGGAAAAAAATCTGTATTTTCCAGTTAACTTTATTTATTTATTTACTTTTATTCCTGTATGGATGTTTTTTAGTAGACTTTTCTTCTCCATAAAAGTTTAATTTTATAAAATATAATTGTTCTCCAGAGTCCTGAAATATCATTTTTGACAAGAGCAACATTTATTTCTAAGATCATTGCCAAGATAAAAAACAACTCTCATAAAGATAATTAATTTTTGAGTGTGTTATATTTATTTTTTGAATTTTTTGCGGTCTGTGGTAAATGATTGTATAATCAATGATGCACAGTACATTTGTATTTTTGGAAAATGAAATAGTACATCAAAGTAGATGTAGGGAAAAAAAGTCCAAAACATAATTTTCTGAAAAAAAGGTGCAAATTTTAATTTTGTTTAAAAGTTAGACATTTAGAAAGAGAATTTTCAGTCAGTGTCAGAAGAATTTTCCTGGATATAAAGACTTCAGCTGAGGATGTCCAGATTTGTTTAGGCATTCGACTTGAATATGGCTTTTAATTTTCAAAGGTTGGTCCGCAGATATACTGGAAATGAGACAAGACTTCAGCCTACATTTCTGATAGGGAATGCTGACTTCCACCTTTATTAGTGGACAGTTATCTGACAAATTTATAAATGAACAGACATACACAGGAAAGATTAACCTCAAAGAGTTTTAACTGGGATATCATAAAGGGAGAATGAGGTGACATTGAGAACTGAAGGAAGAAAAATCAGATAAAATTTAATCACACAGACTAAAAATGGATAAGTAGAATTTTTCCTAGAGCTTATTCACTAGGTATGTCAGAGATAGGAAAGACCTAATCACTGATTGCAAGAAAAGAAACTCATTTGACCAAAGACAGATGTATGTCTTTACAATCAGCTGAGAGAAATAAGCAGCATTTTCATGGCATAGTCCTTTTCACTCTGAAATAGAAATTTGGCAAGATTAGTGATCCCTTAGTGCCTGTTTCTGTGAATTGGCTACAACAGAACCTTGTGTTGCCCACTTAATCTGTGAGATTAATTTCATCTGAGGGAACTATGAACTGCAAAGATGAAGTGGCCATGAAAAAGTGCAGTCCTTAGATATGTCTGTTGTGGTATTCCTCAATGCAGATAAAAGGGCATCAATGCCTTTGTAAAAAAGGTAAGTTAAAATTTGTCTGCAGTTGCCTGGGCTGTTTTCATTATTCATTTTCTGGAAAGAGTAAGTTCAAGCTGGAAGAAGAGTAATGAAGGGTACCTGTGGCAGGTGCATGGGAAGTCCACTTTGTATTACTTTTGGGGTCCATCAGAGGTTAGCAAACAGTTTTTAAATGGAAGCACAAGATTTTCCCAAAACTATCATCGCCCTAATTTCAGCAAAGAAAAAGTGGTTGAGAAGGGAGCCAAGCCCCATTTGGGGGGAGCGCCCACTCCTTAAAGTGAGGTCCTGGGGAGAGGTGACTGGTGGAAATGCCAATTCTTTCACCTTGCTCCTAGGTCCAGCTGTCATTGGGGTTGTGTCATATCGTAAGAGTAACAAAATTCCTTATTTTCTAAACCATATTACTTCCTAGCCAGGGAATTGTAACCTCTCCTATGCTGAAGTCCCTCTCATAGAGATAGGAAAAAACCTCAAAAAAAAAAACCCAAACACATTCATAAAGAAACAAAATTGGCTGAAAAAAAATAGTGGGTAGAAGCTGTACAAAATGATTTTTTGATGTCACGGACACCTAGTAATGGGACTCGTTGGTCCAAGATTCCTCATCCAGATCCATTTCCTCAGTATTTGCCTTAAAATTTACTCTTACATATACATATTTTTAAGCATCTCTTAAAATGAGTCAGACATTGAGGCAGACAAAGTTGTTGCGAGTATTTGGGATTAAAGAACACCAGCATTAAAAAAAAATAAAAATTTCTGATAGCTCTGATAGCTTCGATTGGTAACTATTAAAAAAAAAATAGTAGCTTGAATTTTATGTACCTCATTTGAAGACTTTACACTTAGTTGCTTGACAAGACTTCTCCAGACAAGTTCTTCAGCAAGTCCCTCCTCCTCAACTGTTTGCAGCTAAGAAAAAGGTTAAATATAGCTGAGTTTTGTGGTTTATTTATTTTGAAATAATTTTAGTTATTGCACTAGATGTATTTTCAATGCTACATTACTGAAAATAGACTGTCCTGTACAGGGCCAGAAGTTGGACTTTGATGATCCCTTGTGGGGTCTCTCCCAGTCTCCCAATTCAGGATATGCTATGATTTTTTTTTAATTTTTTTTTTTTTAATGTACAAGATAACAATGGGAAAGGAGAAAAAAGATGGGTTTTATCCCAAAATTTTGTCATAGATAATTTTTTTGAGGTAGAGCAAGCACTCACTCTCTTTCATGTGCAGACTGGGAACAGTAGGAGCTACCAGTCCTTGTGTGAGCTCTGAGCACTGATTTCTGTGATGGAAGCAACATCATTCAGACCAGCTGGGCACCCTGTCTCCTGAATTATACAAATTGTATGATTCCATGGTTGATGTAAATCAGTTTTGCCACAAGGTCTGGGATTCAGCTCTACTTTTCTACTGAGTCTGGGTGTCTACATGAAGATGTTGGCCTGTGAGTTAAGTGCTGGTTCCCATCTCAGTTGAAGGATATTCAGTGTTGGATTCAGTTGCCTGAACAGAGGAGTTTACAGATGGGGCAGGTACCAAGCTTGTAACTTTCTGGATCAGCAGCTGGAGGCCATGCAATCTATACCTGCTCTGCAAAGGCCCTCTTCAGTCTTTACTAATTGAGCAGATTAGATCTCCATGCTTAGCTCACATTCACCTACACACACTCCTAAATGCAGAGCTCTTAATTTCAACCTGAATCTTGCCACTCAGACGTACATCATCTACATCTAAGTAAAGATGGATCCAGATGGAGAGCTGGATTCCACTGGCTGTGTCTCAGGATATTCTATTTGGTCTTCAGATTCCACTTGTCATGTTCCAGGGTCTGCCATAAGTTGCGTATCAGGTTTACTATCTTGCTACAAGTGACTTAAAGTTTCATATCTCAGACTGTATAAAGTGGCAAAGAGTTTCTGTGAAGTGACAAAAAAGTTTCCATAATTACACAATTAAACCAAGCCCCACGTGTTTCTTGGTATGTATTTGAGAGGAAAGAGTGAATAAAAAGCTCTGAAGAGAGTTTAACCTGAATTTCAGGTGTCATAGACAATGAAAATAAGGACTTGTAAAATTTTCAAGTATTTTTAATGTTCTTTTTTGATTTGACTTTTCTACACCATTGCCATTAAAATTAAATGTTTCCAAGAGATGCCAGCATTGAATGTTTTCTTTCTAGCTCATGGCTTAAACGATACACAACTAGGGAATACTGCAGGATTTGTGTTTTGTCTGTAAAAACACAAGAAAACAAACCAAAAGCCAACATCTTCTCTAAACAGCTTTAAATTGCTTCTTTTGAAAAGATGCTTCTTTATGCCATTCATGTACTCATGTAGTACAAAAGAAAAGCAATTGGTCAGATCTCCCTAGCAGGCACAAAACCTGGTCTGCTGCTTTTATCCCACCCTATAAATGGCTCAGCACAAAGACTTTCTGCCAGAACTTAATGCTTTGGGCTTTCTGCATGTAGTAGTGGATGGTGCCCTGGGACCAGAGTTCAGAACATCACTACTGAGATTTAAAATCCAACAGGGTGAAGGGAAAAATAAAATGTCAAGATTAGCATTTGGCAGCTCCAGTTGTTCATTAAATGTGAGAAAAACCAGGCAGAAGTAGGAAAAACAGGTTTGCTGGTTGTATTGGGGTATTTGTTATTTATACTGTGGCATTTTGCAGTGGCATATATAAACAGAAGTTTGGTAGAGGTTTACCAAAAGTTTTGATTGCGCCTGCTGTGCGTATAAGAGTATCTGGAACTTGGACATAAGAATGAAATAAACCTGTCAAAATTCATTACAATTTTAAAAACCCCAAACACTGCTGTTAATGGGGCAGTAAAAGCCATAAACTATGTATAATAAATAGGCTTGAAATGTTCATAACCTAGATAGCAGAACCATGTGTCATATAAACTGCTCTTAAGTTAGTGAAGCCACACCTAAATTTCCAAGATATTTATCAGGTCATGATTCCCTTAATGCTGTCATGATAATCAACACATAGGTATACTAAGGGTTTCTGAAGTACTTCATCAAGAGATTTAATTTACAAATACATGTGAGAACTACATAGCTGAAGGGAAAAATATTTAGTGAGAAGAACAGCTTGTTTCTGCAGAAGAGCCCCTGACCTCTGCTCTGTAGTTTGTTCCCAGATGAAGAATCTACTCTCAGTATTGGACGTGCAAAGCTTTCAGAAAATTTACTCAATAATTAGTATTAATGTGTAGATTTTTCTTTCTTAGATGCAGTGTCACAAAATTTATAGGAACTTTGATATTTTTCATGAGGCTTTTAGATCAGCTAACTGAAGGACAAATATCCATCTACTTGGTCTATCTTTATCACTGTTTTAATCTAAAAAGCTACAGACCCAATGATTTAAAATTACAATCCACTTTTGAGCTCATAACTCCCTTTATTTAAGAAATTAATAGAATAAAATCACCAAGGTCTTAAATTAGTAGCTTAAAAAACCATGTTATTAAATACAATAATAAAAGAAGGAAAGAGCTCAAAAGTCATTTAGACCACATGGACACCATTAATAAAGATGGTGCACTCAAATGTTTTCAATCACAGAATAAAAATTTTCCTTGACATGATGAAAAACTGTCAGTTCTAAAGTAAAGAAATTCTTCAAATTAGATTGCATTAAATGACTGTCTTTGGCAAGATAAATCTTGTCTTCCTTTGATCTTCTGGTAATGCCAGCATATACTTTTGAGAGGTCTGGAAAGAAACCCACAGAGGATCCTCACTTGCCAAAATCAGTAACATTCATTTCCATGCCTGAGAGACAGAAATGCTGGCTAATAAGAGAAACATGCTCGCTGGAGGCTGGAGGAACACTTGTTTGTGCCTAGTTCAGTATACGAGAGTGACTGCTGAAGAATGATTCAGTCTGGAAAAACTCTTAGGTGCAGGACTGTCACACTTGTTTTCTCTGTCTGCCAAATTCAGTAAGGTTCCATTATGCAAGTCAGCTCTGCCTGGGGGCTTGTCTATCTTGAACATTCAAATTTCCAAAACAATTCTATTGCTTTCTTTCATGAGTCAGTATTTGTGTTCTATCTTTTTCAATTCTACTTTTTGTCTCCTTCTTCATCTCCATTTTGCCTTGTAACAACTCTTTGGTACATGCAGAACCAAATGCAACACAGAGCACGCTTTCAATTTATGGAAGGTGAGTTATGTATTTTCCCTTTGCAGATGAACCTTTTTTTCTCTGTGCTAAACATGAAACAAATTTGCTGGGGAGGGCAAAACCTCTCTCCATCTTCCATATACCTTGTCTGATATGTTGGGGTTTAGGTGTCATGAACAGGGTTCTGTGAGGTTACTACAGGAAAAAAATAAAGTGTGATTTCATGGAAAATCTCCCTTACTACAAAGATCACAAAATAAAACTTGATAGATTTTGCCAACACCTGAGAGCTATTGGCCCGCATGATGTCATTTAATTTGCTTGTGCATATTTTTAAACAAGGCAGGCTTAAGGATCTGATCACTAACTGCATTTTCCATGAAACTTGGACTCATCCAAGTGTAACAATGATCCATTAATGAACATCTGGTTGGTACTTTTCCTTCTCCTTATACCACAACCACAACTCTGAAGATAATGTTCCAAATTTTCTTGTGGGCTTTTCTATGTTGCTTATTGACACATGGTAACGCACTTTGAAAATGTTTTAATTTTTATATGCAATACTTATCATAATTGAGAGATGTTTTACCAGGGGAGACATGTTTAAATTTTCCAATAATCTGAGATGCATAGGATCTTCTGTTTTAAACATTTAACCTTTTACCACGTTGCATTTTGTAAGCACGATGGTATTTAATTGTATCAGAGAATAATGAGATGTTATACATATAATGTTTCTTTCCTTTTCTCTTTTCCTTACTGCAGAACCTTTAATGCCTTCTTCATATTTTTGCTCAAACTTCAGCGTCCCTTTCCTCAGTTTCTTTTCCTTGTTGCTTTCCCCAGTCGAATCTGGGGGTGCTGGCTCCTTCTCAAATGCACTCCCACACTCCATTTGTTCCCCTCATTCTCCCCTGTTTATCTGCTTTCACCTGTCTCCAGGTGAAAGCACATAAACAGGGGAGAATGAGTGGAACAAATCTCTCTCGCCTCTTCCACAGGCAGCCAACCTAGTTACATACATCCCTTTGTTTTGACATTTTGGTTTCCTGTACATGTTCTAGATGTTTTGCCTGAACAGCCTCAGCTTCACTCATCCAGCTCTTGAGTAAATTTGCAAATCACCTCTTTATAACTTCTGCTTTCTTTGTTTGGTGCATGTTAGTGGAGCTTGCTCCACTGGTAGGAGGTCCTCAAACAAAGTCTGAAGAGGTATGAGCTGGGAACTTTTATTGCAGCTTTCCAAAATTTATAAAATGCCTAGATGGGAATAGGTGCTCACAAAGACAACCAAAATCTCATTAACATTGCCCTAATAAGTGTAACTTTCCTAGCTGTGCTTTTAGAAACTCATAAAGCCTTCAGCAAAAAAAAGCAACCAGCCAGCCAAAAACCAACACAGCTCTGGGCTCAGTCTAAACCTGTTCACTCCTTACCAACACATTAGGCTAAACAGCAAGTGAACAGTGAAATACTCACAAATGTTTTGCTAAAAATGAATGAACCTGTGCAAGAAATGTGAAGTAAATTTCCCATTCATCCCCAGCTCAGGGATTAAAATTTGGGAAAACTAAGAGTGAGTGCAGAGTGGGAGTATAGAATACGACAGAACAGAACAGTTAGCCTGGAAGAGACTTAGAGCAATAATTTGTTTCAACTGCAATTAGATTTGTTGGAGGAACTGTTGGGCTGAGATCTCAAGGACAGCAAGAAGATATGAGGACAATAACATCTGGTTTATTTTACTGCAGAAAAACATTGTATTGACCTCCCTAGCTGTGGACAGTCTCAGTGGCCACAGGACTGCAATACAGGGACAACGTGGCAAGGGGGAAATTGTGCTTTTATGTATTGTAGACCTAACTTCCAGAGGGACTGGTATAAAATCTCTCACCCTGTGTTTGCCATTGCTGGCTGTTTTGAGAGGATGAACATCAAAACAAACCACATGAAGCATGTAGGTCAACAACCACATCAATTCCTTTTGTTCTAAGGGGCTAATTGAGACCTCCAAGGAGGTCATGGTCCAGGAGAGGACAATTTTGTAGTGCTCTATTGTCTCCAGAACTCCCTTGAGCAAATCAGATCCTCACTGTACAACAAACAGGACTATTAAATGATTAATGGTTTATTGCAACGATTGTCTTTTCAGGATTAATACTGTTAGTTGTATATTTATGGCTAACAGCATACAAAACTGAACAAATCCCTTCAACATAATAGGACAAAGCAGTTCTAGAGGGCTAGAAGCCAGTTATAATGTACAGAAAATCAATGTATACTTGTTGATATAATAGGCAGATTATGGATGTTATAATAAAATATATATGTTGAAGAGGTCAGGAAAATAATTTATATATGTCATCAAGGAGGCATATCTAGAACTTTCTAGGTATATTTATGCTACATTTTTCCAGAGAGAGATTTTACTAGTCACAGTTAAATTTATTATGTACACAAAACAAAATAGTTTCTGACACATTCTGTATTTGATTCAATTTTCACACACCATTAATTTTGTCTTGTTTTGCTCTGGAGTTTTGAAAAATTAATTCCAATTGAGACATGAGTTCTAAATATTTAGTTTTTAGAAGAAAGATATGTTGCTCGTACAAAAATGTAAAGTTTCTGGCTTTTGCGCAGTTGGCACTGTATTCTGCATTCACATGGTGACAGCTGTAGATCACTGTTTCTAAGAAATCTCCCAGAACATATAATTGGAACTCTCTACCTCTTATTTTTCCTTGCAAATAGCACATCTTCATATTTCTGGAATGATTGATGTAGCGATTAGCCTCATTTACAAAAAAAAAAAAATCATAAATTATTTCGTGAGCTTCAAAGGAAGGAGGAGTTCTGTGGCAAGAAAAAAAAAATTAATAAGAGTAAATAATTATAAACAAATTACTGATTATCCAAATCTCTCTACTTAATGATTTGTTGGTATATTTCTCTATGTATTAAGTCTCAAACAGGCAGAAAGGAATTTAGTGTCAGGCAGCCTGGTTAAATAATTGAGGTCAGAAAAAAAAATATATATATACATATACATATAAAAGTGCTGAAGATTCTATGTACAATGTACAAACACTAAAATTTATACCAGTGGTGGAAATATGAGGTATGTGTAAATTGAATACCTATAAGTATAAACCCCATATTTACATAGATGCATATGCACATGTGTAACAGCTTATATATATTCACATACATGTAAATGTTTCACCAAAGATTTCATGTAGAATAACACCACAAAATAAGCTGTGCTTCCAAAAGGAAATATTTTGTAAGATATGTAAACTGCAGGGAAGGCTGCATTGAAATACTCAAAAATTATTTGGTTAAAGGGTAAATACACTTTGTACCTCATAATGAAAATCTTATAGGTAGGGGTGGAGATTAACACTGCAGGCTGTCTGCAGAATATTAATAAAATTCAATATAGTTTCTAAAAGGTATAATTTATATTTTGTGGAAATGAGTCTCTTTTCTAATAAAATTCTTCTGTCCTTCATTCTGTTCATATAATTTTTCTATAAATCATCCTGTAGGAATTTTTTCTAAATATTCATCTCAGGGAGAACCTATTTAAATAAGCCCTCTTAGCAAGGTATTTCAGAATTAAAATTACACCATGAGCAATACTTTATCCAATATGCTTCCTTCTATAGAATTTTTTGTGACTAAACCAATATTTTGCAAAATTACATTATGTTAAAATAGCTGATCTGAGGTGATGCTTCTAGTATATAAACACTATGTAAAAAAGATCAACAAATTACCTTTAACCATTTTAATTTAACTGGTCTCTGAACCTGTGCAAAAGTAGCTGATTTTCTTTCCACATCTACATATATAGTGATAAAAAACCTAAGGGCATTGCACAGGATGAAAGAATAAGAAAGGAGAAAACTGCTCCTGGTTTTACTTTATTTTCTTGGATTTGCAGTAAACTAGAACCTTATGCTTTCTGTAGTTGTGTGGAAATAAACTCTGTGATGTCCCTGGAATTCTTGGGGATGTTTGATCAAAGAAATGGGTAAATTGTCTTAGAGTGAAAGGCTGGAACCCAAACAGAAGAGAAAACCTGGCACCACTTGGTAGATGGCGAAAGCTTGTACTCCAGTTCTGAGCCCTATTTCATAGTGATTTCTCATTTCTTAAGTTAGGTGTTTGCATGAAACTGGAGAGGGCTTGCATGTGCTTTTCTGAATTGAGATTCACTGATGAAGTGAATTATTGTCACTGAAAGACAGAAAACAAGTAGCAAATGAAGGCTAAAATTTCAGAACTTGGGTCAATTTTTCTTTTCTTCTTTAAGTTCATACTTCCACAACGTGTAAAGGAAGAGTACAAAAAGAAAGGAAAAGATCCTATTTATTGGAAGAAAGGACAGTTTTTCCCTTGCCATGCATAAATCCTACGGGAGAATGTATTTGCTGCTAAGTTTCCAGGAAACTTGGAAATGGAATAGAGTAACACTTGGTATATGCAACACTTGGGGCTTGCAAACAAAAGACTTAAACTTGAGAGGAAACTGATGCATAAGAGCAGGAAAACAAATGTTTCATCACACAGCCTGCAGCACAGACCAACATTTCTGCTGAAGTTAGATATTTGGTCAATAATAATGTTATTACTAGGCAATATACCATATTTATACAGCATTTACTACATTTAATAACACAGCAATATATTAATATAGTAATAGTGATATATAGTGACACAAAAAATATTACTTCTAAACATTACACCAAATACAAGCAGCTTGCTGCAGCCTATTCTACACTCTATGAGGCTAAATGCACACCTATTCCCACACCTAGTGCCTGTAAGAACAGCCAATAAAGGAAGAAATGTGTGAGTGGCTGTGTGCCAAATGCAAATTAAGCTACTTCTAACATAAGCTCCCATGCTCATTACTACTACTTGCAGAATTGTCTCCAGCTTATTGGCCTGTAGGTTTAAGGCACATCACAGCACATGATGGGCCCTCCAGTGTTGCCACATTTCTCCTCACAGAGAGGAGCAGGGCACAATTTTTCCCAAGAATATTTCTGGGATTCACATTCTCTGAACATCAGAGAAAGAAAACACAGTTCTTATCACTTGCTGAGTTCTTATCACACGCGCCTGTGTTGTGCCAAAGTAGAATGGAATGTGGAGATTGTTTGTCCAAAGTGAGGACATTTTGTTCCCTTGGCCTATCAAGGCCAAGAGTGTGTCTGTGTCGGGACTGTCTGCTGGCAGTCATGGGCACAGTCATGGAAGAACAAGAGATGAGTGCAGTTCTGTGCAGTTGTGAGCAAGAATGAGTGCATGGCAGATTCAGTTTTAGATGTATAGAATAATATAGCAGAATAAAGTATTTCATTAGCCTTCTGATGACTTCTGATGGAGTCAGATGCGTCATTTCTCTCCCCTCGTTGGAGTCGGCCATGATTTACAATACTCCAGGATATATTTGCTCAGAAGAGGTCTACACATGAGATATTATTTTAGGATGCCTTTAAAACTAATGAACAAAAATCTACCAAGAGATTAACTTACTCCAAAGTGAGATTTTCAAATATGCCAGATGACCCCCCCTGAGGAATGTGATAGAAGAGGTAACGGCTGACCTTATACTGCCAGATAACAATTCTGTGAAGGTATATGGGCAGTATGTCTGCAGGAAGAAAAAATCAATAAATAAGTTTACAAACTTATATTTGATGAGTGGAGGAGAACACCTCAACCCCCAGAATTTACACCAAGCTGAGGGTGTTTTTTCTAATTTACTGTGCAAAGTCCTAGTATTTTGATATCCAATCCCCTCCTGAGGTGTTACTTTCTGGACAGTGTTTCTTCAAGTACATCTCCTCCTGTCAGATTTTGGGGTCTGTGCCTATTAATGTCTTTGATCATCAGTTGCATTATGACATTGAGCAAACACATATGGACCACATTTTTTCTCTCTACCTTTCCTTTTTTATTTCCATAATCTCATCTCTCTTAAATAATAATTTACATATTTACACCTTTTTTCCCCCCAAGTTCTTACCATCAAAAGGTCCTTTTCTAAACCTTTTCTAAGATCCTACCTTCTGCTGCTTCCAGAAACTTCCTGTCAACACAGGACTGGTAGATTTGACCAAGGACTTATGGAATGCCCATGCAGGAATTGGGAGGTTGGATAAGTTACATAGGAGCACCTCAAATGACAATAGGTGTCCTTGTTTAAGCAACTGAACCTGAAATATAGAGGTGAAAAGCAGTTGCCATCTCACAAGAACCTATCTGTCTATATTTTGGATGTCAAAAAAATATCTCACATATCTGCATAGTCCTGGCAGAGGTGACAATCCTGGCAGTAGGTGTGTACTCTTCTGGAGCAAGCAGCAGCTTTAATCTCTCAAATACCATTGAATGTCAGTGTATTGAAAACTAAACTAAGCTCAGAATCCTGTGTCTTAATTTAAAATCAGGCAAATTCTGAGTGTTTTAATTTAATGCAATTTAATTGAATTTCCTTCCTATGTGCTTTTCTCCTCAGCATAGAATTCTGCTAACTTTTTTTGCCATCAGAAATGTTAATCTTCTGCTTCCTTCACTTCATGAGTATAAACGCAAGAAGCTGACCATAAAATCTTTATGAGAAATTGATCAAAATATAGTAAAGATCACAGTGGGTAAAGTTGTGGGTTTTTTTGTGGGAAGCATGAAATGCCTTAATAATTACTTTAAACAGTATTTCATAATATTCAGCCTGCACTGTCTAGATGAAGAATTTGTACACTCAGATATTTAAGATATTCTATTATTAATGTTCTTTCAGTGTCCAGTGGCAGCTTGGTCTTGAAGGTTTTATTTCTATTTTTATCCTTGTTTATTGTAAGAAACAATTATGGCTTTGATATGCATAATCTGGAAGGAAATATTCCTTCTGGGAACTATTTTAACAGTACATTTAGTTTTGTGACTTCTTAGTGATTCAATATTCGTGTTTTAAAATGCAATGTATCCTTCAGGTGTTTTGACTGGACGTGAACTTTATATTTGACAAGTTTGGGATTTTTTGTACACTGCTTCTGTTAGAGCACATTAACCTTTTGAAACAGAACTAGAAACTTGAATTAAATAGGAAGATATTTACCAGCTTAGCATTTTACATGCTCCCTATGATATTTGTGTAACTGATATTCAACTTTTTTACTAATTTTATAACTACTATTTTGCATGGTTTCTTTTATCTCACTGGCATCTCTTGCACATTGATAGATTTTCATTTTCCTCTGATTTCACTGCCTTTTAATGTTCACTTTATATTTTGACATGCTTGCTCTGGATTTCTTTCTGCAAAACCTTTCCTCTTTTACTCTGTGTCATTAGCAAAATACAAAATGCTGTAAGTGTTATTCCAATTTTTATATTAAGCATGAATAAATGTTAGATTCACGTCATGAAAGACATAAACTACACTTGTATAATCTCTATCAAGGAACACATTAGAATAGAACAAAAACAATCCAGACCTGTTTGCTGTCTACTTCATAGGCATATACTTAATTAAGTTATGCTGCTCCTAAAATTCAAAAAGCTTAATCTTTTTCTGTCCTTAAATTAAACTCCCTGTACTCTGCAATGACCAAAACAAATAATCTATGACCTACAAACAAGACACTTACATTCCCTGAAGATTTACTTCATCTTCTCCTCTAGGTTATACATCTTTGAACCTCTCTTTTCTGTAACGACCTTCTGGTGCTCATTAGCATGCTGATTACCATTAACACAGCTATAATCAAGCAATTTTCTTGGTGTATGTCGGGGAGAAATGCTCATCAGAATGCAGCCAGGGGACAAAATTAACTGCATAAATCTACAGCACAAACTGGATCTAATCCAACTTTACATGAGGCTTCCTCCTTCTGCTAGGTGTGACATCACCATCTTGCTCCCTGCTGATGGCCTAATAAGTATCCCCAGGTTCCACACTATTTAATTTACCCCTTCTCTCAATTTTACAGTTCCAGAGATAGCTGACCACCTTGCAGCATTTTCCCTTAATATGTGTTTGCTTTAATTTTTTCTTCTGTCCCTTCCAGTTAGTCATCAAGCTACAGGTACATCTATTAAAAAGATTATACAAATGTATGTGTTATGCATTTGTTTACCTGTGCACCACTTCTTTCATGTTCTGTAAAATAATTTACAGGGCAAGGGAGCTAGATATTTTCTACAAAGGGACATATGTACAGAAATAAGGTTTTGGCTTAGATACGCATGTTCTGATTATAAAATAATGTCCCACATTGGTGTGCCACAGAGGTGGCAGATATTGAACTAAGCATATTGCATATTTTGAAAGAAAAGGTTTTCTTAGAAAAAAGCTAAGACAGCTTTAGAACTTCAAAATTACACAAGCAAACATGAAATCTGTTAGTTTTTGTCACAGAGTAATACCATAGACAGAGGAAGAAGATGGTTCAAGGAGTGACCCTTATTTAATTCAGTCAAATATCCTTCTTCTTTTTTTTTTTAATTATTGTTGTAGATAACAGTAAAACTGTACAGTTCTATATTTACACAGATCTTACTTTAATTCAATTATTCTGGACTAGTCTAATTTGGAATGCAAGAATTTATTTCTCAAAGAAGAAACATAAAAGTAGAAAAAAACCTGGCTTTGGATATAAGAAGAAAAACGAAGAAAAATGGATCAAGAAAAACTGTAACTGGCAAACGAGGAAGTAAACAACAAGAAGGAGTGAAAGAAGAAGTGAATCAAGAAAAGACCTGAAGGAGTGCAAATCAGATGGGGAGGAGGAGGAAACAAGAAGTAATGATTGTACTGAAGGGTACCAAGATCCTGGTATCATCTGCATTTGGAGAGAGGAAGTTTTTGAAAGACTCAGTTGTTTTTTTTTTTGTAAACCTTAGGCTCTGGATTCCTGGGGCAGAGATAGAAAAGTTCTCATTCTGTCAGTGAGTAAAGGATTTGTCAGGAGTGCATCTATGTCTGGAAACAAGTAATTTCCCAAGCCTCCTGACTGAAACATGGCCGGAGTGAACCGTGGGAAAGAAAGAAGTAAGGAAGGAAGAGTATGGAAGTAAGGAAGGATGTAAGGAAGAGTATGCGCAAAACACCAAGGAGCCTCATCACTTACCCTTCTGGGCAGCACATTCCTCCTCTCCAATCCCATGCTCTCAGGGGTGGCACTGCACTGTCACATCTTTTTGGGAAAAGAGAGAAGTTAGGTGGACGGCAAGAACGAGGAAGCAAAGCCTTCCTTCAGCAGTGCAGTAGTATCACCTTGTGATAAGTCTCTGTTGCCTTCTGCTGTGTGTCGTTTGCATCATGGCACTCTTGTGGTATTAATATAACTCTTGTGAGTGGTGACCATAATTCATGCAAATTTAATAGACTCCTCAGGGCAGGTTCAGTTGTAAGAGCACCAATCTTGGCAGAGGTTTGCTCAACCTGTTCTTAAAAACTTCCATTGATGGAGCTCTTGTGGCCTCCCCAAGCAACTTAATCTACCACTTTACTGCTAGAAATGTTTCCCAGATGTCTAACTGGAATCTCATTAATTTAAGCCCATTAATCCTGACCTCTTTCAACATCTTTATGTAGTTCAAAAATACTTCTATGTATCTCCTAATTTTTCTTTCTATTTCACCATTCAGTTTTCCCCATGTTGCTGCCACTCATCCACCTAAAAAAATCAACAGTTAAGAGGAAAAATATAAATTTCTAAAAAAAAAAAGTGAGTGAAATAGACACCAGTGAAATTTTGTGGGATGAATTCTGTCCTCTGAATTGTGGAAGCATAAGCTGGCCACTGCAAAGCAGAGGAGTGGATGTCTTCAGAAAGGTTGCAGAAATATCCAAATGAGAATAAGAACAACAGTGGATGGGCCTGGCAACTGGTCAGAATGGAAAATATGGAAGTGTGGAAGCACAGAAGAGGTCTCAGAAGTTACCTATGAGCCAGAGATATACAGTCAAAGGAACACACATGGGCTTTTGAGTGGTCTCCTTAAGAAATGATCAGTGTCACCCTCCCCTAAACAAGAGGGACATGAAGGTCCTCTGGCTCTCTATGTCTGCAGCAGAAACATCTGCATCCACCTTAGTCATGGCGGGCTCTTGTAGTTAATAAAAAATAACTTGGCTTGGGATGTGATTTCTCTCACCTATCTCCATGGACTACTTTGTGATAGCATGAACCATTGTCTCCTCAGAAACACTTCCTCTTCAGGAAGAGAAAAGGAGGTCAGACAACAAGTTTCAGTGCTGATGTCAGCAGCAGTTCAGGCTATGTGAATTCCCTGTAAACCATGGGCTTAGGCTGCCCAAGTCCATTTTCTGCCCAGGCAAAGTCAGAAGAAAAGCCCCGACTCTTACACTCAATTTAAACCTTTTGCTCTGTTCATCACTTAGTTGGAGGAATTACCCTTAAATTTAGTATACAAGAGACAAAAATGTTTTAATGTTAATTTTACTTCTTTTTGAGACATATTCATATAAGTATCAATATAGTGATGATCATCTCTATGGGAATGAGATAATTTGCTTTGTCATAATTTACAGTTGATATAATTTTAATCATACTTGTACTTACTAGCATTTTATTAAATCCATCCTTTTAAAAATTTTTCTTTTAAGAAGGAAATCTCATCATTTAGCTCTCTTCAAAGATGTCTAGAGAGATCTCCAATTGTTCTTTCCCTAGTGCTTGCTAAAACACATCTTCTTGACCATCTAACAGAATTATCAGTTTACCCACCTCTTTTGATCAGTGTAGTGTTGATTTCAGGAATTTTATTTGAATAGAAAGTTTATAGCAGTTTATATTTTACTTGATGCAAGTTATTCTGATTATAAAGAACCCATTTTGGTTCTTCTGATTATAAAGAACCATGAAAAGATATCATAATATAAAGGATGAGGAAGGGGGAAGGGTGGATGTTCTGGAAATATAGAACAGAAACAAAACCAGAAATATAAGAATACTTTTTAAAAATATTAGAAACATGTCATGCTTAAAAAGAAGTGTGAATAGCTTATTTGCCATGACTGATGGCAACCAGCAGGTAACACATTCCCTCGTTGTTGCTAATAACACTGACAAAGAAAAACAACAGTAAGTTTAGTAAGCTCTATGAAAAATAGAAATCAATATCATATTAAATCACCTAGACATGAAAGTCCTTCAAGCACTTTCTAAGCGCAGAATGGGGCAACAGAAAGAGGATGCTGTGGTGATGAATTGTGCATCATGCTGCCAGTTAGATGAGAGGACTACAGAGTAATCTTTTATTCTAGTTCCTATGTGATTTGTGCATAAATATAGATCTCATGAAAGCATGGGGTATCTAAAGTTCAGGTGAGCTTACATCTGTGGTAAAGGTTGTAAAAATTGGTTCCCAAGGATTCTGGCTGTACACCTGGCTGCGTAGCACTGCTGTATGTCAAGGAAGCCTGCGGATCTACAGCAGCCTCAACTGAATTTTTGCTTCCAAGGGAAATGCAACACAAGGCTGGATCAGCAACAGAAAGGGACCATAAGGGATCTATGGAAACTGAGATGTGCTATAGCTTGAATCACATCCTTCACTATGAACTCACTCGTCTTTCGGCTGAAGTGACAAAACTGAGACAAGGAGAAGTCTTTGTTCTCCAATTTAGATTCTTAACATGGAGCTCTGGATGCTGAGACCTCATCTGTTCCCTGATTTTAGATAGCTAGATCAAACACTGTGAAATGGACGGGGGATATCACAAGTTCAGGGGCAAACTGAGCATTAGGATCAAAAGGAAAAGAGGAAAATGCAGTCATACTTTACTTTTACAATAACAAAGACAAACACTAGTGCACATGTGGTAATAGGGAGAAAAAGGCACTGCTAATGGCAATCAGCTTGTCCTACTGGTCCAAAGAATCCTAATTATTACACTTGGAAAAAGCTGTACAATACTCTGGAGAACCCAGTTACAGCAAACTCAGCAAAAGCATCTGCTGAGCAAATGCTGGCAGCTTTTCTGTTAGAGCTTGTGCTGAGTGTGGCTGGGGATACACTGGATGCAGTATTAGCAGCACTTGAGGACAAATAAAGGCTTAGGTGCCTGGTCCCAAAAGTGGAGCGTGATGCACAAAAGCCTGCAGACACCACAGAAGTATCTGAGACACTAAGCATGCTTCTGGCTATAAAATTTATTTGAGTGACTAAAGTCTGTTGCCTGGTGGTGGCTGCACCTCCAGGCATCACAAAGCCATTGAGACATCACCAGCTGAGTTTCCTCTGCTTAAGTCCCATGCTAAGCTTGACATGTTAGATACAGGATCACATCTGATCTGTGACAGTAGCAACACTGAAATCCACAGTCATTGTCTTTCATAAAAAGTAATTTATGCCTCTAATTAATTATTTCTTTCTTACAGTACTAGTTCAAAAACTGGGAGATCATGATTTGACCTGTTTGGCATGCAGCCTCACACTCTGTATGTGTGAGGTACAAGGGGGAAGGGAGACCACTGGCCTTCTTCACATGCACTGCTGAACCTGTGCCCCTCTGCAGAAAGTGTTCAGTGCTTTGTAGAAAAGCAATAAGAGGAGAGGAGAAAGAAACCAAATTGTGAGAGCAGGATGCTGTGGCCTAAGCACTCTCCCTGGCATTATTTCATCCTCCTGGAGGATGCATTTCCCAGATGTCACTCCTACTCCCTTTATACCAGGTAGGCTAAGCAAGAGAGAGTTATCAGGCTGGGCAAACTGAGGTAGTTCTGGCAGGAGTAACTTCTTGCCCACAAGCTTGTTCCTGGGTTCATCCTGATACTCTTATTGGATATTTCTATTTGAGGGGTCAATGCTGTTGAAGAAATAAATCATTTTCAGAGGTAAACAACTAAAGTAGATCTAAGAGTCCTTGCTTTTGTCTTGCCCCTTATTGCCATCTGGAATATTCCCATATTCCATTCCCATATTCCATTCACATGCATGACAGCAGCTGCCCTGACCAGTAGTGGAGTACAGGTGGATTGTGATGCAGAAGTAAAATGTTCTTCAGCCTCTAGCACTCAGCTCCTGCATCCCTGCAAGGCCTCTCCAGGCTGCAACTCAGCCTGCTCAGTCCCAACTCCATACTATCAATCCAGATATTCATTCCAAAATAAATAGATCCCTGAAGTGCTGCCTTTAGTGTTTTGGTTTCCTTTACCTCACGCAGACGTCAACAAGCGAGGACTTCTGTGTCCTGATGAATTGCCAATATATAGTGAGGCAAGTCAACATTTTCTCAGAGGACTATCACCCTTGTACTTTGATATCATACATATGAATCCTATATTCTCTCTCTTTCCCATTCTTTTTCTGCTCAGCAAAAGTAAATCTTAGCCTTTTTATTATTATTCTGAAGAAGACAGATGTTTAAGATCTCATAATTTATTAACCATGTGTTTATTTTTCTTAAAATCTGATAGGAAATTCTACCTCGATGAAGGCTACATACAGCACTAGGAAGCATATGTATATATAAAAAAATATGTATTTATTTTACATTTGAAGATGAATATCAAAATCAGACATCCATGATGGAAATGAGTTGCAATTTTAAATATGGATAAATTAGTGCTTCTCCATAAACTTATGTTTGTTTATTAGTATCAAAGTATTAGGTGCTTGTGAGACGCACTATCTTTAAAGTACAGATTATCACTATATAACACAAGTAGAAAGAATTTGATATGAGCTGAATGTACATGAAAACTTAGAAACTGAAGAAACTGGATAAGGAAAGTAAAAACACACATTGAGAAACTCTGACAAGTAGAATTAAATGTAACAGAAAGGAATTTTTGAAGTGAACCAACAAAAGAAACCCTAACAAAATTACTTGATTGGTACTATACAATCTGAGTAGTAACACTGAAAAGGCAGAAATGTTCAACAAGCAAGTCCTTTTATAGATGAGAAAAAACAGGTGATAGGGTCTCTATAAAGGGTGATGAAGCACCTCCAAGTGCTAAAGCAAGTCAGTTAAAACCCAGATACCAGTATTAATCAAAAATAAATCAACAGGTGACTGGCATGCAAAAATTAGAATATTTCTAAAGGGGCATCTCCCTGAGCTGTAGGTGCTTTCTTTTCAATAGCTCTAAACTACTTCGAAGATCAAAATTCATAGAAGAAAACCTAAAATGAAAGGCTAAGATAATAATAGATTTATTGTTCTGTGCAAAGTCACAGACTATATTCAACTTCATTAGAAAAGCGTTAAAGCACAATAATACAATTAATGCAAATCAATATGGGCTCTTGGAAATTTGGTCTTGATTCTGTAATGTGATTAGAAGTTTAGCTACTAAAGGTAATTGGGTGAATATAATACACTAAAACTCCTGTGAGACATTTCACTTGGTGACTTGTGACATTTTGATTATGAAATTAGAACAATATATTATATAGCACCATTTAAATAGATTAAAGCCAGTTTAATTGATAGCTCTCCAGATGTAATTGTAAATGACTAATCATTGTTGACCGGGTGCATTTTTAGCTAAGTTCCAGTGGGTTTATTTCTACTTAACATTTTTATCAATGAAGTGGAATTAAATATTAAATCATCACTAATAAAGTTTTCAGATGACATAAAGATGGAAGGAGCAGCCAATAATGAAGAGAAAAGATCATTGATGCAGAGTGATATGAATCCCTTCTGGTCTCAGCCTTAATGTAAAAAAATCTGCATCTATTTGAGCACAAGGATTCAGAAAAAGCAGCTAAGTTTGGATTCTCACAATGGGGTTAATGAATGGCTGGAGCATAGTTTGTATCTGATGTTAAATGGAAGGAAAACAGTCCCAATGACCCTGTTATAAAGGAACAGGTACAGATGGGCATCTTGTCAAGCTGACCATGCAAGTCTTGGTCATCTTTGATAAGGCACCCAGAACACTCGTCCTGGTCATGACAAGTGCATTTAAACATCCCTGCTTGGACTCAGGTCTCTCCTGTCCAGAGCAAGCATCAGCATTTTCCCATCTCCTGCGATTACATATATGACACTGAAATGCACTTTCTCCTAAAACACATCACTTCTGTGATTTTTCTGAGGTTAAAAAGGACAGACAGAGAAGCTGATCTGCTCAGTTATCATGCTTACTAGGTCAACATACAGGAGTTACTTTGATCTTGGCTCATGCAAGATATCAGGAAAAAGAAGCCTCCTATTAAAATTTCATGTCTTATAATTAATGATCCCTTTCATAAAATTGCCTCTAATATCTTTGAATCTTAGACAGACTGAGTCTACCTGGAGGGAGAATTTTCTTTGCAGAGATGCATGAAGATCATAAATTGCCCTGTTTTAGTAATTTATTGGGTCTTCAAGGGGCTAAAACTTCCTTTTTCTAAAGAGCAGAATTCAAAAGAAATTTCCTGCTGTAATGAAATTAAGTATGGAAACATTAAAGATCTGCAACAGATTCAAGTATTTTACATATAACATCTTACAAAGAAACTTTGGATCTAAGGGAATTTGTTGCAAGATTTATTGTTTAGGATGACTAAAAAAAAGGAAAAAATATATAAAGATTTCAGTATTTCAGTATCAGAATGTTCTGGCTAAGTTCAAACCTGCAATATTAGCTTACTATCCAAAAATTATCCAGGTGGTTGCTCTGGAAAAAAAATCAAATTAAGAAATCAAACACCAAAACCAGAAAGCAGTGCCTTTGCAAACTGAAATCTAAACTGCAAATCAAATCTAACCTTGGAATGAGCAGCTGGGAACCCCCCTCACTGAACCTGTGTCTGTAAGAACAGTGCTGTGAAACTCAGAGCAGCTGTGAAACTTCATGAGCAGGCAGGAAGCTGGCACAAGATGCCAAGCAAACATCTGAACAGTGCCTAGAATACAGGAGCCCAGCAGAACCATCTGAAGATGCAAGTCCAAGTTTCCTATGCTGCCAGTGAAATATGAGCATGGACACAGCATGTTGGATAAGCATTTAGGCTACAGTCAAAAATTTTATCTTTTTCTGGTTTTTGGGGGTTTTTTTGGTTTTTGGGGGGTTTTGTTTGTTTGTTTTTTGGTTTTTTTGTTTTTTTTTTTTAATTGAGATTAAATGGTTATTAACTCTAAGCATATTGTGGTTTCAGATAAAGTGAGATTCCCCTTTTCTTCTATTGAAGAAGATTTTGGCCTTCACTGGCCAAAATTACAGTACTTTTTTTATTTCTGTTTATTTAGAAGCTAGAGATCAAAATCTTATTTTTCTTTCTTTTCTTTCCACCTGTGTACAGTCTAGCTACTAGTGCTATGAGATTCAAGGAGACCTTCCACTGTTATCCCTCAAAGGCAACCAGAATCATTATTCCAGTTGGGGTTTTTTTGGTTTTGTTTTGTTTTTGGTTTTTTTTGGTTTTTTTTTTTTTTTTTTATTTTGGTGGAGCAAAGCCTTCTTTGAGCTTTTGTCTTGAGCTTCTAAAACTACAATGACTTGTAAAGAATTTATTCAACTCAGATAAGATTGTCTGCATCCTAAAATTATGGTTACACATTGTTTTGCATTATGCAATTGAATTGGGTGGGTGTGATAGCCTGGGAGATTGAAAACTTTGGCTCACATATTCACTCAGCAAGTGCTGGAAGTGCTAGTTTGCCCAGCTAGCCTGAGCAGTGGGCAAGACTCAAAGGAGACTGTGGTCTTCAGATCTATCAGATTCCTGGGGTGTGTGGGCTTAAGTGTAGAAATCACAGCCAGAAGCTCATATTCATTCTTTCCAGTGTTAGTATTTAACTTAGAGACATGGCTCTTCTCATTAGCTTACACAGTTACCGGAGGAGAAAACAGAGAAATTGCAGATCAGCGGACCATGTGGGGCATCTTGAATCTCATGGAGGTGCCTAAGTTCATATCTTCTACCTTTTATGCCAGAGTGCATCAGAACCTCTTTTCTGGGTTGTTGGGCAGAGCAACCTTCAGATGCTACAGGCCTCAACTCCTGCTGAGACAGGCAGGAGACACCACAGCCCACTATTTGTCCCCCTGGCCATCTGGTGCCTGAGAGTTAGTTTAAGCTCCATGCTGACCTCACCATTCAGACTGCAAGTTTCTCAGAGGTGTATCAAAGCTGGTAGCTGAAGTGGCAAACTAATCACTTGCATGTAGTGCGCACTGCTGCAGGCACCAGGGTGATAAATTGCGCAATTTTACTAAGCAAGGTTGCTCAGATAAAAGCTACTCACAGTAAGGGTATGTACAGCTGTCTTTGTTATGGACTAAACAATAACAGGCATGGCTCTGACGCTTTTTTGGTTTTATTTTTGATTGTCAGAATCTTTCTCAAGGATGGGAAACACCTTCACTGAAAAGATTTTTAAATCTGTAATTTGCATAAATATTTTAGATCATTTTCGAAGTAACAGCTGTCATGAAAGGCTGTATTTCCATTTGTTTACAAAAATAGGAAATCATTACCATTTTGATGTCCCACAAGAATTGAAAAACTCATATGTAAACACAGGGCAGATTAACACAGAGAACGAGTGTGTGTCCTTGTACTCGTAATGGCTTAGCTGCCCTCACTGCATTTGGGATCCATAGGTTTATACTTTTTCATTGTACCCCATAATAGTCTCACTTCCATATTTAAATTCTTCAGTATTTTAATTTTCTTTCAAACCAATTGTTGAAGTTTTATGATTTTTTCTAACATATTACTACAATGCTTCACATTCAGGTGCTCAGAATATTTGCAGATAGTCTAATATTTCTCTCTTTTTTATTAAAAATATTTATTCCACATATCAGAATGGTTTTCACACATGCAAAGCAAACATCATGCATACTGTAGCCTAGTTCTAATAAGACAAGAAAATTATTTGCACTGAAGGCCCACACATGTATTTCTGACCCTTACAAGTCATACATGCATTTGCATTATCAAAATTGTGTGAGCAGCCTCTCATAAAAGTTACAGGCAAACCAGACAGGCTTGCATTGTTGCCTGCAGCACCACAGAGCTCAGGACAGCCTACATGCTAGGAGATTGTCCCAGGTTGATCTGGACTCCCTTCTGCCATAACTACATGACTTCTGGCACAAGTGCCAGCTGTCTCAAGGCCAACTCAGGGAGTTTCTACAGTAACTTTAGTCCTGATTTTTGTTGGGGTATGGACACCTTAGGTGTCATTTAAAGTGTCATAGGTGACAAATATCCCTTGCGGTAATAAATATTTCACTCATAGTTTCTGAATCTGTGGGAGTCACTGCCATGCCATGTGTTCAGTGAGGAGCAGATCTGGAAAAGAGATGCAAAGCTATGATGCCATCCTTACTTTTTATATGTTGTCTCCCTGCACAATATTCACAAAATCAAATTATGGTCCAAAGTTTTTCCACCATGGGGTGGGAAATGCCTAGCGTCTAAGATTAGGACGCACAAGAGCAGCATACTGGTATGTGGAAAAAGGGAAAATGTTCAATGCCTGGAATAGCCAATGGGAAGCATGAAAGGGAAAGAAATATTTGAGTTCCTGTCCTTTCCTGGAGTTAGGCATCTTCACCAAGAGGTGACCAAGACTACTTGAGAGCACGGTCTTACTCCTTACCTTGAATTCCATATGTCCCTTAGGGGACAATAGCTGGCTGTCTTTTTTCTTCTAAGAGCAAACTGGAGGAACCTTCAGCCTGTGATGGTTGGGGAACTCACATCAAACAGGTTCTGTGACCTTCTCGTCTATAGTCAAGTGTGCAAAATTCAGAAACATTTAAAATTGATGACATCGGACTTCAGGCATAAGTCAGAAAAAAACTGTTGCCAGTGATAACAAATATCAAAGTAAAAAGGAGGGAGAAGATTACCTTTCTCTAGGTTGTCATTCCTGCAGTCATTTATACCACAACTCTTGCTGCATAGCGCACAAACAGTCATTGGGCAACAGCACCATTTTCTTTTCCCGTTTTCTGAAACTGATACCTCACCAAGACAGAAAACTAGAGAAGGAGCTCTTCTGGTGTCAGAAGAAAGGAAAATCTGCAGAAACAATAAACATGACCAGGTAACCCTAAAGGTTTTATAGCTGCTACTTAGTAAAAGTGCATGCAATGCAGTTCCTCTTGCAGTCACTGGAGAGAGACAGTTCTCTTTGAAAACACAAAAGTGGGAGCTGCCTGAACTGGTTTTACTCTCCTCCAAATAAAAGAATAATGGAACCATGGCATTTTTCCATAAGCTTTTTTTATTGAATCTGTACCAGATTACATCTTTAGGATCTCACATCCCCACTATCATTGCTATTTACATTTTGTCAATAACAAGAGGTTTTCCTACTCAAAATAAGTAAGATACACCTGGTAGCTGAGTTTACATAGCCCCTTCACTTTCACGGGCTCATTCTGTAGCAGCACAAGAACAGGACATGAAAACATCAAGCAAGGAGCCAAAACCAGCAAATGTTTAAAGGCATAAAATTGTGCACAAGAGCACATAAAACAACTAAAAATATTCATTGAATTACTGATATAATCCAGGCATCAGGGCTTGCACAGGATCATAGAATAATTAGGATTGGAAAAGAACTCTCAGGCCATTGAGTCCAACCGTTGAGCTGCAATCTTCACCTTTACAACTGTATTAAAATCTGCACATTGACTCCACAGAAGTCGTTGGGTTTTCTGGGCAATGTCCAGAGTGGGTAGGGAAAGGGAGCTGATAGGGCAACCCTCAGCAGAGGGTTGAAAGGCATGATAAATTAAACTGGGAAAACATATCACTTGGTTGTATAACAACCAAGAGTGACCTACAGACTGGTGTGGTGGTCTGGGATGTTCTGTCTTGGAAATCTCATAGGACATTTTGCCATAATATCTCCAGAGCAGTCAAGCTTAACCTTTAAGACTGGAAGACCTACTTGGATCGTGAGTAGGGTCTAAGTTATTGCCGTGAGTTTCAACATCTAAATGCCCTTCACAAAAATGCAAAACTGAAAAGGGCATTGAAAAGAGAAATCTCATAAATCACTAAAATCTTGTTTGATATTGAAATCACTTTCCAGCCACAGGTTCCTAAGAAGAAAAAATTTTCTATAAGAAGAGTTTCATTTGATGTGGTTGTAGGCAACTACTGATGAAGATTAGTGCTTGTCAAGAATGTACTGTCTGTAATAAAATATATATATATATATAGGAATATATATATATATATGTATATATATTATATTATGTATGTGTGTGTGTGTATATATATATATATATATATATATATATATATATATATATTTGGTTGGGGAGTTTTTTATGTTTAGTTCTTAGAAACAAACAAAAAAAGCCTCTGAATTACCCCTCTTTTAAGAGCCTTACGTAGAAACTTTCATAATTTTCAGTTCAGAAGTTTCAGTTTTTCTCAGGAAACTAGTATAAAATATAACAAGAAGAGGGCTCTTGCACTCTCCCATCAGGCTGCAGGATAATTTAATCATAAAAAATGTAGCAATACTGCCAAGCCTTTTCAAGTGCTTTAAATAAGCCTAATTCATACATGTTATAAAAAGTATATGATCCCTACACATAAATAAAATTTGAAAGGGTACATAATTCACTGACAGGGGGCCTGAAAACACATGTCTTAGGCTGGGCAATAGTCTCTCAATCTATATAGACTATAAGATTGATGCATTTCACCTATAGTTACTGTTAGAGAAATCACAATTTTTCTTTGGTGCTGGTAACACATGAAAGGAAACACATGATTGGATCATACAGCCAGTATCTACAATTATTCGTCGCATAAATAGAAGCATTGAAATGGCTTTTTACTGAAATTCTATTCTGTAAACAATGATGTAAACGTGGCCTTGGTGCTTTAAAATATGGACTGAGTCTGCTGCAAGGGCTATTTTATGGGAAATTAAATTCAATAGATGGGACAAACCCTGGTCCCATTTACACCAGGGTAAATCTAGAGTATTGGAAAAGGGGCAGTGAACAAGGGAAAAAAAAATCTTCATTTTAAAAAAAGAAATATTCCAGACCATTAGTTAAAATTGACAGAAGAAAAGAAAACACAGTCTTATACAACCTGGATTATAAAAAGTTGCATGCAATTAAAAATATTAGAAAATTAAATATAGGAGATGTGCTGATTTAGAATATATTAGAATACTGGACTAGTTACAATTTTTTGAGTCCTGACATGTTTTGCTATGATAAAAGATTGGCAAGGTTGGTGGGTAAAACTTCTTTGCACATTGTATATAAACTGCACAACCTTTGCTGTATCAACTTTATGCTCCAATAAACAAGACAATAATGACAAATTATCAAAGCAGTCCTCAGATGTGACCCTCAATTGGAAGAGCAGCAATTTAATGAAGACAAAAGCTAGGTGAAAGCTGCTAATATCATTTACTGATAAACAGATTTTCTCAAGAGGCTCCTAGCTCAATCCCCTGAGGCCCCATAAACCTGCATAATTCCATTTAAAATATTGTGCAATTCACTAAATTAGTCTTTGAACATCCTTACTATCCAATTACGAAGCCCCAGCATGGACAGAATAATGAAATTTTTCAAACTGTGGAATGCATGTGGCCTTAACAAACTTATGACAAACACTGAAATTAGCTTTCAGTTTTGAAGCCCATGTAGACTATTGCTAATGCTGCAAGTAAGAGATAAAACAATAAAACACTATTGCAATGTTTAAGCAGGATGTAAAAAAAATAAATCTTTGAGTTATACAGAATTCTCAACACAGCTTACCTTCAGGTAAAAAATCATAAGAACTTGAATAATGTTTTTGCATTTGCAAGCTATTTGGCCTGCTTAAGTTCTAGTAAAAGCTTTACTGAATAAAGGGTACAAAATACCTCATGGACAGTTTTATCTTCCAGGCAGGCAGAAAAAGGCGAGAGTTTCAGAAGTGAAATTTATTTCTGTTCAAGCATTGCAAGCTGTATTATTAAAGTAATTTGTCATGGTTTGAATATTTCTGCCTGATTCACCATTAAATTGGCCTTCTAATTACCAACTTTGTCATGAAAAGCAGTTGGACTTCTTCATTCACCAGAAAACTTCAATCCCTTAATAACAGCTTGGTTCAAATAGTGGGGGAAATGCTTTAATGCTCAAAATTTAAAATGAATAGGATAGATATTACAAAAAAAAAAAAAAAAAGACTCCAAGCTGAAATAGAATCCACTAATGACGGCGTCAAATTCAAATGCTACCCAGAGAATATTTAGAATATATTTTTAATGAAAGTATTATTAATTTGGATGGTGAATATTTTACCTTTTAAAAATGCAAATTCATTTATTTTGAATGTATATACAAAGCTGAAATAAATTCATGTAACTTAGGGCAGTGAATATTCACTTAGACAAAAAACTCACAGTCCCAATTCCTAATGTTATAAAGGTTCAGGACAACACGCAGAAGTGATTGTGCAATTATTTGTGCATCTATTTAGAGTGATCATGCATGTTGATGATCATGCAAGTGACCACACTTATAAATGGTTAGGCAGATATGAAACTGTTTTTTGTATCAGGTGTGCTTATGAAACTGTGATAGTGAGGTTGTCTATGAAGTTCTGAATGGCATTCTTTGATAGCTGTGGAATGCCAGGTGCTTCCACCTGCAGTTCTGTACAGTGACACTCTAGTCTCACTGGAGTTCAGCTTATATGTCAAATCACATTTAAATATTTTTTTAAATTCAAACATGAATTTGATTATATAGATTTTTCTATATGATAAAAAATTTTTCTTTCCTCTGACAAGAATTTTAATTGCACAAATCAGGCGTGTATATTTACATGCAGTCTACACCTATCCAACTATACATTTCATTAAAATTCCAGTTATTACTAATCTATCTTGAAGAAATCAGAAGCTGAGGATTAGTGCCATTTTCTGTAAAACATATACTGATTGTTACTTTAATTTGTAGAACAAATCTGGAAAATGTTTTAGTGTAGGATTTAATCAAGACTTGCTATCATCCTACTCTCTTTAAGCCCTTTTTGCCCTAGCATAAAAAGAAAAATTGCCACACTAGGTTACAGCAATAATTCTATTATTTCAAAAAGCTCTCTTTCACTATTTGACAAAGTATCAGGTGTAAAACCTTCTGTGTACCCAAAGATTTGAGATTTTTTAGCTATATCTAAACCGAGGCTGAGATATCATGTTGACCTTGACATCTAAAGGAAAGATGACCTTCACTTAAAGCATTCTCTAGCAGGAGTTAAGACGACTTGGATCCTTAAAAATCAGATTCACACATTAAGTTGCTCAGATTTTTGTCACTGTATCCTTTTTTGGCAAGGGAGGAAGGTCTACCAAAAAGACATCAGTGTGACATCAAAAAAGGTGACAGGACGAGGAACCAAGAGGCAAACTCTAAGGATTTTCTATCTTTATTACTCAAGATTGTTACTGGCAAGAGAAAGATGTGTCTGAGACAGTTAAGGAAAAGGAGCCAGAAGACAGGGAGAAACAGGTACAATATGAAGATGGAAAAAAAAAATCAATGAAGAATGACTATTTGCTATGTCTTTCTGTATTTTCTGAACTATGAACCTATTTTCTGAGCTATTTCAGAATTGTGTTTGGGCCAATGGTCTTATGAAGCATGATGCACTCCCTATTCTGAAACAACAATCTTAAGGAAGAAAACACTTACAAAGATGTTCGGGATCTCAGTCAGAAAAAGTTGAAGTTCTTCATGTTTTAAAAATTTTTGAATTGAGAAAGAGAGTACACTTCCTAAGTCAGGAGGTATAATAACCCACTAGTGCCCTGTTCTGCTATGAGAAACCTTAGATCCTTTTACAGGATGCCTCTAAAGCATGTGTAGAGGAAGAGTTTGCTCTGACTATACCTGTACAGGGTCCTGGGTCTGGTTCTCTCCTCAGCTACACACTGTGAGCCCAAATCTACTAAGGACAAAAATATTATGGATACCAACAGTTTCTGCTAAATCTTTCTGTTTCTTTTACAAGAAAATGTATTTAACTGCAGGGTACTTCCACAGAGGATGTTCTTGCTGACTGTTGTACATAACCCAGGGGATTACATGCAGGAAATTAGTGTAGATTACATGAAATTGAAAATAGGTGAAAGAGAAATTTGGAGAGCTGGTATGAGCCAGAATGGATATAGAGATGTGGTACAAGCAAGCATTCAGAAGATGACAGTGAGATGCCTATAGAAAAAAAAAAGATAAATAGATAGGAACCCTACATGTCTAAGGACAGACAAAGGACTCAGTTTCTTGGATTTCTGTTTGTCCTTGCCCAATTTAATCCTCCTTTGTAGTTCTTTTCCCTTGTTCCACTGTATGTCTTCATGAAATGCAAAAGTTGTAGTCTGATAGCTCTGCTGTGCTGAGCTTCCACTCTTCAGAGTGAAGTAGCTGAAACTAATGGCTTCTGAATGTAAGATTTGGGAGCTAGTGTCTGGGCATCCTTTCTGGACAGGGCAGTTGGTCTGCTCTGGCCTAGGATGGGCACAGGAATCAACCTGGTGGTGACAGCTGGGCAGTTTGGGCTACAGTGCAACTTTGAGACCTCAGCTGATACAAAGCATAGACAGAGCCAGTGTATCTGCCAGAAAAGCATAAATGCAGGATGTAACTGTGGCACACACCTTCCTGCAGGCAGGTTTCTAGCATCTCTGACCAGGTGGCCAGAGGATGCCTACATTTTGTCACCTGAAAATCAGGGGTCTGCAGAAAATCAGGAACTGCATCATCCTGCAGAAAATTGCTTCATAGCTGTTGTTGTGAGTTAGTTTTTTGGGTTTTTTTTTTTTTTTGTTTTGGTTTTTTTTTTTAATTGAGACTGGAAAAAGTATCATATCAGCATCCTGGAGGAGATGTGCTTGGGGTCTATACTGTGAAAAAAGGGGAAGATCAAGGGAAGAAAGAAACTCAGAAGAAAAAAGAAAATAGAAACAAAGATATTTCTGGTAGAGATGCTGTCATTGTACAGTGTCAGCACAATGGTGTCCAGACTATTACCTAGATATCAGCCTAATACAAATGGTAAACTAAAATCATAACTGATAAAAAGACAATGGTGGAGGGAAGACAGTCTCAGAAATAAAACATATTGCCATGATTGTGAAAGATTAACATTTTTCTTATTAAATGATGAGCTTGCTTTTTAATATCAGCATTATAATAGACTATACTATGAATCTCTCTATCATACCTAAAGCACTGTTAATTTATCTTTCATGAATACATTAGAAGAGAGAGTTTTCCCATAGGCAAACATACCATACCATATTTGCAAATGTCTTACATAATGATGCAAACACTATGCATAGAGAGTAGCAGTATTATAGTGGAAGGGAGAAACAGAACATGCACAAAAAGACTTTCATTCCATTTCATTAAATACTTCAAACAACAAAATAAAGTTCAATTTACTGTGTAGAAATCTCGCAGTTGAGGGAAAGGTTGCTGCTTAAATTTATTCTTTAGCTTAAATTCAGCTATTTGTAATAAGGAGCTGATGAGTGTAGATAGAGTGAATGATTTGTTAACACATTGACTGCATTTGTTCTTAAAATGCAACACTGTTTATTTTGCAGTTATATCTGCTAGCAAATTCTTAAATATCTACTTATTTGGGAAAGAGTGCATGCACTGTACTCTGCTTTAAAAAAAATCTTAGTGATATACTACAGTATGGAAATTAAATTGGAAATCACAGCCACAGACACAAAATAAATAGTAGTCATTTTATTTAGCTTGTTACCATCTAGTCTAGTCCAAGAACATTACCTTAACGGCAGACTCGGAATTCATGAAGAGTTACATAAGGGCCCTGTTGTCAAACATAAAAACAACCCATTTAGTGTCTGTTTTGCATCTACACAGGAAGTTTTCTTTCATTATCCACCAGCCCCTAGATCTTATTATAGCCATTGTTTAATTTGTGCTCTGTTTTACAAGTGACACTTGTACGGGCCTCATGGGGCTGCTGACAGAAGTGTGGCTGTCTCCTTCCCTTGTGTCAATCCTTTTGTGAACCTTTATAATTAGCCACTTAACAAATTGAGGAAAATGAATCTGTGGTTGTGAAGTGTTCACTGGTGCTAAGTCAACCATGTGACAGTCCAAGCCGATATGTAAAAAGTCATGGTAATCAGCTGTGCAAAGGGTTAACAAAACCTCATTATGGTAGGTTAATAAACAGAAATGAGGTATGTGATCACCAAGAGACACTAGAAAAGTTATAACCACTTCCTGTAGTTGTAATATATACAATTGTTTCAAAATTCTTTCTAAAGCCTTTCACCTCTTGTGGGGTTTTTTTTGGGGGGGGGGGGAGGGGGGGGCAGGAATTGCCAAATTACACAACAGTGTAAAATCACATATCATGGCTTAAAGCCTATTCTGTCCAACTCCCAGTGTTTTATCTATGGCACTTTATAGGCAAAGAAAACAACAACAACAACAACTCAGCAGTTGTCTCTCACAGAGAAAAACGTGTCCCAGCTTTTAGCATGTCAGATTTCCCATGTTCCCCTAAGATACAACACAGTTAATTTCACAACATTACCTTCAATAAGTAATGCTGTTTCTAACAAAAAAATATAGTCTGCACCCATGCACACTTTTTTCCTAAAAAAATATACTTTTATTTACTTTTTTCAAAATATTCCCTTTTTTTGTCATGTCAACTGAAAAACAAGATCTTGTTTCTGTTTTTAATAATCAAAACCTGAAATTTTATTTTCTGTCTTTTTTTTTTCTGTGCAAAAGTTATGTCTTAAAAAAACAGATAACTTTTTTTTGTCACAGATCTTTTTACTGAGATTTTTAAATGGGATTATTGTCTAGTGGTTCTATTGTCATATTTACTATATGTAAAAAGATTCAAGGGTGCTAATTTATTGTCTATACATATATAGATACACACACATGCCCTTGCATGCATTAATATGGATCTGTGGGTGCTCACCCAGAGTCCACTCTGCTCACAGCTCTTGAGGTACCTAAAGGTGTGGAAACTGATTGACATGAAGTGCATCTTGCTTACTGCAGAAGCAGCCTTTGAACGAGAGGAGGAACCAGAATCTGCCCCATTCTCAGGTGGGTGATTTAGCTTCTGAGCCCGATTAGTCATGACATCTTCTTCCGCTGTAGTGGGAGGACCCCAGGAAGGGAAGTGGAGGAAGCCTTCCCCTGCTTATCCTGAACAGATGGTTGCTCATTGATTAGGGTTTCCCTTGAGAGGCGGGAAGGGTGGGTTTGAACCTCTGCCAATGAAAGGGGAATTAAATCCACATCTTCTTTAGAGTGGGTCTTGTAGCTATGGAACAGGAAACCTGCACTTTGAATACTTTTTGCAAGAAAGACTGATTTTTGAAAGGGATATAATGCAGTTATCTTATGCGTTCATACTCATATTGGATCTTCATTGAGCAGGGCCTTGAGCTTCTGGGACATAAAACACATTTCTCTTCTACATGTTTCAGTTTAGCCAGCCAGGGCTGGGAGTGTGATCCCCTGTAAACTGGCTCTGGAGGTTTTTGTTCTGATCACAATGTCGACATGAAATATCAGACACTGTTCAGGTACATTGGAGGGGTTTAAATCCAGAATATGACTCTGCGGATTTCAATCCAAGCTCTTATATATGTGAATTTTACATTTCCAAAATTAATTCTATATGATGGGAAAGCTCACCAGCAGTGAATCCAGCCGTGGAAGCACTCACTTTTTTCTGCATATATTGTGTGTGTATGTCCAGCCCCATACCAACAGAAGATATATAGATTTTAATAGCTAAGACCTGTATTTTAAAGAAAGTCCACCTGGAGCAGAGAGAGAGAGATGTCAATTTTAATAATAAAATTTTTTTTGTGTTCATCAGGTAGCAGAAGAAAACCTAAGGGGCATTGTTTCCATCCAGTGTCTAGTGACTCCAAGAAGTTCTGCAAGAAGGTGCAGCACACTTCCCAGTGCCCACTCAAGTTCTAACCTCGGTGACTGCACAGCTCAGTGGCATGTGCTGTTACAGGAGACACTTGACTTCTGGACACACGCAGCAGTAAACAAGGGTAGGGGCTGTGCAGGTCATAAAATAAGCTGGCACATAACAGGCTATGCAGCATTTTAGCTCTCTTCCAGCCTCTCAATGACTCACACTGCATCATCACCTGTCATGAGATTCTTCCTTGGTCAGTGTCAGCTGGGCAGCCCTCACAGGCTGGAAAATGCTTAAAACAGACAGTGCAGTACATATCATTCCTAATGTGAAAATAAGGTTGAGGGACTGAGGAAGCACACAGATGAGACTGTGGACTTGTCAGGATTGGCTATGGCAGAATGGACACCTAGGCAGGTTGTGTCACTGATTATAGCAGTGAACATGATGTAAACAGCTCCACATGCTGAAGGTATGAAAACAAAATATGCAGGTGACCAAAATACCACTCACCACTGTAGAAAACCACTTGTTATGGACATTTGAGGAGGGGTTTAGGAGAGCAGAATCTGAAGCAAGAGAGAGATGAAGAACAAGACTCAAATGCCCCATTGGCAGTGGAACACATACTAGGAAGCTATGTAGGGGGTAGCAGGTCCTCATTTTAGCAAAAATCCTGCCTTACAATCCCCTTCTGGAACACAGCCTTTATCGCAGGCGCTTTCCACTTCTATTATCATCTGAGTGATAAACTCCTCTGAGATTAATGAGGGAGAGAGAAATATTATTTTCTCTGAATGCAGTAGGTTCCTACATTTTCTAACTTGGTGCTATTCCATCTGACTACAGAGAATTAAATCAAAGAGGCTTCTAGGGTAAAAGCAAGCTAGAAACAAAGCAACAGCAGAGATGAGCTATCTCCAGAGGAAAACCGCACAAGAAGGAAGAAGGCAGGGAACGAGACAGGCACCTGCTTGTCTCCAGCCAGGCTAACAGGTGTGTTTTTCCTGACCAAAGCCTCAGAGAAAAAAAAAAAAAAAAACAAAATTGTTTAGAAAAGAAATAAATCCCTGGCTAAAGAAGGGAGTGTTTATTTTTAAGAAAATGCTGCAGAGAGGTAATGAAAATAGGGGATGCTGCAACTGCCTGTGTCTCCTAGGCTAGGAAAGGTGTGTCCACTATGAAAGAAAAAGTTAACAAAACTCACAGGAATAAACAAGATTCAGAAATAGGCCTTCCACTGTTTTATCTCCCTTTTCGGAAAGCTGTGTACTCTGCCATGAATAAATAATGCCCTGTTTTGAAGAAGCAACCTTGCAGGCACCAAATATGCCTGGATTTGCTGCTTTTTCACAGGTGAAAAGCAGAGGGTTGTAGCTCAGTGATCTAGTCTAGAGACTGTGCAAAAGTGTATCTAAAGAAGGGCTGAGAAAGCTCTCACTAGCTGGATGCATCTGGGAGAGATGAAAAGGGTCTAAAACAGCTCGCTGTAACAGCAGTAGACACACTTTTAACTGCTGAAAGTTTTGCTGCTTTGCTTCTCTCAGATTCTGGTGTGGACCTGAGAGGAACAGATGCCATATAAGCTGGTAGCAGCAGCGCCTTCCATGCTTTTGTAACTGTACAAATTGCCAGGAGGCATGAGAATATCACAAAAACACAGAAGCAGCAGAAATAATGCCTTGGTTTCCCAAATGCTTTGGAAGTAACTGAAAAAGTCATGCTGCAGACTTGCAAAGATTTGGGGGTCTTGGAAGATGAAAGATGTTTTAATGAGAGTTCATTAGGGCTTTGCTCGTTCATTGACCTGATAAGCACCTTCACTTCTAAACAACTATTGAAATCCACTGCAAATCAATAATAACCAAAAGTGGCTGCTGATTTAGTGCCATCTATAGCCTACAAGATACATATGCATCACAGGGGCCTTTTCAGCACTTACATAGTGGAAGCCTCAGCATTGAAACTGCGATTAAAATAAGAGAACAGCAACATTTGAATCTTAAATACATTCTCACTGTGGGAAAAAACAATATGTTTCAGAGGATGAGATGCTGACACTTCCTCTGCTATAAAATCCCTCATGCTTATTCTGTGATTACAGAGTATTTATAGCATTTTGATCCTCAAACTGTCAAATAAGCACTGACTTCCCTTCTAAATAAATTAAAATATAAACACACAAATAAAATAACTCTGCACACACAGACACACAGACACACAGACACACAGACACACACACAAACTAAATGTACAGTTTTGCTTTCCCCATTTAGTTATTGCATTATTGAGCTATATTTACTCCTATCTCTACTAAGTGTGCAGCATACATGTAACTTATAATTTTCTCTGTTTTAATAATTCCCCTTGGCAAGTTGAAATTTTAAATAAAATGGCCAGAATACATGATCATGATGAACTGATAGATGTATTGTTCTAGGTAAGAGGCAGTACTAACCTATTCTGAAATGCATTATTTGGCCAGTTTAAAACAGAAGTATCACAGCAAGAGATCAGCAGCTGTTAGAATGCATCCCACATCAACACATAAGTGTATTTTTTATGTTGCTCATTGTGCTGATACAAGAGCTAATGTGCAGCCAAAATTTTGCTCCTCCCTCCTCCACTTAACTTTTATATGTTTATCTGCTGATACTGATGTGCAAAGGGAAATCTCAATTCTCTGGACTTGATTCTACTGTCAGTGCTGTTAGTGGAAATTACTCAGAAGGAAACGGGATTATTCAGGATTCACACTGGCTAATCAAGAAATGACAATTGTCCTTTGTGCTTCCTTTCAGAAGGAACTATGCTGTACTTGATAAGATTCTCTTGCAGTGGTATCCTTTAGAAATAATTTCAAAAAGTCAGGCAAAAAGAATGTGGAAATTTAAGCTTTTCCTGACTGCTCAGCTGCAGCTGCTCTGCAATCTGTACTATTTGTGTGACTACTTGCATTAAAAAATCATTGAAAATCTTCAGACCACAAAGCTACTCAAAAAGAGAAACAAATTATCAAAATCAATGTCTTTGTTTTGCCAGTAACAGGAATAAAAGCATCAGGCATATTCTTTTAAAAATGCAAGGTAACAAGAGCAATCACTGTTTATTAGTGTCTTTATGCGCTTGAATTAATGGTCTTTTAGAAGTACTTATAGTCTCTATAAACACACAACCATTTCTGTCAGTTTTTCTCTAATTTCTATCAGTTAAAAAGAAAAGGTTGCTTTGCTTATAAGGATAATATAGAAGTAACCTTTTTGGTTAAAGATTAAAGGGCATCTGTGCTAAAACTACATGAATAAAGGCATAACAGTTAAATACACTGGATCCAGTTTTATTTCACAGCTTTTTATACACAAATTAAAAACTGTATGTGCAGACAAAAATTTTACACGCGCCTTTAAAGGCATTTTTCAGCTAGAATGAGTTGTATTTGTTATTTGGGACAAAGCCCCTTTCAGAGAAATTGTTGATTTTTTCACAGAGGCTCCTATACTTTTCGTTCCTTTTGTATTATTTCAATCAGCAATGGATATACATCTTTGTTAGCCTAATTTGGGGACCTACAAAGCAGGAAGAAGGAAAGCACAAAGGAACACACTTGACATATTGGTCTATTTGCTACCTCTTTTAAGCTCAATGCATACTAATGAAAGTGATCCAAACTATTTTTCTCCACTCCTCACTTAACAAGCATAATAATAAATGAATATTTAAACTAGCGGCAAATATATTAAGTGGAAACAAATAGGTTTCATTTGTAACAAGTGCACACAGGTTAATTAACAAGAAGGAGCTTTTGTGTTGAAACAAGGCTCCCTGATGCTGTACATGCAGGTGCCGTTAAGGGCCAATTGAGCTCTATAGGATAATTATGAAGTACCATTGTGCTCCACCGTTTGTTAACAAAGTGCTGCCTGCAATTTGCCTAAACCTATAAACCATCATCTGTGATCCTCAGCAGCAATTAAGTGACAAACATCTTCTCATCGGAGACTTGGGAAAACAAAAGAGACATGATAGCATTTAAGGAGCCAGATGGATATTTCAGAATGTCAACCCTGACAGCCTCCCTTTCAACAACAAAATATAAAACGGGAGCCTGCTCGGTACCATGCTGAGGGGAAGAAGGGAGAAGTCACATCCAAATTATTAAGAGGAGGGTGTTAGTAATCACAGGATTGCTCATTTGAACAGCTCTTAGTGGGAAAGCCTTGGACTGGCAAACAAGCAAAAGATAAAACTCTTTTCCCTCTGAAAACAGCTGTGGCTACAGCTCTACCGAGTCTGAGTTGATTTTTAGGTTTGGGGTTTTTTTCTTTTTCATTCTTCTTTGTAACATCTCCTTCCTTCCTTCTGTCTTCACAGAAAAGGATTTTCTTCCAATGAATAAAAGTATAAAAATTCCCTTTTCCAAGAAGAGGACAAACCAACAGACAGAATTTTCTGCAGGGCATAAGTTACTAATTAGTTCTGCAGAAATAGCCTATATTAGGAAAAATGATGGATCAGCACAAAGAGGCATTTTAAAACAAGAGATCTACTCCTACTGTAAAATAATTGATCTAAAAGTTTTGAGGATGTAATCTTTAAAATGCTTCTCTAAGCTCAGCAATAATTCCAGAAGCTATAAACTTTATACAGGCTTGTTTGAATTAGTTCAATTAATTGCCTGGTTGGGAGACCCTCCAAAACTTGGGGAAGCTCTTGTTTTCATAGATAAGGATCTTCTGGGCATTTTGTTGCCTACATTAAATGATGTTGTCTAGCTGATCTGTGTAATTGGTAGAGCTAAAAGGCTATTCAGTAACATGAAAAAAAAATTATAAATGCATGAGTTTCACTTGCTAGCCTACATTTTTTTCCCTATTGCCAAAACAGCAGCATTTACAAATGTTTTCTGTAACCATTTTGAAGCTACAGCTGAGTGTGTTTTAATATACCATCAGGTCAACAGCTCTCTTGAAAGAAGAAATCAACCCAGGGCCAAACAGTCAGACGGGCCTAATTAAGTACTTCAGGAGTCGGAGAAGTGCTCAGATAACTACAGCTGACTTGACCCTTTTCTTTGTACTTCACTGGGTTTCTGTATACCTTTGCCACTCTCCTTTGGATTTATGTTTTTATGAATTATTTAAAAAAGGCAACTTCAGATCTACAATTAGTTTTCAAGGAAACAGATGTGAGAAAATAATCACAACTTAAACAGCTTAAAACGGCTCTGATCTTGACAGAATGCAAAATGCCAGGTTTCCAGGACTGCAGAATTCATCACTTGGCAAAAGTGTCATTAATCCCTGCCTGCTTTCTGGCCTTTTCTTACAGTGCTCTGTCAAATGTCACAAATCACCTGGAAATCTAACAGTCATGACAGAGTTGGGGCTTTTTTTTTAATGGGATGGGGGAGGAAGTGAACTGGTTCAGTTTTAAGAAAACAAAAAGGAGACAAAACAAAGATAATCCATGTAAGCATGTTTTAGCTTTGTATAATATTGCACTATGTTGTGCTGGGAAAATCATGATAAAGCGTTTTGTCATGCTGGGGATTTTATATTTGTTTTACACTGTGTATTCAACAAATGCAAGACTGATTAAACAGGGAGAATGGAGTTCTTTTGTCACCTCCAGTGGTATCCTCAATGACCCAAGATTCATGAGCTGATTTCCACTTTTCCTCCTGAAAAAAATTTATGCTTTACCTTAAGAGAAGTCCTGCAATGTTTGAAGATGCATCCTGCAGCTTTTCTTTAGGCACATTGCTGGAGGCCTTCTTCCAGTATCATGAGCGTCACTGGGCAGTCTTCCATCAGCTCCAGCAAATGTGCAACCCAGCCTCACCCACTTGGCACAGCAAGCCTTTGAAGTTTCATTCAGGGACACTTGGACTTCAAAGTATATCTGGATAAAAATGCCAGCCCCGTGTACAAGGAGAGAGGTACCAACGGAAGTGAAAATTGTAGCCTCCAGCATCACATGGAGAGGCACACAATGTCTGAGATTCCAAAATCTGGGGACAGCAGAAACTAAATAATTTCAAAAATTTTGTTTAATTTAGTTTACTCTTTTCTTGTAGACTGATCAGGCTTTCACTGATATTTTTAAGATGCAGATCTAAGAAGGTGAGGTTAAATTAACACACTTGATCTAATGATTTTCTACATGAGCTGAATTGACACATTTTGTCCCTGTGTTTATCTTTTATTCTTTGCATTTCCCCTTCATTATGTGTCTCAGAAGTGGGTACATTATGATCCATGATACTGATGAGTTTAGAAGAACTATAGACATCTCAAGCTTTTGTAGGATCTCAGGTAACTGGAAACAAAGCATTTCAGGGCAAGCCTGCAAAACCTGATTCCACATTCAAAAATATAACAGGGTGTATTTGCTAGAAAGTTCTGGCTTTCATTATGATTCTTCATCTTAAATGACCTTGGAGGCTAACTCCTGTTTCAAGCAAATTCTAGGAGGATCTTCAAGTGATCTGGCTTTGTATTAATGCAAGGCTGAGCTCTAAATTACAATTTAGAATTGCATATTCCTATGCAGCAATACAGTTACCTCAGCAAACCTCTCTGCTTTGGCTAAGGACACAACAAAAATGCATAATAGTGAGTTACCATTATTCATATGTAATTGTCTCTGTTATCAAACTTTTTACAGTTTAGTATGTGCACCACCTTCTTGTATGCAAATATCACCTAAACTTTGATAAGAACTGGATTCATTGATATATTTTTGGAACAAGAGCAGAAAGAGTCATTCATCTCTATGTGACTGAGAATAATTTTGAAAGTCTAATGAAAGGGATGTGTTATTTAAACATCTTTTCAGTATTTAGTTTGCTACTCTACTCAATTAATTGCTAGTTATGCAAATTTCATTCTGTCCTTACAGAATTTTTTTTCCCACTCAAATGAAATTCAAAAAATACCTACCATTATTGTTCTATTCTCTGCTGGCTAGACCATTTAGAATATTATATCCCATTATTTATAAACATATGATTGTCACAACCTACACAAAATAAATGTCAAACACTGTGAAAGAAAAATACAGCATACAACCAGACATTTTTAACATAATTAGCATAAATAAGCATAAAAGAAATAAATAATTGGAGAGTAAAACGTGAAAAATAATTGAAAACAATGACTACGTTTTAGGACTCTACAAATCAGATCAATGGTTTGTCTTACATCATTAAGGTCTGAAGAAGAAGGATGGTAAACAAATGGGAAATAAGTATTGCAAAGATGTGTTTGGGGAACTTACATTGAGAGTATGCAACCCAAATTACCCAAGTGGATTTAAATATTTGAGTTTTATTTAGATCTCCTGCCTGTATGGGCTAGGAGGAGAGTTATAACAATCCATTCATGCAGTCCTTACACATAAGAGTAGGCAGCACCACTAGACAGCGATGTGGAAGTCAATTAGTGGTAACATGCACAGGTACTGTGTTTCCCCAGGGGTTCCTAACATCTCAAAATGCAGCACTGAGAGCAGAGAAAGGTGATCAAGACCGACAGAAGAACTTTTTTAAACTGATTGGTTGATATAACCATAAGTAGAGTTTGAGAAGCCTGGCAGCATGAAAACAAAAGGAACTCAAGAGAAAGAAATGTTAGCTCTGGTCTGGCTCCTATTTGAAATGATGCATAAATCATCTCTCTTGCCATATAATCCTCCTGAATGAAATCAGAAAAAAGAGCATTTGTCCCTAAGACATTTTCCAGGTAATTCAGCCTTATAATTTCTGCTTTGGGAACAAAATCTGTAGCACATTCTACCATGTCTTAGAGTTACTTACCAGAACAATAATTGAAGCTGATGTGATTTTTAAAAGTAATTTGCTTCCATGAGAAAAAATGCATTTCTTTCTAGGAAAAAACACAGCATCTGTTATTCCCTGCTGTTTGTACAAAACAATACTGATCATTAGAGAACAGCTACGGAAAATTGGGCAGCTAAAATGGAATTTACAGAACTTGGAATCTGAGGAGAGGAAGCTCAAATGGAATCTACCCGACTTGGAATTTGAGGAGAAGTGTATATTTAGCACTTATCCGGGGATTAGCCCAGCAGGATTGTCATGTTATTCAGAGCCACGCCAGGTTCTTCCAGCTTAGTTGACTTGAAGATAAGAAACAGATGTTGGGCCAATGTTCAAAATATCCCATTTCTTTGTCCCTCGCCAGAGACAAAATGCCTTACACCGTGCAATCCTATACGTCACGGTGTGGGACGGCATTTAGTCGGAAGCCGTCGCTAAAGGACATTTCGGAGAAAGGGAAAGGAAAGAGCTGGTCACTTTTCGGGCCTGGAGAGGAGGAAGTTCAGCATCAGGCGCTGGCCGGGCCGCTGCCGCGAGCGGAGGCGCCGGGAGGTGGCGCGGTCCCTGCGCGGATGCCGCGGATGGAGCGGCACGGAGGGGATGCTGCCGATGGAGCGGCACGGAGGGGATGCTGCCGGTGGAGCGGCACGGAGGGGATGCTGCCGATGGAGCCGCCCGCCGGGGATGCTGCGGAGCTCTCGGGCTCCGGGCGCACGGAGCTGCCGCTCCGGCCCCGCACGGAGCTGCCTCTCCTGCTGCTGCCTTGTTACACCGCCGCCAAAGGCACCTCTTGGCCCTCGGCAGCTTCAGTAGTTCCATCTACTTAGGTTTTAGTGTCAGTCCTCGAAGGCATGGTGCAATTTTTTTTCTTTAATTTCCAGTAGGGATGTTAGGAATTTCTATTTTTCGTTGCAGAGTAAAATAATCAGCATTGTCTTTCATTGAGTCATGCTGCCTTTCAGTCATTATGGACCTGATCCTGGACCTCTGGAGTCAGTAGGAATTTTGCACAGCTGTCCCAGAGTGGTCAGGAGCAGTCTTAGAGTCACTTCATACTAATTTGTCCCACTTTTTACACTTCAAATACAAGAGTATTTTGTGAGGGAGCTGCCAAGCAATTTGTGATGTATAGACTATGTTATGCTGTTAAACTAAGAGGCCTCACTTTGGGGTAACAAAGCTGTTACCTTTTGCCAGTCTCATGTATTCCCAGAAAATTTAAGGACTTATTCCTGAAACTTGTCATCAGCTGCATTCACATTTTTCCCTGATCTCTTCGTGCAATGACTAGGATGTGAAAAGCATTTGTAGTTCTTTCTTCTCTTACCTTTGGAAGTTTAACATAAAATATGCTTTTTAAAAACAATTCAAGCTGACTGTTCAATGGCCCAGACTGTTTCGTACAGAAACAGGGATTTTTTTTTAAATTTGCTCTTAAATTGCTTTTCAATTAAATACTGCCTTCATGTAAGAAGAATATAGTGCGGGGAATGGCAACTTCATTTTGTCTCTGAATTTGATTTCTTTAACTGCACTTTTGTAATTTGATAATCCTGTATGCCTTAGCATAAGCCATCTAAAAGGAAAGAATATGCAACATGATAATGCATTTACAGAGTTAATCTACAACAAGGGGACTTTGGATCATTCCTCTAGGTTTTTCCTTTTTTCTTTCTTTTTTTTTTTTTTTAATCCATTAGAAGATTTAGAGGAATGGCTCTTTGAGTGTCACCATTTTCATTTAATTATTGGGTCTCTAGATCAACAAGAGATGTTTCTGTGCCTTTCAGTGACTCTTTCTGCCCTGGCTGTTGGCAAAGCCCAGGTCTGCTGAAGGCAGGGAGTGGGTCTCATACCTGTGGGGACAGGGGAAAGGCAGCACAAGGGGCACAGCAGGCAACAGAGGAAGCTCAGGGGCCCAATATTTCTGTGCAACCTCCTTTAGTTAGGCTTTATAAGACCTGCACAGGAGGACTGCTGCTGGAAGACTTCCCTGCACTGAGTTCAGCATGGAGTCAAATCTGGGGATGAAAGGCCTTTAGAGGTAGGAAAAATTGTAATTTATTATCAGTATTCATAACAATGGGAGCAAGTTATCCAAGGGTTTTGTAGGAATGTCTGTCTTGCTTTTTCTCTGCTTAGCTAGCAGGTATCAGAGGTCACCAGTACTGTCTTTTGTTTTCTGTACAGACTGGACACAGCTGGCACAGTGCTATCACAGACATCAACCAAGCAAAGAGTTCTTGAGAGGGTTTACACTGGAAATCCAAATCACATTTCACTAGTTCTTGTGACATGTGGTTCAGTTTTAAGGAAAAAAAAAAGATAAAACAAAGATAATCCATGTAAGCATGTTTTAGCTTTGTATAATATTGCACTGTTATGATGAGAAAATCTTGGTAAAGCCCTGTACCTTCCAGTTTTGTGTAGAAACATGGGAGACAGAAGTTCCTTTTTAAACCTGCCCACCCCCAAACTATTTAATAGATGTTTCTAAGAATTTCTAGTATTGACTTTCTTTCCTGCAGTTATTTGTCAAAATAGGGAGGGAGAAGTAAATGAATTAGACATTCTGTCAGGATTTTTCTGTTCTGCTGAACTAAAAGTGCATGGCCTAATTATAAATTTAAATGTTGAAATTTTAGGTAACACAACCATCAGAACAGCTGGCAGCTACGTATATGCTGTATTTTACCCACTTTGCTAATAGAGTGTTGACAGACAGTAAAAATTTACTTTTATTCTTCAGATAGCCTCAAATGCAAAATTTAACCTTGGGGGAAAAAAAAAAACAAAACAGTTGAAAGCAGAGGTGATTTACTTTAGATCTTAGATCAGATGGAAATACTCGACAGAGCCAACTGTGTGCCCAGGTGGCCAAGAAGGCCAGTGGCATCCTGGCCTGGATCAACAATGGTGCAGCCAGCGGGACCAGGGCAGTGATTGTCCCTCTTCACTTGACACTGGGGAGGCCACACCTGGAGTGCTGTGCTCAGTTCTGGGCCCCTCAGTTCAGGAAGGACTTTGAGGTGCTGGAGCGGGTCCAGAGATGGGCAATGAAACTGGTGAAGGGTGTGGAGCACAAGTCTGATGAGGGAGCTCGGGAGTTTAGCTGGAGAAAAGGAGGCTCATCAGGAACCTGATCACTCTCTATAGCTTCCTGATAGGAGGTGGTTGTGACATGGGGGTCAGGCTCTTCTCTCAGGTAACAAGCAATAGGAAAAGAGGAAGTGATCTCAAGTTGGACCAGTGGAGGTTTAAACTGGGCATTAGGAAAAGTATTTCCCTGGAAGGTTTGTCAAAGATTGGAACAGACTGACCTGGGAAGTCACCATTCCTGGTGATATTTAGAGGTGTATATGGGGCCCCTGGGGACATGGTTTAGTGGTGAACTTGGCAGTGCTGGGTTAACAGCTGGACTCACCCTAAAGGTCTTTTCAAACATAAATGATTCTATGACTCTATGATAGAATGACCTAAGGTATTAAAAAGTTGTCTTTCAAAATTATTCTACACACTTATTTCCGCAATTACTGGATCTATTAGAGACCTAGAAAGGAAAAAGTTAAATAAAACTTGATTGTAAATATGAAATAAACAGTCTGAAATTTTTGGTTTGAAATCATAATGCCTGCCATATGAGCTCTTTAGGAAAAGAAAAAAGAGTTTCTACATCAAGTAAAAGCCTGAGTTATGCACTTTCAGACTGTTTCACTCGGTTTTAGAAAGTCTTACATTTATACCATGTAAAAGTTTCTCTTTACAGCCTGTTGAGAAAAACTGTTTAAAAGTATGAGCCACTAAGTCAGATATTCAGAAATCCTTTATCTTCAGCTCTGCTTGGCTTAATTGCACTAAAGTACCGTTTTTTCCCCCTATAATCCCTCAAGCAACTCCACGTGGAAAACATCTCTTGTGCTTTGTGAATAAATCTTGAGGATTCATACTGTGAAGTGGAAGCAATTGGACATTTGTTATTTAAAAAAAGAGTGAAAAATCCTCCAGATAAGAAACCACATTAACTAAATTAAGCTGGGTAATGAACAGAACTGTCTTTCCTGTCTCTGTCTCTTGGAGAACTCAGGTTCCTTCCTTTTGTTTTAATACAAAATTCAAACTGCTCACTGAAATTATTGGACAAGAATTTCTGTGAAATATTTAGGCTTCAGTGAAACAGGTTTTTAAAAATGTTGCAACGAATAAATATCGGGACTGCCAGTGTCTCACAGGAGCATCTCCAAATTCACTACAATCCCTGTTGAAAACACCTAAGTATGATTACTGCAGATGTGTAACTCTGGAATCCCTGAAAAACTTTTGACCATCTAGATGCTGTTTTGGTTTCATTCCTGGAAAGTGAACTAGATTTTACACTTAATAAGAAATTGAATATTATTGGCATGTCTCTTTCTTCTCATCACCCAACAATTTTTGTCAGACCACTAGCATGAAAAGACCTTGAAAGTAGACGAAGTTTTGTTTAACATCAGATGCTGGATTAAGTTTGCCAAAGAAGAAATAATTTTTAAAAATACTATTTTTCCACTTCTTTGTAACTTAAGATGCTTAGGCAAGATCCCTATGCATTACAAAGTTAAACTAATATAAGACAGATCAGCAAATCCTCTTCAGGACAGTGCCTCCTCAAAGCTGACTGATCATTATTTCCAACTCTGTTCTCCACTGGTTTTCAAAGTAGAACTTTTGATTTTGTTTGTAACAATGCACTTAGTGCAATTAGTAGAATCTCCTAATTTCAGGGTGAACTAACACAATTTAACACAATTAAAAATAAGAACAATCAATACAGAACATAACTACTCCTTGTAAATGTGTACCTGCCAAACAACTTGCTTTTGAAAATCTGGAGTTAAAACATTATGCTAATGATGAAATTACTGATCTATGATGAGCCAGTGAAACAATGATAACCATACATAACAGGGGAAGTCTCACCTCTCTGGACCAGCCCCAAACCAGCTCTCAACAGAAATGTGTTTTCCACTTACCACCTCTAAAGCCAAATCTGAAGACAGTTAGGAGCATCCTTTGCCAGTTGCTGCTGCTGGAACAAAAGATTCAGGAAGTCATTTGAGCAGCCCAAAGCCCGCAGGAAATCCCCTCCTGGTGGCACACGGCTAAGCGAGCAGACCTCCCCCTGCCACAGACACTGGCATTTCTGAGCAGTTCTCAAGGTTGCCCCATACCAAGTGCATTGCAGCAGTCAAATCAGGAGGTACCAAAAGAGCAGATCCTCTGGGACTGCTCATCAGGATAGGAAAGTTCCTATTATCTGGCTGCCTGGGGCAACAAAAACCCCACTTAATTACTGCCCTTCAGACAAGGTGGAGACCTCCATTTAAAAACTGTAAGTGCACCGATTGAGCAGCACATAAAGCTGAAACAGAAAACTGGCTCACTGCCTCAGAGTTTCCAAGTACATGTCCTTGAAGACAGAAAACTGTCAGGGGAGGCTGCCATCCTGCCTGCTCTTTTTCCTAAGTTTGTCTTCTTCATGCAGACAGCCAGTCACCGCTGAGATTCTATTTCTGAAAGTGGGGATATGGCTGGCTCCCCAAAATGTGAGCTATTCATAGCTTCCTCTCCAAGAACAAATCTCTGGTCCATAATGTTTTTGAACAAGGCAAAATACTTCTTTTTCTCCTAAGCCATTATAACTGTATCTGTATGAGTTGATCTCTAGGCAAAATATTCCAAGCCAGCAGTAGGCAGCTTGTGCTTCCCTTAAGTAAAGGAGCTATAATATGATGTTACAGCATCTTCTCCATCAATCAGGAGTGCCAAGTTATTGTCAGTACAGCAACAGTATTATTTGCAAGGAGTATTAATTTTGACCTGTACATGTACCCTATAGTCAATAGCCCAAATGCCTTTTTCAACTAAAAAGAAAACATCAGTTTTCAGAATGTGTTTTTACACAACAAATTAAAAGCTTCTTTTAGTACTGAGGTAACCCATTGACTGTGTAATTTCCTGTATTGCTGCTTCTTCACAGATGAACTGATTAACAAAAAAGAAAAATCAGGATGATTCTAAGATCCCTGTCATGGTATTTTGCTGCCCAGACCCTTGCACCTCCTGGAGAAAGTATGGAGGTATGGATAGAGCTGTGCAAGTCGATGGGTTAGGAGCAGACTCTTAGACAGAAAATTCTCATCTGATGATGATCTTCTTTATTACCTTGTATCATTAAGATAATAAACCCATATTTAGATTTGGTGCCTAGTAATCACCTGCATACCTCCTCAACCCCAAGACTCCTGGTTAAAACAGTATTAGTTTCCAAAAGTCAGGGTTTTATCTGAGTTGTACAGGGGTCCAATTATCTAGTGTAGTCTGACTGAAAAGCTCTTCATCCTCAAAGCTGCAGCTATGAGCCTTGGTGCCTTGCTCTGGGCATGCGGGGATGTGTGTAATGACGGCAACTGGCAATGCTGGATTTCGAAACTTGAGAGACACCACTATGATTCTGAAAAGTAAAAAAAAAAAAAAAAAAAGGGAAAAAGGCCTCCATCAAGGTACAGCATGGTAACACTGTCCACTTCCTGTTTGTTAATTTAGAGACTGTCTTAAATTATTAAAGTTAATCTCTCTTTTCTCTTATGAAACAATGACTTTTGTGTAATACTGCTGACTTCCACATTAACATTTTTTATGGTTCACAGTTGGTTTTAAGAGGAAAGGCTTTGACTGAGACAAAATATGAGGTACTCATCAGACAAAACTATCTTTGCCAGGGAAGGTTAGTTTTCAAATATATACAACAAACAGACATATAAATTAATTTTGGGAACAGAAATTGTGATGTACAATTCCACCTGATATATTCAGAAAACACTGTTATTATGTATGTGATGCAGACCCCTCACGAATATGAGAAGTGATGTTTTGGAAGGGATGTTTTGATGTATTATAAAGTGGGATTCACATTTTTACAATGCTTCCAGCATCTAAGACTTGCAAAGCAGCTTTTCTTGGTCCGTAAAAACAAACATTCCCTTCACCTAAATAATTAGTGACATTTGAAAGAGAGGACGAGTTGTCAAAACTGCTCTATTCTTTGAGAAGAGCATAGGAAGACATTTACTTACCTCCCAACTACACAGTTGGTTTTCTGTGCAATTTGAGATTGCAGTGATATTGCTTTAGTTATCCCCTACAAACTAGCATTAATTATTCCTCACTCTTCTGATTTAACATTGCTTCTCCACATGTACCACAAAAAGGACAAGCACAGCGGGATTTTACTCTGTCTCTGTTCCCCCTCTGTAATACATGCATCTCCTTACTGCATGTGCCTACTCCTTGATTTAAATGCTTCTTTTCTTCTAAGAGGCACAGGGAAAAAGTCTGAGATGGTCAGTGATTTCAGCTCAGAATGTGGGCAGCTGAAAGTACATGCTGTGCGCCCAATTCTGCAAACCACAGATGTGCAGGGCAAAGCAGGCAGGGTCACCGTGCAGAGGAATTACTTCTATGTTAGCACTTAAGCAGGCTCTCAAAGGATTCAGTAGACAACAACTCTCCTCAACAGACAATGCCTGTGTTAGACATGTCCAGGTTTTCCATGATGTAATGAACATAGGCAGCTATAAAACCATATCCTCCTCTTCCATCATTAAAAGAGCATCTACTGCCATCCACATCTGATATCAAAGAAAGTACTAAAGGAAGGAATGGAGAGATCTGATAAGGAAGACACATACAATAACTAGAAATCATTCTGCTAAGAAGAAATGAGATGTCTCTGAGAAGAACTTATTCCACATAATACCACAGGAAAGAAACACAGAACAACTTCTCAAAATATGTCAGGTTTTATTTTGCGAAGTTAAGATGACATAGAAAAAGCTATGTTAATTGAAAGATGTGTGCTCTGAAATAGGAGATTCACTTTCCCTCCACCTACTAGATATGGGCTGCCTCAAGCCAGACCTCCCAGGACAGTGTCCTAGGGGTAAACCTGAGGAGCACAGGGTAGGCCTGACACGTGACTCCTCTCCTCTGAATCATAGAATCGTTAGGGTTGAAAAAGGCCTCCAAGATCTTCAAGTCCAACCTTCTACCACCACAATAACTAAACCATATCACTAAGTGCCATTTCCATGTCATTCATTGAACACTTCAAGGGATGGTGACCCCACCACTTCCCCAAGCAGCCCATTCCAATGATTAACCATTCTTTCAGTGAAGAAATTCTTCCTAACAGAAACAAACACAGCAGCCTGCATGAACTGCAGTTTAGGAGTGTGTATTCCTTCCAATGATGTGCTTTCATGCAGGTGTCCACTATGTGCATCTTTACATTAAATGTACTCAGTAACTCTCATTTTTCAATCTGGCAAAAATGAGAATTCAGAATTACTGTTTTTAAATCAAAAGTCACTATGGGAGTAGCTATTTTTTATGAAGAGTGTCATGACTGAAGTTAGGCTGTTTGTAGTTGTTTTTTTTTTGTATGCACAGTATGTAACAATGTTGTAACAAAAGTTAAGATCACAGCAAGCAAGCCTCAGAAATTAGTTGCAACTACAGGACATGCAAAGGATATCTAACAGTCAGTCTGACAAAAGATAGGTCATTTATTGTATTTCCTTGAGTTATTGATAACCTTTAACTCATCAATAATGAGTGTGAAAAAAGATGTATTCAGAGAACGACTTCTATGTTCTGTTTATGCAACAGTATTTGATGATGAATGTGTTGCAAAGAGGAATGTCTGGGCATTCAGAGCTAAGGAAATTTCTGTGAAGAACTTTGCGGTCATCAGGAGGGAATAATATCATCCTACACTTTTTTCTTTAAGGGAATCTCTCCCGATTCTGTCAAGTTTGGCTGCCAGTGGGTGACAAATAAACCCCATAGAAATTATATGAAACTATAGAATTGGAGCAGCATAGGTGTGTTCCCTGAGGTAGGTGAAAATGTGTTTAGATTTGTGTTTAGAACTTGTGTTCTGGTTCTGTCCATTTATTTCTTCCCTTTGTCCTGGCTAATATAGTTAGAACTACAAATAAGAAAAAAAATCATCCCTGTTAGAAGAGTTTTCTATCATAAAGGACCTATTGGTTGAGACAAGAAAACCCTCAACCATCCCTCCCAACCCCCAAAACCTTTCCTGGAAGTGAGCTAATTAAAGCACTTGCTTTAGCAGAGCAAAATCACTTCATTTTGATCTCTGTAATTTTGACTTTCAAATTATGTATTTCCATAGAATTTCAGACTGCATTTTCCTGAGTGTCCGATTTCCTAGGAAATTATTTCAATTCCATCTTTTCATTTGAATTGGAAAGAGAAGGGAAATGAAATATAATAATTCCATACAGGATAATTTTGTAATTTCAACTATTACTAATCACTAGCAGGACTTCTTAGGAATTAGATCAGAAAGTGTTTTAGGACAAAGATGCATTTCTAGTGAGGGGAAGGTCTAGTAGTAATAACATTTATTTGGATTATATTTTTTAATTGATGAGGAAATAATGATCATAATTTTTTTTTTCTGCTTCTGTTTATGATCTCATTTCAAAAGAGCACTTGCATTCATGCTGGGGATCCTCTTGGAGCATTTTAAATTAAGACTATGCACAATACTTTAACTAAATAAAGTTTATTCTATCTGAAGTGTTTTCTTACATTCTGGATAGCACAAACACCATATCATAGAATTCTTTTTGTATAAATACCTAAGGAAAGAAAGCAGCTAACCTAGCAAAACAAACATTAATAGGAATTAAGCAATATTAGAGAAATGTACAGGGCTATAGAAACAGTCCCACATGACAAGTTGCCTTTAGAAATTAAAATCTGAACACTGTATGAACGTTTCCACAATAGTATCAACAGCCTGTGTGAAAAAGGAAATGTTGTGCCTAGCACTGTGATTTTAATAGAAATAGAGGTGATTTTAATGTTATGAATTGCATATAATCTCGTTGTATTATTATGCAGAGATCATGGAATATTTGAGGAGCACGTGCAATTTGAGGCTCAGGACACTCAAACCTCAACAGAGAAGAGGAACCTATAACCATCTACTTCTCGCAGCTGGTGTGCAACAGATGAAATCCTTCAGCTGTGTGTGCTTCATGTCAGACAGTCTCTCAGAACTGGGAGGTTTGATTACATAAGGAGCTCAATGCTTCTCCTTGGACCTAGGTACTATGCCTGTGACCCATCATAGAAAACCTTGAGAAAGAGCTGCTCCCCAGGCATTGTTATGCATGAGAAGGAAACTGTTATTTTTCAGTTTTTATAAAGGTAACATTAGGTTCTTTTCACAACTTTTTGTGTCTTGTAGTAAAAGAACGGTGAGGAAAGATTTCAGAGTTCTGAAATAGTAGGAACGAGGGAGCTAGGAAATGAGAAAAGACAAAAAATGCAGAACATTGTTAATTTCTCTACCCTCCTTTAAAACAAAAATCTCTTTTGTCTGAATTTTGAGAACTAGTGCCATCTTTGCTTATTTCTTCCAAACAATCTCACATAGAATTAAAAATAAATGGAAAGCTAGAAAAAAAAACAGAGCCCTACAATCCCAATGATTATAAATCACTAAAGGATTAAAATTACTTTCCCCTGTTGTGGCTTGCAGCCTAGAAACAGGATACATAGTAAGTGCTGCTACTGTTAGCTAATGGAGATTCTGCTTTAGCTCAAGCGGTAGCGCTGTTGCTTTGGGATAGGAAGGTTGTGATGTCTTGCCTAAAGGGATATAAGTGTTGCAATTCAGGTCCCAAATGAGAAAAATTCTTCACATTGGTGCCCAATTAGTGATCTGATTCCTGGTGTTAAGTCTAATGCAATTTAGCACGCACCTGCTGAATAGCCTGCATGCCAAATACCGACCCCACTGCTCCGGCTCTTTGTCTTGGTTCACAGAGTTGAGTGTTTTGTTGCAGGGTAGGGAGTAAAGCATAGGAGAAAGGGGGTTTTGAGAACATTTATGAGAACAAAATCTGCAGATTTGCTTCAGCAGTGTTTCAGAGCTGCTCACGTTTGCTCTGTAGCAAATGGATGCAGATATTCACCAAGTGCATGACCTGGGTATATAAAACTTATACTAACAACCAGGCAATATCTTACTGTCCCAAGTGGTGGTAATCTGACCTATTGACCTAAAAGACACCAAAAGAGACAGTTCCTGCCCTGACTTTATGGTCTGAAATATAGAGAAGTCTATGTTATTTTATTCCTATGATCCTGTCTTTCTTGTGGTCACTGAAGAAGAATGCAAAGTTTGGAAATAATTTAAACGAGAACTGAACATAGGCTTTTACCAACATGTAAGCTTGCAGTGAGTTGATGTGATTTCCTAAGGGTAGCCCCAATTAATTTATTTAGATTAAAATAATTAAAAAGATGCCTGTCTAAGGATCTGAACTCCCTCACATACCATAAATAATAAAATAAAATAAAATCCCAGAAGAATGAAAATAATCATACCAACAGGAACTCAGCCAAGCAGCATCCTACAGAGACTCCTTTCCAACCTTTTATCATTGTGGGAAATATACCTTCAGCCCTGTTAAAGGATGCTATTAAACAGGTGTCATTTGGATTTACTGTATGGAGTTATTTTTGTGCCAAAAAGGGGGATGAAGGATTAGAGCCTCAGGGATGCCCTGAAAGTACCCGATTACCCCTCCATGGTGGAATAAGTGAGAATTCAATTAGGGCAGCAACTTTTGACCATAGGTAGCAAACCTAGTACAGATAGAAAAAAAAAAATGAAATAAAATTCATATACGGGATAGTTTCCAGTTCTAAAGGCTTGGCAACTTTTAACATGTTAAGCTATGGATGTCTGTGGAGGACTGTGGAATTCCAGAGTACTGGTACAATATTTTTACTGAGAAGTTCGACCCAGAAATCTAACTGCTACATTTTATCTCCAAAGCTGCCTTAATTTTAGCCTTCATGCAGTTTTAGTGTAAGGCAGTGTAAACCAGAGAGCAGTAAAAGCTCTCAGAGCATCTGAAGCTCAAATAATAATCTCCAGACTATCAGTCAAAAGGAAAAGTTGCAGTCTCTCAGCCAGACACAGATGACAAGAAGGATTGGCAAATTTTCTGTACAAAATTATTTTCAAAAATTGGTGGAGGATCCAACCAACCACTTACATTTGGATTCTAAATGGAAGCAAAGGCACACCAAGTTCTTGTAAAGATTCTCATTGTTCCTTGACCCTTTTTGAATGCACTTATTTACATCTTATCTGATTTGGCAAGCTCTTGGTGGTAGCTCCTTTCTTCCCAAGGCACTATTCTAGATATTTGCTCACATAGTCCAAATTAGAAAGAGAAGAAGTCAAATATCATGTGTTTCTAAACAAAATTATGGAGTATAGCAAAATATCCAAGTGGCTTATGAGACAGGCATCAGTTTAAAACTAAGAACATGCACATTTATATGGTCTTTTAGCAACAATTGTTTCATGAGAACAGATCTGGGTTAAAATTGGAGCATACACTGCATTGATTAAAGCCTGTCCTTGCTGTTTTAGGAAGTACAGGTAAGAGCTTAGGCTTCTTTGAACTCTAATATATAGTCCAGCAGAAGGAGTTCAGGTTGGAAATTAAAGTCTAGAGGTGTTACCTCTGGTCCAGCTCCCTGAATGGTTCTGATGGCAGTTTCCTCCTTGTCTGCAGCAGTTTAGGCTGAAGTTTCAGATTTCACTCAGAAGAAAAATGCACTCCAGTTTGTTGCCTAAAAAGGAGCAAACTCTCAGAGCTCCTGATAGCTCTTGCCATTCCACAAAGTAACACTAAGGTTTGGGTCAACAATAATTCAAAGTGGAAAATGTTAATATTTTTGGTAGCAAATATTTTACTAGGTTACTAAGGGACTTGTGAAATTGTGAAACAATGTAAGTCTTCATTGCCTTCCTGGAAGATATGTTTAATCAATGGAATTTGGATGTGCTGAGTGAAACACATGAGGCTGAGACATGAAAGAATTCAGAGTAGATTATTTTAGTTATTTAAATGATTTACTGTGATCTTTAAATCCATGAAGAATGGTGATATATTATCTATCAATCTAATGTCTGTGACCTAAATCTTAAAATCTTTGATTTTACATGACAATGTCAAATAGTCATGTGTAGCCTACATCTGTGCATTCTTTTTTGAACATCAGCCAGTAGGACTCAAAACTGGTGAAAACAGTTTTCACTCTTCATGACTCTTCTTGCCACAGCTGAGAAGTGTGGCTGTGAAGCAAATAATATCTGCAGCTCACCCTCTGCAGCACAACTAGGACAAATGGGTTTGTTATTGCTTTTATATGCCCACTAGTTTCCATTCAGCAAAAGGCCATGCTAATTAGCCGTGCAAAATCCCGCTCACTAGCTCTGAAAAAGAGCAACTTTTTCATTTTAATTTCTGGCCATCTTTTGATGAGCCACCCAGTACTGACTCAGCGGTGCTGGACCTTCACTGGGGGCCCAGAACTCTGCAGCTGCTCTAGCTCTGCATTTGCCTAGAGCAATGTGCCAGCTGTCTCTGACTGTATTACACCACAGTAATGCGAACAACTGGAAGCAATAATGTGTCTCCCCATTTGCCTAACAGTACCAACATGAACAATAATTCAGAAGACTGAAGATTTGTGCTGTAATTTAATAAACCCCATGCACATTTCTACAATTGAGTATCACATCTGTGCAATGGATCCTAGAAGTGTAATATTCTTTTATAAGGGACCATTAACCAATCTTAAGTTTATAGGTTTCCTTAAATCTTTTTCATCAGCTGTTAAACTACAGTAAAGAGAAAATTGCCTCTTATGAGACAAGGGATAGTAAAATACAAAGACTGTGATTAAACGTCAATCAATTAAGGATTATAATATAATAAAAATGCTGACTGATGATTAAAATGAGTACTTTCTGGCAGAATTTTATAAGCAATATTAAGAATTGTTTTAAAAAGTCAATAGAATAAACCCCACTTATATCTTATTATGTATCAGGGCCACTATTTAGAGGAGAGGAGAAAAAAAGAATTGTTATTCTGACAAAAATGCCTAAGAAGTAATTGGTTGTCAGTCTTTACATTAAATAGGATACATTTCTTTCTGTCATTTATTTTATTATACCCCTGACTCTTCCATTTTAAATCCATGAATGGAGTAAATAATGTTATGTATTTTTGTTTCAGTTGGCATTTCGCAAGTTCATGCAACTAGGCTACCTTACATGAAAGCAGGTAACAGATCATGCAGTAAACATTATAAAAAAAGCAACACACAAAATATTATTTCATGTAACAGACCTAAGAGAGTAGCTCACCTGAGGGCAGGAGAGCAGCAAATGCAATGTTTGCATGTGTCTCTTTACTGAAAGTATTTTTGTAATCTTTCAAGGAAAAATCCTATGAAGTTTATGATTAAACTGAATGAATTCTACAGTTAGTCTTACATAGAAGGAACACTAATAGCAAATAATAAGCTTTTATAGTCCATGTGAAACATCCAACAAAATGCTGTAGCAGGAATATAGTTTTCTATTAAATTCTACAGTCTGTTCCAAGAAAGCAATAGATATGTTTCATTTCCATGAGGAAAATGTCTGCCCTCCTGCTCCCACACTGCTGAGTGGCTGTGGACAAAACCCACACTAGCATTTAGTGTCTCAGGTCACAGCTCTTTTTCACAATTTGGTCTTGTCTTTAACAGGCCACATCCATCTGCAAACTGAACCTTCTCCTCCTTTTGAATGTCTCACCATAACTTTAATTTAAGTTTGGCAAGAAAACACTATTTGGCAAGCCTCCTCCATCACTGTTGATAGCACTAACAATTTGTAGATTACCAGGACATATCAGTAGTCTCTTTGAATTTTTAATCCATAGTCATGTAAGGAAGAGCAGAAATTTGGTGAGATATCTATGTAATCAAAATAATTTTCAGTAATTCTCCAGTTGATCACAACAGGTCAGTATTCAAATCATTCATCTTTGAATAAATATTGCAGGCATTATGTCTAAGCTCATCACTTCATCTCCTTACCTTAGACTCCTTGTATGGCCGAAGCATATAAGGAAGGATTTCTAGAGTAATGAGTTCATAATGAACATATTAAGTATTTTCACTTAGAGTCCATCACAGTAGGTCAGCCTCCTGAACTGAAATACCACAGCCATATATTCACTAGACCTGGTACCAAAAAATTGAAGAGAAGAATCCATAGCTGATGATGGAGGATGGGACAAAGCAGACTTTAATTTCTTAGCAGAAAGTAATTTAATAATTCAAATTATCTGGTGAAACCCTGCTCTAACTGACACTGGTTATCAGCTGAACAGCATGCTCTGAAGGTTCTCAGAATCTCTCACATGTGAAACATAATCACAGGGATTTAGGAGTGTACTCATGATTGCGTGGCATCATGAAAGTGTTCATGTTTCAACATAATGTCATGTGGACATTAATGTAGTTTCTAATAGAAGCCACCACACAAATAAGGATCAGGTCAACTGTTGCAAACAGTATTTTTCAGCCCCATGTTTTATTCTATAAAATCACATCTGTTCCACATAAATACTTCAGAGTGAACGCAATTTATTTGAATGGGAGTCCTGCTCTTAGGAATAATGAAGAAACAGGTATGTATAAGTTAAAAAAACAACTACATTTGACCAAGGAGTCACAGACACCTGCTTACCTGCTTTAAAAAGGCATTCTAATGTTAAAAATGCAATAACATGTCTGTGAGATTTTACTGTTCCTTGCCCCAAACCTTTTGTAGTGGCAGAGTAAAAGCAATTCTGACCCTAACCTGAACAAAAATATCTCCAGCTGACCTTGTCTATTATGTGTCTTTCTCAGCTTTGGCATCTCATGACAGTATAACATGAAAATTATCTTCATCTCCTGCCACTTCTTGACAAGCATCCTAGAACATCTCCCAAGAGACGTTGTAAGTTTACTGATGAATAATAGTAGTAATGAAGATCTAATAAAGAAATCCACTTAGGTCACCAGTGTATGTGCATCTTGATGTCCTAGAGGAGTGTAGGTATAGTGTCTATACCTACATTTCTTTTTTATCCAAGACTAAACTTTAAAGTAAATTTTGATCGTGTAAGAGTGAACAAAATATTGTATTAGAATACATCTATTTAAAAATATGTGCTTGTTCCTTATAGCTTTAAGCAGTTACTCCTTACCAATAAAACACTGGAATTTGACATGCCTATTTTGTGTCTCCAAGGTCAACCACAGACCATGTGTCAGTTGTGTAGTATTTTTTGACAGATGGAAGTGGAGGGGTTCAAAGACCCTCTTTAAAGAAAAAAAATTTGCTTACTTTTTCAGTAAAAGTAATCACTCTAAATTAAATAATAATGAGGACCATAGTTAAAAATAATCAGAAATGCCTTTCATGAAAGTATTTTTTTAAAATATCTAATATTATTTGGGATAGCTTTTCTGAAATAGAGTTAATGATTAAGTTCTCTTTGCCATGTATCTTTTGTAGTAAATAGGATGGTGGGGTTTCCACCCCTCACATACCATCTTAATAAAAGGTTTCTTTACAATTTTATTCATTTTATTATTCATGTGCTGGACTGAGTTTAAAATTAGGATAGAGGTAATCTGAAATCAGAAAAAAAACTCTGAGGTTACGAATTGAACCATTGTCTCCTTCCTTGCTGTGTGGTTGCTTTATGCTGATGCAAGACATGTTGTCCCGCCATCACAGTCTTTTCCCACTAAAGATTGAAAGCTGAAAATGCTGCCCTAGTCGTTATCCATCAGGTATGCCTATGGATGGCCACGGCCTTGTCTCTGATCCATCCTTATCCCAATTAAGTTTGTATCTCTGCCAGCTGCAGAGTCTTGTTTTGCCACTAAAAGACAATCAAAGAACCTGAATGATTTCCTGATTATTATAGATTATTGAACCCCTTCCAACTTACTCATGCTGAAGACTGTGCTTCAAAAAGACAACTCAGAAGCCAAAAGCAAATGAGATACTGTAGGGTCTGTTCTTTACAGAACTGTGCAATTTTACTGGGAGCCAAGAAATATTGTTTTTATTTGGAAGGGAGGCTGCAGAGCTGGTTCAGGAAACCACCTTTAAAGAAGCAAATAGTCACACTATAAAAGTGCCTTTTCCCGAAACTTTTCTTATATAAATTTCTTTCTGTAGCCTTGCAAGCCAATACTCTTAGGATGCATGAAACTCCAATTTCAAATCCTCATAAGTCTCTGTACTCTTAGTGGTTAGTACAGTTTTAAGACACAGAACAATTTTTTTTCCCTTGGTTGCCTCAGTTTACTGTTCCTTATGCGTTATTATTTGCAGTCATTTGTCAAATATGTCAAATATAGTTGTTCATCCCAAGAAAAAAACATACATTTAGAAGAAGAATGTACTAAGTCGGAGTTAATGAGCAAGGTTAAGGACTTCAGGTTTTTTATTGGTCCTATGGTGACTTAGATATAAAACCATTGATTTTTTTTTAATATTTTATTGATGATTGATTGAATTTGTTGCCTTACTTCCAATACGTTGACACTATTCTTTACCATAGGTTTGATTGTCATTTACATCACCTTGACTGTGCAAAGGGACCTAAGCAGAAGTGAAAAGCACACCCCAAATTGCTAAGTGCCTGTTTTGGGATGCCATATGAGATGGAGTCTACATACCTATTCAGAAAATGATTTGAAAATCAAGATAGAACTAACAGTCTGGAGAAAGCAGTGGAATGTAAACAGCCATTAATTGGTTTCTCAATTTTCAGTCAGTGTGAATGTTGGGGTGTCCAGAACACAGTTTTCAGAAACCTTTCTCCCAACCAGTTATTCAAGGGAGCAGTATCCTGCTTCACACCATGGATCTGATTGGCATTCCATTATGAGTTAGGAAGGAATTTTTCCTGTTGAACTAAACTAGCAGTAGAAATCTGTTGTGTTCCTAAGGCAACAAAACTTGTGTGCACGTACTGTGTGCCTGCATCTCTCCTGTCTCTGGCGTTGATAATTTTGCGCCAATTTTTAATCACTTTGGCAATGGTAGTGAGGTCTCAAATTTCTTTAAGGTTGGGCAGCTGAGTAAAGGAGAGACAACATGAGGCAATGGGCTGTCACTCAGAAGTATACTGTCAAGGTAAACTCCACTACTTGTTAAACTCCACTAGTTTCTCACATTTTTTATGACTTCAGGAAGGTAACCAAGACAATGGTAATAACTTTTCTCAGATTAATAATAGATTCCTTAAAATATTAGCTGTTAGCTGTTTGTAGGCTGTGAAAGAATGAAAGAGCTATTTCCAGAAGAAGGTAAAGTGCATTTTGGAAAAATGATACAAAAGGCTGAATGTACCTTACAAAATCAGAATCAAAATAAAAAGGCTCACATAAAGGTATGGATGTGTTCAGGGATTTCAATTCAGCTGCACAAACACAGACACAACATTACTATTTCACATGTACCTGACTGTCTGAAACAACTAGGCGAAGTTGACAGATGTTGAAGAGGACCTAGAGGAGAAAAATGCAGTCTGGGAAGACTTCTGGTAGCCAAGAGACACACAAAAGCCTCTGTAAAGCAGAAGAGACACATGTTTTGGCAACTTAATAGTGTTAGTGGGCTTATCTACTGATTTTATTTAGGTGTATTTTGGGTGAGCCAAAATACACCTTTTCTTTAACTCTATTGACTGCATAGACTGAATTGCCATTGAGATCAGTAGCAACTTAGATACCTAGACAGACAGATACACAGACACCTACATTATGGAGCTTAGGCGACTTAATTTGTGAGCTGGATCTTGCCCTTCAAGCATCTCTATTTTCTAACTCTTTAAACAAAGGCCAATAAAATGATCAGCAATGAAGCAAAGACTGTCTAGCCAAATGGCAGAGTTAATCCATGCTGTGTGTTAAATGTTTGAAATGAGAGGAGTGGGCATGAACTTTGAATTCATGAAGTTGTGACCTGATGCTTAAAATCTACCTGTTGCAGATGATGCTCAGGTAACAGTCCATCTAGTGTGTTGTGGTCACTTGTGTGAGCAACCCTGCTGTATCCACAGTGGAAGTGTTCTACATGGACAAAATAAAATGGGGACATCTGGTCTTCCAGATTTCTTTCTCCCAATTATTCTCTCTTTTGTCCCATCCTCCCAGACTCCCTCTGCTACGTTTCACAGTATAACTACATGATGCAAAAGGTGTAATGGGGAAGAAAGAAAAAGGCTTTCCTTAATGAAAATGTGAGAGCTGGATTGGCAATTCATAAATTCATGATTGATGTCAAACAAGAGCAGTCAGCTAATCAGATCAAACCTTTGGATGATCACTATTCCCAGGCAGGTATTAATAAATACACGACATGAACTGTCTCAGAAAGCCAACTCTTCGTTCTTTTCTAGGCTTCTGCAAAGAAAAATGTATTTTCTAGTGCAATATAGTTCCAGTCAATATTTGTAGTTTAGCTGTTGTTGCACATATTCTTATTTCTATCTTGGGTTTTCCACAATCATGGAATCATAGAATCCTAGAATATCTTGGGCTGAAAGGGACCTTTAAGATCATCTAGTTGCAATCTCATAGTGTAGACAAAGACACCTTTCACTAGAACATGTTGGTGAAAGCTTCAGACCTTATAGTTAGAAGGTCTGAAGGTCTTCATTTAAACACAACTGAGGCATTGCCTCTATGTCCCCTTTTTTTTTTTGTTTTGTTTATTTAAGAGGAATTTTAGAGTGTGATGTGTTTTTTAATGATTGATTAAAATGTGGGAGAGTATGGAATGTTAAAGTTTTGATGAACACTAATAAAAATGTGGTTCTGTTTTTTGTGTAGGTTGTTTGTTTTCATTTTTTGAGGTTTACTTAGTGAAATAAATGTTTGTAAAATGTGATAATATGTTTGGTTCGTTTTTTGTATGTAAGGAGGTAAAAATTGTACTTGAAAAGGTGTTTATTGATATATGGATATTTTTAAATTTCTTAAAAGATGGATATTTCTTGATATTTGTTTGTTATAATTGTAATGGGGGTAATAATTTTGGATTACTGGGGAAGTTGATTTTGTAAATGGGATTTGACTGAAGTTCTTTTAAGTATTTTGTCTTTTGAGAGATTTTGGGTGGTTGAGCTACTGCTACTATTTGGTTTGTGTTTTGTCCTTTATATTTGACTGTCATGGCTATAAGTTTTTTTCTGGTTATGTCAAAATCTCTGTCTTTTGATGCTTTCTTTCTAATTTCTGCTTAATTAATCATATTTAAGCTGTTTTCTGAATAAGCTCTTAATTTAGAATTTGAGGAGTCTTTGGTATTTAGAAAATAAACTAGTTTTTTTTTTGATATATGGATATGGTTATCAACCATTTGATATGGTTGAGCTGTATCTCATAAATTTGCTTTTTTGTCTGTGTTTCACTGTAAAACTGTAAGCAGTACTTTTCCACTATTTTTCCCACTCTGCCAGTCTTGAAGACTGAGTCAAAACCCACTAATTCTCTTTCTAGTTAAATCAAGCTATAATGAAATACTTCCTCCAAATGAGTCTTAAAGAAAAAGACAGTAAAGGAAATTTCAGGCATGCATTCTTTAATTTCTAGCTTCCTGGTACCTTGCAGTAGATCCAAAGTGACTGCAGCACTGCCCAGAGGGTAAGACCCTTAAATAAAACATCATAATCATTTAAAACTGAAAGTTTTGTGCAGGAAGGGGACAGAAACATATGAAAGACCAATACAATAAAAGATGCCACACTCAGATCGCTGTTCTGATTTTTTAAAAAGTATTTCTAAAGGTCTTCACAGCCTTGTTTTGGAATGGTAGATTGCATTGTTGTAAAACACACATGGATGGATGGCTGAAACTGTGGTCTGCATACACTAGGTGAAATGTATCTATTGACTTACAAGCTGGCTGCATGTGTCAAAATGCAATCCGGTATTTTTGTAATAATAGCTAGCAGTCATAGTTGTAAATTATTTATGGAGACTATTCAGTGCAAACAGGTTAGTGCACACATCCTCTTCAGCTTGACTGCCCTGGTTTTAGATCACTCAGACATTCAACTCCTTAGAGATCTGCTCTTATCATTGCAAACCCTAAAAAGGTACCAAAACTGCAGTCATTTCAGCAACTCAAAGCAGCTCAGCCATTTGCTAAAGTTCTACCTCAAGGTTCAGTGAATAAACACCATTTCTGCCCACCTCTTTCACACCCCACCCTGGCCCTGGCGATGTAAGTTAATACCAGACATGAAGAGAAATCGATCTCTAGAGCTGAGGCTCCAGTGTGCCTCACTGTCTGTGTGCAGAAACATGGAAGAATGTTCATAGCAAAGGCCACCGTTGAGCTTAACAAAAAGTGACATTTCACTAATGCTGTGTTTCAGAAGACAGTGAAATGACAGGCACCCAAAGAGTATTTATGGTTAGATTTAAATGAGGACAGCACCCTATTGCAATGCATTACACTGATTTTCCTGTGCACTGGGGTATTCAACCACATTAGAATTTTGCCCTCACCAGTCCATTTCAAGCAGCTGCACCTACCTACACAACCAAAAGACATGGAGTTACAGAATTTTGTATTTAACCAACTCAGTGCCAGACAGAACTAATCTGCCACATACAGAAAAATCCTAGAACTTGGCTGCTCTGATAGATACAATATGTCAAAATATTTACTGTGTATTAGTCACTCTCTAGGAAGAGTTTAGCTAGAAAGAACTTTGTAATGACTGGTTTTACCACCAAAATATTTCTGATAGTTCTGAACTTCAGACACTTCAGCTCTGCTCAGCCATTAATTTGTAAATGGAATAATGTGTTATAATAATTTATAATACATTAATAGCATTGGCCTCTACAAGTTATGAGCAAACTTTCTTGTGGACAGTTTTGTTAACCGCCATCTTCTGCCTCATTCTCAGGGATTTGGATTTTGGCCTTTAGTATCCAAGACATTAGGCAAAGAGAGGACACTAACTGTCTAGTTTGCAGAAAGAGAAAAAGGGAACATAAAATCTGTATAGAGACAACAGACATCATTTCTCTCCAGTCCTTTTGCCTCCTTGCCTGGCTGTTGTGCAGCTTACACTAACACCAATTGCTCCAACATGGGTCCCCTTGGGCCAAGAAGAAAGTTGCTGTCCACGTATAAGCAGCTGCTTACAGACTAGCCAAAAGTAACTCCAAGGCATATTCTCAATGAGAAACTTGCCTGGGGCTGAGGAGATTAAGCAACTGAAATCAGCTCTTCCTACTCGCTTACACCTCAGAGCTCTTCTTGTCATGCAGACAGAGTCTCTGGGGGAGGGTGCAGGGCTGCTAATGCTCACCCTCCCCAGGGAATTTGTCACCAAAACTCACGTAATTTCCAGTGTAGATAGGGAAAAGAAAGTGCTTTGTCAAAGACATGGCATGCACCCATGAAGGATGGAAGTGTGTCCAATTAAATATGCACGGTGTAGCATGATGACAAAAGGCAAACACACTGTGGCAAGAAGGAGTTATCACAGTGCAATGCAGCATGTGTGTGACATGTGGCAGTGCCAGTTAAAATGGGGTTCTAAGTTTCTGTCTCCGGTGGCATGACAATGGTCCTGGGTTTCAAATGGACCCCATAGCAGGAGGTCAAAGCCTATGCTTGCCAGAAACTACCACTACATTCACTCTTTTTTTAGCTCTTTTTTTTTCCTGGTCCTAACAATAAAACTGGATCACTGAGAATATCGGGCAGAAATTCTGGCTGGAAAAGCACACAGTTAACTCCAACTTTCCTCTGGATTATAGACTTAATATCCATGAGACAAAACAAAATACCTAGAAGCAAATTCAGAAAAAAAAACCCCACAGAAATAGATATATTAAAAATTTATATATTTAAATTTATAATTATTTAAATAGAATTATAAAATTGCCCAGTTAATGAAGGCTGAAAAGTAAACCTAATGCCTTGAATACATTTTGGATAAGTCTGGAAAGCATTCCACAAATCAGAAACAATTTCTGGGACAAATTTCAGGCATAAGTACAGAATCATAGAATAGATAAGGCTGGAAGCGACCACAGTGGGTCATCTGGTCCAAAGTCTCTGCTCAAGCAGGGTCATCCCAAAGCACATCAGACAGGACTGGGACCAGACAGGTCTTGAATATCTTCAGTGAGGGACACTCCACAACTTCTCTGGGCAGTCTGTTCCAGTGCTTGGTCATCCTCACAGTGAAGAATTTCTTTCTCATATTAAAACTGGAACACGTAACAAATAATAATAATAAAAAACCACGTGTTTTTCCTCATTCTTACACTGTTCTGGCTTTCACTACCAAACCAAACCAAACATACTGAATCTGTACTTCCAGTTAAGCATGCAATTCCCACTGCCTGAGTGTCTGTTTATAGCTCTGTGTCAGACTCAAAGCATCTCCTGGGGAAAAAGCTCAGTACAGGAGGGTGTGAATTCAGATTATACTGCACAAATCCTTATTGTGAGTATATTCACCCCATGGGTCTCACTGCTAATTTATCTGCAATCCTTCTTTAGAAAATAGAGAGACACGAGCATCTTCCGAGGGACATTTATTGCACCTGAGAAAGTAGCAGAAATGAATTTCCTTCTGCAGGCATCAGAGGGCAATTCTGTCCACATATTATCTGGAATTGCTTTTGGAGCTGCCCACATTTCTCTGTCCCTACAGTAGGATATTTCAGTGACTAAGATGAACTGGAATTGTTAAAGGCTGAAGTTAGATAAGAACATTTCATCCTGGTGATTCAATCTGCATGAATGGAAATACTTTATTTCAACAGAGATGGGCCATTTTGTTCCTGTTCCAGTGTGGAATTTATCTCATGTATTTTTATTTTAACGAGAATTCCTTTCCAATTGCAAAATTAAAAGCACTGAAACTGTTTTGAAGATTAACTTCAGCTCTTTTATGAGATTCCCTAAATGTCATTTTGTAGCTTCTTCAGACTACTGTACTTTATTTTTTTTTATTTTTGCCATACATTATACTGAAATACAGTATAACTTTTAAACTAAATTTCAGTGGTTTTAAATACCATTTTCTGCAAAAATAATGGCCTATTCTTACTCATATCTAACTAAGTAGCAACAAATATAGATGCCCAAATAATTTCCTTACACTGAATGTTTTGACTGGCTTTATAAACTCTAGAACATATTTGACATTTCTGAGGCAGATGCTTGACAATGTTTAAAAAAAGGAAAGAGTTCTTCATATGAGATTTTGAACATCAGATAGTTTAAAAATTTAACAAGTGCTGAGAAGGATTATTAGTACTCTCAAAGTGAAAGTATATTATATGCTCACCTAATTGTAATATCCAAAGACGAGTTTAAGAAAAAGAAAAAAATCCCAAAACTGACAAAAATATGGAAAATGTAGAACATTTAAGACAACTCAAATGTTATTATCTCCATAGGCTACTTTCAGTCTAAGTAACTCAGTCCCTTATGTTCAATAGCATTTTCTGGATATAAAAAATATGTGTATATATACATGTGCATCAGTACACGGGTATGAAGCTCATATATGATAATTAAATCTTTTGGTTACTTTCCGTCTTTAGCACAAGGAATTTATATTACATTGAAGCAAGACCTTACAGCAATGCTAATGCAGAAAGCTAAAGAGGTTAATATCCTCAGCAGACAGTATCATTTCATCAATAAGAGAACTATTCAATGACCCTGTATTGGAGTGAACTCAGCATAATCAATTAGCTTTGTCAAGTAAACAGATCTGTCCCTTTGGCTGCTGTGTAACTTGATATTTCTTCCTGTTCTTAGCGACTCTGTGAATGGGGAAATAAAATACCCTGAAATTATACCAACCCTGGCTAAGGGAAGGGAGCTATTTAAAAAACTGTTTCACTGAAAGTGTCTGTCATTCTTAATCAGAGGTTTTTGTCTTCCAGCAGAGAAGGGCGGTAGGACAGGCCTCAGCCCAGCACCACAGAACACTTAAACAAAAACAGCATTTTCCCTGTTTAGATGAATTAGATGCAAATCAGCTGGCAATCAAATTAAACAAATAATGTGGCCTGCACCACTTGACATATCCAACTTGAGTAATTATCTTCACAATTTACCATCCTTTGCTTGCTTTACCATTTTTCTTTCTCTTGTTCTTGTTCTGTTTTTTAAAGAAATGATAATGTAATTATTATAACACTAATTTGAAAGTAATGATTTCTATGCACTTAGCAGGCTCTGAGACACAATCTATGATAGGTCGTGAAACAATGGTCTCAGACTGGACTCGTGTAGTTTGCATTACGAAAAAAAGGATGAGAAGGAGAGATCATTACTCTGCATAATTAGCAGGCTTAATTAAAAAATGGTCTGAGATATCAGCTGTAGCATCAGCTCAACAAACCCCCTAGGGCTTGTTCATAGATTCTGCTGCACTCTGATTATACCAGTATGAATCTAGAAATAGCCACTTGGAATCACTGTCTCAGAAGGGCGTTTGCTAAGTGCTCATACACTGTTATTAAATCGGTTTGTTTGGCACAGTTTTGTAAAATGATACAGGCTTTTAGACCTTTAGCAATTGGAAAAGAAAGCATGGCCAGCAAGTTGGAGTAATTCACTGTGTCGCCTTACAGTGTTCCTCCTTTCTATTAAATGAAGCTCTTCAGAAATGTATTTGTCCAGATTTCTCAAGTTCTATAAACCCCAATCCATTTGGGTTTGTCAAACAAGCTCAACTATGAAAGCTTGAAGAAATTTAATCACCTCAGGTTTGAATATCTACAGTTCAAATAAAAGTGGACTGCAATTTGAATCTCTTTGTACTCTTTAGATTCGTGATAGTCACATAACACTATATTTAAAGTTTAACACCTCTCTTCTGGTTTTATTTTTGCCCACGGTGGATGACACATAATGCTTCCTTCAGAGGTACAGTAAAACCCTTTTAGCATACCACTGACCGTTTTTGTGAGACTGGACACAGTTTTTGTAGAATAAAATGGTGGATAAATAGCAGTAAGAAACATAAGCAGACATGTTAGGGATGCAGGACTTTCCCGAGTCAGTGAATTAAACATTGGCTGGATCTGGTCAGCACATAATTGTCCAAAGTGTAATGTCACTGAGGCACTAGAGCTGCGACCTGATCCAGTGGAATATTTCCCCACCCACATCAGGACAGCTGAAACTAGATAATCTTCATGGTTCCTTCCAGCCCAAACTCTTTTATGACAATGCTATGAACCTGTGATGATGATGATTAAAAGTCCCCTTTGATAGGCACACTCTGGCAGTTAAAAAGCAAATTTGGGATCATATCAGAAAGGCAGACAACTAATGCCCCTTTTCAAAGGACTTCTGTAGGGTGATTGTGGGGGAGATTTTTATGATTATTTATGTTATTTTTGCGTATTTTAAAAAGCTTACTACTGTAAGGAGGAAACCAGAGTTACTGTTTATTTAACAGTAAAGACAGTTTTGTATTCTTTCCTGCAAAATGTCTGGGGCTATAGACAGGCACGAAATAGGTTCAAATTCTTCAGGCATAGCCCATGACAGTGGAAGCTGTAACACCCCACAGGAAATGGGAGAACCTCCATCACCCTGGGGCAGGTTGGGCACATCACCACCCTGTGAGGATGCCCGTCAGCCCTGGAGAGAAGGCGCTGCCATCACCGCTGCTCTCACACATCAGGAACCTGTCCTCTCCAGAGACCCATCTAAGTACAAATCCTATTAAGATATTTAGATAATATGGTAAGATGCTTCTTTTTATGCTGAGCCCTTCGAGGTGATTAGACAGGGAAATCCTTGCTATCTATTCGAGAAGGTTTCTGGCATGTTTAACATCTTGGGAATGTATTTTTCTGTTTCTTTGGGTTAAAGATATCCTCCTAGGAACTTATCTATCAGAAGAAGAAGGAACTAAGGAGTATATGTGTCTGGGGAACAGACAAAAGTTTCTATTCCATGGGAGAATACTGAACCAACAAAGTCCTGAAAGGTAAAGAAATGTCTCACGTGATATATTCCTTACTGTTGAGTGCAATTAGGGTGCTTTCCAGAGGGATGGCAGAGATTCCCTACTCCCAACTGAAAGGCATGAAGGAAAAGTAAAAAACACCAAGAAAAATGACTGAGGAATAAATCAATATGAGGTGAAAGGTCAACAAGCAGCCTGCTGGTAGTCTGCCAAGGAGTATTTAATACATCCTTACGATATTATTCACATTTTTAGAAAATTATGTCAAACAGAGAGAGAGAGATACAGTGATGCAGCATTTTTGTCTTGCTGAGAGAACAGACTTTGCTGAGAAACATACACCGATCTATAAGCAGAGTTTATCCCTAGAGCTTCAACACCCCTTGAGGGTTAGCCATTATTGCAAATGCAATGACAATCTTTCAATACAGACAAATTAGCTATTTTCTAGAGAGCTAATTCAGTTCTTCAAGTTACATTAATTTATCACAGTTTAATTACCACTAAAATTATACTAATTTGAATTAGAGGTGGCAGTCATGTAACACGTGTTGTTGGATACCTCGTATGAATCCTTGAAAAATAACATTTTAGAACAGGATGTAGTTATTTCCAGCTACAAGGATGCATTCCTTTGATAAAGATTTTTAATAGATCCTAGCTAAAGTGGTTTCTATAGTTTTCTCTTTTCACCCCACCCTTCAGACTTTTTCATAAGCTGTGGTTTAGCCTTTTCTCTGGGATGGCGAGTGTTTCTTGGCATCTTCAAAATCATATTTAAAACTGTTAAGCTTTTTTTAATTAAAATACTGCTCTGATTACAAGGCAAAGAAATTACAAGAAAAATAAATAAAACTAAAAATACTTTTTAAATATTTCCATAATTCAGATATATCTGTATTTTCCAAATTGAACAGGATGAATATTCCAAATGTAAAAGGCTTGGCTTGAAAAAAAAAAGAGTGGATTAAGGAGAGCATGGAAACCATCGCTAAAATGCCAGGAGAGCGAACAGTAGCACATGTAAGCTCAATTTAGAAAGATAAAAAAAGAGGAGAGGAATACACCTCCTGGGTCAGTACAGATACTTTTGATATGAGCCTTTTGATGAGTAGATCAAGTTTCTGTTTTATAACTACTGAGGCTTTCCCCACCAGTATTTGGGCTGAAAAGCTGTGGCAGTGTCTTTTTTAATGTGTGAACTTTCTCTAATTTCCAATTAAGTTTAGTCTGAGCAACTCTCAGTGCACACCTCCTTTAGAAAACGCTGTTTCCCTCACCAGCCCTCCTCATATACCCAGAACAATATTTTCCCCTTTCAGGTTTCTAGTCTTTATCTGTATTTTTTTTCTTTTCTTCTCTTGATTGCACTAACAGACTTACTTGCACTTATAACTGGCTGAATTCCTCTTTCTTAAAACTGGGGGAACCGGAATTGCATTTGATATTTAATTTGTCTCCCAAGTACCTTGTATGGATGACCCAGCAGTTCTTTTTCCCTGTGGGGAATATCTCTGCCGCATAGTTGCTTGCCTTTGTCCCAGGGAGAGCCAGCTGGTGACTCGCAGACACTGAGAGATCAGTCAGCGCACGCATCTTTATTCTCAGTCTCTCTCATGTGGTGAACTCACAGCTTGTAGTTGAAGTTCTTCTTATCGGTCCCCTCCATGAATCACTCTGTTTTGCTCCACTGAACTGAAGAACTCTGAAACTTAAACGCAATATTTTTAACCTGTGTGTTTCAGGACAGGCATTAAAAAACACATTTAATAAGGAAATTAGTGGAGTCTCTAATGAGCTTATCTGATCTAAACCCTGACAATTCTAGGCACTTAGATGCTGACTTTCATAAAGAAAAAAATAACCAACTCTCTTTATGCTTTAATCATAATTTAGAATTATATCCTCTAAACTCAAGTACAATGTACAGCCTTTTTTTTCACCATTTGGAGCATTGCTTGTCTTCTTTATTTCTTCACATGTCTGCTTTCCAAATTATAAGAAAAAAAATCTGCATAAGAAACCTCTAGAAAGTTCCAGAGGCAATCTTCTCTTCATTAAATCTGTCTGAGATGAGCTGACCTGCATATATTCTTAATGTAACAGAATAAATCCAAAGACTTGGGATTTGAAGAACTAGATTAAGAGGAGAAATGGCTGCAAACAAAGTTATTGAGGAGAAAATTTTGGTTCAGATCTTTTTCTTAGTACATCTCCACATAAATCACAAATATCTTGTGTGATTCATCTCATCTAACTTTAGCCATTTAAAACCTATTTGTGTTATCCTATATGGTTTTCCAGGCTGCTTCTATAACCAACAGAGAGAGACTTCGAAGTCCTTCCAGCCTAAAATAGGTGTTTAAGACAGATAGCATTTAATGTTTTATGATTCATTTTTCCTATCTTTAGATTGTCTAGAAGCTCATATCTTTCTTCATTGACTATAAAAGGAGTGTGTCCAATTAGTACAGACCTTCCTGAGTAACTTGGGGACAGGCGAGATAGACAAGATGAACCTCAATCTTTGATCTAACATGTTATTTGAAATAGGAATGGTAATTAAGGTCTGTGCTGGTGCTTTTGAAAAATCCAACCTTCCCCTTTAATGAAGCAAAATAGCTTGAAATGAAACAAAGAAAAATGAGCTAAAATAGCAGACTATTCAAATGGCCAAGAAAGAGAGACTTGGAAAATGGTGAGCCATTTTAGAAGGCCAATCTATAAATCTGACACTCAGAGAATTCAATAAGTGTGAATATACATGCAAAAAATAAAAGTTAACTTGAAAGTCGGAGAGAACTTCCCTTAGTGAGACAAACCATTAGAGCATTAATTGAAAATTACAGTTCTGCAGAATCCAGGGAGCTCAAAGTGAAAAAATCTAGGATGTTTCTTTTGAAATCAAGTATGAGAGGTATTTGGTACATCAAGGACAGCTTGCTCTGTGGGCAAGTGTTAGTTGTTCCTGGTGAGTCACTGAGAGCTATACATGCTTGTTTGAAAATTTTTAAGTCATAGGGGCAGATGCTGGTAGGGTACCATTCACCTTGACCCAAACTTAGCCTTCCAGAAGTCATCAGTTTTAGGCAAAAACTCTGTCTACTTCCATGAGAGAGGGGGAGAAGGAGAGAAAGAGAGAAAGATTCAATTATTTGCAAAAAAAACTTCCTACCTATTTATTTTAAAGTTGTGGAGATCACAAGTATAAGATTCAAACACAACTGGTTTTGCCTATGTTGTGAGTGAGCGTTTTGGGTTGCTTAAAAGAACTGCCTAAACCCAAAACAGAGACCATAGTCCAGTCTGAGGAGGGTGGTGCACCTCCAGCATCTCAAATCCACAATTAACTGATGGAATCCCATTAAATTTGATAAGCTTCTGAGCCCCTTCAAGCGTATGAACCACACCTCCTAACTCACTGTTTTATGCACCATCCAAGATCATAAAGCATAGAGGAGGTTTTGAAAAAAATTATTAGTTCAGTTTTAGAAATCCCCAACTGTGATTATAATTTTTTCAAAACCATTATTTTTAGAGTTTATTTTTGCCTGTGCTCCTTATTTTGATAAGTTTTATTAGAGTATAAAATTATTCGTTTCAAACAGAACAACCTTTCTGGTAATAGCAATAACAATGCAGCATCCATAAATACAATGGAGATGGATATAGTAATATTAGTGTCTGATTTCAGCTACACTAAAGATGTTGGCAAGCTTCTAAGAGGAAAAGATTAATTAAGATTTCACAGCTGGACTCTTCCTCTGGTTTGCATCTCAAAGTCTAGCCACACCTGTGAATAGCAAAGAAACATTTTGTTTCATAGGATGAGGCATCACTTCTGCATCCTGCAGCCAGTTTATTCTGATGCTCCTGATGTTGCTGCAGTTTCATCAATCTCCAGTGCCTCTGCACAGTATCAAGTTAGCAGAAGATGTGTCAAGGGGCACACCCCAGAGCTCTATGTGCCACAATTAGGAAAATCTATTGCACTTTACAAAAACAGAGCCACTGCTGCACAAGGTCACCACACATTAGTAACAGCAACTTTGTGCCTCTGGAATTTTAATCTTCCTCAGAAATACTTGGGTGGAAATCAGTAACTTGTATTCCATTACTAGCATGGATAATGTAAAGATACTAAATGAACTGCATTTACAAGAATGGTCTTTTTGTTAGCTACAATGTGTTCATGCATGAAAATCTTGAAGTATAAATTAATGCAGAAAATAGATTTTTGTTTGTAACACACCTCCTGTGGAAATGCTGAAGAATCAAATTCTCAAGTACACATAAATGGGTATGAGAAACTTCATTTCAAGGTCTATTTCTGACTAGTTTTCTGTTTCCTGTTAAAACAAGTGCCATTTTTTTCTTCTTCAGAAACCCAGGATTTGCAATATTAAATTACTCCACAGGTGTATCATATCCTGTAGTCTTCCCACACTGATGTTGTCACAAGAAACAAAGATTTCTGTAACAGGCACCAAGTTCATTACACAATGCTGGTTAACTTAAAAAAAAATCTTTGTGGTTCCCTCAGACAAAATTTGTCTTTTGACAAGAGTAAGAAGCACTATTTATTTTGAAGACTTCTTGACTTATTCTCTCCATTTGGTCTGTTTTATGATTACAATAGTCATTTATTACCCTGTCATGCTGAGAACGCGTACGACAGCCCTCACGTACGTGGCTTATGGTACCTTGGTGATCTGTTACACAACGCCACAAGTTTCTCTCTTATGTGTAATTATTGCCTCGTTCCTTTCCTCAGTGGAAAAGATTTTGCAAATTATTTACATACATATGTGTATCTATTATTTATACTTGTATATTTTTAGATTCATAGATTTTTAACTACACAAGGGACTATTATAATCATCTATTGTGACCTCTTGCACAACACAGTGATTCCTTCAGGAAAACCAGCAAGCTAAGCTGTAGATTATTTTTTGCAAGACATCTTATTTTGAAGACTGCATACGGGGATATGTCACATTCCTAGGTAAATATGCTATAATGTGTATTTTAGAAAGAAACTTTTTTTAAATTGTATTTGAAACTGAGAGCTGAAAATGGAAACTGCTAGACTTTTGCATAGTAGTTTGCAGACAATCCCAATGCCAAGCATTGCAATAGAAACTTCTTGCTGTGGTTCAAGTGTGAAACACTTGCAGTCAGCATTACAAACTTTGCAAATGAGAAACAAAAGCATGAATATAAACATTACTGTTCAGAAGGGCAAGCATAGCATGTGGCAGGCAGGACTTGCTCAGGATATTAGAGAGGGCTCTACATCTCTGAGGTTATGCATTATTACAGTTGGCACCACTGCCAACTTCTTAAAAGCACAGAATTTTCTAACCATTTGAACTGTTCAAACACATTTTAAATCAGAAAAAATCCACAGCATGTTGTGAAAATCATACACTCTGCACATAGGGAGTCCAATCTCATGGCCAGACTGAGCTCAGAGTGAGCAGTGTGAACATTGCAAAGTGACTTTTCCCATTTGTGGATACAGATATTCCATCAACAGAAAATATCTCAAAGGAAACACCTTAAAATATAAAAATTGTCCAGTCTTCTCATATGCCATTTTAGCGTGGTTTCCTTCATCCAGTTCTGTGGCAATTATGTCCTTGAACTTCAAGATGCAGCTGAGGAGAGGGAGTCTTTGTGTGAACAGGCACTTTTGCAGACTCTCATATTCTCACAAAGTGAGAGAGAATAGCCTAATCCTTGCTCTTGGCTTAGTCTGAATTGTTCGTGTGACAATACTTCACTTTTCTCTAACACATGAGCTCTAAGGAGATAAAAAGCTGGCTATGGCAAGTTGCTGTAAGCCATAGGGTACAGCTGTCTTCAAAAATGACAGTGATGAGCACAGCCCTTTGACTTTACATACTGGATTTTGATGCTCTGCAGAAGTGCAACTGAATAAGCTCTGAGATGTCTGGCAGAGAAGTCATTGTGAAGGAATTATCCTTTGCAAAAGAACTAAGATTGATCTTTCTAACCACAATTTTCTAAAATTACTACTTTTTTTTTAGCCCAAGTAGAAATGTCAGATAAGTGCAACATGCACCTCCACTGCAGGACTTCTGAAATTCCACTCCACCGATATTTTGATTGTAAAGAAAGACAAAAAAATAATAAGCACCTACAACTGTGGAGAATAAGAAAAATCTCTTCATTTTAAAAGAAATTTATGTTCTGCTGGATATTCTTCTCCAACTACAGAAATCCAACTGCAGGAACCCAAAGAATCCCAGTATCAACCAGTGTTATCCTAAACTTGAAAACAAAATCAAAAGAAGGGCACATTTTGATTCTGAGGACAATAATATTTAATCTTAGCAATAAAAATAACAGCAGCCAGACTATTATGCTGTGAAGATCATAACCTACAGCTATATTAACTTCATGATTACTTGAAAGGTAAATGAAAAGATAGAGTGGCCTAGATGAGAGAGGTGATCCTGGATATACAGATTTCTTTTCTTCTAAAAGTAAAGAGAAAATTTTATGGCAGCCAAATGTACATTTAAGCTGGAAACTCTAAGTTGAATCTAGATACTTGGGATTTTGAATCTGAATTGCTAATAGGGATAGAGGAAAGCTGTTTAAACTATTTTTATGCAGTGAATTAAACAAATACATCACAGAGACTACACAGATTGCAAGACTCTACAGAGAAAATGCTATGCCTATGCAGAAAATTTCAACAACTGTAACAAACATTGAAAAATCTTCATATTCTCACCATGCCTCAAACATTTGAAATTCACCTGAGCATGTTCTGTGCCTAAGACCCTGCTTCTGCTTTAAGATCTTTTAAATACAGGAAAATAAAAAATAAACACACTCACACACAATCTGATTAGAAGATCTTCCATGTCAAACTAAGTCCAGGATTCCAGCGTAACAAAGTTTCCCCCCAGAAATAATTAACCAAAATGACAGCCACAACATTTTTGAGTCTTCAGTTCTGATACACTAAATCCCACTCTTTTAAATCCAGAATATGAATTCTAGTAATAGTTTAAAAAAAAAAAATATTATGAAACTAAATCTCAAACAGCACATTAAAAACAGTCTTACTTTGCCAAGATGCAAAAGCCTTTTACTGCATGAATAACAGGTGTTTAATGAAAGTACAGTTAAATAGACAACTTGAAAGTACAACAAAGGTCATGGAACAAAACTGGGGGTTTTTTTTGCAAAACTGGCTCCTCTTAAACCTCCATGAAAATTTTCTCCCTCGTGTACCACTGACATCTGCAGAGGAACATACCCTGACTTCAAAGAGGAGTGAGAGTCAGAAGCAAAATTTATATTTGACAGAAAATTTCTAATTTAATAGTTGAATTTACATTAAATTTTAGGAGAGAAATGATTGTTAGAGTATTTTATCAGACTAACAACTTGTCTTAATATCTGTGGAGTTTTCACTATGCTAGCCTTGATTTAAAAGCAGTGCTGAAGAGGAACTGGGTCATATTCCAGTGGTTATTCCAGTGCAGTTTAAAAGTGCTAACAGCCCTAAATCTGCCTCATTGTCAAAGTCAGGCTTGTGATCCTAGCCAGCAGAGTGGTGTAAATTTTTTCAAAGAATTATTTATGTGATTATTAAATGGGCCAGCAAGACAGCTGCACTGTCTGCCACTGGCTACAGAGGGACCTGTGGTGTGAAGATGGTGCAAGATTTTGGAGTTCTCCCCAGCTCCATGAGCACCAGTGCTGGCCCCGTTGTGGTGGGTTGCTCTGATGCACTGAGCACACCCATCTGTAAGCTGCAGGGAAGAAACAGGCATTCAAAAGAGCAAGAATCTTTTATGTTTTTACATGATGACAGCAAAAACCGTAAGGCTGCAAACTGAAGGACAAAATATTGTTGTTAAGAGCTTACTGGATTGCTAAAAGCTATTAAGAAAATGGAAGCTATTAACATCATGCCAAAAAATGGTTCAATAAAGTGGCCTAATGTGAAATTGAGATACTTTGTATTACTCTAACACGATCATACAACTAATGAACTGCAAACTCTTCAGCAGAAGATGATGTCTCCCACCACGTGCACAACTATACCCTCAAAAGGCGACACTTTACATGGCTGGGTTTTTTTGTGCAGATTTTCTGTAGATGCACCCTGTGGGTTGTACACCTACATTGTAAGGGTAAAGTCCCAATCCTATACTCCTTTTTCAGGAGAAAATCCTTCCAAGTCCAGTTATCAGTAACTAGAAAACTCTTAAAATCTTCAACCCATCAACCCTCAGTAAATATCTGCCTTGTGCACGGTGTCTTTTACTAGAAAAGGAACATCTAGGTTTGAAATCTCAAATAAAGGTTCCATAAGCTCTTTTTAAAGTATTCTCCTTTACATTATATTGCCCCAAGCACATTGTGCGCGAAATGAACAAAATATATTTTAATTTACGTGATTTGTATACTGAACATAATAGTAACATGATAAGAATATAGTATTTTTCTTTTAATATCAACTACAAATATAATATTTGATACATCTGTAAAAAATATAGCAGCAAAACACTTTCAAATTTATTCTCTAAAAGAACTTCAGTTGGTTACCAAAAGGCAGTTTTGAACCTGGAGGTTTTCTGCAGATTGTTAAATTGCTATCTAGAAACAATCATGAGAAACACCATAAATCAGATTTTCAGAGAGCTTCATAACATGCCATCAGTGCTACCAGTGTATTGTTACAATCAGGCTCACATGGCTGAAAGCAATAGCAGTTTTCACCAGTGATCTCCCTTGTCAGGTCCCAGACTAAGTCTGTGCTCCTTTTGCCAGAGTATTAAGACAAGGAGACATGGAGGCAAAAATACCGACACCCACAGTCAAGAAATACAGCTGAAATTATTCTGCTGTGGGTTCCAGGCATTTAAATTCTGCCCCTTTATTCTAAGAAGTGCCAGTATAAAACACATTATGTCCTCCCTATTTTTCTGTGAAAGAAGAGTCTGCAGTATAAGAGGAAGACTTGTAGAAATGTACTTACCTCGAATGCAACAACTGAGAAATTGAAAGTTCTGATTTCAATTTTTGCATGCTCTTCCTGGCCTAAAACATCTGAACTTTTCAATGTGAAACAATCCTAACCTCAAAATAGTATATATAATACTAGCCGAACTATCTTTTGCTAATTATTTATTTTAGTCTCTCCAAGAAAGAAAGGAATTAGAGTGCTTTGATGAGAAATAATGGTCAAATATATTGATCTGTACTGCAAGGTCTGCAAGTGAGCCCAAAATGAAATTATCACAATTTAAAATCATATAAAGTAAGTATTGACTGTCTGCAAACTAATTCAAATGTGTCCTAACACAGAACAATGACTGCTAGGAGCACTGGAACTGGGCCAATTGACAAATGGTTTGGATGAATCCTATTATTAGACAATTATTCAACAGAAATAGAATGGAACCATCAGGTTAATTCTGATGACCTGACACTGTTTTAACAGAACGAGCTACACTGTTACTTCTATTGCAATAAGGTGATGTTCCTTGAGGTCAGAAACGTGCCTTCATATGCTTGGTGTGTTTCATACGCCCATGTATATATGAAAAATATGCTTACATGTGTACTTTGTAGACAGACAAATGGATTGGCAGCTACATAGTCAAACAGTACACATGCAGTGCATTTAATCAGAGCTGTGAACAACGTACAGCCAGAGCAGATTGATTAAGAGGATTTTTACAGGTTCACCGGAAACCCTCAATAGCCCTTGACTATAATCAAAGCTTTAAATACAATAGCAGGAATTGAGTAGGAATCGAGCTGGCACCAGAGAGGCTAACTCTGCACATCAATACTTAAAAATAAAAGTTGTTGTGTGAAAAAGAGTGCTAAGCTGGAGAAGTGCCAGCTGTTGAAAGCCTACATTTAAGGCTGAGTCTGAGGACTGCCAGTGTTTCTGAAGGAAAACTAGAAGAGCAGAGGATGGGTCTGAAAAAGCAGCACCCACCCACTGTGGGTGGGGCTCAGACTGGCACTCTGGCACCTGTACTCCACCTGTGACAGCCTGGGCCTAATTGTCCTGCTCCCCATTAATCCATCTGAGGAGGAGGATACTTCCTTTTCTCACAAGGTGTTGGATACCTGCATGTGAAAATACAAGAGAACACATCAACACGTCTTCAGAGCTGTGCTAAGGAATTACAACAATTCTTAATACCTGACCTGCCCTGATAAGTGCTGAGGCCCTGATCCTGTAAAGAGCAATATGTGTGCTCAAATTTACATGCTGTAATTAAACCCAAGGAGACTACTTTAAAAGCCTAGAGTTAAACAAGGAAAAGTTTGTAATGTGAAGTCTTATCTTTCATTAGAGCTGCAGATATAATTGGAAAAAACAGGCAGACTTTCTTGCCTACAAGCCTTGTTTCATGTCTTCAGGAGTTGGCAAATAGCCAGGTCTTTGCAGGATTGAAGCCCAAATGTTATTAGCAGTGTTTCACTAGGTATAAATGCTCTTGTAAAAGGAGCTTATTAAAAACTTGAGTTTCTTTGCTTAGAATCCTCCACAAAACAACCAAAAATTACAGCTTATTGTCTATCTGACTTCTTGGATCAGTAAGAACAGTATGAAAATATTTATGAAAATATTGCAAAGAGTCAGTTTCATCATTGGTTGCAGGATGGTTTGTTTTGTTACAAAAATAATTAAAAGTAAACTGGGCCAAAGCATGTGGGAGAAATTGACTCTATAATCCAGCACTTACAGAACTCAGTGGGGTTTTGGAAGACCAGCATTGAAGCCTCTGGTTCAGTGAACAATTCATTCGTTTTATAAAGCAGAACAACTTTATTAAGGAGCTAAGTGAGTCCTACTTTAGAAGAGCCAAAATCCTGGTGATGAGGATTCCTTGGGATGTGGGATATATAACCACTTGATGAAAGTTGGGAGGCCCTTTGACTACTTCTGAACCGTTCTCAATCATGCATATGAGGGCATTTCTGCCTACAGAAATAGCTCATTCCTTTTCAAAATTATTGGACCATTAAAAACAGATATCTACCGCTTTCAAAATCTCCTTTAAAAGCTATGAGAGCTGTTCACTTTTGGTGAATTCAGGACTTTTTAGTTTTTGCCTCTAGTTCTTTCCAATAAATTCTATCTCTAGTAAATTCAAATCAATCTGTCTCTGCCTTTAAACACATGATCACAGCTGTCTCCTACCTTGAAAAGGATCCATGAATATGAACAAATATCAGCTTCAAATATCAGCTTCAAAAATATTTCACACAAATATTACATTATTTTCATCAGCTTCATTGAGTTTTGGGTCACTCCCCCCCAAGTGTCAATTAAAGATGCTGAAAGCCTCTTTGAAATAGGGTCTGTTTCTCAAAATATGAGGATGGAGATGGGAATGCCTGTGACCAAGTCCAATGTAATGGTCCTGACAACATCTCCAAATTCAATGGGGATTAACTCTGTATAGTATGCACCGGTATGCTCTACCTCCACACAGCAGTCTAATTTTGATAAATGCTGAAAGAAAACCTCCAGTTTCATCAAAAAGCACATTCTCTCTTCGTTTCAACAGTGTAGTGTTTGGCTTTCTGACCTGCAAGTGCACATGGCTGGGTCATGTCCAGCCTCTCATTCACCAGCATCCCCCAAGCCCCTCACTGCAGGGCAGTTCTCAGCCTGTGTTGATACTAGTACTGCCCTGAGCCAGGTACAGCACCTTAATATCTTCAAATGTTTCACCTTTATCCCATTTACAAATTGAGCTTGGTTAATTACAACGGACAATGAGAGACAGAGGGAAGAGATTTCTTTCCCTATGAAGGTAAACCATTAATTTCCTTAGAAGCAATTTGTCAGCCCTTGATCACTTACTGGAAAGCACTGATTCAATTAGCCATAAAGACTTTTTCAAGGAAAACATACTTTGTTCAATGAGAATAGAACCTAGAAAAGGATGCAAATATTGAAATTTGGCACAGTATTTGTACAGGGATATCTTGTAATAAGGTACTATTAAGGCTTTGCTAACCAGCCTGTAAATGCAAATGTTACATTTGTTTTTTGTTTGTTTAGGTTTTTGTAGTTATCAAGCTTTTGTATTATACTAATATACTTTGATGATACATGCTGAAAACTTCATTCACGCAATAAAGGATAACAACAGGTATACAAGAAATCTGCAAAGTATGGGAAGAGGCAATAAAATCCCTAACTGCCTAAAGCAGCAACACCTACTAAACAAGAAGTTTGTGTGGTTGAGCTGCAGAGGACTAATTCAATTAACATGTCAGTGAGATTGCCTCCTGTCAGCTACCTCTGGCAAATCAATGGATAAATCTATAGGCAAATAGAGAGTAAGGTAACTACTATTCTTGCAATGTTCAGTAAATGCAGAGAAGTGAAAACTGAAGAGATGTCACTGTGGCAAATATATCAATCATGTAAATGGTGTTGGTAGCTGGTCAAAGAGGCATACAAATAATATAACTTCTGTTGGTTTGGCAATAAGTGTAAACTGGAAAAGTAAACGATATCTGAGTACTTTACCAAATGGTGAGCATCAAGTTACAACCCTGGCATAAGGTGGAATAGTTCCAACTAAAATTAATAATTATTCCTGTTTCATTCGAATGTAAAATTTCAGAAAATATCAGGAAGCCATGACCAGCAAAGATTGTTCCTATGTTTGCTGCTACTATCCATTAATACTGACAAAATTTACACATTGACCCATAAAATAGTTTGGGTTTTCTTCCAACTATAAGAGAAAAATGCAAAAATCATGAAATCCTGCCATGTAAGTCTGACTTCCTCCTGTGATTAAGTTTCACTTCATCTAAATTTGTGCTTCCCCAAAAAGGTCTGGTGTCTTCAACTGATATCACTACAGCCACTTCAGACAACTGTAACTAGAGTGTAAAGTTAATTCTCTCTACTATCATAGGGAATGCTTATTGCAGAGCTGAGTGTGTGATACAGATTTTTTTTCTATGCTAGACTGAAACATAATTTGTTTTATTTCTTTGTAGTCCTTTCAGCAATGCAACTTATTTACTTAAATTATTGGTCCATTTCTCTTAAGTGAAATTGGCTCAAAATTCTTACAGTTAGAGCTGATCAAGAAACAATAAATACATGTAAATAATGTCTATGTTAAGTAGCACAAGCAATTGCTGAATTTAGTTATTTGGAAATAGCTGAATTAAAAAATATATTCACAAATAGTTCATTCAAGAGAAAGTGTTTATCAACTACATTTTTTACAACAAACATTTTATTATCTGTAGGGAATAACCTTTCCCTTGCTTTGGAAATGGATTATATTATGTTGTTTATATGAGTAAAAAGATCTAAGTGTTTTAATAATAGTTAGGATGAGACTAAATAAAAAAAAGTAGAGGAAATCCTAAAAAAATAGGTGTCTCTGTCCTACTTTTTAAATTATTTTTTATCTATACTTTGGAATTCAGGACATTTAAACACTAAAAGCATTTCCAAACACCTGAAAATCTGAGAATCATCTTTTTTGTGATAACTCAAGTACAGCCAGCACCTGTTCTTTGCCTCCTAAACAGTGAAAAGTTGAGTGAAATTAGCACTAAACATTGATGTTTAGTTAGAAGAATAAAATAGTTTGGGTTGGAAGGAACCTTAGAGGTCATTTAGTACACTCCTTGCCATGGAAAAAGACACCTTCCTACCTCATCCCTTGGCTGAGCTGCTCAATGCTGCATCCAACCTGCTCTTGAACACTGCCAGGAATGGGGCCTTTTCAACTTCTCTGGGAAACATGTGCCAGTGCCTCACTACCCTCATTGTAAAACATTTATTCCTTATATCTAGTCTAAATCTCTCCTGTTTTAGTTTAAAAACATTACTCCTTATTTTGGCACTACAGGCCCTGTTAGAAAGACTGTCACTGGCTTTCTCATAGGCCCCCTTCAGTTACTGAAACGCTGCTATTAGATCTTGCTGAAGCTTTCTCTTCTCTAGGCTGAACAACCCCAAATCCCTCAGCCTGTCTTCTTAGGAGAGGTGCTCCTTTACTCTGATCATTTTGGTGTCTCTCCTCTGGACTCTCTCCAACAGGTCCATGTCCTTGCTGTGCTGGGACCTCAGAGCTGATGCAGCACTGCAGGTGGGCTCTCACCAGAGCAGAGGGGCAGAATCCCCTCCCTGTCCCTGCTGCCCACGCTGCTTTGGATGCAGCCCAGGACATGTTTGGTTTCTGGGCTGTGAGTGCCCATGGCTGGGTCATGTCCAGCCTCTCACCCACCAGCACCCCCAAGCCCTTCTCTGCACAGCTGCTCTCAACCCGTCACAGAAAGCCACTAAGTTGGTCAGGCAGGACTTGTCCTTGCTGAAGCTGTGCTGGCTGCCCTGAATTGCCTCCATATCCTCCACGTGCCTAGCAGAACTTTAGGAGGACCTGCTCCATTACCTTTCCAGGCACAGAGGTAAGGCTGACAGGTCCTCCTTTCTATCCTTTTTAAAAATGGGTGAAAATTTCCCTTTTCCAGTCATCACCTAACTACCACAGGTTTTACTTGACTATCATGACTTTTCAGACATCATGGAGACCAGGTTGGCAACTACATCAGCCAATTTCCTCAGGACTTTGGGATGCACCTCATTGGGTTTCACAGACTTACATATATTCACAATCCTTGGGTGATCATGAGCCTGATCTTTATGTACAGTGGGAGGGACTTTTTTCCCCCCAGTCCCTGCCTTGCAGTCCATCTACCCAAGAGGTATGGAAAGGGAGGTGCCGTTGAAGACTGAGGCTTAAAAAAGCTGTTGAGCAGCTCAGCCTTCTCCTTGTCCATTGTTACCAGTTTGCCAGCCTTGCTCACAAGGGAGGGAGGTAGGCTTTCTCTGACCTTCCTTTTCTGCCTGACACACCTAATCATTCTCTGCGTCCTTTGCCAAGTTCAGCTCCGGTTGTGCCTTGGCCTTCTTGACCTCATCTCTACACAACTAGGCAGCATTGCTACACTCTTCCAAGGACGTCTGTTCTTCTTCCACTGCCTGTGCATTTCCTTCTTTCGTCATAGTTTGACAGCAGGTCTCAACTCAGCCATGTTGGCCTCTTGCCTTTCTATTCTGTTTTCCTACATCTAGGGATCAAGAGCTCCTGCACTTCCTGGAAATGATTCTTAAAGATTTACCAGCTCTGTTCTTCTCCCTTGTCCCTGAGGGCCATTTCTCAGGAGGACCTGTTGATTAATTCCTTGAACAACTGCAAGTTTGTGCAGGGTGTTGTGTCTTCATCACCACCCACATGGAAGATGGTAATGGATAATAATCTGAGAGCTGTACCAGGCTAGGAAGTCTCCTGGTGATGTTTCCTAGAATCCTAGTTGTGTGCTACCAAACATGACCTGCTCATTCAAGTGTTTTATCAATTTAACAATTGAAGTTGAAGCATCTCAGGAGACCTAGTGCTGAAATTTTTGCCTGAATAACATCCTCTGTCTGAAAGAAAGCACTCAGTCGTCTGAAATGGAATGTCCCATTACTTTTGAGGGAGGATTTTTGCTGGCAGTATTTAGAAAAAGTAGATCAACATTTGCTCTAATTATATTTAGCATAACAACCTTATTTAAAATGTAAATCGTTATAGTTTTTCTTTAATGTTACTTGTAATAAATCTACACTGCATTAATTCCCCAAGTAAGGGTGCATTATTTAGTGCATAAATTTTAAAAAAAAAAGGTCTTTAAAAAATGTATACTCTTTACAAATAATGGTAAATACAGGTACAGAGCAAATTTACAAAACAGGAAGGGTTTTGGTTTTGTTAGAAGGGAGTATTTTCATTTTGGTGACTTCAAAATTTACTGTAATTTTTTTACTTGTTTTCCTACTTTTAAAAATATTTCATCAAAGACCTATGACCAGACAGAATTTGACATGTCATGTAACATTTCCTCTCCTTTGGCTTTTAGCAGGTGTCATTGATAGTGAATTCAGTATATTTGATTACATGCAATGCTCTCCTCCTTAGGTAATTGCAGAGGGGATGCATGGTTTTAAGCATTTCTTAAGTCAAAATCTCCATAAAAGAGAAGTCATAGAATATTTTGACTGTTTCCTTGAAATCTTGAGAAATATCACTAAAGAACAAAAGCTATCATTCAATAAAAATATGCCCTATTCTCTTGTTTCAGGACAGCCTTTACCACTTTTTTAAGTTTAGCGAAACAGGCATTTTGCTATAGTGAACTGTGCTTATTATAAGCCTTATATGGAAGGGCTTTGCAAGTTTGTGAGACTGCAGGATCCTTTGAGAATGCAAATGCTTTTTTCTGAGGTTGAATCCTACCCTGTTATCAATGGGGCAAACTTATTTTAAGATTACCAGTAGGGTTCCTTCTACAAGAAGGAAGATGCTTATGTTAGACCAACCTCCATTTCACAGAGCCCATGGAACTCAGGCTCACATCTCCTTCCAATTTCACTTGCAGGTCATGCAGTTCCAATGTTTCTCTCACTCCCTTTCATAACTCATCAAGACAGGTTGTCCTCATGATTCATCAAGGAGTTTTTCCTGACAATGTGAACAATGTGAACAATGGGAACTGAGTTCAGTGAGGGCTCACACAATCCTGTGGATGACTTCCTATCCCATGTCTGGCCTTCTTTTTCTCATACAGTTACTAACACAGTACCTCTCGAGGAAGTAGAGAGGTGAAATAGAATATTAAAACTTCATTTAGATTAGACCAAAATTACAATATTATAAAGTACCCTTTTAACACCTATAATGTGGAAAAATCATAGAGTTTGTGATACATATCTCCTATCACTTACAGATACCATAAAAGCAATAGCTGACACCTACAAGTGTATCAGATTTAGGTGTGAAACATCTTGCTATCAGGTGTAGTACTGGACAGAATGAGTCTGTCCACAAATGTCTGCATTTGTGTGTGTATTAGAATATACAAACTACACATATGAAATATGAGAAAAATCAGACTGTCCCTCTTTTTCATTTAGTTCCTTCAACACATAAGGAATGGGCAAATTGCATCCATGTTCATTGAAAAAAAAAAAAGAAAAAAGAAAGAAAGAAAGAAGAAAAACAAATATTTCCCCATGAATTATCCCACTTACAATAACCTACCAAAAGCACAAGGGTCATTTACTCTCTTTCCCCATCAGACTTACTGGTGAAGAAAAACTGACACTCACAGCCACACCAGCTGCACATTCCTTACTCTTACTGCCCTCCATTGCTTTGGAGATGTATCTGTCACAACAACACAGTCTTCATTTATTATTATGTTTTCTTCTGCTTTTTATATTCAATCTGATTTTTTAATGCTTCTCCCTTCTTGTTTCCTCATCTCTATGCATGTATTCAATGCTATGGTTCAGTCAGTCTGGAAACAAAAAGCACCGTAAATATTTTATTTCAGATATTTCACATAAGTTTGAGCATGTTCAGTTTGAGCTGCTACCAAAACACAGAAAACATTTTTCACATAAAAATGTTTCACTGACTAGTGACATTTGATTCATTGTTTGTTTTTTAATTCATATTGTGTGCTCATTTATGAATGTATACATCTTCCTGTAATGAACACTGTCTCTCCATTTCTGGGAATGAGAGCAGGATAGCTTGAGGTAAAATAGTGTCACAGATTTCTAAGTCCAGTGTTTCTTTCCAAACCAATGGGGCCTTCTTAGACTCGAGGAGAGATACAGTCTACACATGAATTAATAGAATCTGCTTGTTTTCTCATTTCACACATGCAAAGCCAAGAGGAATTTTTAGCTTCAGTCAAAAAGATCTGGAAAAACCGGTATTTCCTCTGCCAAGCCTTTGTGACCAGAAAGAGATGACAGGAATGTTTTGCAGAAATGAAAATAAAGAAACAAGGCACTGCATTTCATTTTAAAATGCTTTTTCCCAACATTATGCTGCCTGAAATGCTAGAAGGTCTTTGTGATACTAGCTGGAACTGCTGTGAGGTAATTATATGTAGTTACATAAAGCAGCCTAATGCTAGGCCAGCAAATTGTCTAAAAGAAGGGAGTGTATTCCTTGTTAAATGTTTTGTCATGATGACCATGCCCTTTATTTATCTCTAACACAACATGCTTATTCTGCCCCATCCACTGTTTTCACCCTGCAAATTTATGAGGCTCTATTAATCTTCTGCCCTGCTGACTCTCTCTGTTGCAAAGTGTCAGCAGACTTTTGTACCTTGCTAATGTACAAAGTGCTTCTTATGAGTAATATCAGCATTTTGCCTTTTAATTGCACATATAATTTTTAGGTCTTACAGCTAATAAGGGAATTGAGACCACGGTTCATCATTGTCTCGAATGGTACTCCAGGGGTGCAGGGACTGTAGAAGCTCAGAGAAGAATATACTTGTCCTTGTTCCAAGCAATAGTTTCCCTCATTACAGCAGCTCCATTCACACCAGTACAGTTACAGGTCTGCCAGCACTTCCATTACAAGCCCAGCTTTTTGGGTTTTCCAAATTGTTGTAAAAAATTATAAAACATAAAATACATTCTATCAGCTTAGCTTTTTTTTCCATTATGATGATGTTTTCTTTTTTCCAATGAATTATTATTGCTGTTGTTATTGTTATTATTGTTCTTGTTCCTGTTACTATTGGTGTTATTACTATTACTATTATTATTATCATTACTATAAATTTCTATAGAAGTTGATTTTAGTGTTTTAAATACCTCTTTATTTGCTGAGAAGAAAATGTTGTTTTGTGGGGCTGCTGAAAACTAGCATTCCCATATTTGAATTAAGTAATAAGTTTGTTCATAGTTGGTTTCATCTTTTCCATCAAAAGCCAAATTAGAAAAATGATCATGTGGTGCTAATTTGGAACAATGAACAGTAATTTTTTATTAACAATCTTTAACAAGGAGTTTTCCCCTTATCTTGAAATTCACATTACTGAGGAGTGTTCCTATTGTTCAGACAATTGAAGGGAAAAATACAAGTTTTTCTTCTTTTCGCATAGAAGTCAAACACAGACAAGAGCTCGTGGATCATATACTGGAGGGCTTGAAGACTATATGCCAAGTTTTGCAATTAAATGTTCTCTCCTAAGTATGCAAAGCAATAAACTGTAAACAGACTGACTATTGGAATATCATGCCATGGGAGCTGCTTGTAAGCAAATGGCAGTCTGTCCTTAACTACTGGGCATTACTTTTTTGTGAGAAAGGCCACATAAGAATGAGAGATCTGAGATATTTTTCAGATCCTGCTAGGAATGGTGAAAATAGATGTATTCCTCCTGTCGATAAACAGTGCTGGAAAAATGGTAACAACAGAGGAGGAGAATGCTTAAGTACTCATCAGAAATTTTGCCTCAGTCTTCAACAGCAATTTCTCTTGCCCCCTGTTGAGTAGATGAACAGCAGGATGGGGAGGGGAGAAGCAAAGTTCCCCCCACTGTACATAAAGGTCAGGTTCAGGACCACCTGAGGAATCTGAATGTACATAAGTCTACAGGATACAACAAGTCTACAGGATCCGATGAGATGCATCCCAGAGTCCTGAAGAAATTGGCCCATGTAGTTGCCAAGACCTGATGCAAAAAGTCATGGTAGTCAGGTGAAATCCATAGCAGTCAGGTGACTTGTAAGCCTCACCTCTGTGCCTGGGAAGATCACAAAACATTTTCTCCTAAAGTGAGAACGGAAAGGGGATTTGAGACAACCAGCAAGGCTGCACCACAGGCCAATCCCGTCTGACCAACTTATTTGCCTTCTGTGATGGAGAGACTCCATCAGTGTGCAAGGGAAGGACAACAGGTGCCATCTACCTGGACTTCTGAAATGTCTTTCACACAGGCCCCCACGACACTCTTCTCTTCAATTTGGAGACATGGGTTCAATGGGGGGACTGTTAAGTGAATAAGGAATTGGCTGGATAGTCAGATCCAGGGGGTGGTGGTCAATGGCACAGAGTCCCAATGGGCATCAGTGTCAAGCACTGGTCCCTCAAGGTTCCGTACTGGAGTCAGTGCTATTTAATATCTTCATTATTGACATAGGTGAAGGGATGGAGTGCACCTCCAGCAGATTTGCAAATAATACCAAGCTACATGGGGTGGTTGACACACCTAAAGCATGGGATGGCACCCAGAGGGACCTGGATGAGTTCAAGAAGTGGGCCCATGAAAATCTCATGTGGTTTAACAAGGCCAAGCACAAGGTGCTGCACCCAAGACAGGGCAACCCCTGGTATCAACACAGGCTGTTGGAGATGGAGAGCAGCCCTGCTGAGAAGGGCTTGGGGGTGCTGGTGGGTGAGAGGCTGGACATGACCCAGCAATGTGCACTTCCAGAAAGCCAGACTTGTCCTGGGCTGCATCCAAAGCAGCGTGGGCAGCAGGGAAGGGAGGGCATTCTGCCCCTCTGCTCTGCTCTGACCCCACCTGCAGTGCTGCATCCAGCTCTGAGGTCCCAGCACAGCAAGGACATGGACCTGTTGTGATGATCTTTACCACCCCTTCCCACACAGGCCTTTCTATGATTCTACTCAAAGTAAGAACCACTTTGGGTTCTGGGTCATAATGTAGGGAGTGTGGGGAGGAAAAAGGCACTGTCACTATATGACCTCCAATGATACTCTTCTATCAGAAGCTGATATGCTTCTTCATGATCTCAGAAGGTTCATGCCATGCAGATCATTTTTATGTCTCCTTCTCCTGTTGCTGCACACCCATATCTGAGTGAGACAACACTTCAGAACATCTCATGTCTTCCCTCTGGTTTCCTCATTCTTGCCCCACAGTTTATCAACATTTGCATCATGTTGGCTATCCAACTGCAAGTTTTTAACATTTGGTTGTTCTATCATCTCCAGTTCCAGTACTGTTGTTATAAAGTGATGTATTATTCATGCAATCCAGGGCTCAATTTTCAAACTTGTAGACTTCGTACTATATTACCATCATAAATATTGATTTCAAGGCACCCACAAGCATTTTTAGTCCTTCGCTGAAAACACAAAAAGAGTCATCTGTACTCTGTGGAGCATAAAATCAAAAGCTGCATACATATGACACAATGGGATGCCAAGCTAGAGATCCCAGATAGACGTCCAGGCACACAGTGGGCACATGCAGATATGTACTGGGGCCTGCAAGCTGTGTAGCCACATTTCCACACATTTGGGAGCTTAGACTAACGAGTGTGACCTCTTAATGAGTTTGGACCCTTCACTGCATTGATACACCTACACTGTTTCCTCTTCTGGAGTCAGTTCACTGAATGGTGGTGGCATGTTGACAGATGGCTTTAACTGATGGGTTAGATTATAATAGCACCAAAAAACAGACAGGAACAAATGCCATAGTTCACATAATCCTGCCTTTAATTTTGAGCGTTCAAGTGGTTTTGTTCTCTTATGAAAGCTTTTTGTTCATTTGTGGGAAAAAGATTATGAGATGAGCAATAAAACCTGCATTACTGAATGCAAAATGAGAAAAGTAAGGAGGTTTCAGACAGGCTCTGTGTGAATGTTCACAAACTTCCTCATTAGCTGTATCCTCACTCTGGCTTCCTGACTCCTTGTTTACTTTGGTGGAAAAGATTACCCTAGTTTCAACTGAGAAGAGCCTCATTGTTAACACTGTTACTTTAGTTCTGAGGAAGAGATCCCAATTATGCTCCTCCCAGCCAAGTTTCTCAGCTGAGTTAAGAATGATGTTGCCACTTAATAATAAATGACACTTGCAAGATCTGGAAATACACTGTAAAACTGTCTTAAGAGATACTAATACTTATTTGTGGGTATATATATATGTGTGTGTATAAAAAATATGCCATTTATAAAAAGGATGAAGAATAAATACTTTTTAAAAGATCCGTACATTAGAGAGAAGCAAGGTTAGCTACACAGACTCCCAGTCCATCTCAGCATTACAACAAGTCTACAGTCCTTTCTCCAATACTCTAAACCTCTCCAGAACTGCAAGACAGAATTACAAGTCTAACATTTTCCATCATCCTCTGTGCTATGGAATTTAAATGGTACTGTGAAAATTCGTACTAACATAGATACTACTGATAACAGGAATAAACCTATACATTTTCATTGGGTAGATTTTGATGAAAATTAGATACCAGAGGGGCTTCTAAAAATATTTGTAGGCAAAAAAAATAGCTGTCTTAATGATGTAACTGGTTGTTCACAGCATAAAATGCTGAGGAAATATAGCCATTCTCATTAGTGTTTCTAAAAAGGTTACCCAAATGTTCATTATTTGATTTTCTTGCATTTAAATTGCCTTTATCATTTCCCTCTTTTATTATTTTTTTATAAACAGTTTGAAATAATTTTTGTCTTACCTATCTCAAAAATGCCTTTCCTTCTGTTTTTCTTCTGTGCCTCCCCTCAAAGATATTGTGTGATATTCCACAGAAAAGTCTTAACTTGTTTTTCTGATTAAAATCAAAATTGCTTCTAAACTTCTGAGGCTTCTATTACTTCTGTTCTTGAAATGTTTATGAAAAAATCCTGACTGCATGAACCTGACTTCTTTATTTCCTTTTTTGGCTCCTCTTTTTAAACTAGCAGTAAGTACTGCACATAGTAGACTATCAAATGCTCTTAAAACAAAGCTAGACTACATTAATTAATGTTGTATGTGCACTTGAAGTGGGTAATATAGTTCATCCTCTGGCACTCAGCTCATTAATTTCAAAATGTATGTTACTAAACCTCTTATCTTGGTTTTATCTAATTAAATTATTAAGATGAAACTTAATAAAATCAGAGGTTTTAAGTGTCATTCAAGGCACAGCTACAATTAAGAGATCAAATATTCATAGTTTTAGAAGACTCAACCCAGCAAGATCACTTTTGTGTATGATCAATTTTGTGCTGATTTTTTTCCAAGCTGAACTGTCTTTATTTCAATAATATTATGATTTGCAAAGATAGATAGGAAATTAATACACACCACTCTGAACAGATAGGTTAATTGAGGTTCAGTCTGGTATTGATATGTACATATTATAAACCATATGGAATCACAGAGTAACCTGGAATTACTACTTTGCAGACAGTCAAAATAGCAAGTACCAGGCACAGAATCACAGACACATTCCTATTGGAAGAGACCTCAGAGGTTTTTTTTTTCCTAACTCCTGCTCAGAGCAGGAGCAGCTTCAAGGTGACACCAGGTTGCTCAGGGCTATGTCTAGTCAGGTCTTGAGAACCTCCAAGGGCAGAGATATCATAACCTCTCTGTGAGATCTGCCCCACTGTCCCCATGGGAAACAAAGACTTCCTTATATGAAGCCTGAGCAGCTCTTTTTCTTCAACTTATGCCCATTGTATTTTTTCCTTTCATCATGCAACATCATGAAGAGCTTTGTTCTGTCTTCATGGCATCCTTGTATGTTTTGGAAGTCAGCACACAACAGTTAGCTGCTGTATCTGTCAGAGCTCCCTTCCCTGACTCATCTGGAACTAGAAAGGCTTGTCACAGGATTTAACCTGGGCTACAGCCTGGGATTCTGACTGAACACTGAAGAGCAATGAAGCTTTAAAATGTAGCTGCCATGGACGTATGGAAAGTGGTTTGGTGTAAGACCTAAGGTGCAGTGGTGGAAGGATGATGAAAGATAAGTTCTAGGGCCACATTTAATCAAGTCAGAAAGTATGGTTACTCCAAACATGACATAGTCTAACACAGCTGGTTATGCAAATCTGTACTGAAGAAACCTCTCCACAGACAGAGCCATAGCTCATGCCACCTACATAGTGATTATTATTCATAGACAATATTAACAATTACAGTTGGCTTGATATTATTCTCTGACTGACACCTGAAACTGGGCTATAACAGTCTGTAGAGCTGAGTGGCCTCATGACTTAATATTAAGTAGCCTCACATACAGAGGCTATTGAGAAATAACTATGTTGAGTTATGTGGGTACATCCCGTATGTGTGTTAGCACAACTTTAGAGAAAAAGGTCTCTACAAAAAATAAGCTCGAGACCACTGTACACGAGAAGCACCAAGGAGCACATGCACATCACAAGAGAGGGGGATGTAGTTTCATTCCCATTTCAGCAAGCTAAGTCAGCCCATTCATGACACTGGGCAGGGCATTGCCTCTGCTGAGTTACATAGGATTGGCCACATATTAAACTGTTGGTTCAGGATTAGAACAAAGTATTAATTTAGGTGAACTGAAGGCATCTTGTCTATCTGCCAGATCTATGCACGCACATCTAGATAGAAGTATGGCTGCTCTCACAGGAATGACAGTTTTCATTTAGCAACAAGAATATTAAAATGTATTCTCTGAATTAAAAAAAAAAAAAAAAAAAAAAAACCAACCAAAACTTATTTGAGGCAGCTAAGATGTCTGTCCAGCTTTTTTCTACTTTCGTCTTTGGGGATGCTTAGGTAAACACCCACAATCTTCCTAAGGACAAACCAGCTCAGTAAGGTTTGTATGCCATAAAAGACTCCTTGTCTATATTCATTTTAGATTGTACCTACAGAGGATTTATAGAAACAATACCTAGGTGGCACTGAGGAAGCTTTCAGTGCTATTTACAGACAATTTAAAGGAATAAACCTGCAGTTACGCCTGTGTTTGCTTTCCCTTGTGGTCTCCCTGCAACGCTTTCTAATCCTATTGTGACTTGATAGTTTCACAGCAAAGTGCTCCACAGAGGCCAGTAATTGGCACACAGGTTCAAATTAGATTGCTGTGTGTTTAGGAAAGCAGGGGTCATTTCCCATCAGCACCACTCATTAAGAAGCAGAGTACTACGTTTTCTATTACAAAAAATACTAAAACATGTGTGCGTGTTTGGGAGGGAGGTTTTATGTATAATCAGTCAGTCTGTGATCAACAATATGCAAAACAACTTTGGCAAAGGAATATATTAACTATATAATCAGCAACAATTTTCTTAATATTGCGTCTGCCTGCTCGTTGTACACAAATTCCTTTTCACCTTGTAAATATGAAGTTAAAGTGGGTGAATTCAGAAGCAGGCTTGGAGGCAGCTGGAAAGTTGGCCTTTTATGCCCCTGGCTCTTGTGAATTTTAATCAGGTTCCCAGCATTAATTGCACATCAGCCAAGTTCCAATTCTGGCATACTCGAGGCCTCAGCCAGCTCCAGCACTTGCTGTGGGCAGGAAAGAGAAGCTGGGGTTCAGAAATGAGTCTGTTGGGCCCCAAATTAACTGAAAGAAGAGAGATAACATTAGCAAGAACCAGAAAGGAGGAAAAAAGACAGGTTGAAATAAGAAGAAAGGAAATAATTAAAAAATACTTAAAAATGAGCACTCTATGCAGCAAGCTTAATTGATCCTGGCAACAACTAATCATTTGATAATGTTTAAACAGAGGAGAGGCATTTGTGTCATTCCTTCCTCACCTGGGGCACCTGAGTTTCTTGAAATCCTTTCCTCTAAGATGACTAAGGAAGGTGTCTATGACCTACCTGTGGCTCCTTCCGTACCAGAGTGTGTGAACTGCTGCACTCATATCTCTTGGGAAATCTCACTTGCTAGGCTTGCATCAGCCATTTTTAACTCACTGTGGTATAGCACCTGTTCTGCACAATAGCCTGGTGGTTAGAGGTCTCCTGACAGAAAGATACACCCAGGGTGCATCTTCGGGTGGCTGTAATCCTATACTGCCCTGCTGCAGAGAAACCCTGAGGGAAGAGAGTGCCAATGTATTTCTAGGGAGCATATTTTTCTGCTCCTCAATGAACCATGGGCAGGGGAGAGGGAAGGTCACTGCATGGAAGTGGCAGTGGAGGCGTAAGGAAAACAAGAGGATGAGTATGCGGGACTTGGTGGCACCATGTTCACTTGAGGCTGAGCAGGTACTAAATGTTGGTCCATGCCCTGAGGAATGGGAACTTTTTCACATGATGCCTTGAAATTAACCCCTGGAGAAGTCCCCATCCCTCCTGGGTTGCTTAATTTCATGTACCAATCTCAAGTTTCAAATCCCAGTTTCACAGAAGTGTGATGCAGGAGACAGATGGAATCTGGCACCTGTGTCTCATACTATTGCCTGCTCCATCTCTAGTGGATCTTCATCTGATGGATCCACATCATCATTTTCCTGAACACTTCCTCCATTTACTGGGCTTAGAGCTGATATGCTCAAGTCAGCCTCGTAAATTCAGCTCCTAGGGCACCATTCAGGTGACCCTGTGCTTAAACTGCTTTATTCTTCTCTTCTTAGTTCATTAATCTATTGTGAAAAAGGTTTCTTGAACCCTTCTGAAAGTCCTAATATCTCCCATGGTGGAGAGGGAATTGCATAAGAGAGGCCTAAATGGATCAACCCAGAACCTATAGCCTGGTGCTATATCCTGTAGCGGCTGGACAGCACATTTTTGGACTCCACCAGTGTCCAAAAACAGATGCCTAAGACTGTAAAGACAAAGTGTAAGAATACATACGATCCTTTCCCTAGTCCTCTCCTAATCTCCAACTGTTTCCAGCTATGGTCTTCCTGAAACAGCCTGGGATCGTACTGTCTCTAGTAAGCATCAGTTTATTTCTTTTCCAAAGTATTTGTCCAAATCCTTTGAACTTTGCAAACTCCTTTCTTTCCAGGAAAACTCTCATTCTGCTGAAAACAAAATATATTGAGATTGTCAAGTAAATTAACTAATATTTCCTTTCCCTCTCCCCTCAGCAGAAAGATGCATTTTTCAGACATCAGAATGGAAAAATAAAATCTGCTGCGTACGTGAAACACACATAGCACTCTTCACTTTTACTTGTTCCCTCTGACGTGAGCCTTAAAGGTACGCTATAATGATGCAACCTGTCATGGAGAGTGATATCAAATCTAGGATGATGATACAAAACAAGCAAAAAATTATACCTGTCTGTGGAGTTTTGCTGTGTAAATGGAGTGAAATTTCAGTCTGTTCTGGCATTTCTCTTTTCAGCTCCCTAGTCACCATCAACCCATCTTGTGCATTATGATTCTTTATCTGCATTATTTTTCATACCCAGCCTGGTAAGTCACAGCTTTGCAGAGACCCCTTATCTGTACACTGGGGACTGCATTCCTCTGTCTTGTGATCATATGCCCATTGGAATGTTGTGAAATCCACAGTCATCTGTGGATTGAAAATGTGCTGGCATGTAAAGTATTAAGCAGGAATAAGGTCTTTACTTCAATTCTGCCGAGATTTTCCTTTGTCTCCCTAGGATTTTACCGCATATTCACTAACATGCTGAGAACACATCTTTTTTTCTTGGTATGGCAACAGAAACACTGCTGCTCTCTGAAATCTCATTGTCATTGGGCTTTCACAACTATAAACATGTGGGAAAAAAACCTGCTTGTCTGCTTTTTTTCCTAGAGAAGACAAACCATGAGAAACCAGCATGATATATTCAGAAGTATACACTTGCACGTGGTGTCACACCTGAAAGAAAGGCACTGGTGCCTTTAAAGAAACTGGGGGGAAGTGGCAAAAAACAGAAGGAAGAAGTGAACACAATGGAAATTTGAAAATTTATGGAAATAAATGGCTTTGTAAGGTTTCATTTTATGACACAAATCATCATAAGAACAGGAGAATTGCAGCATCTGCTGGATCAAAATTCCACTTTGCCCAGTGTCTCATTTCCCAAGATAGCCAGTAGTGGTGATCTAAGAAGTTCTAAGAACCATATTATAAGAGGATCAATCAACAGAATCAACAGCTGATAGAAGCAGAGCAGTCCAGAGCAGTCTCTCAGTCATCATTCAATTTCTTAATGGAGGTCTTTCTGATGGCCTATGATTTTTGATTTTTTCCATTCCTTTATGCATTTTTAAACAAATGACATTTATACAACATCTACTAACTAGTTCCAACATCTACTAACTAGTTCCACAGCTAATAAGAACCTCTTTTCTCTCTTTTAAACCTACCCTTTGCTAGTGAGCAAAGAGAAATTCACATTGTTGTATCCAGCAAACAGAAACCTTCTGCTTCACTTATGCATGAACATGATGGACTGATGTCTGATTGAGTGTTTAAATCTTTCCAGATACACCAAAATTAACAACAAAGTCCATATTAAAAGCCTTTTTAGAAAATATGTGCTTTCATAGACTTAATAGTACCACAAGGTAGAATGAAACAACTTCGTATGTACAAGCATAGAAACTTGTCCAATCTATTCCCTTTCACACAATTCAGGGTAATCAGGTTTGTTGAGACCATCACAATCAGTAAAAGAGTCACTAGTTGCACAGGTCAGAGAATCTGACCTAAAGCACAAGCCCTGCTGAGGTCATTGCATTTCCTCATGTACTTTCCTACATGGAGTATGCTCAGAGTGAGAGGGAGACTATGATAACTAAACTCCTGTGAGATATATTGCTCAGGATTAACACAGCTTCTCAATGGTTCAAAATATGGTCTAAATTCTGTTGATCACCCCTATGACTTGTCAAGATTTCTTTTTATGTGTAGTATTTCTAATTCCTCTCATCTCTTTTTAATTTATTTTAGAGATATCATGAAATCAAGATAATACAAAAATCCATGAAAACATTTAAATACAATAATTTCACCAATAGAAAGGATGGTATGTAACTGTCAGAACAGTCTAACTTATGTCAAATGTAAGGTTCAGGTCAAAGAAAGTTCATTCCTAACAATGCAACACAATTCAGTGTCTCAGGAACAGTATATGTGGAACGATGTCTGGAACATCAATAACAGCTTTTTCCCCTTATAATTATTATTAGCTTGGTAATAGTCGTTAGTGACCTATCTCCTTCTGCTGATTTAGTAAAGTGCACCTAATAACAAGCAGGGGTCAAATGTACAAACCAAATGACACTGCATTCCCTAGGTGCATAGCGCAGTTTCTAATGATGTCATAAATGCCTTGCAGTGTTTATGTCTCATGCACCAAAATTAAGCCTATTAGAGTAAAATATGCCAATTGAAAACATTACAAATCTTGCCTGGAATATAAAACAAATCTTCGAAAACAGTTCTAAAATGACAAACTACCTCTTGTGTTAGAAAAGCTTAATCTCTAAAATAGCTTTCATTTCAGCTCAAAAATCACAATTGTAGAAGTCTTGTCTATTTATTATACAAATACTGAGAAAGAGAGGAAGCATTATCACATTATGACCTCTTTTTTGCAGGAGAAATTAATTTGTTTTGCAAGGAATTAACTGCAACATCAACAAAAATACCTTTTTTGAGAATCCATCCTTTTCTTAAGAAGGAGAAAGTACTGTCCTATAATTTTAGATTTTATATGAATATTTTAGCAGAGAACAGATGACCTTCTCTTAGACAAAGAGAGTTGGTTCACAGTTCGGGGAAAAAATAATGATGCTTATATCTATCTCTGTATTAAGGAAATCCATAAAATCAGCTAGTCCCTCACTTAACTGTGCTGGAACCCACTCAAGCCATTGAGTTTAAAACTGTGGTATTATTATTCTTTGATGTCTATAGCTTAGCAGCACAAAGCTGGTCTCCAAGCACTTACTCTCTATAAAGAAGCACAAATGTTTGGCCTTTGGGCTGTAAATATTGTGTCACCATTGATTTTTAACATATAAAGTACAGTTTCCTGAATGTCAAGTATTCTCAAAGTGCAGGGACTCCCATGAGCACAAAGTGTCAAGAATTAAAGACAGTTTAAAAACAAGAGCTATAAGCAAAGAAAGAAGAAAATAATAGCAAGAAATGAAAGAAAGAAGAATTGAAAGAGGAACTACTATGAACTTGCCAAGTATTATCATTTGTCTCCCAGATGAGACTGTTTCTTGGTGAACATGTCCCTGATACCATCAACAAACCTTTCTTTACTACATAAGACATTTTTCTTTAAGGATTTGTGAATCCCATGCACTGGAGATTTTTTTTTTCCCCAGCTAAATGATAGTGCTTATTTGAGGATCTGATATGCAAGCAGCAACAGTGTCAGTACTTGAATGGAAATGTGACTCTGAAAATCATAGCACTTCAATGTTTGCTATTCCATGTCCTCTCAGCTGTTTTGATGCTACTTTGCCTAAGTGGTCTCCTTGAGAAGTTGTTTCAGAGCAGGATCCTCACATAGCTGGGGAGGATAGACTAGAATCAAGTCACCCCTTTCTCCTGGGACAGACACGGGTCCTGTGTCCCCTCCCCTCAAGGTCTGCCTCCTACCACGAAGCACAGAGGAATGACTGGAGGGGAACACAGCTTCCCCCCTAAAATACCTGGGATGAATCCAGCTGAAACGCACCTTGTCAACAGAGCTAGGAAGAACATCTGAGAGGGATTCAGTCCCGTGGATGCAGTATCATTTAGCGCAGGCTCAGGCAGCACTACTCTTTAATGTCCTTTACATAGACTGGTGGTCAATCACCAGCCTATCCACTAACAAATAAAAAGAGTATTCTTTTCTTTATGATTATTCAGAGCAGATGCATCTCCATAGGCTATTTCTATAGCCACTACAGACAGACAGGGCAATGCAGAGTAGCTTGGGGCAGGTTCCTCCTTTAAGTCTTCACCTCTCCCACAAACTTATGGGAATACTTCCCTAAACCAGACCTTTGAATAGCAAATTCAGTCCAGACTGGAGGAGAGACACTGTTTTTTCTTTGCCCAAAAATATCTTCAAGCAGCTGTACTGTAAAAGTTGTGGCGGCTGAAACCTTGTTTGCTTTTATATTTCCCTATCCCACACGCCATGATCCATAATTCTTTGAAGGATATTGCCCACCAGATTCAGAGATTTCTTCGAACTATTTTATCATTTATTGTGTTTACTAGATGTTTCTTTCAGAACTTCAAAAATAGTCTGTCATCCATCTCAATTTTACCTGCCTAAGAACAGTCAAGCTGCTGTCAGATATTGTCTCAGACATTTACATAAATATTGACTATTTAATGCAAAGCATTCTTTAAATATACAGGCACACATGCCAGTTCCTCTTAAGAAGGTTAATGAACTCTGAGACGTGAAACATTTAAGGACCATTAAAGGAATCCTTTTGATAAAGGCTGCCTCTGAGACACGGCGAGGATTTCCAACTCCCAATGTTAAAGCACTCATCTTGTCTCAGCAGCAGACATACAGGGCCTGGAAAACCTGCCCTAGAGACCAAAGATACTCCTTTTATTTAGAATATCAAGATGAAGCTTAAGAAGTTATTTGACAAGTATAAAAGTGCAAGCGCAAGCATAGGGAAAAGACTTCTTATAGCAGGTTCTTTATATATAAACAAAAGTGTACCAGTTTCTCAGAGCTAGGGTTAAGTATGTTCAGGAGTAAAAGCAAGATCTGGTCTATTCAACTAACTAAAGCTCAGGAATTTCATGTATACTATTCCAGTTATCACATTTGAGATAGTATTTATGTAAGAATTTAATTAAGAGGTCTGCTTTTTTCAGCACCAAGAAATTTACAGAAAAATTAGGTAGAGAAGATCTCCCCCAAAATATTTATTACTTTTAGTTGGATTACCTCCTGGATAACAGCTACAGTTAACAGTTTCATCAAACATTGAAAGAAAGAACTTCAGTGTCTGGAAGTGGTTCTAAGAGGCTTAACCTCAGCTATAGACTGATGTGATGGAAAATTCCCAAGGTAAAATTCAGTGTCTGGTGGTGATTAGGAGATAACACACGATGCATCTTCAGCTGGATGTAAAACATTTTCAAAGAAGAGCAAAGGAAGTGGTGATCTACCGACTAAGATGTGCAACTTGTCAAGTCACACAATATCAGATCTTCAGTGCTACCAATAGATTCGAGAGTACAATTTCAAGGTATATTTGAAGCACTCAGTTGGACCCATTTGCTTCTGGGATCCTCTTTCTATGTGTCTGACTCTGAAATGGAAACTAAATCCTCTCTGTTTCACAAACAACCACCTGTAGTTACCATGATCTCCAAACAGAACTGAAGTCCCCTCACAATCAGACCTCCTCAAGTTGTGAGTGGGGACCTTTCCTCTGGATTTTGTATGTCCACATGCTCATATGTATTTGTGGCATATAACTTCTGATTTGTACAGGTGGTTTTAGAATAGGTACTGTGCATTAACTGAGAGAAAATAAAGCCTATCAATTTGCCAAAAGCAGTTATAGTGGCTTTGAGTTGTCCTCACACCACGAGGGGAATTTTCTTTTTTAATAAACTAAAACATTATAAGCAACTCACACGCACACACACACACACACACACACACACAAAAAAAAAAAAGCCAGGGATCCAGTAAACATTTCAAATGTTGTTACAGATACTCCTACACATTTTCAGAAAATTGTTTAACTTTATACCTTAGCAGTAAATTTGCCTTTCTCTCTCTGTCTCTTTCTCACCCACTTTGAAAGATGATGCCAACAATTTAGTGTACTCTGGGAAATATGACAATGGTTCACGTTGTGCAGGAATAGTTTTGAAAATCTAAAATACAGCTATTGATTGTCTCAAACTATTTAATCTTCAATTAGACATTGAACTTTAGAACTGGCAGAATATACAAGATTTTTCTATCCTTGAATAGCAGTTCATCATTATCTATGAATAATACATCTTGCTACAATAGTGCAGTCAGATACCGGTATAATTAGATACATTTCTGAGGTCTGCCTATGGTTCATGCATCAAACACTGATCCTTCAGGCTGCCTTGTATAGGTCTATAGGCTTGGGACACTAAAGAAATGAACACAGTCGTGCTAACAGTGCCCTCACTCCAGTTACAGATGTAAGATGACAGCCACTGCTCCAAGGCATACTAATTACAAAGTATTTAGCAGTCAGTCTCTAGCACACACCTGCCAGAAGCAGAGAGGGGGGAAATGTGATATCCTTGTTTCTTATGTTACACAGATCCCAGCTGGAAGGCAAGTTCTTAAGAGGCCAATGACTGTACAAACCATATGCTATCACAGTTCAATCACGCCCACAGCTTTCCCCATTTTAATGTATATTTGGCATTACGAGGTAATGTGGCATCTTCAGACTAATCAGACAGATATCTTGACTGGTGGGAATATTAAGACAATACAGTACTACAGATAACATCCATTGCATTATGCTAGCTTGTGTTTCTGCATAATGGCTCCAGCTCCTAACCTGTTCTAACTGTAAAATTTGCCAGGATGCAGCCCATTTAATCTAGACACAGATTTTGTTATTTCAAATTATGCCTACTGTGGATCTTAACATTTTGAGTCCTACAAAAAAAAAAAAAGAAACAGCTCTGTGTGCTTACAAATTTTGCTATGTAGATCTACTTTTAGCTGAAAGAAATAATATTTAAATAAGTTAGAAACATCCTAAAAAAAAGGAAAGTTTGTTGGTTTTAATAACTAAAACCAGACTATTGTCACCTTTAAAATCTTACTTATTGTGAAGTCTTATAAAGAAAGTCGAGAAAAAGATCAGAAGGGAAAAAGGAAGAGCACACCCTTTTAGTGGTGCTCTGCTATATAAAGAAAGAAAAGGGGAAATAAAATAAAGAATGGTTTAGCTGCACTGCTTTTCAAAGAACTTCAAAAGTGTGCTTATCAAATTCTCTGTTTGCAAGTGATTTCAAGAAAACCAGGCACTCTCAAACTGGGGGAAAATTGAATTTTCTTTTTTCCTGACACTGGTGAAGGAGAGATCAAATTTATCAGAATCAGGGAATTGCTTTGCTTTCACATCATAATACACATTTATGACTGCTGAACCCAGCGTTTTGTACAATGGTATTTTCACCTGATTGCTTAGACCCCCGGCCACCAGGCTAACAGAGTTTCCCAGAATAACTCCATGGCACAGTCTGGCTTTGAACCCACAGAGCCTGGTGACACAACAGAGGTTTAGTCTTCCGATTCACGGCAACTGTGTTAATACAATTCCATATTATGACAGAGCTGAAGACAAGAAACCCTCAAAAGCTGCCTGGTATCCTAAGAGAGAGATTCAGAACCAGTGTAGCAGCAAGCCACATCAATGTGCTTTTGTGGGCTCAGAAAACTCTATTTCATACACATTGGGTCTAACATTAGCACACAGGGGCACAGGTATTTAGAAGAAGAAAAGAGGTTCCATAGTGCTTTGACAACACATTTTCCATTCCAGTCTTAATCCTTGTGGGAAGGGATTCCATCTTGTACCATGTAAAACTTTCAGCTAGTAAATAAAAGACGCAATCAAATTGCCTTCAGCCAAAAATTTTGTGAAAATATTTTTGATGAACAAATTAACTGTAAAAGATTTTTTGCTTTTTGTTCTCATTCTCTCCTCATCCCTGAAATCTCATCACTCTTTCTTGCTTTTGATTTGTCAAAGACAGAGAAAGAGAAAATTATGTAGAAGTACAATTTTTTTAATGACCAATCACCCGAAGCTCTTGTATGTAAGTTCCATTTAACAAAAATGCCTATGTTCATTTTTTGTTTAAATTAGAAAAATAATTTCAAACATCTTCGGTTTGGGAAAAACAGCTGTTTGCATCACCATGAAAGCAGTTTTGGAATTCTTTTGGTCCAGCTGTTCAGTTTATTTGTTAGCTTTAACTGATTAAAGGGGAATGAGAAAAGTGACCTAACTTTTCTCTTCCCACTATTCTCTCCCCCTTGTCTTGCTCAAACAAAACAATCTCCATCACCAAATGTAAGTCATACCTCAGTGAAATCTCTTGATGACTTGCATACTGGTTGTTTTTGAGAAAGGACTGAATAAAGGTTTCAGGATTTCATCTATTGTGTGACTTTATGTTCTTGGCTAAATTATGTTTTTCAATAATTTAGATTTATGTATCCTTCTGTGTAGGCGTAAAACTCAGGCTCTAACACAGTGGCTCCCATCCTTCTGTCTGTAAGGTGCAGAGAACTGTGGCTAATGAAGGGCCAAACCAGACAAGTGGAAAACAGAAAAGATGAGAAAAGAGCAGTGACATATCAGAAAGTTACTGTGTTTTCCAAGGAAGAATTCACCAAAACTCCCATATCCTCACTTCAGAAATTATTGTGCTACTACGAAATCTGTGTGCATATCCAAATCCCATCATTTAGACTCATACTTCCTTTCCTCACCACAGTACTGCTTGCTGTGTTGTCAGACAAGACAAATGCCGACCCAAGCAAGGCTATGGTGCGCAGACGCTCTCCTGCTCCTCTTCCATCATCCCATGGGCTTTACTTGCTAGTGAAGAAGTGTAATTCTTCAGCCTTTATTCCTGCATGATTGACACTTTGCATTTGACTGTGTCTGCCTAGGAGCTCGCTAAGCCAAGGAATAGACTATCAGAGGCTAATCCCAGTGTATGAGAGTTGGCAGAACAGAGTTCAGCACTTTTCCCTAAAAGCAGGACTTGAACTGCCTAGGGAACCAAGCACTTTCTCTTTGAAATGGCCTACTAAAGATCTGGACTTCTTAAATTACTTTCTCCTTTTCCAAGTGGTGCCCTTGCTTCCAAACTACTTTATAAATGGAGCAATAAGAGCTACAAGAAGTCATATTTGATTACCAGTAGATAGTCTCTCTTCTCGTAAGGATTTAAGTCTGTTATTCTCAGTGTATTTAATTTAGGCCAAATTCTAATTAAATACTTGATTGTGCACTGCATTTCACTGCTTTTCATGAAGAATCTTATCTGCTTGCACGCTGTGTGGAACGAATACACAAATGTGCAATTACTCACTAACAATATTTTATATAAATCTGCGCAGTCATCATTGAAAAAGAAATCCAGTCAGGTTTTGTGACTGTGCTACGCACAAAGCACGACAGAGCATAGCAATGTAAGCAATGCAATGGCACCTCTTGTTCAAGGTAAAATAGGAGAGGTATATATCACATGTATATTAATTACTGCCTGCGTAGCCATCTGAGCCACTGCCCAAAGAAGCCAGAGTTTCTGTATCCAGCTCTCCTGTGGCATCACCCAAATGGCTGGAGGCACCTGAGACACTCAGATCTATTCCACCACCTTTCTTTTTAGACACTTTTCCTGAATGTCTTCAGTCATGACAGCCAGTTATCCACATCCTATCGATCATGTTAGTTAATAGTAAAGAATATTGTGAATTCTGTAGAATTGCTAGATTTTAAGTTAAGAATGTCCACAAGAGCAACCATGGATCAAAAGCAGTTAGAATTTTTTTTTTTGCAGTTCCTAAAGCAAAACACTCCTTTAATACTTTAAACAATATTACACCTTTTTTTTCCCCTAAAACTGACATTTATTATAAATGTTTCTTGAGTATACAGTCTTGTGTTTTATCTTTATAAAATAAAATATCAGGCTTTGCTTCACATTTATTATTAATGCAAGATACACCAATCTCTCTTAAAACTGTTGTATCAGGTGATATTTGCAGGTGCAATTGTTTTGTTTAGCACATGTTATTTCAAGAAAGGGACACAGATAATGTTTCCCTCACAGTCCACAGGTTGGTATCTCAACAGGAAGCTGGACACATATCTGTATTTCATAACATGTGCTCATCTACAGACTGTTCCACAGCACCCTGCCTCCAGTGCCACAAAAGTGCATTCACTGACATACTCCTATTTCCAGCTTCACAGATTTCTATATGCAAACAGCACATCATACACATCCCCATTATGGGAATGTCTGAGGGGAATAATCCTTACTTGCAATCAGAGGTCAGTAAACACACAGGAGTGTGCTTTTGAAGACTGGTTATGTGCACTGATGGTGCTGGTAATGCATTTCTGGAAAGAAAGGGAGCCTGATGGAGCTGGGATGCCATGCTGCCTATGCAACAGTGAAGCCCTGAACCTGTTAAGAAATCTGTCTAGAGAAATGCAAAGTCCCAAAACAGGAGAAAACCTTCACTGAAAACAAAATGCCCTTAAAGTGACATAAGGGAAACAAGGCCAGTGAATTTAAAGGGCTACTGTCTTGCTGGATATGTTATAGAATTGGTTTGGACACCTGTTATGTTCTTTTCTTGATTAACTACATTTGGTTAGAGGGTATAATTTCTTCAGAATACTGCCGTAGTTGCACTTGGCACAGGCAATTGAGCTGTACTTCTGTAAGTGAAGCAGTGATGGGCTTGCTGGGAAGATCAGCTGAAAGGCACAGATATCTCACCTTTATATCAGTACCTTGGAGTAGGTAGTCCTATGAATTAATGGACAAAAATAGTCACTTCCAGAGGATCATTCCCCTCTTAACTGAATGTCTGTCTGTAGTCATCACATGGATGATTAGCTCTCACCCAGCTGGTTTACTGAAAAACTCACAGGTAGTTGGATGGAAACTAAAACAAAAACAACTCTGCTGCTTTTCAGAAGATATACTAGAAAACTCTGTATGAAAGAGAACATCTGAAGAAATCAATAGTTCCTGGGTGAAAACAGAAGATATTTGTTTTCATTTCATTTTCTTGCTATTTCATGTGTATGTTTTATCTTAATCCTTCAAGATTTTTTTTAATGGTAAATATCTGTTAGTATGTTTTGGCAGATACATCTTGCTTTTTTAGATCTAAAAGACAAATATTCTTCAAGTCCAATAAGGGAAAAGTTTTCATGCTTAAATTTTGACTATTGTTCTGTCTTAACATCTAATGGCACAAAATTAGATTTTCTCTGTGTATCAAAATAATAATGCTGGAAACTAATATTTAACCCCTATGTTAGAAAAGCTAAAAAAATAATATGCTAGGAATTGCTGCTTATCTCTAATTCAAATGATCAGCCAACATAAAACCAAGTGAACCAAAAATGCCTAAGCTGACATTATGTGTTTGGTGGGTGTAGAGACTGATGTGAAAGCTGTTGTAAATACCCATTCATTAATCCTTCACTATGATCAGAGGTAATGCAGTCTGCAAGTAGTTGAGTGTATTTTCTGATAATACAGACATTGAAATGATGACAGGGACCATAAGAGGACATAAAACTCATTTTAATTTGTGGGTATGTTGCCTGTATCCAACTAGCAGAACTGAGAAAGCAAGAAAAAGGTATGTAATAAGGCAGAGAGAATTATTTAAGGAAGGTCAATGTTAGAAAATGCCAAGTCTCTGCTATTAGCTGCTAATTTTGAAAGGGACTTTTAAACTGAAGTATCTCTGTGTGGAAGAGTTTTCTGAAAGCCTTGTTCAAACTGCAGTGGGGAGGCAGCTAATTTTCCATGTAATATTAGCTGAGGTGTGGAGGATCCTGAGACGATACAGCAACACAAAAGAGAGCACATGACCACAGTATTAGTTTCAGTGAGTTCAGTAGTACCATCTACAGACAGCACATTAAGTAATGAGTTCTAGCAGTCCAGTCAAGCTGCTTGTGCCATTTCCCTACCTAAATATTTTATATATAAAACTATCACTGGGACACCAACAGTGAAATTATAACAAGAAAGCATGCCTCTCTCTTTAGTGCCTAATATCCTTCATTTGCTGGATCTTGCAGCACAGAAAGAGAGAAGACTAAGCTGAGTTTGTTATACAATATATTCATATTAAATATTCTGATTTTTGCCACCAAACCAAGTATGTAGTGGCACAGCACATGCCGTTGTGAGCTTGTGGTGGGTGTAACAGCCTCTAAAGCTTTCTCAGCACTATGTCATCTGAAAAATGCAAGAAACCCATTTTCCAGTTGAAATATCTAAGTGTAAAGTAATACACTCTCCACTTATGGGGAAATGCTTTTTGTTAATATTTGTGCTATCAATACCATTACAAGGTGTCTACAAATAATAGCAGGCACTTGAAATGACTGGCCCCTATTTCAGAATGTTTTACATCAGGAGACTACTAATGAAAGAAATGGGAGTAAAGAAAATGAACTCTGAAATTTACAAATTATAGAAGTTATGATAGAAGTTTGAAAAAAAGATGGAACAAAGGAGATGAAGACTTCTGTATGTGCTCAAAACTTGTCTTTAATACTAGAGAATCTATGGAGCACACTGTACAACAGCATAGGCAACTGCATCACGTACTACTGATCTCTAGTAGATAAAAGAGAAAAAAAATAGACTTTAAACAGAATACCACAAAGAGCACAACAATATTTGTTTACCTTTGTTTTCCTTTTTCAAAACATCTTAAAGATTCATAAGGAATCAATCTAGTTGCTTAGGTCAGTTTAAGCAAAAGATAATTTAAGGCTTCCAAAAATGTTAATATTAGTGCTTAAATTTATTTGGTTAATTGCTGGAATAATCAATAACTAATTTTCATTCTAAACTAAGTCCTTCACGTATCTTAAATAACCCAATGGAAGATCATTTACATCTCAATAACAACCCTTAACAATGTCCTGTCATCAAAATCCAAACTAAATCTCAATAATGTAGGTTAGTGACCAGTAAAGGACTTATTACCTGGGTCAAGTCCTTGGGGGCTATGGTGGGCCAATTGGTGAACGCCTTCCTTGTGTGTGGCTTTTGCTTCAAAACATGAGCATGTCATCCCACAGGAATGGTCCCATTATTTGGTGCTATGTCATTTTCTAAATGGTTATAACATTACACATATTTCAGGAGCCTGCAGCAGATTCATAATATGAAGGTCAACCAAGCATAACAAAACAAAACAACAACCAAAAAAGGAAGCCAAAACAGACATCAAAGTAATATGCAGCAGAGTGCTTTAAAATAAACAAATAAATAAAGCTTTGAAAGCTTATTTGGATCTTTACCTTGCTTTCATTAAAATGTTTCTGTGTAAGATGGTAATTAGCAGAAATGGGAAGTTAATGTATATTAGTCTTATGTACAAGCTAGGAAGAGAGAAAGGCATAACTATTTTAAGATGCATTTTTAACAATGCTTTTGTGATACCAACACTCTTGCTGATGATATTGAAATTTTTATGTTAATTAAACAACCCCTAACCACTCAGTACATCTCAGATATATACACTTTGTAATTACCTCCATTATTGAAATAGCTAGTTTGATTTATCCTTGCCACAGTAACATTCTAGCTTCTGTTATTTTTGTCTTTAGAAAAACATAGGTCCCAGTGAGGGAATATAAAACTATTACTGTAAATTAAATATTAAAGCTAACTTATTTTTGCATAAGAACACTGTCAAATAATGGTGATAACTATTCCTAAGAAATGAACTTTTTTTATTATTATTTTTTGGAACACAAATTAAAACCTAATTTTCAGTTCTTTTGTAAATTCATACAGTTAGCAGGTTTAGTTTTACTGATGGCAGTAGCTTAACAGGGAGCTATTATAGTCTTAGCTTAGTGATTAAGAAATACAACATTTGTTGAAGAGCTAGGCCTTTTAGTCTAGAATGGATTATCACTTGATCCTTCCTTAAGCATTTTTATACAGGAGTGCATTATCCTTGGAGCCACCCTGGGCTCCATGCCTCATTAACCTGGGTGTTAGATAAATCAAAGGCAGCCTCAGAGACAAAGATAAGCAAACTGCAGGCCAGCAAGACGATGATGTATGGATCCAGGAGGCTAATAGGAAAGTATTGACAGGAAAATGGTGTGCTTATCCTGCAATCACTGCATATTGCAATGAGAGCTCCCAAAAGCAGATGGGATACACTTCAGGGAATGCAGGAGTAAGAGATTGTTAGGCAGAAATGGATCTTCACATCTTAAATTCTAACAAGAACTTTCTTTGGGGCTGCACTTCAAGCACAGCAGAGAGGTTAATACCCAGGCAATTGCAAACTCTAAAAAGTGAATTCATGGTAGGAGTAAACATTATTATTATTTTAAGATTGTAATATAACCACCAAGGCTGAATTTCGCATATGTCAAACATTAAAGCAAACACACTTTGAAGAGACAATACACAGAACAAAATTCCATATGCTGAGAAAAATAATTTCTGCAGAAAACAGCATTTCATCTGTTAATATCTTTCCAATGAGGAAGGAGATGTGATCGGCAAAAAATTCTTGCAAAACAGGGTTCATTCTGTGGTTTCCCCTTGTGCTTGTTTTCCCTTCAGTTTGAAAGGTGACATATTTTAAAGAATCTAAGCCTTAGCCACACATCAACTCTTAGGTCCAGTAAGCGGTCATCTTCCACTACTTGGAAAAGATGGAGAGTACTTCAAATTTTGTAAGGCCTGCTTCTGGTTTTCTGAGGTTTCTTTTCCAGGACACAGTTCACTGGATTGATTTTAAAAGGATTTGTTTTGGGTGGGTTGGGTTTGCTTTTGTTTTGGTTTGGTTTTTGTTCTTGTTTTTGTTTAAAACACCGATTAAAAAATAGTCGCATTAAGGGAAAGACCCTCAGAAAGTTTTGGATCAATTTCAGTATGATCATACATCTCCTAGAAAATAAAGGTGGATCTGACATGATTCATTCTTCCCTTTATTTATTTCCCTTAAACCATGGTTTATTTTAATATCTTTTGTTTTAAATGTGCTTAACTACTCTTTTGAAATAGTAGGTGTCCCCCCCAGTCATTTACCATGCTGTCTTTTTCCTTCTGTACTGTGACTGCCAGTCTAGTAATTTTAAATATTCCTGTGGACCGCCCTGGGAGCAGGATCAAGCCGCAAGCCTCTACTCTTAACAGCATTGATTTTATTTTCCCCAGTGTTACGACTTACTGGGTACAAGGGTCAGGATAAAGAGCACCCAGCAGGATCCTGAAAAGAGTAAACAACTGAAAATTTGAGTTAAGCTACACAAAATTTGATTTTCGATACACAAATTCGAGGCTATTTCACCAAGCCTGGACCAGCCAGATTTTCAATGCCCAACAACAGCTGGTGTTCAAAAAATGAATGTGCCCTGAAGAACAGTGCTATTTGCAGAGATCCTCTGTCTCTTGCTGCAAAAGTGGGAAGGCACATAGGCAGGAAATGACTCAAGTGATGGAGAGAAGGAATTCATGTTGTCCCTAAGTACTAAGGTACAGATAAGCAGCACACTGGGTTCTCTCTGCACTTCTGCCATGGAGATACCAACCATATCTGAGTACATACTTTATTCCGCCATTCCCTATTTCTCAATGGGTACCTTGAAAAGAAGCACGGTCACCACAGGTGAGCTGATGGGCAGATGGACACCTCTGGGATTAAGTGTCAATTTTTGTTTCAGGCTGCTCACCTCAGCATGCCTGAGGCTTGATGCACCCAGGTGCTTAACAGAAAAAAATTTAGAAGGTGAGATGATCCATTAACTCAGTACAATCCATACTAAATGTCACCATAGTGTATGGATTAAGGTTTGCACTTGACACTCCTAGGTGGAAACTCAAGGTAAAGGGAGTTTACATACTTGGCCTTTGGTATGTTAGTTTCCCTTGCTGTGTATTCACCCCATGGTTTTCTGCCTTCCTACAGCCTATAGCCAGCCCCTCTTCTAAAATTCCATCTGACTCTATGGACTACTACATCCTCCTCACTCATGTTCCTAGATAAACTACTACTTCTTTTCTTGCAAACTTGGTATCACTAGGGAAAAGGATAAAAACAACTGTGAGCAAGCTTCTCTGTGGTTCCTTGGCTGATAAAACAGAAAATATTGTAACAGACTCAGAGAGGCAAATCTATGCCTGCTACAGTTTCTTATAGTCAGAAGGAGGAGAAGAATTTAGAGCCCTTGGTGCTGACTTCAAACATTTGTCCTCTTTCCCAGCAATTCTGTGAGGCTAAACCAATCTCTACCAAGCAAGTTAAAAGAAAGCAAGCCATGGATTTATGATTTAGCTGAGATTGGGGAGGTTTGAATAGGGATGGTGAAAAAGTATTATCTGTATTTTCAGCAGCATCTCTCTTCTCTGAGATGCTTGACCTTTTAAATAAAAGGCTCACAAAATATTGTCTCTAGAAAAATACTTTTTTTTTTATCATTAAACCTAGTCCCAAAAGTGCTGAACAAATTTTTTTCTAAACCAATTTTTTCAGGTAAAAATATGGCGTAGAAAATTATAGTCCAAATAGCAGCTGAATTAAAACCAACTGAACAAAGACTTTCATAAGGGAAAATAGCAGAGAACTTGATGTATATGTTCATGAGAGCTCCACCCTGAATTACTCTGCTTTGAAAGAGCTATGGAGTTTTGAAAACTACTTTCGTTTAGCTATTCTGAAACAATGTTTCAAGGAAATATCTAAGTGCAGAGTTGCTCTGAGCCACCACAGAAAGAAAAAAGACATAAAGAAACTATTTTCTAATTCTGAAATTTCTAGTAGCAATGTTTTTCTACTGCAGAACTTTTAGAATTTCTGGATGTTGTTCCACCTTCTCTCTCACTACCTCTTCTCCCCCACAGAATATAAAACTGCTAAATCTGTGATGTATACAGCCCTGAAAATTTGGGAGTTTCTTCCTTGTATTCCAAAAATCCTTCTATCATTTTCATCCAGTGGAATACCAGATGTGTTTTCTGTAATATACTATGTCTGTTTTCTTGTGTGACAAAGTGTTGTATAAGACTTTCTATTAAATTTGGGCTTTGCCAAATGGGATGAATCAAATCCTACAGAAATATAGAATTGAATATATAGTTTCATGTATAGTCACAGCAATAGTTATGACTAGATATTGAAGGAGCTCCGTACATCACAAGTCCTATTGCTTTTCTCTGTGACACTGGTTTTCTATCAGTTTTGGAAACTGTACCAGCCTCTACTGAGTTAGTTAATAAGAAGTTATGTCCTTTAGAAAATCTGTCCTTAATGTGGGTTCAAATTATACACTTTTGAAAGGATATTTCTTGAGCTTTTCATTACAAATTTTTATTATTCCAACAAAAACATGATAACAGAATGAAATTTCCTGAATTATAGATAATGTTACTGTTATGCTAGGCAGGATAATACTACAAATGTCATCCTCTGCAGGGACACATGGACCATTTGTCTAAGCTAGATGCTTAGAAACTGAGCTGACCTTCAAATTTACCTGATATGTTAAACAAAAACCCTCTTTATCATGGATGCTCTAGGAAACCTCCAGTCAAGCCTTCATACCAGCGATAGTAATGCAAATCACACCACTTTCAAAGCAACATGCTCAATAAATTAAAACACAAGTCTTATTTACCTACTTACTCACTTCTCAGTCAGCATGAGTCGATTCCCTGACAGGTTTACTAAAATACCACTTACTTGTTTTGCTGTCATCACTGACAGGAAAAGAAAATGACAAGTGTATTTTGTAGCTCAGCAGGCAGCTAGACAATTTTGCAAGGCTTAATTTTATATACATTATATATATATATATATATATGTTATGTATATTATATATTTTCATATAGTAATAATAATATATAATAAGAAATAGAATACTATAATACATTATAAGTAAATACTATATTATAGTGCATATATATATATATATGTGTGTATATATATATACATATGCATGTATGCATATACACTTCTAACAGTAATTCCCAGTGTGATCAAGGCATCTTGAACATTCTCCCCCTCTGAATACTAGACCAAAACTAACTGAGCATGACCTGACTGCTGTGCGTTTTCCAGCCTCTTCCCTGCTTTTGATTTGTTTGCTGCACTTTATCTGGTCCCCTACACGATCCCCGGGAGCAGGTTGATTAATGCCACGCACAGCAGTGGAAGGGGTGGTCGCAGGCGGGTGGGTACCCAGAGGAGGGGCAGGGACCCGGCCGCTGTCCCGGTGGTGGCGGTGCCTTTAACATCCCTCTGGGGGTCTGCCTGTTATCTGCCTGCCCCCACGGCCAGCAGCTGTGCTTCCCGATGGCCTGATGGACTGGCTCGTGTACCTGGGGACGCAGGCAGGGTGCATCCATTACTCATTTGTGACAATAACCAATCGAGGAAGATGTAGAACTCAATTCCAGCAGAAAGACCTATAATGTTGGAGTCAGGAGGTTATCGCTGTGGGACCTGCACCTTGCTCCTTACCCTTCTTATCGAGAGCTTTACGGCCCCTGCTGGAGCAGCATCTTGTAAAGCTGAGGGCTGCAGATCTGGGGCCCAGATTAGCATGCATCTTCCTAAATGCTACAACATTTAATTAAAAAGTAGGTCTTAGTCAAATTGTTACTGGCTGAGAAGATACTTTTGGTAAACAGGAGGCAAAAGCTAAAGTGTTTTACCACAGAAGAGGCTGTCAAACAATTTCCTTAAATCATATCTATGTAAAAGATTACATATTTCTCACTATTCTCATTTCACAGTGAAATTTTATACAAGGGACCAGCAGAATCCCAAATCCATGCCATAATGCCTGTTAATCCAGGTGAGAACCTGTGATTAAGGACTACCTAAAAACCACAGCACTTGAAAAATTACAAAGGACATAGCTTCTGTTAAAGCACAGATGTTGTTTGATGGCTGCCTATTCATATTGAAATGTTCTCAGAAAGAGCCTTTCTTTTAGAGATAAATTAGTTAAAAACAATTCAGGGAAGTTCATTAGGATATGTGCAACACAAGAAATGTAAAACTCACTTGGTGATTTAGAGACTTTTCTCTAAATATCTTGATCCTAGGAGGATCCAGATAGACTTTTTAGGCACCTTCATTGTTTTAAACAACTTAAACTTATGAAAGAGCACACAGAAATAGTACTCATTTATCATTAATGCCTTAAATTATATTTAGGAAGATCTTTTAATCAGTCACAGAGACCACAGATTCTGGCAGTACCTTAGCAAACTGTGCCTGAACTGGAAATGGAAAGAAATAGTTTAAAAAATGGTTTCATCAAGGATAGAAAGTCCTGCGTTAACAGTGTAAAACTCTCATAATTGCCAAATTAGTGGCAGATGATATCACCATCTGCATCACCAGAATACAGAATAGGAATTTAATTTTATTCCTACAGAAGACTATAATCTTATTCACTTAGCTATAAATCAGTAGATCTAATGAAAACAGCATTCAAAAATAATCTGTAATCTTTTTACACCTTCTAAGAAAACTTATATTTTTAAACTGGAATGAATGAGAGGTTCAACCACAGAATATTTAGGCATAAAACTGACAATCAGTTTTATGTATCTATCTCCATTTATATCTACTTTCTTTTGGAGAGAACATCATGATATATGAATGACATTTTAGCATAGCTCATTTTAGTATGCTTTCCTCTGTGCTTTTCCCAGGTTTATTAACATATTTTAACCTTTTTTCAGCATTACCAATGTGGACTTTAGCAAATATTAATTATTCAACAGCATCAAAAGCCCTATAAAGGTAGGATGAGAGTAGAGACAGCAGTAAAGAACCTTCTACTTTGCAACCTTAGAATAAAATTAGCCGAATTAAAAATTATACTGCATTAGAATAAAACCAGGAGAAGCAAGACTTACAGAAATATTTAGGTCGGGGGAATAAGAGCATCCTTGAGAAGGTGAGAGACAAAAAGAAGGAGACAAATAAATTTGAAACTGGAAATATGCAGAGTCAAACAAGAGCTCTGGGTATTGAAAATTAGTATTTGTCTGAACAGAGAGGAGTTTGCAAAAGAAAGATGGGAGAGAGAGGTGATCACACAGCTACTGAGTGAACACATCTACAGCTGGGCTACTTTGCAGAGGCTTGAAGAGCCAAAACACCATGATACCAAAAGAGAAGAGCAGCAAGAACTGCCAGGTCACCACTGACCAGAGTGCTCCCTTCATCTCTGGAAGGGCCAGAGCAGCCACTCTGAAATACTGATGATTTGAAAAAGCAAGGAGAGAGTTCCAGCAGTTTATACTTTGAGGAGTGCAATCAATTATTCCTGTTCTCAACTGAGAAATCAAACCCCATTAGAGAATCAAGAATGAGCATAGCTAAAATAGCTAAAGCTTGGCTGAGGACCTGGGGCCTTAAGAGCTTTTTTATCTGCAGCTGGAGAATACAAAAGTGTCTAACCTCAGTCTTATGGAAGAAGATTAGGGGCACTTCTGCCTAAATCTCCCATGTGAGATGTTTAGACTTCAAAATTTCAGGAAATTCCAAGCTACTGGAAAAACAGCAGAGCCTTCATACAACAAGGCCTTTCTGGAAAACAACACAGTCTTTATATGATAAAATTGTAGGTGTCTGGATCATTGGTTCAAGCACTGGGAGTGTACAATCTTGCTGTGCTTCCTGGTGTGGCTAATGCATGGGCCTGCCAATGCAATGCCTGAACACAATTCAGGGAACAGCTCCAGCCCAACACTGCTCTCTCCCTGTTGTAAGGGGAACTAATTGTGCTCTGCCATTTGTTCAGGGGATGGAAGAGCCCCTGACCCACAAAGCCTACTAGTATAGACTTCAGGTTCCTTGTTCCTAAAGCTGATATAATCCAAAAGACAGCATGTACAGAACACCACAGGGACAAAAATTATAAAATTCATAGAATCCCTTATGCTGGAAAAGACCTGAAGTATTGCCCAGTCCAACCATAAACCCAACCATAAACCAACCATAAACCTAGTCCACCACTACTGACCCATGTCCCTAAGTGCCCTGTCTACATATCTTGTAATCTTTTACACATGTCCAGGGATGGTGGCTCAACCACTTCCCTGGGCAGCCTGTTCCAATGTTTGATAACCCTTTCCATAATCAGATTTTTTCTTAATAGCCAATCTAACCCCCCCTCAACTGCCCCCTAGTGCATCTTGAGGCCATTTTCTCTTATCTTGTTTCTTCTTATCTTGGGAAGGAGACCCACCTCCACTTTGCTACACCCTCCTTGCAGGTAGTTGTGGAGAGTGATTAGGTGTCCCCTGAGCCTCCTTTTCTTCAGGCTAGACTTCCCCAGCTCCCTCACCTGTTCCTCATCACACTTATGCTCCAGACACTTTACCAGCTCCTTATCCCTTCTCTGGACTCTCTCCAGCACCTCAATGTCTTTCTTGTAGTGAAGGATCCAAAATTGAATCATATGCCCCTCAGAATACATACATATACATACATACATACATACATACATACATATATATATATATATATATATATATATATATATATATATATATATATTCACAGTGATACATGATTATGTATGTCATTGTGAGCATGTCATGTACAGTAAAACTACTTCTGATGAACTTTTCAAGCAGGATGTCTACAAGTTGAATATCTAAGTCAAACCAGTGATGTATGGTACTTTACAATTATCAGGGAAAAATTAATCGACTTCCAAAAGCAAACCCAGGCAGCTCAGGTTGGCCTCTTAGGAGGAGGTTAATCATTCTCTGGAGGGGTTGTTTCTCCTTATAGGTAACCCATAACGTCCAGAAAGATGAAATCAGCATTAGATTTTAGATGGCCAAAGTAGGCAAAATGAGTTCTACTTCTGTGACTTTTTGGCTGTTTGGACAATGCAGTGTCAAGTGTGCAAATCAGAAACACATCCCTGGTCTTCTCCTTCTCTCACACATTGACCTCCCACATCATTCTCCCTAACAGTGAGATTTGGTTCTCCACAGGTAGAAACAGAATTCCTGTATTCCAATTCACTCTGGTTTGATTGCAGCAAACCCAAGAAATGTTTGTGAGATAGTGTCAGAAAACATTAAAAGGAGAGAAAGCATGGTGGAAGAATAACTACTGTGCAGAAATGTCTGAAAACAATATTCACAAGTTTATTTTGATTTGGTATCATCTAGATAGGAACACTTTGAAATATTATACAGTTTAATTAACTTCAACTAGTGCACTTTTCTGAGTTAGCCCTCTAAACATGGGGTGAATCTGCAATAATATCTTTAGTCATTTTTAGGTCAGCTGTAGATTTAATTAGGTAAGCATGTGAACTTCAGCTTAGAGATGAGGCAAACAAGTTCAGATCCATGTGGTTAGATCCAGTGAGTTCACCCTGTTTTTTTAAATTAATATATCATAAACACTTTAAATCAGTATACAATAAATTCGCATTGTTTTCCACCCTATTTTGGATCACCTGCTCACTGCCTATGACCAAAATGTTTGTGACTGTAAAAGAATCTACCCAGCTCTGCATCCTGGTTCTAATTAACAAAATTACACCGGTGAAAAGGAAAATGCCTGTGCTGAGACTGATTATTTTTGGTTTTAGCTTGAGCTTGTGTTGTTTTTCATCAGCTATAAATTAAATCATGATCAGAAATGCCCTTTGTGTCTCTAGAATGGCTCACTAGTCACAACTAATAAAATATGAACTTCCTAAAGTAGATCTGGAGAGTGCCTTGCATGACATTTCAACTGGACCACTTTGAAATAATGTGTCTATAACAGGAGCCTAGTTCATTACAGATCAATGATAAGATGTTTAACCATATCAGCTGTAGTGATACCTGAGCTTCCTGTAATGTTCAAGAGTATCAGCCTTTAGCTTTTCTTTTTTTTTAGGATTTTGGGGTGGCTCCCTTTTTTTCATGTTATTCCCTTCATTTGAAAAATCAGGAAAATTGAACTGCACCATATCTGAGTAATATTTTCAAAACTGCAAGTGAAAGAAACAGGAATGTCCTTTAATCATGTAAAAAATCTCACTAAGAACAAACTGCAAGCGTAACATTTTATGACACAGAGTGTTTTTGGTAGCAATGTATTTTCACCAAAAAAGAGTTAATACCTGTTTATCTGTACCACATCCAGCATAGCTGTTGGAAAGCTGCTTGGCAAAAGAACGACCTGAAGGTCCTCATAGACACCAGGCAGAACATGAACCAGCAATGTGCACCTGATGCAAAAAAGGTAAATGGTGTCCTTTACTGCATTAGAAAAAGTGTTACCAGCAGGTCACTTTATTCAGCACTGATGGGACCATACCTCAGTGCTGCGTTCAGTTCTGGGTTCCTCAGAAGAGGAGAGACATGGACATAGTGGAGAGGGTTCAGTGGGGAGCCACAGGAATTATGAAGAGACTGGAGCATCTCTCATATAAGGACAGGCTGAAAGAGACAGGATAGTTCAGCGTGAAGAAGAAAAAGATCAGGAAGTTCTTATTAATGTGTATAAATACTTGAAAGGAGGTTGTAAAGATGAAGTCAGACTCTTCTCATTGGTGCCCAGTGATGGGGCCGGAGGCAGTGGGCATAAACTGAAATACAGGAGGCTCCCTCTGAACACCAGGAAACACTTTTTTACTGTTAGGGTGACTGAGCACTGGCACAGGTTCCTCAGAATGTCAGTGGAGTAATCTCCATCCTTGGAGATACTCAAGGACTTTCTGGACATGGTTTTGGACGCCAGACTGGAGCAGGGGGCTTGAACCACATGACCTCCAGAGGTCTGTTCTAACTTCAGCTACTATTTGATTCTGGAATTCTGTGGTTTTTTTTCCTGAAAAGAGTTATCACACTTCTGTCTATACCCAATATTCATTTCCCCCAGAGTTACTCACACTGTGCACATTACACAGCTTGAAACACAGTAGTACTTTCCATGGCAGCCAGAAACACTTGAACTGAGACTTCATGCAGTCTTTGACCATGTTCCATTGCCTTATACAAAAGTGGAGTTTGACAAAGTCTAGATAGGTTTGGAACATCTCATGTTAAAATTCTGAGTTTAAAAAAATCAGGTATATACTAAAGAAACTGATATATGAGTTCCATTAAAGAATCATTTAGCTACATCTTTATCCTGTCCGGATGCAAACCTCTGTCTTCCTGGAGACAGAATAAATGCATATATAGCTGAATTTCAGTATCACTGTATTGAGGGAACACAAAACTTCACAAACATGTCCAAATCTCCATGAAACATGAAAAGCCACTCCCAGTACATATTCGCAAACAAGGAGAAATTCTTGAGCTTAATTCAGTAGAAACTGGTAAAACATAGAAAAATTTTCAGCTCCCCATCACTTCTAAATGAAGTTATACAGACAAAATGTTCAGTAGAAAAGAAAATTTTAAAACCATCTCAGGTCAAAGGGTTCAACTTAGAATCAGGAAATCATAGCTTGGAAGGGTAGTGGAAGTTTGCTTGGAGTTAGACTTTGTTACCACCAAAGGAAAAGTTAAGGCAAAGTTACAAAAAATATCTCAATAAGAAGAGCTATTTATTAAGTCTTAGACATCTGAAGAAATGCCCAGAAGTCTTAGTGCTTTTCCTGTTTCTCTTCTCTTCCATGATGGATCACAGTGTCTAGGTGGATTGACATTATATCCCAGGTAAAAATATACATGATTGAATCTCTGAATTTTAAATTTAAAAGTTTAAACTTACCTTAAACTAAACTATACTAAAAATTAGTGGCATAAAAAGAAAGTTTCAATGCTTTTATTTTCCCAGGAATTTTCAGTGAGAGAGGTAGGAAATTGTGCAAGTTTTGACAACTTATGTTTTGAAGAGGATGATTTTATATAGTTTAGATTATTTAGGAGTAATTGGAATACTAAAATAAAATATATAAACCTTCACATAGTACAACACAATAGAAATTATTAGCAAAATACAAAATGCAATACCTTTGAAACAAAGCATGGGGAAAAAAAACCTAAAAATAGACTATATTTTACCTAAAACATAAATAAGCTTTTAAAATTAAATCATTCCTACTGTTTTTCAAAGCAAGATATCACTGGAACTAATACACTTGTTTGATGAATTGGGACTTTTTTCAGCAAGGTTATTCTCTCCTATAGGTCTTTCATGGGAATCATACTGTACCTTGGTATCTTATCATATAATTTATGAGGTGTTGATTGAGTTTCAGTAAGCCAAAGTTCAAGACTTTTCTCAGCCATAATTCCCAATCAAGCTAGCAGGAGTTTTCTTCAAATTGAGATGAGAAGCCTGATCCAACACAATGAAGTTGAACTATTCAACGGAATTTGCAGAAGGGTCGTAATAAAAACTAACAAAAAAATTGTTAGTTGGTTTGTTGCTGTTAAATGTCACTATAATACTTAAGAGGTGGAAAAGCTGCTCACTTTGAAAGGAAGCACTTTTAAAAAAGAATAACAACGAGGGAACTTAGTAAAATGCCAGCAAGGCAACTGACCACTATATTTGTAAAATAAATCTGTCTCCTGCAAATCTCCAACCTTCCCTTCGTAGATCAGTATACAGCCCACAATTTAGTTGCATTTAAGTCTGCTCATGTGGAAGTTTAGAGACCTGCCCCAGCAAAATGTGATTCTGTATGGAGAAATAATTATACAATTAAATGTGATTTTCCTGTATTTTCTTCTCAATGTGTTTGTCTGCCAGTGTTTTCCTCTCCCTTTCCTTCCATTATATCCTTTGTATCGGAGATGAAGCAGCCTTGGTTTCCAGTGAGATGGAAGGATAGCAGCAGGTCCACAGGAAGAATTCGAGATGCTTGCCATAAACCATCTACCACATACAGCAAACCAGGATTTTTTCCAGGATTATTCAGAGCCAATGCAAGCCTGCAGCATACAGTGAAACGTTTGTCTTGAACACCCTATGGTGATTTTAATGAAGGAACAGTTGTTCACAAGTGTGTGGAACTCCCCTCTTTTTGCTTTTTATTTTTTCCTTTAAATTTTTTCCTCAGTTTTGATACAGGAACTTAACTTTTAAAAAATTTCCAGGTTATCCAATTAAAAGTACCTTCATCACTGACAAGTACAGAATGCTTTACAAAAACTTTAGACATGAGATATGCCTACAACATGATTCTAGTGAAATCACAATGTATGTCTTGTAGGACTCCAGTATCAAAAGCATAGCTTCAAGACTTACACAGAGTTTGTCCAAAGTTTCAGAAACACCAGAGAACTGCAAACATATTTTCACTGGTTTGATTTGTGGATTTGAGATCTCACATATTTTTCATTTTATAAAAATGGTTTTTAATTGTTAAAAACAATGAGAAATAATAACACTAAACATAATTTAATTCTAATAGTACCTAAGTTAGTATTAAAGCATAAAATACACAGTTTCAAAAGAAAACTTACATTTGTATAAGAAAATCTCTAGAATCTTGAAAATTAAATATTTGTCTCTGATCGTTTTGATGCTACTTGGACAAAAGCAGAAAATGTGGCTAAATACTGCCCTAAAGTTTGGCTCACATGCCTGTAAAATCCAATGTACAGAAGCTAAACATTTATCTGAAGAAAAAGCTGTAGACTAGAGATTTGGTCATTCTTTCAGTAACAGTCCCAGAATATTGTAAATGACTGTAAATTATTGAAGTCATCCTTTAAAATGCAATCACACACAAAACAATTTTTCGTCTAATGAAAAGCAAAACATTTGATTTATATGACATTGTTTTACTGGTTGACCATTTCATTTAACAGATATATTCTTCAATTCTGCACAAACTTATGCATATGTTAACACTGAAGCAGAGAAATACATTCCTTGAGATCAAAGGCACAACACAGGCTGGAATTCCTGGTACTTTGAAGAGTAATAAAAGCTCTGGGTATAAAAGCTCTGGGTATGGAGGGTTTTTTGATTTCCAAATGTGAAATCCCTTGTACTTTTTACCCAAGACAATGCATGTGCTTGGATCCACAGAGAACCTCAGATAAAACCATGAAGCAGCATGTTGGCAACTGTTTGGATGGACTGCACAATGGAACACTGATATAGGCCCATGAATGACCCTGTTCTCCCCCTCACTGAGCATTCTGTGTAACAAGATTCAAGAAGAAGCTGAGTAAAAAAGCACAGGGCCTCTCCACAACTTTACTTCTCTGCTACAAAATATGCAACTGGCTTTCTGGATGTTCTCCCGCTACAGTTTTTTCATCTTGAGATGTGCAGAATGGAGCTCCCAAGCAATTTGGGAGGAGTCCTGAAGCCAGGACTGAAACTTCACACCACGCTGTACCTAAAGCCTCAGATTTCTTTCCACTGAGTTCCAGTGCATGTTGGCACGACTGCAGTTAAACAATTGTTCACACCTTATACATGAAAGGGGTTTTAGGCAGAAAAGAGAAATATAGACATACACCATGTGCCAGCGACCTCTGCAGCAGCTTACCGTGGTGGAGGTTTTAAAATTCTCTGCATACAAACAGTTAATCACCACAACCATTTAAAATGTCAGTGGAAAAAGAAATGGTTTCCAAGAGCATATAACTGCCCAGATAGCTTTCATCAGCCCAGCCACATGAAAGACCCAGAGGCAACTGCAAAGCCACCATCAATACAAATGCCTGTGGAGTCCTCTCTGGTGCCAGATCCTGCTGCTTTGGCTGTAAACAATAGCTCCTGTAGTGCTGCATCTAGGATCTCTGGCTGCCAATCAAGCAGGAAGAGAAGGAGAAGGAAGAACTGTCTAATGCACTTGAGTAAATGTACTATTGCCATTAAGTGCTATATTTTATACCTTTGTGGAGTATGTGGTTTTGCAAAAGAGCAAACCTCCAAAATGTTAAAAACTCATTGCAGAGAAAAAGTAGTGGCAGCTTTGATGCTTAATTTCTATGAATATGAACATTTTTATAGACTTCAGTCTCCCCACAAAACATTAGGCTAATGGACACTGGGCAATTCTTCTTAAGTAACTTTATGGTCAGTCATTCTTGCATGTTTGGGTCAATCCAGGTGATGCCCATAGTGAGCAAGAAACAGCAGACGGTGTTTGCAACATGCATCCCTCCTCCTCATTGGTCCTGACACAGGTGCTCCCACTGAGAGCAGGGTTTATATGCTGAAAGCAGACAGGGAAGCCGTGCTTTTAGGCTGCACACACAGCACACACTGAAGCACTTGCCCTTAGCAGTGCCATAATTTTGCACCTGTGTCTGGAAGAGGTTCATTTTGTTTCACTGTGAACGAGGCTAAACATGATGCCCGAACTGGGAATATCTGATTTTGGTGCCCTTTTTTGGCTGGTGTCTGGTCCGCCTCTTGTATTAGGTTCATGTAATGGCTCAGATTATCATGAGACTCAACCCAGTCATTTGTGTTCATTGTCAACTCAGGACATAATCAATTGCAAAAGAGCAGACTAGGCTCCAGTCTGCAAACACAAACTGTCTAGTTTTTATTAGGGTTCACATTTACCACAGTGGCAGTGATGCCACTTCCATAAACCCATCTGAATAAGAAAGGAGTGACAGACTGCAGTCCTAGATATCTAGTCTATAATTACTCTGTATTTATTTAGATATGTCAGCAATAGCATCTATATCAGGGGCTAATTGCCCCTTCAGTTTTATGCTAGTAATTGACTACAAGCCCAGAAGTGTAGGCAGAAGGAAAAAAAATAGAAACAGGGAGGGGAAAAAAAAAGTCTACTGAAAGCTAAATATAAAACTTATCTCTGAAAGCTCTGGTATTACTTAGATAAAAATGAAGCTATGAATAATTATTGCTGTCAAACTTCTCCTAATGAAAATAACGTCCACTGCAAATGTATTCAACAATTGCAGACTGGGGCTGAAGTCACAGTGTAACATGTGGCACTTCCCTCTCTTAGCTGTAAGCTTTTCCTCCAAATTGAAGTAACTCTTCATTTAGAGTTGGCTGTTAATATTTTAGCCAAACAACTGAACTCAATTGGCAGTGCTGAATTTATTACACATTATATAAAAGCTCAGAACCTCCTGGAAGTACATAATTAAACAGCACATTTGCTTTCTTTCTCCTTTCCTTTCCTTTCCTTTCCTTTCCTTTCCTTTCCTTTCCTTTCCTTTCCTTTCCTTTCCTTTCCTTTCCTTTCCTTTCCTTTCCTTTCCTTTCCTTTCCTTTCCTTTCCTTTCCTTTCCTTTCCTTTCCTTTCCTTTCCTTTCCTTTCCTTTCCTTTTTTTTTTTCCTCACTTTAAGTGACTGGCCAATCAGAACAATTAGAACTTTTCTATAAATTCTTCAATAGGTCAACAGAATGCAGAAATTAAAGCCCCAGTAAGGGTAATTCAGGTTTTATTACAAATCCTCTTAAAATTATAAATATATATTTCTAATATATTATATTAAATATATGAAATATATACAGGTAAATTTTTAGTAAGGAGTTGATCAATGAGTTAATTTTTTCACTGAATTCCAAGGTCCCACCAGTTCTTTACTGAGGTGATATTACTGAAGGACAGAAAATTACTTTTGAGTTACAAGTAAGATGAAAATCAGATGTTCTGTTCTATTTCTGTATCAAATAGATATTGCATAGTTCAAAATCAAGTATAACATAATACTAAAATATCATAGGTGATTAATATTGGAGACTGGTTAATGCAAAAATGTTAGTTCCGCCTAAAGAGGATTATACTGTGAGACATTTGTTTTATTTTTATCAATTAGTTTAATCTTTGATTTGAATATTTGAATTCTACACCCTCTGGCATAAAGAACATGCTTGTTTCTTTTTTTTTTTTTCTTTAAACAAAGGATTATTCTTTCTCGAAAGGGGATTGTCAAGTTCTTTTATTGTTTTATGTCACACAGGGGAAAAATGCTTTTGAGGCATTACCTCTGAATTTAGCAGGGACGAGAGTTTACTGCTATATAATCATTAGTCAATGCAGTAGCTGAAACCTTAAACAAAAGAAAACAAACTACAAACAGGCAAGCATCCCCTAAAGGCACATCAGAACACCAGAGAGAGGAAGCAGGGATTTCAAACACGGCTGCCCAAGCATGTGCTAAATATTGCCGCTCCTGACTTTAAACAGCACACCAAGGAATACAACATCACCTTCTAGTCTTTGAAACAATACTAGGAAGCACGAGGAAAAGAATTTAAAGGGTTTAGAAAATGTACTTTACTTCTACTCTTTTTCTTTTGAGGCTTCATGAAAATTGTATTGCAGAGGACTGTCTCCAAGCCAGTAAAATCTTTCAGTATAAGGGAACCCCACCATAAAGCTATTAGAAAGATAGGACTAGACCTCAAATGCCTTTTTTCATGATATGTGCTTCACCAAAACAAGCAAACTGCCTGATCCTTGTGAATTGTCTCCCACAGTTACCGCTCACACTGTGGTTGTGAGCCACAACAAAGCTGTAGAAAGATTTTTGCCTTGGCTGTACAATTGCGTGTACAATCACCGGGGCCACATTTGCTTTCATGGATGATCACCAGCCTGGGGTAACTGTAAGTACTTGGAAGGAGCTAATTAGAGAACTGTATTTCATCCTGATATATGGCCAAACACTATACGAATAATACATACAGTGAAAAGCATCTAATTTATGCTACTTGTAAAAAAGGAGGGTGATGCCTCTAACACAAATGAGAAACATTAAATACGTTCTATTTTCTTAGTTTCTTTCTACTGGCATATTAACCATGAATTCAGAATATATTGTTGGTGTTATTCAAGAGAGTGATTGCTTCATTAATTTAAGTATTTGCCAACTCAGAATAAATTGTAGGTCACTGATTTGAATATAATCTACATCTGAAATGAACTGAGACTGTATCCAGCCCCCTCTGCAGAATCATTTTGACAATTTAGGGTTTCAAGCAGTAGTCCAAATTGCACCATCTGATGATTGTCCAATGATCTCTGCATCCTGAGCTCCTCTATAAAAATGGATGTCCAGCATGAATAAGCTTAAATCTGTAAGTAATTGACTGAAAAAAAATGGCTCGTTCACAGTCCATCTCCCCAAGAGAACTGCCCATCCATTGCAGGATGCCTGTGTAGGGCGGGTATCTCTGATATTGGTACTTTATACACTTTTGACGCTCAAGATTCCAGAACTTCTGCTTCCGTTTGCAAGATTGAACCTTACAATTTGATTGTCTGTAATGACAAGAGGATTTGCAGGAGTCACTGGGGAAACAGAGAAGACAGGAGGCACTCACAGGAGTTTATGAGATTCAAATGCAGAGCAATAAACTGATTCCAAGCAAAATTATTAATTTCATGTATCAAGAAAGGAAAAGTTCCAGGTAAGAATGACAGTTTCAAAAAGAGTAGGTATCAGAAAGAGTTAGAAAGAGTTTTCCTGTGTTTGGTCTTTTTTTTTTTTTTTTTTTTTTTTTTTTTTTTTTTTTTTTTGCGGAAATGTGGAAAGGCAAATAGAAGCTGGATGAGTTTGTTTGTTTTTTTTCAGGGACAGCTCCATGAGGCAAATGACATACTTTGCCATATTTTATTCCTCAGACTGATTCTTTCTGACAAGAGCAGGACCTCATGGAATGATCTCTAGACTCCCAAATCTTATGACCACATAAAATCAACAGAAAGCAGAGGAAACTTCTGTCAGAGAGAAATATTTTTCCCAGTGTCACAGCACTGTGACTGCATGGTAGCTGCCGTGCTGGGTCCTCTTTTCCATCACTGATGCTGGAGCTTCCCCTCAAGCAAAACCTGTCCTCTATTTGCAACAGAGTCAAAGTTTCTGCAGTAGGACATAGTTTCAGTGGGACAGCAGAGCAAAAGGCAAAGAACTGACCATCTCTTTTTTCTCATAAAGGATATGGGACTGACAGAAATTTTCCATTAGGTAATGAAAGAAAAGCTCTACCCAGCTCACTTGGTGGTTGACACTGCTCTCAGTACTAGTAAAAAACAAATGCTTCCTTATATGGTCAGATTTTAATATAAGGCTTTGGCCTAGCCTAGCTGTTATTAAAAAACACAGTCCTTGAAAAACAGACTTTTTAAAGGTACTTTGGAAGTCTGACTTGCTGGAAATGCACTAAAGATGATACAAACCATATGCTATACTACAGCCTTGGAAAACAGACCTTTCCATTGGATAATGATGTGGGATGAGAGATATTTCATCTTTCATACATTTATTTGACAATGATGAATTTAATTCATTCTATCACATTGAATGATACATTTATATTCAGTATGTAGTTTAAAATTTCATAAATTATTAAAGTCTTTGCCGTTTTAATTATAATATGAAGAGAGCAGCTAGAACTTATTTGCAGAGAATAATGTTCAAGTCAATAAATTTGGTAAGTTCTCCTGACAACATGTAAATGATGACTTTAGTTGCCTGACTACCTGTGGAAGGCAGCCTGATAACGAGAGTCCTTGTGTTTCTTTCCCATCAGAAGCCAGAGTCCGATCACTTCCTAACTTCAACAGCCTCCTTTCAGCAACTGGTAGCAAAGAATTCACAGAGCTTTAAAAGTTTTTCTATACTCCTGCTCTAATGAAAAAGGGCAGCCTGCTAAGCAGAGGACTGCAGATAGCTACCATCCACCAAGCCATGAGCTATAATTTACCTCATGAAGAAGAAGAAGAAGAGGAAGAAGGAGGAATCATCACCCTGGGTGAATCAATAAGGGTTGTGAATACATTAAGTCAAGTAGCTTTTGCCCGAGCTTTGCCCTATGCAGGCAATAGTTTTGCTTTCTTCATGCTCACCTCTCAACTGTTCGAATCATGGGGACCACACCTAGTTAATCACTTACATTAAATGCCAAACCAAAAGCCTAATGCAAAGATTTCATTGACTACTTTTGGCTTTGGATGAGACCCACACGTATCAGCCACTACAAGGGGACTACCCAAGATCCAGTGGTGACATCAGTACCTGTCCACGAGGAACTGAAGCAGTACAGGTAGCACTCAAGTCAGACAGAAATCATAGGTCTGTTACTGTCTCTTCATGCACTTTGGCTTAGGCATTGCCAAAGTATTGGAAGAAACTTTGGCTAACTTCATGCAACCAAACATAAACTCCTCTGGTTCTTACAGAATAATTGAAGAGAAAAACAGTTGTTGAGTTGACCTTCACAAAATTTTCTTCCTTACAATTTGGAATACAGTAGAACCTAATTTATTTTATTTATGGTCTTTTTTGGCCTAAGAAATTTGCACAAAAATATGACACTCAGAGTGCTTATTTTAGAAAGAGAAATATTTATCATCTTCTCAAGAAACAGTATAAAAACTAAAAAAAAGGGTTTTTTTCCTCTAATCCTAATTAAAAACAAAACAAACCAAACAAAACAGCCAGCAAAACAACCCAACATATAAAGCAAATTTGGCCAAATTTTGTTGAAAAAGAAAAATGCCTTTAGGCTGAGGAATCATATGCCAAAGTATAGCCCAAAGCGGGGTAAACCAAAGGAATCAGAAAGTCTGCTGGAAAAGGAGGGCATAAAATGGGAACGACAGCAGACCTTTAACTGTAGCAGTGCTGCTGGGTGCCGCTATAATGAACTGAAACCTGCAATCTCCTAGGGTTAATAAGACACCTGTCTTGAAACTAGCAGTCATATTGGTTTTCCAAGCCTGCCACAATACTTAAAGTCTTGATGAAGTTCTTACTGTGCCAAAGGAACTTACTAACAAAGCCACTGAGTCAATTTAACCTAGTGAAACTGGACCCTGTAGACTGGGTTATCAGAGTTTTGTGTTGAGATAATTACAGCACTAAAGAGAGCATATGGGCTGTCAAGGCTGGCACATGGCCTGCGCCAGCTGTTACCTGGGTGCTTTGGAAAATCTACTGAACAGCATTTTGGACGCAGAACAGCTATATGTAAGTTTTCCAAGATATCTAGTGGGAAATCCTCATAATAAATTTATTTTTTTTATATGGGGAAGGATTACACCCAATAACATGACTGCAAGTACAACCTTAAACTTCAAAAGGAAACTATCAGAGGAAAACAGTTTTGCATGGTAGTGAAGTGCACCAATAGCAACCTTCACACTGCTGTAGAAAGTAAACTATTCAAGATAGTCCAGCTGAAAGCAATACTGAAATACTCCTGCTTAGAAGCTTTTCTAGAAACGTGCCCCTGAGTCAATGGGATTTATCCTGTTATAGCTGGTATTGCTACTCCATGAAAAATGTCTTCCAAATGCAATGTCATAGCTAATCAATTACTAACAATAGTTATTATTGATTAGCTGTGATGCTCTTACAGGGTCTGTGTTTATGAGCTAATATCAGCCAAGGAAAACGTTTCAAATAGGAGGTGTCCAATGAGTTAGAGAGAAAATTTAAAGAGGAATCAAACAAAAACATGCCCAGACAGAATCAGCAAATGGAAGAACACACACAAAAATTCATAACACGTGAGGACTGGAAATTATGATTATTGGATCCAGGAGGATCATAGTAAATTACATTAATTATTTAGATAAGTAGACTTAATCACCCAAACAGAGCTTCCTAAAATGCAAAATTATTCTAACTTTCCCTGCAGTACATGCAGTATCTATGGTCTGAGCGAATGACTGGGAGACACGAAGACTGACAAGTAACAGGGGAGCCAATGGTGAATTTCAAAAACTGACCAGATGCATCAGAGTTTTGTGAGCAAACACTGTTTGCCATTACTATGGCTGGGATTAGTGGCAGTGCACAGATCTGAAAAACCCCTGCAAGATCCCAAATCTTAGTTTCTCAAACCAAGTTAAACTTAGAAAGTTGAGGTAATGGAGCTCCAGCTTCAGTTTCAAGTCACCTTAACAGGCAAAAACATAGATTCATTCCTCTCACATCATTATCTTCATGGATCTAATGCAAATATATCACTATTTGTTTCACATAATTCAATTTCATGTCTTCATGAATCTCTTGAGAAATTAATGCATGGAAAATTTAAGATTTACTATCTCTTTGAACATGTCATTTCATTAGAAACCTAGTTAACCCTTATTTCCTCCTTTTCTGACTCAATAATACAACTTCATTGCTTATGAAGAAGGGATTGTAATAAGTGGATTCAATTCATAATTTTCTGCATGCTGAAATTCTTAAATTTGTTGATCTGCATCAGCATTAGTAATGCATGGAAAAGCTGAAGCACTAGCAATACTGGTACCATCTTTTTTTCAAAGCAAAACCTGCATTTTTTAGCTCCTTAAACCCCTACTTGTTTGAAAAGGAATGTATTCTGGAGTTGAAAAATTCAGTTATTAGATTCATTTTTTTTAACCCTGTCCTAAAAATGTGAGTAAATCCAGTTGTATTACCTCAAATTAAGTGCATTACTGCATTATATTTTGCAAGCTTTAGCAAACAACAAAAAAAAATCCCCCAGAAGAATCTTAATTCTTATCTATGGAAAACATTAAACTGCTAAGTGCTAACAACTGGAATTAGTCCTTAAATCTCTAATGAGAATAATAAAACGTGAGTGCAGTTTGTGCTGTAACTTGATAAGGCCTGAATTTACTTGCTGTTAGTAAAAGTTCCTGATCCAGCAGTATGGCGTTTTACTCCCTGAGGTACAGGAAACAATATCTGTCCTTTAGGAGCATCCTCTGTGGTAAGCACTTCTTATCAGGGCTATCAAAGGACTAAGATAGCAGTGTAATATCTAGTAACAGCAGCTTTATGAGCAGATCCATTACTGATTTAAATCAATCTAAAGCAGGTAGTTGTGATTAACCCATTCAGAACAAAGCGACCTCATCATGGGATTATTTCTTCTGAAAGTAAAGCAAACTCTATCTATGCTACCAGATGTGACATGAACTGAATCTAAGAAGTAGCAGCGGCAGAAGTGAGGACCAAACACCACAATGTTGTAAGCCACTTAAAAAAAAAAAATCTTGTATTAAAACCTTGTCACTCTGCAAAGATGTAATGCTTTGCAGCAGTAAAATTTAATATTCTTGAAAATTCTGATTTGAACTAAACTAAGGAGAGTTTATGCAGAAGGAATTGATTTAACTGAGCGTGTCTAAAATCACCTTGCTCTCAATTTGTCTGAAAATCTACTTTTTTATAAAAGGCAACATTTAAACACTGTTCACCACAATTTTCTGTAAAAACACCTATTGGAAGGCAGTCTTCAGATTCTATTTGCCTGTAAAGATATTTTTATTCTTTGCAATGGAAAATGCAATTGTAACTTTTCTTGAATTTCCAAAAGTAAAATGAAAATGTTGCAATCTGTCAGCAGTTTAGCAAGTCACAGCTATTTTAATTTCTAGTGTTTTCACTTAATGTCAATGGAGATTCCCTCCCAAGTTTTAATCAAAATTCCTTAAAAGCATCGCTTGTATTTTTTCACGTGTTAAGAAATAAGGGGGTTAAACCCAGTTTTTAAACACTCCAAATGTAAACTGGTTTCAATTATGATTTGCTAATATGGCCAGTAATTAGATCACAGAGGTCTCTAAGCATTACCTTTTGACTGGTGTTTAGAAAGACAAAAAAGCCACTGCACTCAGCTTGACACAGCTGGGAAATGCCAATGCTCCCGGCCAGGGGAGGCCCGGCACACAAGCACAGCGCTCCCAGAGATTGCTAGAGCGCACAAACAGCACACATTGCCGACACCCTCTCACTGCTTGCTAACTTCAGGCAGTTGGATGCACTAAATGGTCACCTTCACCATTATCCTGGGCCTGATCCTGCTCTTTCCAAAGTCAGTCTGAGCTAAATTATTGATTGCAACAGTCAGTCCCTTGTGCCTTAGGAGTTAATGGGATCGAAGTGACATATAATCAGCATGCGTAATTTGAGGAGCTCGAACTTCTTGGATTCCCTTGTGACTTATTTTGGAGACATTGCCTTTCTTTCTGAACCATCCCTCTGAATAATAATAAGAAAGGAAAAGAAATTTGGATTCTAGCAAAGAAGCCGCTTGTTTCTCATCCCAATTTTCTTGGAGCTTGTTTAGAGCCTGACCTTGTAATCCTCCCATAACCCTTCCCCACTGACATATTTTCCTACCCTTAGTCTAAATCCACTCCCTACCAGAAATTTAAAAAAATATATATTGGATAGGGTAAACACACACAAAAAGTCGGCATTTCTGTTCTTGTTTGCAGTACAAAGGTTCACAGACCAAATGAAAAGTCTTACACATATGAACTATTTTAATTAGTGTAATTTAGTATTCTCCACAAATGCAAAAGGTTACACTCTTACTGATTCTTTGATTTAAACAATTCCTATTAAACTGTGTAATTTTAGTTCAGTATGTGCTTTTGCAGTACTTTATGCAAACGTGAACTCTTTGAGATAACAAAATCAGCATGAATTTTGTATTAGAAATATATTGCAACATTAATAAAACAAAACAGTGTATTTTCTTATGATAATATAGTTTAAAGAAATAGGTTTTTTTTAAAATTCATACCATACAGGTGACAAACTATTTATTTACTCCTGCTTTTACTGGTAGCTGTATATTTCTTATTAGATAATAAATTTGATCTTCCAAACTATTTTGCTTGAGCATCAGAAAATATCCAAGTGCTAAAGGGAGAGATGGCATCTAAAATGTGCTGCTGAAGTTCTCTCTCTTGATAACACTGGAAGCTGTTCTGTAACTTGATCAATTTCCTGCATCTACAGAATATTGCTTTTTAAGGCTGGTATGGGAGAAAAATATCAAAACAGGTTGAGATATTTTCAGCTCTTCAGAAAGAGATGAAATTAAAAACTCTACCTTCAGTGCCCTTCCAAAAAATCCTAAAAAGGAGAAAACCCTTTTTTTCCTCTATCAGATTCAGGAATAAAATTTATTCTCTTTATATCATATATTGCTTTAACATTTTCACAATGAAAGCTAAAACCAGGCCCAGAGCAATAGAGTATAGTTTTAAGAGTGTCAAATTATCTTCAATAGCCATTTTTTAAATAAAATTTAAAACAAGCAAAGACAGCAAAGAATTGGATTGAGGGCAAAATCTTTCGCTTAGACATAAATTTAAAGAAACCACATCCCTGAATCTTAAAAAAACCAGGAATATTGGTTTCTAATTGCCATAGAATGCACATGTCAGTAGTATGAATAACTTTCAGGTGTCAGTTTTTAACTAAAGTTCCTCTACATTTATTTCTTTTAAGACACTGCCATTTGGTAGCTCTGCAGACCGACAGAAACAGAAGTACAGTAGTATTTGCACAGCCTTTTTGTTGCAGGCTGTAAATGTAATCCTGCATCTCAAGGTTACCAAGAAGGAGGGAAGACATTATCATTGTTTTTTCAGTCTGACTGTCCCATTTAGGTGATGTACATACTCTGAGCAAATTAATTGCTTTGAATTTTACTTATATTTATTAACTGAGATTAGGAAAGGCAGTAAAACACTATATCAAAGCATTATGGAGAAAACAACCAGAATCAATCTTTTTCATTTGTCACAGACACCACTTATTTAAATCTAAAATATGTTCTTTGCTGTCCTTGGTCTAGTGTGGTAAATAATAGCTTGCACCAAATACAGGGCTACAGAATCCTCTCTTCTTTTTGAACATAAAAATACAGAAACAATAATTTAAAAAAAAAAAGACATATCAAACTTCTAATAATTGGGCAACAACAACAAAAAAGCCCCACCAAAACCCTGTAGTCTGTTAGATCTCCACTTCTTAGCTAACTAGATTTTTATTTCCATTTTCAAAAATCCTAAGTGCATTATTTTTGCAGGGCTACTTCCAGAATTTAATCACTGTACCCCATCATTCCGACATTTATTTGGGGGCAAACCCTGCAATAGGAAGAAATTCAGAAGGGCCTTGTAAAGAGAAAAAGACAAAATTGCTATGTAATACAGTGCATTATAACTCCCTAAATAAGGCAGCTGCACATCACATTTCTCATTCAGACAATTGTGCAAGAAAAGCATTACCTGACTGTAATCGTTTAGACTCAGAAATTAATTTAAAATAGACATGCTTGCATATATCCAACACTGATTCGGTCTCCCCAGTTTTTGAAAGTTTGATATCTGAAACACTGCAACACCATCACCTTCTCATTATTATTTTTTTTAAACAAAGTAATACTGAATCTCCCACATAGGAAGGAAGATAAGTAACAATATAGTGCAGGCTCCAAGTTAAATCTGGTTCAGACAGCGTAATAATGATGTCATTAAGGCTCCGAGCTGAATGGGAATCAGACAGTGCCATAGTACAGCTGCAGACATAAATCTGAAAGAACTTTTTTGGCTACATTCTCAGACTTACCTTGAAAGATATTTAGGAGCTCCAGCAATGTGAGTTGAAAGAAATGTTCTCAAAGGGAGGTTTGCAGACTGAAGAACCTGTGTAGGCCTTATAGGCACTTTCTTCTGTGGCACAGGAATGAACATTTTGTTAAATGAATAAACTAAGAGAAATAATTTCAGAAGAAGTGCAAACCAGAAAACAAATAAACCTTAATACTACCACAAATAAATGAGACTAAGGCAATTGTGGGACTGCTCAAAGCCTTTTTGCCTTGCTGAATGAAAGCAATCCCTAAGACTGAATGGGTAATGAGATCCTGGCTCCTGAGATTTTAGCTTTCTTAATCATGTTCATAATTAATTCAAGAACATTGATAATTTCATTACATTCTTTTTGTCTTATCAATAAATGATGTGCCTGCACTTTTGGTCCTGTGTACAGGGAGAAAGGAGATGCTTTGGGTTATACTGCACCAGGAATTGTATATGTATATATACATACATATATATATATATATATATATTATCTATATGACCCAAAATAGGGATGTGGTAGCTGTTACCCATAACCAGGCCTCTATTATCAGAATACGATGGCAAGCAGTTACAAATAATTAATAAGCTTTTTATGCAGGAATGAAAAACCCTTTAAAGAAAAATATGCTGCAAATAGAATTCCTGTCTGAAAGATATGTACCTAGAAAAAATACATTTTCAGACATATTTAGGAATGGATTTCACACGAACTCAAACTATAAATATATTTTTAAGCATCTCTAAATATCTTGTTTTTAAAAAAATACCTTTTGAAGAAAAACCCAACTTCAGCTCCTTTTCCTATTTGGAGAGATGTGCCCTTCTGTTTGTCCTTCCAAACACATTTCCAGTATCAGCTTACATCTGACACCAAGCTATACTCGCCCTCTCAGTTGAAACTGTCTGGAGCATTTTACATTGTGGCTTTTTTGGTGGTGGGATATTTTTTTTGTTTTTTGTTTTTTTAATGAAGACTGAAAGCTTTCTCTTTATCTGTCAGTCAAATGCTGAAAGCATTCTTTTAGGATTTACTGCTTGCTCTGTGTAATCTTCAACAAAGCAACAAATCAGTTTTCCTCCTTTTTTTTGTTGTTGTTGATTTAGAGGTGTCATTGATTTTAGACGGCAGAGTATGTAGAAGTGAAAGTTTCTGACTGGGAACAAATACTGCTGTGTAATTTGCTCTCACTTGCACCTTATTTCATTCTGACATCAGTGAAATCATCCATGGAGAATGTCCCTGTGCAAGAGAAAGCACCATAAATGAATCACAAACAGTTTAATAAGTGACTTCAAAAAAGCTACACTCAGGAAACATCTACCACCCTGTAGGAATTTCTGTTTTTCAGCTGATTCTCTTTTAAAAATTATAAAATCAAGCATTTCCTCCTTAAAAGCAGGTTAAATGTCAACTTAAGGTCAAATAAATTCCCCACCAAATGTTCTCATTTTCCACTCTGTTGACACCAGCTTCATGAGGATGCTGCTCCACTGAAGGTCTCGGTGGCTCTGAGCCAGCACGGCATGTGACAGGTCACCTGGGTGCTACGTGTTCCCCCTTAAAGAAAGAACATTGATGCACGTACAGATAAAGGGTTTCCATTCTGAGGATACTTATCAGGGCTAGGGAAGGAAGAGAGCCTGAATTTCATGTGTTTGTAATGTTTTGGGGTCACAAGTAGCTACACACATATCACTGCTACTGCTAAACAAAGAGACAGAGGAGCAACCCCTGGTTCAAGGTCAAATGACACCAACAGACTGCAGCCCATGCTGCTAACAGATAGTGCCTTGGAACAGAGGTGGCTGGAGAGACCTCACCCAGGGAGCCCAAAATACAGCTGTGGAACACACCAGCAATTCAGCAGGGTGCACCAGGGGGGCACTGCACTTAGCCTGGTCTCTCAGCCTTCATTTATCTTTTCTGACTCTGATATCCAAAGAGGTGCCAAAAGGTCTGGTATTAAAGACCTAGAGCAGCCCTAGAACCTAAGCAGCTCAGGAGACCTGTCAAGCAGTTTTGGTTCTTTTAAGGGTTCCTCAAGGAATGGGGAAGGCAGCATAAAGGATCTACTAGAGTGTAAAAGTAAAACTCCCTCTTCAGGTTTCAAGCAATGCTATATGAGGATAACAGGCAAAATCAGGTAAACACAGATTATTTAGGATGTTTGATATGTTTACCTGGAAAGACAGGTCCTGAACCATCCTTTGTCGTGTCCCTCCCAGACTACCAGCACTGTTCCTTGAGGCTGTAGAAACAAATCCAAACTGATTTAGGCAATCCAGGTACTCTTATTCCCAATGAAGACAAGAGTGTGCAAGTTTTGAAGAGGCCTTTACCCCAGGGCTCCTGAGCCTTTATGGCCATAACCACAAACCAGATTATCTGAATCTCCTCCTGGGGGAGGCTCAGCTCCCCACTCACAGTGTAAAAAGCCCCTGACTACACTCTTGGTTGAGGCATTTTCAGGGAATACCTGGAGTTAATGGGATACCATTCCAGGATATGATAAATTAAGAATGCTGAATGCAATCAATTAAGTAGAAAACACACACACACACACCCCTTTCTTCATCCTTGCTGTTTTCAGAGGGCAGAATTCAAGATAAGTAGGTTCAGATCCTGGATTTTGATTAGGTTGTTCTTGCTGTAGGTCAGTGTAATGCCTTCAGGTGTTATGAATCCAAGCCGTATTGCTGAGATCAGCAATGGTAATCCCTTTCAAATTTAGGGCAACATTTCTTTGAAGCAAGTCTGAACTATAAATGATGTGGAAATCTCTCTGAAACTGATTATAACTTTAACTGCAAGAGCTATTGACAAGACGCTAAGCATCTTTGGCTGGTCCATGAAGTTTTTCAAGAGTAGTCTCAAAACTGAAGCTGTTTATGCATTTGAAATACCTGATCCTTTTTTATCTGTAATTAATATATAGTCTTAGGTCACCCATGCTTTATTCCTAATCTTTAAAACATAAGTACTATTCTTTGAATGTGAAACTGTCTCATCAGAGCAGAAACCTTAAAATGTTCTAAGGGATTTGGAGAACCATCCTGAAATTCATGAGAAGAATCCACATCACAGCTGCTGGTAGTTATCAACATTTTTTCCACAAATAAGCTATCTATAAATTCACAACAACAACAATTACAGCCAAGTTTATAGAATTGCACTTTAAATCCTCTCATGAGCATGAGCAAAATTCTATGGGGTTTGTAGAATGACCTGATTACATGAGAAAGAAGTCCAAAAAGAGCAACACGGAGTCACTTAGCAAGGCAAGCTGTTGCCTGTGACAGTGATGTATGAGACATAGGTGATATATGTACTGGGTGGCTTTATCAGTAAATCATTGAGTTATTTACTTCCCTGAGGAACTGGGCCTGTCCCTGGAAGAGACTGCATTGTGAGATGCACCAGTGGGAGATTAATATTGGCAAAACAGTCAATTTTGATTTGGTCACACGAAAGAATCATAAAATATAATTTAATAAATAATACACCACAAATGTACTGTCTCTTCTAAGTACTAGTACTTTAAAAATCGTAGAATTTGGACCTCCCTCTTGTTCTCTTCATTAACACGAGAGGAAAAATCTCCACAAAATTTCTTTTAAATAAAGTATTTAGCCAACACATCCCTGGCAGGGTGTAAGCAGTTGCCTACTGAATAATAAGAAAAAGACAGAGTATGGAACTCATGAACTGAAAAGATATATCACCTTCTTTCCTTATTAAAGGTAGACGACAATCTCTACCATCCTCAAGGAACAACTGTGAGGCCACTGCAATTTCAAGCTTCCCCTCTGGGCCTCTGCTTTAGGGCCATCCACATGGACTCTCAAGCACAGCAATGGACAGGGTGCTCCCCAGAACCCCTCAGCTGGCAGCGCAGATATAAAATCAGCCCCTGGTGCCTCACCCCTTTCCAAAGCGCTTGCACAGGCAGGAGCGTCTCCAGGTGCTTGGCACCTGGGCTTCAGCACCTTGCCCTGAGATTAGCCGCATGAACGTGCTGCACACATGGTTTGAGAGAGAGCTCAAAAGGCTGTCCTGGCGTTCCACCTGAAACTGATGTGTGAGTCCCTTAGTTCCTTGTCTCGTAGCAATATTTTTGTGTCTGATTTTAATAAATCTGAATTAAAACTATGTAGACTGAAACACTATGTACATGGTCAAAACTGGAAAATAAACAGAAAATAATCAATTGTTGACACAAACACTATAAATATGGCTACTTACTACATCAAAAATAAGGAAAAAACTTAAATGCTGCAAACAGTTGCTATAGAGAAAACAGCTCAACCTTATATAGTGTTATAGAAGTGCTTCGTCTAACATTAACACCATTTTAAGAAAAGCTTTATAGAAATAAAGAAAAATCAGACACTAATTTTCAGAGTAATAAAAGCAACTTTATCACAGTTAATGTGCAGAAAATGACTGTTGTGATGCACAGCATATCATGGCAGAAGTGCAAACAAAATACTTTTTCCTCTTTAATTCCCCCACAGCATGCTCATTCATTGGAATTGCACCACATTTCCAGCACCATAGAGTGAATCTGCCTTATTCTGATTTGGGGCTGCTATTCATATATAGCTTTTCTTTCAGTTATTATGTAAGAGCTTTAAAAAATCTCAGCCTAAAACCTACACAATCCTAATGCTATATGCCAATATTTCCAAGTCAGAACTGTGAAGTACAGTGGATAGGGTACTCACCTCGGTCATGAAAATATGACTGGACATTAACACATGGCCTGACTCAGAGTAGTGACTAGAAGTGTAGTGGCCAAGGAGTATCTGGCTACAACTAGCATTCCTAAGGCTTTATGCTAGGCCCAATTACATCTTGGTTGTCACCCCAGACAATGAGGTGGAAAACATCCTCAAGAAGTTCATGAATGACCTCAAGACTGGAAGCACAGTCATGCTGGAGAGCAGCCATTCAGCAGGATCTCAAAAGACTAGACAGAGAAGCTTAAGGAAATATCACAAAATTCAGTAAAGAGAACTGCCAAGTCCCATTCCTGTGTCAGAATAACTCCATGGATCTGTATAGAGTGCTAGCAAACACTGCTAGAGAGCACTTTGCAAAAGATAACCTAGATTCTGGAAAAAAAATACGTTGAGCATTTGTCAAGCACCATGCTCTTGCAGAGGTGTGGACCAAATGCATACCGAGCTGTATTGACAAAATTATAAACAGCAAGTCAAAAGACATGATTATTCCTCATCATTCAACACCTCTCTGCCTGCACCTGGAATAAACTTCAGTTTTGGACTTCCCAGTAAAAGAAAGGTATCGACATATTGGACCAAGTCCAGCAAGGGACCAGCAAGATAGCTGAAGGCTTGGAGATGACAATACAAAGAGGAGGCTGAGACAGTTTACTCAGGCTGAGGGAACACAGCCCAAGCAGCCTGATGCAGCTAAACTGCATTGAGTGGGGTCCAGAACACCCCCTCCAAATTGGGTTACTCCACTACTCTGTGAACATAAAGGAGTTGAAGAATATCATGACATATTCTAGACATAAAACCATAGTACACTCAGAAAATGCTCCAGCCATGACCTGTACAGTCCTTGGTTCACCATATTTTAAACTTGAGAGGTGGTGGGTGAATTGGTGTCATCAGCTCCTTGCAGTGCTTCTGTCCATGCAACTCCTACCACTGCCATTTTTTCATTAATCACTTTAAACCTCATTTAAAGAACAACATCAATTGCATCAAAGCTTCAAAATAACTATAACATTTCTTCTCTCTCTAAACAGAGACCTAAACCAACCATTACCAAGTAAGATATTGAACTGCTACATACAGTAGCTCTGTTCTAGTTGCTCTGGCCTACTCAAATGTTATTTGCTTAAAGTATTTTTAATACCAAAAATTGACAGTGATTTCCAGGTCACAACGGCCATAGTCACCAAAAGCTTCTAGAAGTGAAAATGTTTTCAAGGAGATCCTCTTTATACAGCAATGATTTTATAAAGGTTTAAGTATCATAAATATGTGCCCTAATTCCAAACATCTGCATTCTAACTGCCACTATTTGTTTCTTCTCCAAGCCTCAACTCTTTTTAGAGATCAGAACTACCTTTGCTTTTAGTAACAGTAGGAACATCATGCACTTTGCTTCTTCATATTATAGGCAGCGGAAACCCACTTATATTCAGCATATATAGATGTAAAATAATGTAAAAAATATTTAGGTGAGTCACACATACCTGACCCAGAAGGATCTAATAGATAAGGAACTTATAAAATGCTTTTTATGTATGAGAAGTATTTGAACAGGCAAAAATATGTCATTGCAACTGTTTCAAGGAGTAGATGGGTAGGTACACGCATTGATAGTGACACAAAAGATGGAAAGTAAGGTTGGTCAATGGCATGTAAGAGCAGAAAATGATAAAAATAGAAGAAAGGCATGGAGATTACCAGAAGGGTAATTAGAAACACCAGGTAGAGAAAAATATAGTTGTTGTGGAAATAACAAAAATCAGAATAGGAAAGATCTGCAATAGATAGAACCTGCTTTAAAAGCCATAATCATGGAAGTTATTAAGCATTTGCATTAAAAAACATCTTCTGATGTAGCTAGAAAGTAGTAGTCAGTTAAATACTCCTGGAACTAGAAGCTGCATTTACAGTAATTTACATTTTAAAAGAAAAAAATAACACAACAGGTCATAGGAAAGAGAATAAATTTCAAATGCTGTTTCACATTTTTGTACAAAATAATAAAGTGAGCTGCTTTTGATTGAATTTGAATTGACAGCAAAAAAATCTCATTTACCATTATTTGATGCTTCATTGAGTGACTTGTGGTTCGTTACCAGCTTTTTCAATTGATACATCTCTTTGCAGCCAAATAATGGATAGGTGACACACACCATGAAATATGCATTTCACTAAGAAACTGCTTTCCACATCTTGAGAACCCTGGGTAGTATTTATGCTTGAAATTAAACCAAACACTAAGCATTGATTTTAATATGTTTAGATGAAATCAAATTGCCCTAACTGCGTTAACACTGTGGAACATGTAGTAATCCATGTATTTTATAGGCTGATAAATCTGAAAGTACAGTAAATGCATAATTATGCCATCAGTGATATCTGTTTCTGGTGCCTATTACTCAGATATCGCGCTATCTACAGCATTATGCATGAAAGTAACACCAAGGAAGCAATTCATTTTTCTCACAAGTTACTGAATCAGTTTAAATCAAAAATCAATGGCATTAATCAACTGCATTTGTAATTTCAAGGAACAGTCTTTTGCTTCCTTGCCTATAGAGTGCTGATTGACTTTGAGGAAGCTTCCTGCATTAAATATTTGGAGAACTGCAAGTTTGTTGAAACCCTGCTCATTTCAGTCCCTAATGCTGTTGTTTTCCATGCATGATTGTCTCAAGTCTCTTTCCATATTATCCTGAGAAGCATTATTTTGATAATTTCCACTCCAGGACAAACATTTAAAAAAATCAAAACCTCAGACTGCATATTGCTCAGATAAATACTGTTTCTAATACTCACAGAAAAAAATTCAGATATGTTAAAAGAAGAAGAGAAAAAAGGAAGAGGGAGGAAATGGGAGGAAAGGAAGGCAACAGTGAGGAAAGAGAGACAGGAGAAAGGGAGTCACCAAATCATGATTTCCAGAAAATGCCATATAAGCAACTGCAGGTTTTGCATGTTACTTTTTTCTTCTGATGGTGTTAGAATGATTTTTTTTTGATTCATTGACAAATGAGGAAAAAATATGAAATTATTTTGACAAATAGAAAAAAAAATATTTCATAGTCGAGTGAGGGCGATGGCAAGCAAAGGGTGAGCAGAAGAAACTTCAGTCATCAAAACAGGGCTTTAGCATGACCACCTCAACCACATGTACACAAATACAGGAGCTACTAAAGGTCAGCATCATGGGAACAGTTCTCATGCCTTTTCTGGGAAATCAGTATAACTGTGTGTTCCTGCAGCATGTGCACACAGTGTGCATAGCATGGAGAAAAAAACAGAGAAAGAAGAGGTGTGTGCAGCTGTAGAGTAACAATCTTATTGAAACACAGATACAGGGGGATAGCACACACAGCTGCAGTACTGCAATAGATGAATAAAAGCTCTTTAGGTGTGGCAGGCTAGGATGGCAAGGGTGAGTGGAACTAGGAAAGCAAAAGCCTACCTGGAATTGAATCTGGCTGTGATATGAAAGGCAGCCAGAAGGGATTCTTCTGGTATATTAGTTACAAAAGTAAGACCAGGAAAAATGAGGGCCCACCGCTGAATGGAGCAGAACATGTGGAAAAGGGTGAGATACACAATACCTTATTTTCTTTACTTTTAACTTACCTTTAGCAATCCCAGTGCCCCGAGGCCAGTGGGAAAATATGGAGTAAGGAAGACTTACCATAGCTGGAGGATGATCAGATTAGAGAACATTTAAACAAGCTGGACACTCAACTCCATCAGATTTGATGGGATACACCCATGACTGCTGAAGTAGCTGATCAAACTCTTTGAAAGGTCATGGAAATCATGGGAGATTCTTGACAACTAGGAGAAAGGCAGTGTTTCTTCTAACCTCAGGAAGGAGGATCTAGGGAACAGCAGGGTGATAAGACTCAAATAATTCCTGTTAAAAAATAATGGAATGGATCTATCTGGAAACTACTTCCAAAAACATAAAGGATTGAAGGATGATTTGGATTAATCAGCATAGATGTATTCAGAAGGAATCACATTTGACCAAACTCATAACTGGCCTGCCTTCCTTCCTTCCTTCCTTCCTTCCTTCCTTCCTTCCTTCCTTCCTTCCTTCCTTCCTTCCTTCCTTCCTTCCTTCCTTCCTTCCTTCCTTCCCTCCTTCCTTCCTTCCCTCCTTCCCTCCTTCCCTCCTTCCCTCCTTCCTTCCTTCCCTCCTTCCTTCCTTCCCTCCTTCCTTCCTTCCTTCCTTCCTTCCTTCCTTCCTTCCTTCCTTCCTTCCTTCCTTCCTTCCTTCCTTCCTTCCCTCCTTCCTTCCTTCCCTCCTTCCTTCCTTCCTTCCTTCCTTCCTTCCTTCCTTCCTTCCTTCCTTCCTTCCTTCCTTCCTTCCCCCCATTTCTCTCTCTTCCTCATTTTCTCTTTTTCTCTCTTTTTCTCTCTTTTTTTTATTCTCTCTGCTTTTCTTCAACATGAGGAAGATGAGCACTGCATTTGGAGGGGACTGTCTTTCCTCATTATGGAGAGCCTAGATAATGGTTTATCTAATTTTTACATAACTAACATGATATTCCTCAGGCACAATATGGCAATCTGACAGCAAAGGCACTTGCTGAAGTGCTTGTTTGTTCAACACAGAGAAATAGGCATTGTTATTCTGAAACAGATACATACATTTGGTTAATCAGACTGCTCCATGGAAGCACTTTTCTTTTATTCTCATAGTGATTGCTCAGATACAGAGGTGTAAAATGTAAGTTTACACATTTTTAGATTTTTTAATGTATACAACAATATTAAAAATTTTTTTTGGTTTCTTTTCTTTTACTAAGCTGGGGAAACAGAAGTGAAGCTGAGTTATACCTGTTGAGAGACTGTTTTTACTACAGGGTATTGGGTTATTTTTTACTATAACATAAGCTATACTGTCAGAAAAGCTACTATATAACTGTAGCTGCTTGGAGAGGTTTGGCATCACTCACCACCTCACCATAATTCAAGCTACAAAACTTGAATACCGACAATGTTCAAATACACCACCAATACACATGACATTTAGTGCCAGATTTGGTCATGAGATAAAAATCCGTACGTTCACTGATTTGTAACATGATTTGATACGTGCTTTCTGAAGAAGAGAGATCATCTACTGACAGGTGCTTTTGATTAGCACATTTCAGTTTTGTATCCAATACAGGAAGAACATATTAATATTTACCTTCAAATGATGATGCACACTCTTTGTTTTCTAAAAGCCTGGCAGCTGTTGGTTCCTACTCCTTCCTACTGTCTGCAGAGGGAACAAAGAACAAGGCTTCTACCCTGTGTCCAGAAAGGCTCCTGAAGGAAAGCAGCTGTCAGTCCAGAACAATCTACTTTAGGCACCATAAAACACCTAACCAGATAGCATTCTGAACACCCAGAATTTACAGACCGTGATCATTTTTCACACACTGAGTGTGTGATTGTTCAGAGAACACAAGTTACAGAATTAATGTCTTACTGTCCAACTACTAAAGTAATTTTTTCTAACTGGGACTAAGGTGGCTAATTATTTTTGAAAGTTAATAATAAGATGTTTCATGCTTAATTGCATTGTGACTGTGCCTACAAGAGCCACCTATTAATCAAGCTGTTATGTTCAATGCAGTACAAAGATAACATAATAGGATAGCCCTGGTTCTCTTTTTGCAAATGCCAGCAAATGGTATGACTTTTACCATTACTTCTAGAAATTTATGCCTGGATCAAATTAAATAGTTCTTCCCTCTCTTTTGCTGCTTGTGGTCCTTGCTGCATAATTTCATGCTGTGTTTTTCTTGATTCTGAAACAAAAACAAAAAAAAGAAAAAAGAAGAACAGTTCCACAAGGAACTGTGTTTTTCTTGATTCTGAAACAAAAAAAAAAATATGAAGAACAGTTCCACAAGGAATGCTACTGTAATTCTTTACTCCATTGCTGGAATTAACAGGATTTTTTTAAGGGACAAACTCCTTTTTTGTAAAGCTGCTACTAAAATAAAAATATAAACAATTATTGAAAATATATAGTCACCAAAACCCCATTAAATTTATCTCTTAAACAGGTTTATTATTTCACTACATATTTGAATAAAGATTTGTCTTCTGCAGCTTTGGCACAAGAACAGATTTATTTAGTTTATAGAAACAATTATTTTTTCTCCATCATCTTCCCAGAATAGAATTGTTTAGGAGGTATATGTGCTTTGTCAAATGTTATTCTCACAAAAACAATCTGTTCAAATCTATTTACATCTTTTAATAAATATATAGGCGTCAGTATTTTTTATGGTCAGTTCATAAAAGCTTCTAATTTATCAAACTTGTTTATTGTGCATCACTGGAAACATGCAAGAGAGATGCCTCACCTACACTAATATTGCGGCTCTTTTATGTTATTTAGGGAAGATTCAGCAATCTCAGGACTGACACAGCTAATACAGTGAAATACATGCAAACATAGCATCAAATTTAAGGGATGCTATCACCCTGAGCTTTTGGAAACTTAGGAACATAAGACACTCCTCAAAGTTGGACATCTTGCACTGGAAGAAGTGCAGTTACCAGTTTTGGGCTTGATATGATGTTTCACACTCCTTTATGAAGCTACACCTGCACTGTTTCCTTTCTGAGGTGTTACTCTGTCAGTGTCACTCAAAAAAGTTCAGCACTGTTGAAACAAATTAATTTCACAAATATGAAATTTTTCATCCTTCCCACTATTTTCATTTTTGCTGTTAAAACCTAAGTTGCCTATGGAGTACTAGAGCATGGGAATGAAAACGGAAACATATCTCTCTGTTATACAGAATGTAGGGGATGCAGCAGGTATTTTATAGGATTATTCTGCTGTGCCCACCTATTTCTGTAGGATTTTCTGAGGAGAAGGCAGGCTATATAATGCATCGACAAAGCACACCAGGTAAGTCAGCAGTCCCTGGCCAAGCTGCCCTGGGAGCAAAGGGAACTTTGCCACTGACTTTGCTAGGTTGCAGGTGAGAACAACCTATATTTGCATCCTTGCACACCTGATGGCAGTAAAAACAAGCTCTTTTTTATGCCTCCCTTTAAAAATGTTTAAAAACCAGCTGAGGAAATGGCTCTTAACACAACTGCCAGCATATTTAACAACCTCAGCTTCTAATTCCTAGCTCTCAATTTGTTTTATCCAAAGTTTAGCAGAACTGAGAGTGCTTGGGTTAAATAGCTCCTGCACTGGAGAAACTCCCCTCTCTACCATTGCTCAGGAAGCACAGGGAATGCAAAGATGTCTCTTTGGCAGCTGGTTCGTTCAGTCTGCCAACCAAGCACGGAATGATTAGCAGTGCACTGCAGAATAGAAACTGGTAACTGTACCAGTGGTGCAGCAGCTACATCATCCACAATGACTGAAGAAAATACCCCAGGTTTAGATTTCTTAGCCAGCTTCACACTTCATACTCAGACAGCAGTTACAATGTGAAGAGGATTAAATTTCCTAGAATAATTTCTGACTTCAGGATCTTGACTCTTTCACATGTTCAGCAGGTCTGTGTCATTTAAATTACATCTCCTTAATGTATCCTTCTTCTTTCCTTGCTGAAGACTGTCCCTCTAAATTCTTTTACCTCACATTTATTACTCTCAGAACTTTCCTCTTTTTTTTTTTTCTCTTCTCCAATCTAAAACCATTCTGTCACTTGTCCAGTGGAAACTGTCCCTGCCCACGTCAAGGGTTTAGAATTAGATTATTTTTACAGTCCCTCCCCTTCAACCCACACCATTCTATGATTCCATGACATTAGTCATCTCCCAAATCAATTTATGTAATTATTTACTGGTTTGGTTAATATCATTAAGTAAATTGCTATTGTCTATTTTCTTGCTTCTACTCTACTTACCTTATGAATCTTGTGATTATTTTTCTTCCATTTCCCCTCTTGTTTCAACATATTTGTATTAGAAATTCTATCTTCTTTAATTTCTCCTACTCTAATTCCAGTCTTCCTGCCACACTTCAATACTCATTTCTCTTTAGTTTCTCTTCGTGATTTCTGAAATACAGTTATTCTACCTGATTCTGCCTTGTTATTTACACAAATATGACACACAAAATACAAAATTGTTTAGCAGTTTGATCTTCCAAACTTCCTTTCTGCTGAAAATTGACATAGTTAAGGGATTTAAATGAATTTTCCATACCTTATTGACCTAGTCATACATGTTTTTTGCAGATGTAACTTTCTTATTCCAGGTAAAAAATCGTCCTGTGGCTAATATGAATGACAGGTCTACAGAATATTGCATTGTGAGTCTGTTAACATTCTATGACATATATTTCATCATGAACAGGAAGTAAAAATAAAAGGTATCACCTATTGAGGAGGTAAAAATAAAAGGTGTCACCTTCCTTGAGGAAGAAAAATTGGCTTGTGGTAAAAAACTCTAAAATATGCAGATTGTGCACAGAAGGCAGAAGAGAGGTGCCTTTGTTTGAAGATATAATCCTGCTCTTTAAAGGTAAAAGTTTTAAGGTTTTCATAAGGCTTGGGCTGATTCCTAGCATGTCATTCAGTCAGGATGTAGATAAATAGTTTCCAATTGTTAAAAAAAAAAAAGAAACAACAACAACAAAAAAAAAAACCTTCTAAGATAGGTAATTCAGTCCTCTTTGTACAAAATAGCAATCATCTCAAATACCTGTTGAATGATAAATTGCCTTTGCATCCTGACTTGGATGGTAGCAACTCAGGCTTGTAAAATTATTGAATTTACTGACCACTGTGTTTTGGACTCTCTTCTCTGTTTTATGGTACAGTCCCTTTCTTCAACAAAATTTTCTTAGCATCCTTCATTCAAAATATTTTAGATGGACAGTCAATCACTTGTTATAATTAGATTACATAATTTTCAAGAAGAGGACTGATACAATGTCCATTCTCCCTTTTTGAGGCAGGCATCAGAAGTGTTGGAATAGATCACTGACAACCTCAGTCTAGCACTGGAGAGTAAAATTGGCTAAGGTTATACTTACACTAGAAAATCAAGGCCATGATTGAAATGGTAGAGCAGAGTGGGTACCTGTGTTCCAAAACTCACCTTTTTCTTCCTTCCAAAACACCTACTAGTAACCATTCCTAAGTCTGTCTTCTGGACAGCACTCAGTCATCATCTGGCAAAGGGCTAGCTTGTAGAGGGCTAGTTTGCACAGCTTCAAAATTAGATGTATCAATAAATGGCTAATTGCAGGGCCCAGAGGATGCCAGTGTGGTGAAGATGTTTTTGACCAGATAAAACTAAAAGTGCAAACATCTCAATCTGCACAACATCGCTGGAATGGAAGGGAAACACAACTGGAACTACTGAGAATCCCCTGCCACAGAGAGGGAAAATTTGCCTTCCAGCTCCCAAGGGAATGAATAAGACATAAAACTTTTCTCCTGAGAGCTCTCTCATCTCTAAAGATAGGCAGTGTGTGACTATAAAACTGACTATGAGTAATGGGCCATTAATTTTCATTTGCAAAATGTGACAATATGATACCATTTTTTACTGGGATGAGATGATAAAATGGAAAAGCTATTTATTTCTTTGTAATAAGCCAGTAAGAAACTGGCTTATGCTATGGAAAAATTATTTAGAAATTTTATTTTGAAATATGGGTAATTGCGCACAAACAGTACAACTGGAAAAAAAAATAGAAATTAAGTATGGCTACTTTTCAGAAAACATGGCATTTATAGGTTGCTACAGAATCTGTACACTGTACAGTTTGATGGTACCTGCAGTAGTTTCTATGGAATGGAAGCCTATTCAAATGGAGAAGAGGTCAATATAACTCAAGCCTGAGTAAACAATGCCCAGAATCCTGCTGAGCTGAGCTTTTCTTGAAACAAGGAAATGCTTTGCTTGTTCTGGTTAACTCTGCATAACTGTTAACATCTATGTGAATGTGGAAGACTTCTTTATAGATGTGTCTGCAGATGAGGATGCACATTCATAGATGACATTGATAAGGACATAGGTTAAATTCAGACATATATATTTCCAATTGCACACCAAGGGGAAGAGTTTTCAAACTATTTTTTAAAATTTATTTAGCTATTTTTCATGTCTCAGGTGAGCTTATTAATAAATTAGAAACACCTTCTAAAACATTTTACATACTACCTGATTTTACATACCACCTGAGTACTATAGAGGATGGACAGATGGACATTATAAAAAGGGAATTCGATTTCCTGTTCTAACTGCACTGGTGTCTTCAACACTGTAGTAAGTGTACCTTGGTCATCTGAGAAACATTCACCCAGGTTTTCCACATAGCCCTCCTCCACAAAATGAGTGAGAAAATAGCAAGAGAACCTCATGGATTGAGATAAAGGCAGGGAAATCATCATAATGGGCATTACAGACTCAATTAGGGAAAATTAAAATAAAAACTGAGTTAGAAGATTAAAAAAGAATCCATCCTGCACCTTCCTCTTCTTCCCCCAGGGCAATGGGGAAGGGGGGCATTGCGCTCAGTCCACAACAGCTTCTCCTTTCTGCCCCTTCCTCTCTCTGTTCCTCTGCTCCAGCTTGGGTCCCTCCTTTAGGGCACATTACTTTAAGGACTGCTCCAGTCAAAGTCCTTTCCATGAGGTGCAGTACTTCAAGAACAGGCTGCTCCACTGTGGGTGCCCCAAACAGGGTACAGGTCCTGCCAGAAAACCTGCCCCTGCCTGGGCTCCTCTCCATGAGGGGCAGTTCCTGCCAAGAGATTGCTCTGGCCCAGGGCCATCATACGCTGCAGTTTGGTATGTGATCCACCATGAGTGTCTCTATGGGCTGCAGCGATATCTGCCCCACCACAGAGCACCTCCTTCCCCTCATCCTTCAGTGACCTTGGTGTCTGTAGAGTAGTTTCACATTTTCTCACTCCTCTCTCACAGTTACTGTTCTGCAGCATTTTTTTACCCTTTCTTAAAAATGTTATCACAGAGCTTATCAACTGATCAGCTTATCAACTGATAAGCTCAGCTTTGGCCAGCAACAGGACTCCCTCGGAGCCAGCTGGAACTGGCTCTATCTGACACTGAAGGCAACTTCTGCTGTATTCTCAGAAAAAAACCACCACTGCCAGCTCCTTGCTGTGGACACCCAACACGACCTGGCTAAGAGTACTGTGGATCACTCTCTGGAGACACAGAAGCTTGACATGAGCAGCAATGTGCACTTGCAGCCCAGAAAGGCAACCATATCCCGGGATGCTTCAGAAACAGTGGAGCCAAGGGAGGCTCCCCTTGAACAGTGGGTCAAGGGAGGTGATTCTGCCCCTTCTCCACCCTTGTCACACCTCAGTGGGAGAGCTGCATTCAGCCTTGGGGTTTCCAGCACAAGAAAGATATGGACCTATTTGAGCAGGTCTAGAAAAGGGCCAGGGCCACAAAAATGATCAAAGGGCTGGAGCTCCCCTCCTATAAAGACAGTTGGGTTGTCCACCCTGGAGAAGAAAAGGCTCTGGCAAGACTTACCTTAATTGAGGTCTTTCAAAACTTAAAGGGGCTTATAAAAGATAAAGACTTTTTACTAAGGTCTGTTGTAACAGGACAAGCAAAGCAGTTTTAAATTGAAAGAAGGTAGAAGAAATTTTTTAGGATTATATTGGTGAGACTTTGAAACAAATTGGCCAGAAAAGTTGTATACGGTCCATCACTGGAAATATTCAAGGCCAGGTTAGATGGAGCTTTGAGCAAACTGATCTAGTGAAAGACATCCCTGCCAGGGGACTGTCACTCTTGTGCCAAGAATAACACAGGAAAAGACAGGAGGCAATCTCGTAGAAAATAACAAGAAGGCTTTATTCGAGAGAACCATGCAGTTTTATAGAGCGTTACAATAGATTCTATTTGATTGGCTAACTAATAAAAACATCTTCTTCACACACTGTCTTTGAGAAGGAGAAAAATAAGTAGAAAAATACCACCTGCAAATTATTTACACTTAACAAGTTATCATGTTCTTAAAACTCCCTAAAAATTCTCACAAGCCACTGTGAGAAACGCTTGCCATTTCTCTCTCTCTGTCCCATGGCATCCACAGGAGATGTGATCAGAAGTTTGGACTAGAGGGTCCTTAAATTCCAAGCCATTTGGATTGTCCTTTTCAACCCAAGCCGATCTATGACTCTAAAAATAACTATTACATGACTCAACAGCCAGCTCCTCTATTATTAAGGAAAAGAATAGCACTTTTTCAGGTCAAAAGCTTTTGAGAGATCATTGCACACAACGCTGAGACTGGAACAACTCAGATACATTCAACTTGTTGGCAATGTAATTTTATGAATGCTTGACTAGATCAGCAATGAAGGAATTGCTGTGGTGTGACAAGCTACAGCCTGTCTTCCCACCAACTTCTAGCCTGTCTGTTTGAAAACTAAGTTTTCTGGGAAGAGATTATCTTTTGTCTGTATTATTCAACAACTGGTATGATACAGTATCTTCCAGTTGGAACCACTAGGAACTATTGTGATACAAAGAGCAAATAAGAGTATTCTGAAGTATTTCTACTCTTCACGGTTATTCCTTAAATTTGATGTTTATCCCAAAAAACTTATAACAATATAATTATTCTCCTGAAATGCAATATTTGCATTAGTACTGGCAGAGTACATTTTCATTGTCTCTACCTATATGACATTTTCTATCTATTTATCTACCATGGATGTATTCAAATATCTTAAAAATATTTTTTCACTGTCTTATTTTCAAGTCATACAAAGCAGAGGCTCTCTTCCAAACAAAGAAACAAAAGCTGTAATAACAGATGGAATGTATTATCCATATGTATGTCCACCATTATTTTACAGGACAGTTCGAAGAATCCATCTTCATGGCATTGTTCCATCTTGCTTGAAAGATTATGGCAGTCAGTGTTCAAAGGATGAAAGCAATCTGTGGAAGTCCAGCCACATCCAGTGACGTCCTGTGTTTTCTATCTATTAAACACTAAGCTGTCCCCTGGAGGTCCTTATTAGGCCTTTTTATTTTTTTATCTTTCTATTTTTTATTTTATTTAAAAGTCCTCAAACACAACCATTTTAGATTGAGGATCACAGTACTTCCTTATGCATGGGACAAGCAAACTGCAGTAACAAATTTGCAACTCCATTCCTTCATTTCAAACACATGCAATGGTAAACTGCTTGCTTCTTATTTCTTCTGCTTTTTCACCATAAGAATACAAGTAGATGTGGTTTTTGACCTCCCCCCTTTCCTCACACCACCACCTGCCAATGAAGATGCTTTACAGCATAAATAATTAATGCTGTCATCTTAATTCCTAGGCGGCTACCAAGAAGCGTGGCCTCTTCACAGTTTCCTTTCTGTTTCCTCAGTTATTGCTGCATCCATAATGAAATGCAACATGAATGTAACATTAAAGCTGGAAATTTAAACACAGAGATGTTTAAATAACACCCTCACAGTAATGATAGGTGAGCAAAGCTGAACATGTCCACTATTTCTGACACTTACCAAACACAAGGTCTTGCAAAACAATCTGCTAGTTAGCAGTGGAAAGAACTTGACTCCATACAACATGAAGATTCCCTCATTATCCATTATTAGGATCTTATGTCTCTGTTTGTGATTTCCAGAATATTGCTGGCAGATGCACAGTGAAAGTTGCTTTCCAGCTTGCCTCCAGCTTGCCCAAGCCTCAGAAGCAGGTAACAAGAATTCACTTTCTTCTGCAATTACAAGATAGACTGATACAAAGCAGTTCCAGATTTTTACAAAACAAGTTTACAGTCAGCACTTCTTATGAAGCATCATTAACTCAGATCCAGCATCAGTAAAATTATGTTAAAGACCATGTAAGAAACTTTAAAAAGATTGTCCTCGGGTAGATTTAGGGTTCTAAACAAGTGCTTACCCAAACATGATTTACAGAGGTGTTGTAGTGTTGTTATACCATGCTGTTGTGTGGGTTAGGTTGCCAATTTTCAGATAAGAGACATTGCCCATAAGATTGCATGCAGACCCTGGAGTCATTGCTGCTGGCACAAGCTTGGGATGATAGGGAATATGGGGTGGCACTTACACATTTAGAGTTACTTATAAGGACTGTAAATATATAATCTGATTTATTGTATGCCAGGAAAGAGTAACTTGAAGAACCGGTGAGCAACAGTACTGGTGCTTTCAGAATTTCAGAAAGTACCTCTGTTTGTTCAGGACGTCAGGGAATGGCCAGTCATCAGTTTACATTATTAAAATTGAGATGTTCCCTTTAGTTTGATTCATTACCCTCCAGAGGCACCTGAAGACATTTGAGATGCCCCAGGGCACTCTACCGGCACTTCTGCTGTTACTACAGAGGGTCACCAGTCTTCCATAACTCCTGTGTGGTATCTGCCAGCCCCATATACAGGTCTGAGATATTTAGGGCACTTACAATGGTCGAAGGCACCTATATATGGATGACCAACTTGAGCCCATAGCAACAGAGTAGAATCTCACCTAAAACAGTGAGGATATTCATTCCTTACTAAAGCAGAATTCATTCCTTACTAAAGTAGATGTCAAAGGTGACTGAGATGAGCTGTCCTTGGAAAATTATATTTCCTTTCTCCAGGAATGCAAGATTACTAATAAGTGACGATTCACTTACTATAAATAAAATGCCTCACTATTGTAAGTGAATATTTATCTACAAATGTAATTTTAAGTATTTTCATATGGACAAATGTATTAGAATTATCATGTATTTCATCCTAAATATTATTTAAAATACTACAGAATGAATGTTAAAATTATTAAGCTCTTCAAACTCAGTATTTTGATTTCTATTTTGTTTAGTACCTGTGAAGTTTTGGACTTTCAATAGAACAAAGCACTTTTTTCCTTTAATGTTCAAAATGTTGTTTTCACAATGTGGAAGTGAAATTTACACTTTGGAGGAGTATCATGAGGCCTACTCTTGAATTATATCTCCCAATTCCAATTTAGTGGTGCACACAGATGGGCCTGTCTTTAGTTTAAAGATTAATACCTAGAGAATGTGGTTTTCTACAGCAGCAGTTTCCAGACTTTTTACCATACTGAAAATCCTTCATATATATTCCAGTGGAGGCTGCAATCTATACAAAACAAAATTTAAGGAAATTACCTACAGCAGCATTTTCATGTTTATTTTAGTAGGTCTTCATATTTGTTGATAAAATCCTTAATATAGAATATTGGTTGAAGAAGATAGGCTACTAGTAGCCACTTTCAAAACATAAAAGGGTAACAACAGCTTTCAGACCTACATTTTAAATATAATTAATGAAGTAACCATCACAAAGAAACAGAAATATGATCAACACTTTTACTGGGAACTAGAAGTCAATAAAAGTGAAACCACATTCTCTCAGAAGCAACACCTATTAAAAGGGTGCAAGTTTCTTTTTGGTCTTCTTTTTTTCTAAATTAAGATTTCTTAAAACTCTGAATAAGCTTTTTATGTTGTTTTTTCCCCCTAAAATCAGATAAAATGAACCCTACCACCCTCTCTGTCTGGAAAAAAAAATGCACATAAAAGTAGCTGGAAATACCACCACAAAATCCTTAAATATGTAAGAAATTCTGTTAATAAATTTAACCACAGAACACACTTTGGATTATCCCAATAACTTGCCTTCAAATACAAGAAAGAGCAACTCCAATCAAATATCATTATTCTAAATTAGTAAGGCTGTGAATCTTATCAAATGAAAGTGACCAAAGTTTTCTTAGAATGACCTTCACAAAGCTTGAGGAGTAAAGAAGCAGATTTCAGAGGGAAAGTGCACATGACAATGGAGGGAGTCCCTTCACATTTTGATGATGATGATGACATTTCAACATCTGCTGTCAAAGCCTTTGTGCTCCTCCAGCTTTTCACATGCTAATAAGTCAGATAACTCTAACTAATGCTAATAATGCTAATAATTACATAACTCTAATTTCTTAAGAGATTATAAGTCTGGAGATACAGAGTTGATTTGGGGTTATTCAGCTATATAGGAATAAAAATATCACAGTAAAAAACATGCATGCATTCCCCACCAAAACCTGTGTATTATGATGAGTCTTCCCTATCATATCACAGAGCCTGGATGTCAATAAAGACAAGGAGATTCAAGGGAGCAGGTAGTTGCAAAAAATAGTGACCATGCACTGGACACCACGAGCAGAAAAGCATGTGTATCTATCACTGCCTATTGAACTTCCCCAGAGGATTCACCAAGTCTTGTCTTTGAGGTAAATACATGAAGGAAAAATCCTGTTCACCTGAAGAGAGTTAGGGTTTTGCCACTTAAATCCTGGATGAAAATACAAATCAGGACTTTGGGATTATGTAGAAGGATTTCTCATTTGATATTGGTTAAGTCTTGACACTTCGACAAAATAAAGAGTTACACAACAATTAATTTCTCAACATGTTAAAATCATGGGATCCGCTGAAACACTCAAGATTTCCTTCACTCCACAACACAATTTAATATTATCCTTAAAGTAATTATTTCCATTTTGCCTTTTTAGAGCAACCCTTGACAATAGCAAAGTCCCTTGTATTCTATCCAACAAGTGTGCACAGGCAGTAGAGATTTAACCTTAGACACTAGTTCCAATGGAGAAAAGCAGAATTTCTTCAATTCTTAATTTCACTGGGTTTTTTCATCATAGACAAGATAGGAATAAGCAAGATAATTTGGATTGTCTTTTTAAATGTCACACCTTGGTCACACATGACAAATCCAGAAAAATTCTCTGGGTTGCAAAATGCAGTCTATCATTAACAATGCTGGAAGCAAGAACGGCTGTTTAAAACAGCTGCAAAACCTCAAGTATATTGAGGAAAGCTACCCAACACAAAGATAATCAGGAAAAAAGAGAAGGCTGCAATTTTCAGGAGCAATATACCTTGAACACTGAGTTACCATAATCCAGAAAAGTGGGAGTCAATACGTGCTACCTGGAAGGAGGAATGCAGTGTAGGAAGAAGGAAATGTGGAAGGTAGCTCAGGTTTGTGAGTCTTCTGACTTTCAAAAGATCCACAGAGAAAATGCATCACTGCACTGAATTCTCTACCCTGCAAAACAACATCAATTTACCCTTAGAATTTCCTTTAAACCTCATCCTGCTGCACACAACCTTGCATCAAATAAATACAAGTCTTTGTATAAGCTCAGAAGTAGCAAGTGTCTGGTTCCCAGAGGCACAGAGAACTAACTCGGTATTTGGAGGCTCTTCCCTCTTCGCAAAGGGTGGCTTTGCTAATGTTGTGTTAGACTACAGAGGAGAGAAAGAGAAACGCTGTCATGGTATCATCAGGGACTTTTTAAGACTCTACAAGGCAAGCAACCAATACAGCGCAACACAGTCCTTGTGCTGCTTTCTTTAGTAACATCTTCTATTATTATAATAATTGAAAATCATAATTAAATTCCACCACTGGTATAGATTAATCCGACTTTAATTTACAACAATTGCCACCAGACTGCAAACTGTTTCCACATACAAAGTGTTTAATATAAAATCACTATCTAAGAATAAGAAAAGAAATTGTACAACGTTTAAGAAAAAATACAAGAACTGCTCATAATCCTCGAACACATTAGCAAAGTCTAAGGTAAATTAGAGAGCTGATAAATATATTATCAGCAACAGTGCATAAAGAAATATTTTAAGTAACATAGGGAAAAGGAATAAAATTATTAAAATATAAATGACCTTTTCTACAATGGTATATGCAAGGGGTCTCCACTGTATTAGAGCATATAAAAATAATGGAGAAGAATGAGCTGTGAGTACTGAGGTTGTCTACATTTGATTCTTTTTAATGTAGAATTCAGGCAGGTATATAAGGCAATATACTACAGCTTCATATATAAATGAAGCAGTAACTTTCAGTAACTTCAAAATAATTTAGATTAAAATTGAAGTTAGCTCCAAATGAAATTGAGTTGTGAAATAGTCCTGTCAAAAATGAACAAAGATCTAAATCTAAAGTTACTATTGGTTAATGGAGTATTGGTTAAAGACTGTGATTTGAAGCCCATACTTTCTTTAAAAAGAGACAAAACCTAGTCTTTAAGGAAAAGCATCTGGCCCATGTAAGACATAATTTCAACTTGTTACCAAGTTAGCAATATTTATTTTTCTTATTAGTTTTATAAATACAAAATCGTCTTTAAAATGCAACCGTAAAAACTTTAATCTGATTTTTATAGTGATGTTTCAGAAAAAGGTCCAAAAATCAAATATTTCCTTATCTACCAGTCATATTTTAAACTCTTTTTTATTTAAAAACAAGCAAGTCAAGAACCCCTCAGCTGCCTTATGACAGTAGTCACCAAATCATTTGGCTATTTTATTAAAATATACATCAATAAGAAATGTTAAAATCAGAAGTGACATTATTTTGGAGGGTGAATTTCTAATGAAGCAACACAGATTTCATCCTGTGTGAAACAGCTGGACCATGACGAGATCACATTAGCACTAATTAAAATGATATTTTTTTGGTGCAGTTTTTGTTAATCCAGCTTCATTGGACTCAAAAGGATTTCTGAAATCTGTAATAAAAGCTATTATGTAATCTTACTCCAGTTCTCTTGCATCAGGTTACTGTGTGAAATTTCCCTGTAATAAACAATATTTTCTTAAAACTCTCACTCAATAAAATCAATATTAACTTTTTACTATTATAGCTGGCTTTTCCCAATATATGATCCTCATTTAATTAAAAAAAATTAAAGCTCTAATTTATTTTTGCTTGATGAACAAGAAAAATATCATATTAAAAGCAACATTTTGCCATGTTTCTCTTTCTCCCTCACTTTCCCAGGTCCCTGTTGTTCCCAATGTATAATTTGCAAAACATATTGCTTCAATACTTACAATGAGAGAGGCGGCCCAGCTGTGGGAGGGAAAGGACAGCAGTCTCCAATATTACCATAATAATCTGCCTAAGGTCCCATGAGCCCTCTGGAGTATACAATTCTCTATACTGCAGGCCCCAGCTGGAGAATGTTCTCTTGACATGTATGCCAACCTTTGCCTGCAGGCAAAATAAAAAAAGGCAGAGAAGTAATCATGAAAATAAAAAATCTTGTCAACTGTGGTAGGATGCAGTTTCCATGTTTTTTTTGCTCACGTAGGCAGTCGTGCTAACAAAATGATAGGAGACTTTAAAAGACTGCAACTGGTATGTGTTTTGCTGGAGAGGGGAGAACATCATATGCCACACTAATTCTGCAATTTTAACTTTAGGGGAAAAAATGAGCAGTGATATTGTATTACTGTCAATATGCATGACAGCTTTATTTACCTCCTCTTCTGATGGCTGCTCATCATGGGATTTAAGCAGGAAAGTGAAACCCTGACAGTGTTGAGCTAATTGCAAAGGGCCAGATTGTGATCTCATTGTTTTGTGTTGGGTGGTTGGGGTTTTTTCATGGTGATGAGGGCTCTCAGGCAAATAATCCTGCTGGCTCAGTGGGACTAATTGGGAAGTAAATGCCCATCCCTGTGAAAGGCATGCAATTGGCTCAGCAAACTTTCCAAGAAAAAAAAAATAAGCACGACTTTAAAACAAATAAAGGGAAGAGGTGGTTGGAAGACACATGTAAAAGATCAAAGACCTAATATATGCTTTTGCTTTCAGTTTCAAACTCAATTTGCATGCAAGAACCCAAGGCCTTTCTTCTGATTTCATTCAAACAGAAGTAAGAGAAACACCAGCACCACAGAGCTCAAAACAAGTCCCATGTTTTGATAGGTTTCTAAAACGTTAAAAATAGCCTTCTCTAAAGAAAGAAATAATCTGTGTGCACCAGTCAGAGGTTGCATTTTCAAAACAGAATTGTCTAACAGGACAAAGAGCTATTTACCATTTTAATTCTAATCAACAACAAGACCAGATTTTTTTTTACTTTCTTTTCCTACTAGAGAACATATTCCCACTCAAATGCATAGCATTTCATCTCACAATAAGATGATGGATTTTGCAGGTTGTGCTCAAGGTGGAAGATCTTCGGTATTAAACCAGTATTCAAATTGAAAATGTCGTACCTCCTGCCTGAACGAATCCAGAATATACCATCCACCAAAGAGATACGGTATATTTCTTAATCTAACGTATTTTGGACAGAGCAGATTTGTGTAACCACAAACCATTATGTAAGCAGAGTGAAAATGACTGTGGCAAGATAACAGATGAGAAATGCTCCAGGCTCAGAGGACACAGGCGTGGGAGACATCCAGAGACAGGAGCTGCTCCAAGCAGGAGAATTTTTAATGCAGTCACCATCTCATTCCTTCCTTCCTGCTCGCCACTAACCCACACAGTTTTTGTTTATGCAATGAACAATAACAAGCCTGTTAATTTAAAAGTTCTTTTCACCTACCTACCTATATGTAAATATGAGGAGGGTTTTTCAATTCTACAAAATCTGTTTAAATCTCCTTTGCCTCCTATCTTAAAGGCATTTAGGAGTAACAAGAATGTGTTTACCTCAATAACTGCTCTTGAAAGGTAAACACAGTAGCAAGTTAAAGAGTTCAATTTGCTGTCTGAGAGTGGAAGTTATTGGACTGGGTGGGCTTGTGAGAGACCCTGTCCATCTGGCACAAAAAGGAGGTCATTCATTAATTCGGCCGGCCATGTGGAGCTTAAATTAAGATACTGGAAAATTTCAAATGAGGAGAAAATTAAAACAAAATCAAACAGACATTGAAACTACTGAGCCAAGATCACACATTCCACATGAATGCAAGAGAAAGAAGGAATCACAGTCAAAGTGCATTTCGACAGACTTGAAAAATGTCCCCTCACAAAACTGAACTGAATGTCCCCTCCCCATTGAAACTGGGGAAGAACATAAAACTCCAGAAAGAAGGGGGTTTTGGAGTCCAACACACTGACCATTAAGAGAAGTTTTCATGTAGTACAGCTTGGGATCTAGGTTTATAAAATGCCTTTTTGTCATATGTAATAGGACATGGCAGTAGAAATGAACAAATAAACCCCACTTATTACCATAGAATGAGCTGGAAGTCCGGTTACAATCACTGTGGCTAAGTATATAATCTTGCCACCAGATTAATCTGTGTATTCATCTGTGTTTTTACAAGAATGAATATCATTTTAGAGAGGTTTTCCTTCTCTGTTTTCTGGCTTGTGTTAACTACTGCTGTAAAGCCATAGATCCATCGGTAAATCAGATACTCCCTGGTGCACTCACTTGCAGTGTGGCCAACCTGCATCACACAGCCCAGGTAACCATGTTTAAACCCAAACCCCACTATTCACTGTAACAAGGTGGCCTTCTTATCCAAGCTGCCTGCCAGGAATCAGAGATGCCCTTCATAAACTCCCACATCATCCCCAGGAGCAGTTTGAGAAAGAATAACTCACCATGGGCCAGAACCATGGGCAGAAAGATTTCCAATGACATTTACCAGTACAGATGTAGTAATAACACAATTTGCTCATATTTGAAACAAGTGTAATGGATTTTTTCAGGTTAGTGAGACCTCCATAAACACATTAAAAATAGTTTTCATCTTGCAAAGCTACTGTAAGCAGTTTGAAAAAGTAGTCTATAACTGGGTTACAGATCTCTGCAAAGCATTTATGCTTTATTTGCTGGTTCAATCACCTAAGAATAAATAAAGTTTGATATGATATGTCATTGTGAAATAAAAAAAAAAAAGAGTTTTCACAAAATGTAACTTGAATATGTGCTAGCTTTAAAAAATGTGCTTGGTTTACATCTGATACAGTTTTATGAATCCAACCCAAAAAAAAACCCATAAAATTTGGATTTACACGTGTTTGCATCTTCCTTCAACTAGAAGTACTCATTGATATTAGGCATGGCAGTAAGTATTTGGTTGATAAGCATTAGGAGCAGGACAGGTGGCCAAAGTCAATAACCACAAAAAAACACTATCTGGCAGAAAACATATTTCAACAAGTTTAGCTCTCCCATAATCTTCAAATGGCACAATTCCATGGTTTTGTCTTGATAGTAGTATTACAAGTAATACAAGTAATACATAACTTTTGCAAATTAACTTTGTCTTACTTTCATCACCCAGTGGGATATGAGAGACTGATCTAATCCATTTGTCTTAGCCAGCTATTTTTGCTTGGGATGAAATCTGGAAGTTCTTGTCTCTTGTTAAGATATGATTATTGAGGAATGCCTCTGCCTGAATTAAGCTGCAAACAAGACCATAGGCCAAAGTCAATAGTACAGATTTAATTTAACCATGAAGGGGAGGTAGAAAGCAATAGAAAAGAGATGAGATGGAGAGGGAGAAACAGATTAAGCAGAAGATAGTCACCACATGTGGATCCAGAAGCGTTCCATGGGTTCTTCTTCTTCACTCTGGGCTTCTCAGTGGTGGGGGTCCCAAGGTTGATCAAAACTTTTCACTATTTATACATTTTAGCAAACAAAGAAATCAATGCTCATTGCCTACACAGTTCTCCCATGCTATTGGTTAAATTATTTCCTTGACTCTAAGGCTAACCAGTTTGCATGTTCAGTCTTCTTTTTTTGAGTTGTGGGTTTCTTGGGTAGATGGATTGAGAGCTGGTGATGATGGTCACCCCCTGCTGGAATTACCTTTTACCCATTCTAATCTGATTTCAGCACAGTTGCTGAATTGACTTTCCTTGGGACCCATAAATTCTGCATTCTTTGTGTCCATTATCAGTGATGCATTCTTCTCCCTGAGTTTTGTTATCCTCACCCTAGGTATGAGATAACACTCAGACAATTTATGCTATCTGTGGTATCTTATCTTACAGTCCGAGTTCCAGGTATCTATGGAGGCATATTTGAAGGGGTGGGGAGATGGGGGCACAGTTCAATGCATGGTGGTGGTTAAAGATGCCATGTGTCCCATAACTTGGGTTGATCTTTGTTTGACCAATGATGTGCGTGTGAGCAGTTGCTTCTTTACAAATTTTGCCACAGTGGGTATGTTTGTCTGGCTGCAGTATCCAGGTTGTGCTAGCAAGATCTCACCTCTTCTGGGCCTGGAATCAGCCCCATCCCATCATTCCCTTCTGTGCCTGTTTCATGGCAACCTCCTTCTGTGGCCTTAATGGTGCTTGAGACAAGCAATTGTGTTTTTTAGGTCCTTACATGTCTCTGCAGAGGAAGTCAAGTCAGCCAGCTGATTAGACAGCCAAAGTTAGGTAAAACAAATGGCCTGTTTCTGTTACTTCAAGTTGATTTGGAAAATCTCTCTAGGCATGAGGTGTGCCAAGTGCCTTTAAAAATCCAGCTCCAAATCTCTGCAAAATCCCAACCACCTGTGTTATGAGCCCAGTCTGCAAGTACTTTTTTGAAAGTACTTTTCCACACTTAACAAAGTCCCTTGGTTCATGTCAGCAGAAAATATCTGCCACCAACCCAAATGGTTCAAAACTGCACATGCTGCTGAGAAGCTGGCTCACCCCTGCTGGAGGAGTTCACAAGGCACAATAGTGCAGAACACTGACAAAAAACAAAAGCAAAGCAAAAACATGTGCAGTCAAGAGTTACCCAACAGACCTGAGATGAAGGGAACATACCTCTCAAGCCTTCCCAGCACATTTTGGGACTGGGTACTCCACAGTGGTTACAGACCTGATGCTGAAAAACTTTCTATTGAGTGTCATAGAATCATAGAATGTTCTGAGTTGCAAGAGACCTGAAAACCCACACAAACAGAAAGACAAAATACCCTAAGCATTTCTGAAAGCGGGAACAAATATTTCCACCCTGTACTGAGAAAGAATCTGGGAGCTGTTACTTTTCCCAATGGGCCTTGAGCACCTAAGCTCAGCCATGCAATATAGTTGTCCAACAAATCTAGTTGCTTCTTTGGAGATAGCCAGTTTACCACTTTTACTCAGAAAGACAGTAGTAGACAAGTATACATTCATCCTAGAAGAATAAAATCCATGCATTATTCTGGATATAGCTCAGGACCAATCACTGAGTTTTAGCAGGTTAAAAAGAAAAAAAAAACACCAAAACCAAAATACAATTAACGTCTTCAGTATTTGCACTGTCAAATAGTCTCCTGTCTTCTCAAAAACTTTTGGATAATTCTGAAAATGCTCTACATCTATTATGATGCTTATCCCACGTCAAGGGATTATATTTGCTGAACACAACACACCATTCACACACATGACTAAGAAGATAGGATTTGTGAATTGCTATTCTTAAGTTAGAAAGTTAGTGATAGGATTTTAAAAGAACCCCTCACATAAAGAGGAAAATAAGCATTAATGGCCAGGAAAAACTGACATAACAGATACACTCCAAAGATGCAGAGATTTTTGTTTAGGAAAAAAGGGAACTTGGACAATTGAAGAAAGCAGGATTATGATGTTAATTCCTTGGTGAAAAGAAAGCTGTGTCAGGTCTCACCATCTTTTCTGTTTCTGAATTCTCTAGTATCAGTAAATTTTATTCTCTCTTTCTCTAGGTTTCCTAATGCTGTCAGCATGCTGTGCTGAGTACACCTCCAGTTCAAGAATGAGATTGTAATGCTGTGATTGAGATGGTTACAAAAGGAAAACTGACTGTGATAATTCAGATTAATGTACAGGCTTCAGTTTCCTTGGCAAGCTGTTAACACAGATGCAGGTCTTTACAGATGCTCAGCTCTCTTTTTTGCTTCCAGAGTTTTCCCTTCTCTGATTCCCTGTCTCCCAGTGAGAATGAAAGGGACAGTGCCATCGCAGGTGATTTTGCTTCTTAGTTGTTTTCCTTGACATCCACTTACAAGCCTAAAAGCATATTTATTCACTATTCATTTTGCTGTCACAACTAAAGCCTTCCATCAGATACAAGAACCTCACTTTGAAACATACCAGAAGATTACCTCTGTCTCGGAAAGCTCTAGGGGGCAAGTCTAATTTACTTCTGTGGACTCAAAGGCAGGGGAGAAGCTAGCAATGGAAATGTCATTCACTGGAGGGCCAAAACTAATAACATTCCACAGGAATGGAAATATAATTTCTTCTAAACAGGAAACATAGGAATGCAACTCATACAACCACAACTCAGAAATAAAAAATGTTAGATTTGGGAGTGGAACAATGTGGAGCCAATTTACTACTTTGTCTCAGAGATACAACAAAAACAGTGACAGGTCCTAGGTAAGTTATTAATAAAATAATTTATAGTGGCACAGAAGGCTGATCCAAACAGCTGAATTTACAGTATCCCAAACACAAGTTTGCAGAATCCAGGCATTCAAATCAGGGCTGTTATTTTGGTGTATGGAACAGTGCTCCTATGGTGGAGCAAAGGTTAGGAAACCACGGCTCCAGAGTTACATCCAGAAAGAGACTTGAGGAACCCTGTGACAAACAACACTGAATTAAAATCCTTCATAAAAAGATCAGTAATCCCAAATCCCAAATTCAAAGGCTGAAGCATCAAGTTGAAAATATGTGTGAAGTTTTACTATCATGAAAATGCCAGAACTGAGAGTCACTGGAATTCATGTTGTACACAAGAAAGTGTAACGGTTTTCAATTTCAATTTCCATGCTTTAGAACCCCTTACAAAGCAGTGTGCAAAGACAGCAAGTAGCATAAGGGAGTTGGAGCCACAGAAAAAAGCATGCTCAGGTTGTTTGCCCATACACTGCTTAAGCCAGAACTTACAGCAAGAAATCACTACCCATAATAGCACTGTCTATTATTAAAGTCCAGGGACATGTTCTGGCTGTATCTCAACTACACACTGGGAGCACTAGGCCACTGCATGCAGCAGTCTCACACGTTTTTATGCTGCTATTATTACTTTCAGTTCAATATAAGGAATCCCAGACTGCTGCCCAGGCAGGATGTAGTTGGATCCAAACTATAATCGCAGAATCATTGAATCATTTGGTTCACAAAGACCATTAAGATCTTCAAATCCAACCATTAACTCAGCACTGCTGAGAACATCACCATCCCTAAGTGCCACATCTACACATCTTTTAAGTACCTTCAGGTGACTCAACCAGTTCCCTGGGCAGCCTGTTCCGATCCTTGACAACCCTTTCATTGAAGAAATCCAGTCTAAGACACAACTTGAGGCTGTTTCCTGTTGAGCTGTCCCTTGTTACCTGGGAGAGGAGACCAACCCCCACCTCACTGCCGCCTCCTTTCAGGAGCTGTAGAGAGTCATTTCACCCCTGAATCTCCTTTTCTCCAGGCTAAACAACTCCAGCTCCCTCAGCTGCTCCTCATCAGACTTGTGCTCTGGACCCTTTACCAGCTTCACTGCCCTTCTCTGGACACTCTCCAGTGCTTCATTATCTTATTTGCAGTGAGGGGCCCAGAACTGGACATATTTGAGGTGCAGCCTCACCAGTGCCGAGTACAGGGGGACAATCACTGCCCTGATCCTGCTGGCCACACCATTGTTGATCTAGGCCAAGATGCCACTGGCCTTCTTGGCCACCTGAGAACACTGATGGCTCATGTTCAGACAGCTGTCAACCATGGCCCCTAGGTCTTTTTCTGTCAGAGGGATGTCCAGTCACTTTCTCCCAAGCCTGTACAGCTGCATGAGGTTGTTGTGACCCAAGTGCAGGACCCTGAAACTTATTAGTTAGACATCTTTCTGGAACTGTTGAAAAGTCCAAAAGATCTCATAGTCAATGTTACCTAACATTGGATCTCAACAGTTTTCCTCTCTCCACTGTACCCAAGTACCCACAATGCCATTTCTTTCAAGAAAACCTAGATCAAGAGTACCTTGATGCTGGGACCCAGAAAGAAATTAGCTTGAATATTTTTCACATTGCATTTCATATTCATGAACAAAAGGTATTCGTATCCCCTATGTCACATATATGGCAGTATTAACTTGCACAACCATGTGATAGGCAATAGTCAATCATGTCATATATGCCTTTAAAAAAAATTCACCAAAAGTGGACTCGTACCACAATTGCAAATGTCCACAAATCAAATGAGAAAAATTCATCCTAAAGTGACAACAGTTTTTTGTGCATGAAAATGTTAGGCACTGTTTTAAACACTGTTTCCCAACTTTCTCATGCTAGAAATGGGAGTTCTAAGAGAACGAGAACCTTGACTTTGCAAGGGAATATGTCACATATTTTTTACCCTGTAGTGTGATGAGGTGACATAGCTCAAGATCATGCAATGATACACATTCACAGAAGAGCTACTGAAGATGACCTCACAAGAGAAGTTTCAAACATACAGTTTTAAGCAATAATGTTGCTTGAAACATTATAAAATAGTGAATTCCCTTAAAATAACTTGACGTAAACTCTTTCCCAACATGTGACTGCTTGGCATTGTCCAATCCTTTCATAGTTACTCATCAGCAGATGACCTGTACAGCTTATTGTGAGGTTTTGCTACCTGCTGACTCTGCACCTACACTAAACATAGGTTGATAAAATTCCCCACTATACCGTCCTGCAGTTTGTATATGTAAAGGCTGACAGAACTTCCTTCAGGACAGACGTAGATGTTGGCTTCCTCACCTGGGGCACATTTGTTCACAATCAACAGCCTTTTACTCTCCAATGACACAACATCATTTCAGTTGTCCACTCCAGCCAAGGAAATTGGGACATCAGCAATGAAGGGTGCTTTAATCCTTGAGCACTGATCTCTGAAACAGATACCCTGAGGCACAAAGGTGTTCCAAACATGATAGCTGGCATCAGTCTCTACTTATATACTAACTGGATTATTTTTCCAGAGAAGGTTATTGGCTTTCTTTTCAATGAATATCACCTTCGTAATGAACACCTGAATGCAGCATGCTACTGCACCTAAGAAAGAAAACCCAGTCTTGGTGATATTCCATGGATGCCAGGGCTTTGCCCACAGTTTCAGAAACATTCAAATAATACACATCAGACACCTGGACCCTAACTGAGCAAAACATTATTTTTTTCTTGCTTAAGGTAACCCTATAAACAAATTAATGGGTCTTTCTTGACTGAAGTGCTATAGAAATAGTATAACCACTTCTTTATTCTACAGACTAGGCACCCTATTACCCATTGTAAACTTAGCCTGTTTATAAGGGAAAATTTGATTTTTTTGCTAATTATTTCCCTGTTAAAATGATAATGAAAAATATCCTCTTATTAAAAAGGTAGGAACATATGTTGGAAAAAATTACTATGTGAAATATGAGCAGTGACAAACTTGAAAAGTGGTCTCACAACCTGGGTATTGACATATGGTACCCTTGGCAGCATAAGTGGTCATTTAATGAGGCCCATTGTAGGTTGTGCATGTAACTTATGCTTTCACTTTTGTAAACAGTACCTTGTTGCTATGGCTGGAGGCTCTGTATAAATCATTAAACAAATATATTCAACAATTTTTACAAAATCAAGAAGCAGGAAATCTCCATTTCCATATTTAAATCTGTCTGTATGTACATCATTATTTTATTAACTTCCCAATAGATGCCCTCCATCTGCATACTGTATTGACAACAGTTGGCCTTTTTTAGCCTATACTTATAGAATTTGGTATGGAAGTGTGGAAGCATAAGTTACACTGGGGTTTGTAACTTTTCTTTAAATAATCAAGAGGGGTCCATGACCAGATTAGTAGAATGGCTACTTATAAGGAAATGAGCTATGGCCACAAGTCACCATCAAATCAAGAATTACAGAGCAAGCATTTACAATCTTTTCCAAGCTCACATCAGGCCTCTTCCAGAAATTGAAAGAGACAGTCCTACAAAGGCTTAAGCACAATCTTTAAACTTAATGTGAGTAATCACATTAGCATCAGTTGAACTTCTCTTGTGCTTAAAAATGTGTAAGTCTTCGTGGTATTGGCATCTAAATTCATATGGTTAGACTTTACGGAAAACAGAAACTGCAGAGTGCATAAGTCTAAAAAAATGTACTTCTATTGTTGATTTTACACCCAAACAGTTCAGAGTTCTAATAAAAGGCACACAGAATAATGGTATAAAATTATTCTTATCCCTTATTCTCAGAAGCATCAGTCAATGAGAAGAAAAGACTATAGCCTATCCATATTTAATTATAAAGAAGGTTTCTCTCTGATTAATTGAATCATTAAACATGCACAGATACATTTCATGGTATTAAATATTAGTTACCTTCCAGTATATTAAGAAGTAAAAATCAGAGTGGATTAAATGGGAAGAATTATTCTTAGAGTACATCTTGCAGTGCATACCACCCCTCACTTGTTTCCCAGGAAACCAAATGGAAGCATAGACATTTCACACAGAACAAGAAAATGTGCATAGGCTGCAGAACAGCTGGCAAAAAATCTTGACTTCTTTTTAATTTATTTATGGTTTAGCAATTGTACTGTTTATTCTAGCCTTTATAAATGAACAATTTCAGCACTACTCATAATCTGGTGCTGGCAGTTGGTGTCTCCATTAAAAATTCAATAAAAACACTAGTTTAGGCATTAGGAGACATGGAAAAAACATACTGAACCAAAATATTCACAGCATATGTTCATAATAACAGAGGATTGATCAAAACATTTTTATCTGAGAACCCATGTTTTAAGTGGCAAGTAACTGTGTTAGCAAATGCTATGCCTCAGTTCACAGCTTTGTTTATACATATAGATACGTATATATTTATATGAAATTTACACCCAGAGAATTTATTTCTGTCCTATAACTTCATTAAAAGAGAATATAAAGGGGAAGATTAAAAAAAAAAAAAAGGAAATTAGGTGTCAGTCAAAGAAATGACAACGCTGAGAGAATAGTTTGGAGCAGAGGCTTTAAGCTGCCATGCTGTGCCTTTCACAGCTGCCTACACTTCATGTCATTAATAACCAGTAAATAAGATCTGCAGGTGGGCATATAGGGCACCCTGAGCCAAGAAGCTGTAGCTAGGGCTTCTGTCTCTAAGATGGGTGGCCAGGCTCATTTGCACAAGGCTGCTTATGTTTCCATACAGAAGTGTAACCCTACTTAGCATAGCTTCAGGGAAGCTGCTACAATAGAGAGAATGCTAATTACTGTAACCAACTGGCAATGATGCATCCAAAATTAAATGGCCTGTGACTGAGCAGATGAACAATTTTTATAGCCCTAAGTTTAGGGAACATGGATATTCTGTCAAATTAACAGAGAGTCTATTTGGTCTTAATAGGTAAATTGAAGTATTTTAAAACACATTTAGATGTGCTATTAAGTTATCAGTTATTAAGTGCAGCTCTCCTTTCAGCTTAGAGATAAACAATTTGAATCTATAATGCCTGTAGTTATTGCATTAAAAAAAAGCACACAACCAAACAAACAAAAATAAACCCACAACATTTTATAGCCCCCAAAAGCTTAATTTTCAGGTGAAACTGCAAAATTGCCCCGCTCCTACTCTTAGTTCCTGTTCCTCTCTTTGTACTTAGACAAAATTCCCACTGAAGTCAGTAGCAGCTTTGAGCACAGAGGTCTTCAGGTGAAGACTGGAGGCTGCCTCCTCAGTCTTCAATTCCAGTGCAAGCTGGGATTTTTTTCTTTTCAGAACACTGTAAGATCAAAGTTTTCTACAGTGAACATTTATAAGAAAATCAAAACCAAGGCCGGATATAAATAGTCCTTGATTTTTCCTCATTGCACTTAGCAAATTAATTAGCCATATCTTTCAGCACAGATGATACAGCAGTCCAGGTTTCCTATAAGCACTTTAAATAAATTCATGTATTCCTCAACTAATTTTATTATACTCTTTATAGTCACAAAAGATCTTTCTCTGAATACTAGAAAATACTTGATAAAATGGGGGAAAAAAAGTGAATAAATGATGTACAAAAAAGTTCCACAAGGCAGATTTTATTGCCAGAGTACAATCCTTTTCAAAGGATGTATTGCAGCAAGTGAGACTCACAAAGAAAATTATTGGTGCAGTATATCTGGCAAAATGGTTCATTTAGAGATTTGTCAGTAAGCAAGACTGGTTCATTTCAGTAAAATACAATTGTAAGCAAGTTTGCCTTAGTGTCCCCCCAGAAAATAAACAGCTGGCTCTAAAACCCACTTCACTTAGGATATTATTACAGAAATGTCACTGAAATCAAGATCTTTAGTTACTAGTCAGACTTTGGTTTTTTTGTCAATCAAATTGAAACAGACCTTTCTTCACCCAGCTTTCTAATACCAAACTGTGGGATTCAACTTGTCGGCCTTAAGACAAATCTACAATGTCTGGCCAACTCACTTTAGCAACCTTTTACAGGCTCTGGATTAAAATTAGACACTTGTAGAATACAATTCAGAAAATTTATTTAAGACGTTTATCTGAAGATGTGATGTCTCATATCCTAGAAAGCTCTGTTTCTTGGCAGTGACTCCCAGATGTGGTTGGTGATATCTGCTTTTTGTTGGGTGAAGAACCTAAAAAATTTTTTTACTCATTTTTCAGACAGCCAAGCTGTGCACCCTGCACTCCCTTCAAAGGGCTCTTTATGAGTTCCTTCAAGAGAGCACACCCACCAAGGGAACCCCCCTCTCAAAGCTACCAGGACACCACCTCCTCCACCCCCATGAGCACGGAGAGGTGGGGGGAGCTGCAGGGAAGAGCTGCAAGGAGCAAAGCTGGCAAGAGCAGCTGCAGCCATCACTCAAGCTAGAATTGATGGATATTGATAACATCACCACAGCATCTCTGCAGTTTTCTCATTGGCCTCTCACTCCTCCTATTCATTGTTCATTCCAATTACTTCTCTCTTTAGTCTTCTGTTTCTCTATTTCCTTCCTAACATAATCCTCCCCAGACAGATTTGATAAACAATAGCACAAAGCTTATAAAACTGCAGCAGTTCCTGGATATATGTTACAGCCTTCCCTCCCTTCTTCTCTTGTCAATTTAGGGTCTGTACTGCAGTCTATTTCTTGACTACATTTTTTGTGAAACTTGCCTCAGAGGCTAAGACCACATTTACCTGAACTGTGGTATCCCAGGAGCACTCTGAAGTCACATCTGACAAGCTATTAGAAAATACTAAAAACAGGGTGGGAGAGTTCTATTTTAATCCAGTGACATTACAAAGACTGACAAGAAGAAAAATTACTTGAATATTTAACATCTTTGCTAAACATTCTTGCAATGAAGAGATGGAGAAACTGGGATTACAGTTTTCAGAGGTAAGTAAGGAAGAGAAGATCTGGGGCTGATTTGGATCTATAGCATCTTTTACATCTTTCTGGCAAATGCCTGGTCCTGCAAGGAGCCACGTACAATGCCCTGGTTGCCACCTCACTCCAGAGGTCTCTGATTTTGAGTCAAGAATAATCGCACAAATATTAACAACATGCAAAATTCCACTTTTTTTATATTTTTAACAAGAAAAGTTTTCCAAATATCAGCTGAATTTAAGCAATTCAATCCAATTATTGCAAATTTGAAAAAACAGATGTATCTACTGCATATACTCACAGGAAATGCATTGTTTTTCTCTTACATTATTCTGAAGTTTAAAGAATTTCATTGAAATACACAGCTTTGCATATTCTAGACTAAATGAACTCTGCACGTTTAGGGAAAGATTGAATTTTTTTAAAGGCATTTTCATAAGCTAGTGCCTCATATTCAACTACTATATTCGTTCTCAGAAGTGCTGAAGTTGTTGAATGGTGAATTAGTGACACAATACTTCAGTGGGAAAACACCAATTGGGCCATTTTGCAGGTGTCTGCAGCAAAAAGCCAGGAAGAGTTGGGGCACTGTTACAATCATCTCTCTCTATTGCTTTACAGCTTTTCTTTTTCTTCTTTTCTGCCAGGGAAGATTGTCTGGGATTACCAAACTCAACACAAAACACTGCTGAAATTCACAGTAGCATTTGTCAAACCACTGGATAAACTGGATAACCTAGTTCCAGCCATCACACTATTGCAAAGAACTGGTCAGAGGGTGATATATTTACTGGATCTCCTTGGCATCCCTCCTGTTTGAAGGAGTTAGCTGCAACTGGCCTCAGAATCCACTTCTGATTGCACAATACAGAGAACAGACAAGCATTTTTTAAGGTTACAGCTGGAGCAATTTAACATGTCCCCAGTTGCATACCCTTGCTAGCTCTTCTCTGCTGGAAATGACTGTGCCATAGCAGACACTGCCCTTCTAGATTTGCCATAATGCAAAACAAAGAAATGATGTCCAACATGTTCATAGTCCACGGATAATGAAAGTAAAAAATGGTCTAACTTTGCAGCAAACAGATAAGTAGCAAACAGCTCAGAGATGAAAATATCTTAAATCTTTACAGCTATTAATAAAATAAATGGGTTATCTGAATGTCCTCTGCACATGTTTCTGACATGATCCTTACAGGATGACTTTTCTGAAAGTGCAGAAAAGCAGTGTGTGTGACAGATTTAAAGGAAGGGGTCTGATAACTTGCTGCAGTGTGATTTAATTTTTTATGGTAAATGAGTGGTATATTTGATTGGGGAATAGGACTCTGGAAACTACATCAGCTTTCTGCAACTTTAGATAAATGAATAGTCGCAAAAGTGATCAATTCTCCATCAGCCAAAGAAAGAAATGCTAACAGGGGTCTGCATGACTCCATATTGATGCTGGAGAGCACACCAGGACACTCTGCTGTTCATGATTTGAAGCTGTATTTCAGAGCCTCTCAGAAGAGCTGTGCCAGAATAAATAAAGAGTTTTGGAGTGACAACAACGGGCAACCAGTTTTGATGTCAGACAATAAAGATGAATCATAGAATTTTTCAGAGCTGTAAAAGATAATAGTAGCTACATTATCCCATTACTCTAAAGTCCTCAGTCAAGTGAAATTTTAGGGAACATTGACTTTGACACGCTTTTTCTACCAGAGCATAGGACAAAGACCCAAATGCCCTGCAGAAACCAACAAAGAAATTTGTCAATCTCAGCATGAAGTACAGCATTCAAAGTAAAATACAACGTAGGGGGTAGAAAAGGATGCATCCTGTGTGGGGAATACTTCAAGTCACTCTTCAAATGTGTGCTCTCACTCCTGTTATGTCCATGTATCTGTCTCTTAAACTACAAGATCAGGCATAACCACGAACACACACACACACAAAAGATAACTAATTGTCAAGATGGAGATCATTAGGTGCAACTGGACCAGAAATGTTAATAAAGATTGCTTGTATTGCTTCAGTACTGCTACAGGTGTGATGAATGTGCTATGAGGAGGACTGTGTTCCCTCAAAATGCATGGATTTTTTCCTAGGCAGAAGAGAGGCAGTAGCAGGGCCTGCAAGAGCACTCCCAGGTACCCTCGCTGTCCTAGAATGAGTCACAAGGTCATGTAGGACCTCCACGACAGGGACTGCAGCAGGGCTGGGGACATTCAACCTAGGTACCACAAACACACCCCTCACATGGCTTGTGGGGTGTCTGACAGAGGCCAAGGTGCAGCCGAGTGCTGTATGACAATCACAAAGACACCACCATCTGTGATGGACTACCAGGAATCAGGACATGGCCACTGAGGGTGGGAGGAGAAATAACAGAGCCATCTTTGCTCCTCTCAGAAAAATCCACACTTAGTCACAAATCACTCCTACCTGGGATGAGTGGTATGTATCTTCGACATGAAGAGGTTTATGGGTGACAGATGCCAGTCAGCAAGCCCTAAAGGATGACCCATGGGCACTCAGAATCTTCCAGGAGGAGGTGACAAATCTGCCGAAAGGTGGCACAATGTGCAGTGGCTGCACTGTTGGCTGGCTGCTCAAATTAAATTTTAATAGAACTTTTAAAAATAATTTCAGTGTAAACCACAATGTATGTGAGTGAGCCTAAATTAATAAAAAACTATCTTTCAAGAATGAAGAATAAATGTAATCTGAGATCAATATTTATGAAGCTGTGATTAATTGACTGATGACCAAATGATTACAAACTTCTGTCTGAGGCAGCTACTCAAATGTATTAGCTTTGACAAAAAAAAATTTAAAAAAATAAAAACTGGGTCAATGAAAAAATGCATTCCTAATCAATTTTTAATAGCACTTAAGATTTTATGATTTTTTAAACTTTCCTTTTAATAATTAATCAGAAAAATGAATCTAATTTAAACAAGGTGGTGTAAGGTGTTCTGTATCTGTTTGATGGTGTTCTTAATGAAGAAATTCAATTAGGGCTGACTTTTCACTATAAATCTCTGGTTTTAAGGAATGCTCTGATTGGCTGGTAAACATTTGAGACTGGGAGAATAATGGAGGTGAACCGCACTGCTCAGCACAATCTACTCATTAAGATTTTACACTGCTAATTCCAGCCTCCCCTTGCTTAACAGGGAAGGGAAGGGAAGGGAAGGGAAGGGAAGGGAAGGGAAGGGAAGGGAAGGGAAGGGAAGGGAAGGGAAGGGAAGGGAAGGGAAGGGAAGGGAAAGCATTATTTCTGTAATCTCTGTGACTTTATCAAACTTTTCCGATGTTTTGCAGTGTTTTGCCTCATACTTCACTATATCCTGAGGGACAGATCCTCTGCTGGCAGCAGGCACCACAAGGTTTTCTGAAAGGCTTTTGTAATTACAATTTAAATCAAGGCCTGTTGCATCAAACCATCAAACACTTGGAGCAACGCCAGAGATAAGGTAGCAACCAAAACTTGCAGAATAATGGCCTAAATTTGAAGATATTCCCTGCAGAAGCAGTCTCCTAAGTCAGTTAAATCTATGCAGATGGGTTAACAAGAGACTTTCTATGCATAAAAGATAGCAGAAATTCACCCCTCTTCACTGTTATATTGCCTATTTGACAAAGGCTCTCTATGTACTAGCAAATAAAATAAGCAAATAAGATTAGAAAGTCTGTTTATCCATACCTCTTGATGATCAGCACCTCACCTGGTACATCTGTGGCTCATTGCAACCAGCCTTCATCCAGACAGTCTCCTGTCTGGTGGAAAGTCCATGGAGACATCCTTAGGCTGAAATATACGAGCAGGGTAGAAAGTACCTGAACAGCACAATGCTTGTGGACCCTCCCCCTGCCCTCAAATGTCATTCTAGTATAATACAGTTTGTTTAGATAAAATATCTGAACAAAGGTCTAAAGGGAAATCAGCCTCTTGCATGACCCTCAAAAAGAAAGAAGGGCACAGCCTAATGTCCCAACTATGAAAGCTGCACCGACTTCAGGTACAGCATTATCTATTTACTTGTTTGGCTCCTTGCTGACACATCAAGAAAAATGGAAAACATCAGAACTGCAAGATCAAAAAATCTAAAAGAGATCATGAAAAATGGGGCTTTTCTTACTGAACTTCTGATGCCTAGAAGCAAGGTGCCTACATCTGAGCTAATCCTTGAATTCCTTTGTGGGTTTGGAACCTGAGAGCAGAAATATTCTTCTTTAAGAGGGTAAAGTTACGGCAGTTAAACTGAAAATGAAAACTTTATTTTTAAAAGTGATTTGTCATTTTTACTATTTCTTGTGAAGAAGACTAACTGCACCAAGCTTCCACAAGACTGTCAATCTCAAATATTATTAAATCAACAAGTTATTCTCTTTCTCTGTCCCAGTTCTCTTACCCAATGGCTAGAGATTAATCTTCAGGCCTCTAGTATTCATTTTATTTCCTTTCTGGAAATACCAGATTTTTTTTGCAGCCAAACTCCAAAACACTCTTTTAAACAGAGAGATTAAATTTGTTTACATTTTAAAATGAAAGCCACATGGGAACTCCCAAAGAGCAGGTGGCAAGAGCAGCCTACAGTCCTCAGGCAGCATAGACAGGGATACCTGAGAGCTACATATTTCCACTGAATGGTCCCTGAATGGAAGCTGGTGAATTGCCGAGACAGCGTCTCACAACAGGAGCCAGTGAAGCCACCACCCTGCAGGGCTCCTCAACAGTAAAATCCTGAGCAGGGGGAACCTGTTTTCACCCTTTAATAACCACAGGTCTGAATGAGGCACCTAGAGTCCAACACTTCTTTATTCACTTTGAGGCAAATTTCACACTATGTTCCCCGAAATCATGCAAAACCACCTGGGAAACCCTTTTATAAAAGCTGAAAATCCATTCAGTCTTGTTCCTGAAGAGGAAACTCTTCAAAGTTAGCAAGTCAGGTTTTCATGGCATAAAGCCCCACATATATATATATATATATATATATATATATATATATATATATATAATTGGAAGCAATTCGACTGCATTATTTGTCACTGGGCTAATCAGCCAAGAAGACAGACATTTCGTACCTACACCTGCTGCTTCCTCTCTCTGCACACTGCTGGGAAACATGCACAGATCCAAAATACAAGGATTTATGTACTTTAAGCCAAAAATGTGGTAACTTTATTAATCTTTATGAATCAAACAATATATGTCTCAAGCAGATAAGACTTAATTGTCTCAGTTTAGTACTCTGATCAGTTTTTCTTGTCCTATATTGGTTCTTTTCAAGCTCTTATCAAAGAACTTTTCACATTTTGTGACAGATACTATTTTCATATTTCCACTGTTAATCCTCGCAAATTTCTGAGATTTCAGGAGCAGGTAGAGAAGTTGCTGAAGCGTTTCACAAATGAAGCCCTAATCCTAGGAGATCATTCATGGTTAGAGTTTGAGCTTTTAACCCATCTTTTCTCTATAGATTTACCAGCAGTGGCCAGATTGTTGGAAAATTGTCTGACTGTTTGATCCTTATGCCCCAGTGCCTCAGCAGAGGCATACCAGGCATTCCAGGAATTTTTTAATCTGTTTCATCCTGGCTCCACCCCTCTTGCAAAAGTATCCTTCATGCTATGTGGACTGTGGTGTTCAATAGCCTGGACCTGTTAAACATTTGTTACCTCCTGCATTTACATGGTATTTCTCAGCTCCCCTCAGCTGCAGCAGATTGTTATCCCTCCAGCTCCTTTCTCCTTGCTCTCTGAGGTCTCACTTTCAGTACTACAGAATTAAGTATTTTCCATACCCCTGAAGAGTTGGGAACATCAACCCATAAATTTCAACAAAACCTGAGGCACTACTAGATCACAAATAATTTTTTAAGTATTCCTTCACAGACTATGCATACAACTTCAGCAGAAATCCACTAAACAAATATGTTTAACCTCCTTAAGAGAAAACATGTTCCTTTTAGCAGCTTATTCAGAAAAATAAACTCCTTTACAAGTTATTTTTGGTTGAGAGAAAATATATTCATCCCAACAGAACTTGTTCTCTAACAGGTCACTTTCCAGTTGCATACACTTTTTTGAAGCAGTGGAAGTCATGTCTTTGAAAGGGCTCCTGCTTTATCCTAGATTCATTTAAAAGAGTTTCACATGTCAAATGTAAGGCACATTTCCTTGCTTTTGATTTCTCTTTCACGCTTTTACCCTTTCTACTTTCTATACTGTCTATTCACATTTTTTCAATAAAAGTCAATATAAAAATAAAGCTAAGAAAGATAAATAAGAGGGATTCATTGCATTCCTGTATAATTTGGTGGCTGCACAATAAACTTACTCAATGAATTTCAGGCTTCAGTGGCTCTCTTTCAAGCTCAAAAATCTCAAAAATTTTACATTTCTCTTGAAAAAATTTCTCTGAGCACCATTCTACCTAAGCATCACATCAGTAGTGCCAAGACCAAAAGAATCTTCTCAAAGTGGATGTCCACTCATTCCAGCCTATCTTAATTAATGGTGCATGCATTATGTTGGTAAATTATTATTTTCTTATTTGCCAGTAATTTTTCCTGAAGTTTACTTGAAAGTGTTGTAACATGTAAGTGCTCAATTTTTATCAAGCACACCTCATTTAAATTCGTCCTCTCCTACCCAAGTATTGTGTTACCACCAAACCCTCTAGGTCTTGCCTATGCTGGAATGTCACCACAGATTAGTTCCCTCGCTTTATTTGCAGTGACTTACCTATATCAAATTGAAATGCATCCGTGCAACTCTGCTATGTCGGTCTAAGATACTTTCCTTGTTAATCATTGCATCCACAACTTTATGCTTGTTTGAATTAGCTGCTCAGCATCATAAGCATTTATCTTGTGGTGCAATGTTAAATCACTCAGGTCTATAATTTTCAGCATGCTGTGGCACATTTACAAGAAACTACAGGAATCCTGGGACTGAGGTCAAGTGAGCAGGCTCCTAGGAGCCTCATATCCCCCCAGCACTGCTTCTCAGCTGCTCTCCAGCAGCCCAGAAAGTGCAACACAAAAGCTCCATGATTTGGAGTCATTGGCACAGGTTGGGGAGCAGATGCAAGATTTTCAACCTTGGATTTGGCCCCTTGGTTTCCATGGAACAGAATCTTCCACATGGCATCATCATATGCAGCACCTTGCAAGGCATGAGGGCTTATCCCAGTTTTCATTTTCTTGTTGCCTCCAAAGCTGCACGGGCTGTGCAAATCCCACCTGAGCTGCCTGGCAATGCGGTGGACCAAAAAGCAAAGCTGCCCGTGCAGCAGGAGAGCAGTGTGGGAACCCAGCAGTGATGCCAGGTGAGACTGCAAATGGACTGCAGGTAATGAGGAACAGGAGCTCATGCTCTGGGAGCTTCCCCTAGAACATGAGAACATGTTCCCATATCCCAGGAAGGACCTGTGAGACTGAGACCAGAGGAGGCCACCAGGTTGGTTAGAGGGACAGAGCACCTCTCCTAAGGGTAAGACAGTTGGGATCGTCCCAATAGAAAAGGCTTCAGGGTGACCTAATTGTGGCCTTCCAGTAACTGAAGAGAACTTAAGATGGGCCAAGACTATTTACAAGGGCAGGTAGTGACAGGAAAAGGAGGAAGAGATTCAAATTGAAGGAGAGTAGGATTAGATTAGATATCGAGAGGTGAGGCACTGGAACAGGCTGTCCAGATTTGTGGATGCCACATCCCTGGGAGTGTTCAGGGCCAGGCTGGATGGAGCTCTGAGCAACCTGGCCTCGTGAAATGTGCCCCTGCCCATGGCTCGGGGGCTGGAGCAAGATGATCTTTAAGGTCCCTTCTATCTAGCCATTCCATGCTCCTGTAATTGTATAACTCTGTAATTCCGTGATTCAGGGCAATTAACAGAATTAAAACAGCCGTTTATTTAATTCAGCACGATGAAACCTGAGCACAGCAAAGGTTTACCAGGGGAAAGGAGATCACCCTTGCTGCCGCCTCGCCCTCCTCCTGCGCAGGCACCGTGCCTGCGCTCCCCATGGCGAGGTGCTTCCCCCCAGGAATGCCGTGCGTAGGCTGAGACCTCCAGGGACTCCCGGGCCTCCCCCACGGGGGCAGCAGCAGCGGCAGCGGAGCCCTGAGGGGCCGCGGCTCCCGCCCGCCCTCCAGGGGAGCGCTGCCAGCGCGCGCGGCGCTCCCCTCCGCCGGGCGGCGGCTTGGCCTCGCCGGCTGCCGTAGCGGGGCTGGCGGGGGCCGGGGCCGCCCGCGGGACTTCCGTGCTGCTGGCGCCGGGCCGCGCCGCTCGGGGCCCGCCATGGCGCAGCACGGCCCCAGCGTCACGCTGTCCCTCACGCTGCCCATCACCTGCCACATCTGCCTGGGCAAGGTAACGGCGCCGCCGCTGCCCGCCCCCGCGGGCCGGCGGTGGGCAGGGGGTCCGGCCGGTGGCGGCAGCTCAGGGGCCCCGCCGCGGCTCGACGCTCTGACCCTCGCCGGAGTTGTGTCTTTTAAGGCTCTGCGGCTCCGTGCGGGGAAGGAAATTTGTGTGTGGGCCGTTCCCGGTAGTGGCCGAGGCTTGCTGGCACCCTTGGGCTGTTGGGAAGCGCGCGTTTCCCGGCGGGAGCGTCCCGGGAGGTGTTGAATGGGCCTGGGGGGCCCAGGTACGCGGGTGTGCAGCTCCCGAGGTGCAGGTGTTGAGGCTTGGGGGTTTCTCCCGGTACCAGTAGGATACTCTATTATAAAATGCTCGGGGAGCTTGTGTTTGAGTGTGGTGCTGTATCGCGGAGGACAAGTGAAACAAAGAAGGGGTGTATAAGCAAGGAGATTTAAAAAGTGTGGAGCAAAACTGCAGCAGTCTGGAGAAAAAGTTTCCGTTTCCTCTCTCTGACCCTTTCTCAGTTCCTTTTCTTCTCCCTCGGGAAGCAGAGGGCTCTTGCTAGCCTGTTCTTCTCTAAAAGCCCCAGAGCTAATTTCATGGCTGTCACTAATTGCTTCTCAAATGCTTTGCGCATTTGCGCATTCCTTACTACTCTCTTTTTTTTTTTTTCCCTCGTTTTCTTTTCTTAAAGCTCAACAATAATTACAAGAGGAGACATAGCCATTTATGTTTGTACCCTGGCATGTATTGTTTGGTTTGTTTCTGCCTCACCTGGCCCTTACTCCCAGACCTTCTCTGTTGGAGTGATAACAAAAGAGCAGGCACATTCGATGTGTGAAGTAGGTGTGTAGCACTGGTAGTGAAAGTAGTCAGAAGTCTCTCTTTTCTTAGCCTTGTATTTCTAACAGTGTTTAGAAATACAGTGTTTAGTTAGCCTTGTATTTCTAACTTTTAGAAACCGTGTTTACTCATTTCTTGGGGTTTTTTTGTGGAAGCTGAGCAAGACTTTCTGGCTGTTGTTACTTTTCTTTTTCTGTTTATCTGTCTAATGAAAATGGAGGAGAACCCAAGTGTATTCTGTATGTAATTCAGCGTGGATACCGTCCACTCTGCAAAAAGTGGAAAGAACAACAAGAGGAGAGTGAAATCAAACTGACAAAGATATTTGCTATTTGAATCTATTCCTAGTTACTTTCTGATCTAAGCACTTAACAGTTTGGTTAGGTATTCATTCATATCTTGCTATAAAGCCACTGTGTTGTTCCAAGCCACTATTTCATACTTTCACTTCCTTTTTAGATGTTCCTGAGTTTGTACTGGAAGAGGCTTCCAACCTCTTCCTTGCAGTCTTACACTGAGATAATACATTAACATATATGAATGAATTGTGAATCCACTGGTGATGCGTGTAATCAAGATATTTGAATGCTTTCATTTTTAGATGTGTAAATCTGTTTAAATTTTGGCAAAGCTGACAGCTCTGACTGCCCTTTCTTTTTGATAGACATCTTTGTCCCTATCTTGGAACTTCATTGAAAAACTTCACCAGAAAAACCCATTTTCTTAGGATTAAGGTTGGAGGAAGGAATTTGTTTAGCCTGAATTAAGGAAAAAATCTTGTCAGTTTTTACTGTCTTTTGGGGGAAGCAGGGAGTATCATGAAGGTTTGACATAATCTGATACTTCTGTGGTTTGTAGCATAGACTTCAAATCAAGCAGAAGGCCCACCCTAAACTCAGAATGTATCTCTTGCTACCCCTGCTAAATTTGCAGAAATCTGACTAAAAGATACGAATTGTTCACTGAGCATTATGGTAAGAGGATAAAAAAGGAGATATTGCAGAGAAATTCTTTCAGTGAGTTGGCCACTCATTGTTTTTAATGGAGCTGAAATCTTGGGCAGCAGGGATGTATTAGCCCATTTTGTTAATGTGAGCAATGTCAGAAAGTATATTGGCAAGATGTGCAATCACCATTTAAAATAAGAGGGAATTGCTTAGATCAATTTCATGTTTGTTACCTGAATATTCTTCTGGTACAGTCTGGGCCATCTTCTACCATACCTGTATTTTTTTAATTAGATAGCAGATGAGGAGCCATCTGCTTCAGACTGTTTTACTTGTCCCAGGATGTCTGAAGGTCTCTCTTGTTGGTTTTGGTGTCAACAGGTTTCTTGGGCTCTGTGTTGGTTGAAACAGTGTGGCATGTCTGGGGATTGGTTCACTAGTGTGTGTCTGATTCTCCATGTGCCTGCTCCTCCGTTAATGCTGCCTGAAGGCCCAGAAGTGCCTTCAAAGTGAAGTAGGTGTGGACAGGATTGGATGTGGATCTGCATAGGAATGACATTATGTTGGAGGGAAAAATTAGGAAATTGCTCAAAATCACCTAGCTGATCAAGCCTTCTGAAATAAACCAAAGTCTTTCTAGACATTATGGTCAATGAATGAACTGGAACTGTGCTGTAATTCAAATAAAGTGCTTTTTTAGTAATAGGTATGTCCTGATACCCCGCCCCCTGTGCCTGTCACAGTTGGTGGGAAGGGCATTGGCACCACCAGCCATTGTGTGACATTTCAATAGCGCCTTTTGCTGTTCTGGTGTGCCTTGCTTTGTGTGGGTCCTGAGCCAACAAAAGTATAAAACCCCAGCCCTGAAATGAAACTTGTAAAGGTGTGTAAATCAGAAACACTGTACCCTGGAGAGTAATAAATGTGACTTACTATTTTGCTAGAGATGTGGAATAATCATTCATGTGCAAGAAGTGTGCTTCTGTGTCAGGTTTGGGGTAACTGAGGGTCTCTTGCTCCCCGGGGGGAAAACCTGCACTCATGAAACATCTTTTCCTGTTTGGATTATTTTATGTTATTCTGGTCTGTATCTTTTCATCACCATCCATATAACTATTCTCAGGCTGCTTCAGAGTAAGAAAGAAGTATGGCTAGAGAAAAAGTCTTTTTGTTTCCCCTGCTAGCTGCAGGTGAGAAGGCTCTTTTTGTTGTAAAGGAAAGCAATAAGTAACAGGATTTTTTCAATTAGAAATAATGGAAATTGTAATGTTTAAGTGTTTCCAAAGCATTGGTGTGCTAACGCTTGCAATAATCACAAAAAAGTCTTCTTAATTAGAGGTGAAAGTTCAGTCTCTCTTTGTTCATACCTGCAGTAACTTGAGTTTCTGTTTATATATAGATACTTCCTTTGACTCTCAGGATTGTCATATTGGAGGTCTTAAAAATGTTGTGAATCCTATAAGGTAACAGAGGCATAGAGAGTGAATTGGAGAAGAAGGTGACAGATCTGGGCCTTAATTCATAGCTATGGATATTTCAGTGGTTAAACAGTTGGGGTTTAGCTCGTGCAATGCTGATCATATGGGTACGATTGCTACAGGACACGTCTGGTCTTTTGGCCCAAGTGGTTACTGACTGTCCTTTCCAGGTGGTTGCTTCTCCCTGCCAGCATTTCATTTTTCCTTTTTAGTTTGACTACTTTACTAAAAGAATGAAAGAGGAATATCTTGAAAATTGAGGAACTTCATTTAAAGATGAAGATTCTCTTGAACTTGGGTTTTAAATGCAGTACAGTAGAATTTACAACCATATATATTCTGACACTTCTGTGCCTAAAAATACATTTCTTGTAAAAAGACAGGAGTGAAGGAAAAACAATTATTTGAGGACCCCTAACACAAATACTAATGTTAACAAGTAAGAGATCCGAGAGTGTGTATCATAGCAAGCTGTAGCAAAGTGCAATAAGGCATATTTTTCTTCTTTGTCATATTTGGTCCCTCTATGCACATTTACTTTCAAACAGGGTTTATAGTTAAATGACAAGAGAGAATAGTGCATTGTCATTAATATTTTCTAAAAGTTTGTTTACCCTGCTGTTTTGGAAGGGGAGGGAAAGCTTGAAAGAATCTGTGTCTGATTGGAATATATAATCCTTCAGTTAGCTGCCCCATTCTTGGCTAATGACTTATTTAGTAGCAATGCATATCTAGCAGGAGACTTGAATTAGTGATTGCTGGTTCACATTTCAGCTCTGTGGTTTTGGCCCTGATCCTTTTAAAAGATGATTTCCATGAAGCTGATTATCTGCAGGCTAAAGTTAATCTGTAACACTTTGTGTTCCAATGATACCTCTTCCACAGCGAAGTGTTGGTGCTGGTAGAGATCCCTCCATGCCTCACTTTTGAAAAGGCATCTGCTTTGGTTGGGTTCTACCTTGGGAGGAGAATGCATTTCACTGGAGTGGCTTGCTGTAGTTCTTGTAGGTTGTGGAGTAAAAGGAAGGTGCTGTTGCCGCTCTGGTTATTAACAAGCTCTTGCAACCAAGGATCTTAGTTCTGCAGAAATTGTTATAGCTTTGTACCTTTAATAAGAGGGAAATCTGGTGTTGTGAGTCAGGAGATTGCTTCTAGCTAGCCCTGCAAAACAACAGTGTCACTTTCCTGCAAGGCCAGACTTGCACTGAGAGATGGGGTTGTGTATTTTTGTATTTTGTTACTTGAAGGAGTTTTAAGGTATTCATAGAGTCTGTTGTTTTTTTTTTTCTTTTTATGTCCTCTTTAATGCTGAAAGGTCCGTCATCCCGTTATCTGTGTGAACAACCATGTTTTCTGTTCCATTTGTATTGAAGTGTGGCTGAAGAACAATAATCAGTGCCCAGCTTGTAGGATTCCCATCACGCCTGAAAATCCCTGCAAGGAGATTATAGGTAAGGACAAGTTTAGGCTTTGAAATAACTTTCTGGTATTTACTGCTGCAGGAGATTGCTTTGAGTCCAGAGATGTCTGAATACCTTTTCTTCTGTGTTTTTTTTACCAACATCTAAGGAAGAATTAACTGAATTTTTAACCTTGTAGCTATTAGGGATGTTACTGGAAAGTTCCAAAGACATTGTGTGTATTGATGGCTAGATTATCCAAACACCCAATGTAAGTACCCAATGGCTCTAATGATTGTTTTTAAATCTTGGTTGGATGGTGCCTTTAACTGAAAAAAAATGCATTAAAAATGCATTCTCACCTATACATTGCAACCTGTTCACCTAATAGACCAGCAATTAGCTGAGAAGTAGTGTACTTCAGTCCAGAATCTTGAATGAGTATGTGGGAGTTTTTACTTGTTTGTTTATTTGTCTTGTTTTGTTCATCACTTTCTCCTTTTTTTATTTTTAAGAAAATACTCTTAGCACAGAAATAAGACGAAGCTTCAGCAACTGCATGAGGCTCTTAACTCCCCCAGAGCTAGGAAATACTGCAGTCTTTATTTGACATAAAATATCACCCCTGCCATTCAATTCTAAAAGAAAAAAATTATCTGAATAATCTCACTTTAAAAACTTACAGTAATTTGTATTAATTAAATGTATGCTTGATACCCTGCCCCTTTCCTTCAGCTCTGTTTTATTAGTATGGTCTTAATAACATAAGATTCTGTTAAGAAAAAAAAAAAAAAACAGTTGAAAAATGTAAAATTTTCTCCTGCTGTGAATCAAGATTTTGACTTCTAAACATCACTAGTAGGTACCCAAGTTGAACCTGTTTTGAAAGTGAAAGGACTTTAAATCTTCCATGGTAGCCAATTGGTCCAATATTAGATGCATTTGTAGGTGATAATATGAAAAGTTGTATAAGGTGGATTACTAGTATTGAATTGACTGAAAAGGAAACAGTATCAGTGCTTCTTTCATCCTATTGTTGCTTTAGGAGGAACAAGTGAAAGTGATCCTATATTTAGTCCAACAGTCAGAAAACACCTTCGTAAAACAAGGCTTGAATTGCTCCACAAAGAATATGAGGTAAGGACAAGGGGGAGTGTTGTGACTTTCCAGATGAACTGCAGCTGTTAAACTACATACAAATGATCCTTTTGCTTTGAGTCCTGCTGCTTTTAATGTGAGTAAAGGTGTATACTGTATCTACATGGAACTCAGTTGCATTAAAATGCTGCCTTTTGACTAAGGTTACAAGGGAGCATTTGCTGGTGCTTGAAGTGGTCTCACTGAAGTCATGGTAATAGACTTTCTAGACAACAGGTAGCCAAGTACAGCCAATTCTTTAGTTTTTTGGGAATTTGACACCCAGATGGTATGGCAGCATTTTCTTTATGCATATTAGGTGTAGGAAACTTTTTGTTTTGTCTTCAATACAAAGACTGACATTTTGTGAAATAATTCCCTGTTGCTCAGAGAGACTAAATTCCATCTTAAAGAATACCGCTCACTGTAACCTTCTGGCATCAGTTAATTTTTAGCTTTATTGTTTTATTGTTTTCTGAAAGTGAGTAAATGCTTGAAAGTAGAGCTGAATGCTCCAATCTTCTGCTGGAAAAATACTCTCATGGGAAGAAGATGGAAAGCTGTTAATAAGTAAATGTGCTTAGTTTTTTTTCTCAGCTGTTGTTTTCTCAGTAGCAGCAGTGTGAAGACATCACATATTTTTGAAGGAAACGTGTCATGAGGAGGAGAATGAGGGAAAGGAAATAGACTCTATATCCTTAACACTGGGGAAGAGCTATCTTTTATGACAACCTTACCCATAGCTCAGGTTCTTTTAGTGTCTCTGAGAGAAGGAATAAGGAAAAGATGCTTCCTGCCTTTCTGTTGAATCAACTCGAAATTCATACAACTAGTCCTAGGATAACATAAATTTCTTCTGAAAAAACACTTATTTTAAAATGGTTGTTTCCATGCTGGGGGCAGGGGCAGGTGTGATTATTTATGAAAATATGCCTTGGATTTATGTAAATGCTGTATATGGCCTCCATAAGTAGGGTTACCATGAACAACTCATATACTTGAAGTGGTAAACAGTGTAGAAGATATGTTTTCGGGATAAATTATTTCTTTTATCCCTTTAATGAGAGGCTTTGGAAGGTTTTTGCTTCCCTGTGGCTTCAGACTGATATAGCTAGGAGCATTGTTCTTTGCATTTTGAGATTCTTCCCTAAGATATTGCTTCTTTGCCATAGCTGGAGTGGCCTTTTCCAGGCCGTGTTCTGTCCGTTTTGAATTTGGAGACTTTCAGTATCCCAACATGTGAGGTTTCTAAATAATATGAGAGAAACACTCTTAAATAACAGCAAATGAGTCAGCAGAGGATGACCTTAAGAACACTCTTGATACAGGAAATCCTCCCACAGAGTGCCCTAATAATAGATTCATGTTGCTGAATGCTATGAAGCTTTTGGTCTGCGCGACAGTTTGTTCAGGGTGCTTTATGTAGTCAAGGGATTCCCTGCACTAAAACCTTCAGTATGCTTGAGCGTGCAAGTTGATTAAAATCCTGCCTAAAGCACAGTATATAAGTATACTTAGATATATGTGTAAGTGAAGGCATGCATCTGGGCTTGCCAGAACCCATCTTTCTAAAGTGCTGTGGGAACTTGCCAGTATTATTTAATTAATCTCACAAATGATTTTAATTCCTCTGAATTTCTGACACCTTTAGGATGAAATAGAATCCCTGCAAAAAGAAGTAGAAGATCTGAGAGGTAAAAACGTCAGTTTACAGATACAGCTGAAATCTCTTCTGGATCCTGCGGCATCAGCTTTGTCTTGCCAAAATGAAGAAACTAGCCAGTCAGCAAATGAAGCAAGTACCAGTGGCCCAGAAACCCCAGAGGAGTGGAGCAAAAAGCTGAAAACTGCCAATGATATGTGTGAAAAACTGATGGATAATGTGGAAAAGCTAAGGGAGGTAATAAATGTAATAAACACATTTCTTTGGCTATTTTGTAGTGTAACTGTTTTGTGTTAGTTAAATGGGAGTAAGAGCTACCATGACCTTCAGGTACTTCATAGATCTAGAAGAAGGAGGAAAAAAATTGAATTCCAGTGACTGTTGGTGTATCATAGTATTTCCATATAGCCCTTGCAAGTGTCAGATGTTATTGCTTGTTCTAGTGAGTCCTGTATGTGACTCTTATTCAACTCCTCTGTCACTCTATGACTGGGTAATTGGATTATAGTAGCACTTGTCGACAGTATTGATGAGCAGATTTTTCAGGCTTGCAATAATCTATATAGTATATCTATTTTGCAACATTCAGTGGGCAAACACAGTACAGTTGGCTAAGGCAGATTTTGCACTATTGCCCTCCCTTCTAGCCGATATTTTTGGTGCAATTTGCTGAGACAGAGTAACTTGACCCTTTGACCGAAAATAGACAAGCTTCAGCATTTTATGACCAGAATATCCTTTACTGGAAACCTGCAGACTTTTTATACATCTTGATGTAATATAGAAGTAAATCTGATACTGCAGAAGCAAGGATGAAGGAGAGAGGCATGTGAAAAAAAAACCTCTAAATAGAGGTATCTTGCAAAATATACCTGCAGGTACAAGTAAGATCACCTTAAACATTGAAGAAGAATGAAATTTCAGATAAATTTGAAATCAAGGTAGAAAAAACTGGACTTGTATTTATCCAAAATGTTGCCTTGGATTCTTCTATTGACAATACTGGGTTACTTCCTGCAAAACTAAAATGTGTTGCATTTAGGACTTTTTAAAAAAAGTTTTTAGCATTAATAGTGTTTGCACTTTTTCTGTGCTATAGACTCGGAGGCACACATTGTGCTGTTCTGCCATTTTGTTAATGTGACACTTCTAGGATCCCAGGAGCTTCAGATTCACTTGTAGATGGCAAAATAGCAAGAAGTTCTTGTCTGTCTGTATTTTTGTTAGGTTTCTTTTCATCAAGTTAAACTGTACTGCCTCTTTTTCTTTTTTTCTCTTTTTCTTTTGGGATGACTAAGTTTTTAACTTTTTCCCTAGGTAAGTAAAAAGAACACTGTAACAGGAACTGAAGAAAGGGTTTGCTTGGATATTTTTTCAGTATAACTTTAGCCTTAGCAAGAAAAGAGATTTAAGCATATTAAATCTCTGAATTTGGTGAAGAGTCAGAAAAAAATAGAGGCTTAGATAGGTTTTAGGGAAGAATTCTTAAGCTGTTGTCATAGAATCATTTAGGTGGGAAAAGACCTTTAAGATCATTGAGCCCAACACTTTTTTCCCATCTGTTCCCTGTCTTACAGCTGCTCAATTCCATAAGTACCTAAGGTCAGTTGGCTCTGGCAGACCTTGTCTCACTTGACAGCATGCACTGGCCATCCCTATTCTGAACAGCAAGACATCTTTCCCACACACACTGTCTGGAACCAGAAACCTTCTCCCTTAAAGTACCTGACCCAGCAGTTTCAACCAGACAGCACTTCCCAGTTACACAAGATCCCTCAGTAAATGTGGTTGCCACCACTTTCTTCTTCAAATCTAGACTGAATCAGGAAATAGCAACCACCTTTATCATTTAAAGTTCTAGAGCAGACAAATATAGGAGTGCCCAAAGTAGGTATTAGTACCTTGAGGGGAGTCATAAAAGCTGTGGGAGTGGTGAGACAAACTCTGTAGGAGAAAGCCTGGACTAAGTACACTCATTAAAAATGCAGTTACATGAACTCATTAATGTAGACATTGTGCTGTAGGTGGGGGTCCCTTGCAGATTACTGACTTGGAGGGTAGAGCACTAGAAGAAAGAGGACAAAAGGACACCAGAGGGGTTCAGTCCTGCCTTGCCATGTGCCACATGGATGCCTTGCCTATCAGTGCTACACAAGTAATGAAGTATTTACTTTATTATGTTGCTGGGGGCACTGTATTTTTGGAAAGAGAGAAAGGACTTGGCCATGTTGTCAAATGGTTTGATGATGCTTTGGAACTGAGTGCTCCTGAATTCTTATTCATTGCTTTCAGGATAGTTTTTAGTGCTTTTATTTTTTAAATACTGGGTAGTTGACACTCAGCCTGGGGCTCACCCTTCCCTTCTTTGCCACAAGTTTCTAGTTATTCTTTCTGTACTTAGGAATATTGTGGTGTTGGGGATAGGGGGTGCTTGTTTATACTTTTCTGCTCCTTTTCTCCTCTCCCTCACCTGGAAAGGTTGCTAGGGATATTTGTATGAGCATTTAAAGTTCTCTGCCTCTCTTCTTTCACAGTTTGATGCTTCTGGAAAAGTGCATTTCACTCTGAGCCCAACTGCATAGCTCTTTCTTCAGATCTAGCTTCAGATCATACTTTTATTATGCAGTGGAAGTGTTATCTAATTGAGGCTATGTATTACAAGTTTGGACTGGTGGTGCTGTTTTAAGCATAGGGAGATTGAGCAGAGTCTAGGAAGTGCAAGGAGTGTATTCTGCTTGTTGGATAGTGGCGTTCATTGTTCTGAAACATGGTGGCAGGAAAACAACTCTCTATATAAAGCGTATTGTTAACAAGGATGTCTGCTGAGCTGAGAAGAAGGAATTGACCTCAATTCAAGGAGTAAGAATGGTTGTGAATCAGGAATCTTAATCAGAACGTCTTGGAAGAAAGTGAAGAAAGACTGCAAATAGCTTGTCGTAATGGATTTACATCCACAGGATAACTATGCTTTAAAAATAAGCCAAAAACCCACAAAGTAATCTTGCTCTAATTTGGAATAGAGGAAGCTGTTCAACATTAGTTTTGCTGATACCTGCACATTGTAATGTTAATGTACTTAAAGTATTTAGTCATGTGGAAAAAAAACATGGAATTGCCATTAGGACATCTCCTTAATGACTTTCTGTGCTAACTAACATAGCTGTGTTTATTTCCCTAGATAGGACACTTGCAATGTATTTTGGGAATATAAATAAAAAATGTCTGTTCGCTATTCAGTTTTGCAAACCATTTCCCATGGTGATTTTTAAGTGGTGTCCCTGTCTGAAGGCTGTTTCCTGCCTGTGCATTTCTAGTTCTGTCTCTTTAAAAAGGAGAAACAGCTTGTCCTATAAATATTAGAAGTCATTTCTGTTTCACTGTATACTTATTTTTTTCCTTTTCTTTTCCTTAGGCAAATAAGAAACTGAGCATGGAAAACAATAGCCTTTTAAGAGAGAATTTGCGACTAAAAGCTGAAGTTGATAGTAGATCACCCCAAAAGTATGTGAATATTTTAAATCTACTATCTTTTATTTATAGACTGTTTAACTGTTGTAGGCCTGTTTAACCTAAAACTGTGGTGGTGTACATGGTGTTGCATATGTGTCTCCAGGTAGACTTTGGAATTTTTTATCCTCATGGACTTAGGTGAAGAATGAAACTTACGAAATAGCAGCAAGTGGGTGAGAAATGCAACTTAGAGAATCGCAGCAAGTCCACAGTGAAGGAATGTGACTTGACTACAAGTGCTGTTCTTTTGTTATGTGGCCAGTATTGAAGTACTGGACTTGTTCTGGGCAACATATGCAAAATTGAGCTTCTGCAGCATGAGAACATTCTCAAAACTGATATCTGTGTTTAATACTCTGTTTTAAACAGTTCTAACACCAACAACAATACCCTCAAAAAGCAAAAACTTCACCATACCCGTTAGAGCTGTATTCTAAGGTACCTCTTCTTGAGAGTACTTTGTGAAGGAATATACTGATATTTTTCAAGTTATTTTCCTTTCTTTCATTGGTTTTCTACCTTTCTTCTCTCATTTGTTTAAAAAACAGATTAAAAAAAGCTGATAGCTATATTGGCCAAAGATTTATCAAGAGCTTTTGAGGAAGGGGATTGGGAAGCACTTGTGTAATGTGAAAAAAAAGCCCTCTGGATTTTGTTCTAGTACTGGCAACACACCTGCTGGAAGGGAAAATTCATCCTTGTAGAAGAGCTTACTTGCCACACTGCTTGTTATAAGAGACAACAGGAAAGAAAATGCATGATCCTTGTGCTGTGAATACATGAAAGCACGTTGTGCCCAGAAGACCCCTAGTAAGATAGAGCCCTGTTTAAGGCCTTGGCAATGCCTTTTATGGCATGGTGTATCTTTTCCCATAAGACTCAAGACTAAGTTGGCAAGGATGGCAAACCTAAAAACTAAATAGATATAACTAAATAAACTAGAAACTAAGAACTAGAACTATATTTATAACTAAATATAACTAGAAAAGAAGAGGTAGAAGAGACCAAATAATTTAAATTGACTTTTACTTTTCTGATATCAGGAAAACTCCCCAGTGGAGACAATTTCTCTTTCTTCTAGCTTGTGCATGCTTCACCATGATTGCCTAAAACAATAGCCTGTCACTTTCTGCTTTAGAAGCCCAGACATAGCCAAATGTTATTACAAATTGGACGGTGTCAGGGTCTGTCTTGCAATCCAAATGCCCACTAGATTGGCCTGTGTCTCTGCTATTTTTTATTATTATTATTATTATTATTATTATTATTATTATTATTATTATTATTATTATTATTATTATTATTATTATTATTTTAGTCTCCTGAACAAATATCACATCCTGCCTGCCTATTGAGAATTATCTTTGGCTTGTGATAACTCTAGAGCTGCGCATGGGATTTAGGACATTCATTGAATCAGACTTAAACTGGGCTAGGAACAGTTCAAACACCTCAGGAGTTTGTATTCTCTACCCTGATTCTGCTATATTGAGTCTTGCCTTTACTTTGAGCCCAGTGTGTGCTACAAGAATTGAAGTACATGGAAGGAAAAACTTGTCTTGAAAGAAACCCTTCAGTACATTAAATTTAGCAATTTTGACTCATCCAGCCCATACCCATTCATTTCTCATCACATCTTAAAGATTGAATTGTCCAGGTCTTCTAGATACTTTTGACTTGAGAGAAAAAGTAAACTTGTGTTCATATCGTTCTGCTCTGCACTCAAGAATCTCCAGTGTTTATGGTTTTCTGGAGTCATAATGCTTAGAACTGGTACTAGACTACAAGTTGAGTCTTGGTAGCACTAACTAGAGCAGAAAAACTGTCTTCTGTCCTCTAAAACATCTTATATCAACACCTTGCAATACCTTTTTTGTTGTTTCCTTTTACCTGACACTTCTAGAACAATGGCCAGTACCAGTTCTGCCAAATAGCAATTTAAAAAGTTACCTTCCTTCCTCATTTTGCATTTGTGCTTTTAGTGTCCCCTTTCAAAGTGTGGGAATTAACCCATTTATTGGCTTTCTTTAGGTTGAAGTTTTAATGCATATCAAACTCCATTCTTTCAAATCCCAGGTACATCCTTCAGATGGTGAGAAATCTGTCCTATCTTAATGTTGTTAGCTTTCATCCTTGTGGTCATTAGTCTGGTCAATATCCAGATCAGACCTAATATAAGGGCATTTTTTAAATATTCTTTCAGCTCTGATAGCAAACTTTGATAACATTTAAAGGGTCTTTCAGCTGGGCTTCACACTTTGAACAGGGCTTGCAATAAATGGGGTTTTTAACATGCCTATAAAATCAGAATTGAAGGCAAAAGTATCAGAACCCAACAATGTCACTAGAATTAAATTTCTGTGCAAGTACATGGATTTGCAAGTATACTTGTTCCTGTGTGCTTTATTCAGAAGTTTTCAGAAGGTAATTTTTGGAAAAGTGTCGGAGTAGGTCTCTAATGTAATTTAAAATAGCTACTGAATTGGATTTTTGTAATTTAGTGTCACCACTGTTGTTTCATTATTCATATATTCCTTAGCTTCAGATTCTCAGGTATGGATTCATGCTTAAACAAATAACTAAAGTAACTAAAAACTGTTATCAAAATATTTTGTAAAGGTTTTGTCAGTATTTAGTCCTTGTATACCCCAACAGTAGTTCATTTTGTGCATTATGACATTGGAGCCAAATAGCTCAACATAAATTGTTTTAGTGGACTTTACTTTACAGAAGGGGGAACACTGATGGCAGTTGAGTGATCCCTTTGTAACACAGACTCTACCTCTTACATCACAGGGAGAAGTATAACTATTCCCCTTCAGTGGTCAATAATAAACTTTACTTTTATCATAGACTTGGATTGTTTTTTCTTTGTTCTTATCCATTAAAACCTGCTGAAAAATGTCATGTATGTCAATAAAATCAATATTTCAGCCATGTCAGGGATTTTTATACATTTTTAAACTGATGATGCTGATTTATTGATTGGCTTTTTATTTTTTTCCTGAAAACATTTTTGTGACTAGACCCTCGCCAGAATACCATACCATCATATCGTTGGGGTCTGAAAGGCAAATGAGAGTAAGTTTCTAGCTCTGATTCTTACCAAAGACCTGCATTAGTCCTCCCTTTCTCAGGCAGATAAGACTGATTTGTGGTTGTTGTTTGTTCTTTCTTTACCTTTTCTCCTGATGAACTTTCAGCGACTTCCATGTGCACAATACAGAACAAAAAAAACTTAGGAAACTTAAGTTTTGCAGGGTAATAAAGCCCTATTACTTCCATCTCTACTTGAAATAGAAAACTGTTAGGTCTACTGGCAGGGCACAGTGGATCTAAAAGCATTTTTGGCAAAGGGATGTTTGTTTTTACCTGAAGGAAAATAACTAGCAAGTCCATCTACTCCAGGGTATAGTGTATTTTATGAATGGTTAGATTCAAATCGGTTTGAACCAGACTTCTAGGCTTCCTAGGAGTCTTTTCCCTAAATATTTAATTCCTTCTGCCAGTTAAAATCCCAGTCTGAGAAACTATCTGTAACATGCATAAAATTGTTCCATAATCTTTTTTCTCTGGTTTTGCAAGTTGTTTTATTGTTGCAGTTTTGGGAAGGAGGAGCCGTTCTTCAGTTTTACTGTTTATCTTGTCTAGATTTGTGACTTCAGGTACACTGAAATCTAAACCTGTTGGCCTGTTGACTTTCTTTGTCATTCTTTACAACATTAAATTTGTACCTAACTCAAATATTTCTGCACATACCAGAATACAAAATTCAATCTGCATTTCACCAGACCTACAAATAGGCTTCTTAAAACCCATATCCAGAGTGCAGAGGGTAAGAACATTTGCTGTCTTCCCTGATAGAAAACTAGGCTATGGTCTCACCTCTCTGCAAGTTTGCTGGTCCAGAGGAGTGAGCATTTTTGAAGCCTAGCTGCAGTGTGGCCTTAAAAGTAAAGTAGAGGAAAGTAGCATATCATAGCCTTCAAATGAACTCTGAGTTCTTGAGTCATAGCATTAAATCCTGAGAAAGTGCCCACTTCAGGCATGAAGATCTAAACTTTAGGCACATGGGTAAGGACATTCAGATCACACTCTGGTTTTTGTGGAGTTTCCAGGAGGGTTGGGGTTTTTTTTAGTAGTTCTGAAATAATTCTTTCTAGTTTTTGCTATTTGCTGATCCTGGTGATAATCTGCCTTTCTTACATGGAAAATCGATGATTCACTGATAGATGTTAAACTGCTTGGAGAGGCTTTGCATATTTGTCTAAATTCAGCCAATTCCCTTCATGAAAATGGAAGCTCATTTCAAAGAATGTACCTGACTGGTCTGTTCCCAGTGGACAGTATGTCTTGACTTTTTGTGGGTTTTGGGGTTTTTTGCTTGCTAGGAATAGGCCCTCATCTGGCAGTAATGTTTTTTTTTAGTTCTGATGTCTATGCAAATATGATACACTTTTACGACAGTTGTATAAAACCTGGGATGTTGCCAAGATGTTTCTGCAGATCACCTTTCATGGGTGATATAGAGGGGAATTGCAGAACTGGTACGGCTGGTACATGATACCACCAAAGAACTGTAGAAAGCAGTAGTTCTTTCAGCTGGTTTGTTCTTGAATTTCCTGCCTTTCTTCCCATCTAACTGCAGAACCCAAGGGAAAATGTGTATCTCAATGATGGGGCTGGGCTTGGTTGTACACTCTGGCATTGCCCTTATCTCAAACTGTAATAGGCCCTGGATGTACCTTGTCATCTACTTTTCACCCTTTGTTTCCTTTGGAGGATGCATCCTGAACTGCAGGGTGGTCCCCAGCCTGGCCATCAGTTGATTAGAATTGGAGAGTCAATTTCCATAGCACCCTTGCAGCCCCAGTCTTGGGGAAGTGGTTATACAAGAAAACTGTTTGTTGCAGCTGCTTGCTTTCCAGAAAGAGAAAAGTTTGTATGAGGTTGTGTGGTTTTAAACTGACTCAAGGGCTCAACCTGACAGACATGCTGCAGTTAGTGGTCACTGATGTGTAAAATAAAACCCTAAAGCTGAATTTGCAGAACTGATAGGTAAGAAGAGAAGGAAGAAACAACTGAAAAATTCATTCTTCAACTTCCCAGTTTCTAAATGGACTTCTTCAGAAGTTGTTTTGGTTTAACCCCAGACAGCAGCTTAAGCCCCACACAGCCTCTCACTCCCTCCCCTCTTGAGGTAGAGAAGTGGAGAAGTAAAAGTGAAAAAACACATGGGTTGAGGTAAAGACAGTTCAGTAGGGAAAGAAAAGCTGTGCACAACAAAGCAAACCAAGGAATTCATTCACCACTTCCACAGACAGACAGGTGTTCAAACGTCTCCCGGAAAGCAGGTCTCCGTCTGTGCCTAGCCGTAACTTCAGGAAACAAACATGGTCACTCAGAATGTCCCACCTTTACTTCTTCTTTTCCCAGCTTTTTATTCTGAGTGTAATGGTTGATGGTCTGGAATATCCCGTTGATGTGTTGGGATCAGCTGCCCCAGCTGTGTCCCTCCCCAACTTCTTGTGCACCCCCAGCCTTCTCGCTGGTGGGTTAAGAGGCAGAAGATGCCTTGTAAGACCTGCACAGGAGTTGTTGTTGAACAGGAGAAGATGTAAGAAGTTGTTCTTACAACTGCACTGTTGTAAGAACGGCACAGGAGCAACTAAAATGTCTCTGTGTTATCAGCATTGTTTCCATCACATGTGCAAAACATAGTCCCATAGTAGCTACTGTGAAGAAAAGTAACTGTATCCCAGATAAAATCGGGATAGGACTACTCCAACAACTGAGGGAGAAGTTGTAGAGGGAGCAGTTGTGGAATAATGCAAAGGAGGATGACTCCAGCAATGTTAGTTCTTCTTGCTTATTGTAGGTGAGAGATGACTGCAGCTTTCTGATTGGTGTCAGGTTAGAATCAGGCTGGACAAGAAAAGGGACTCTGACTGAGGAAAGGTCCTGAAATATGAGCTTGAAATGTGCACCTAGACATCCAGTGTCACTTCAGACACTATAACATATCCACTACCATTCCTGGAGCTGGTAGCTTGATACAGAGTCTGTAGATTCATCCTTCCAGAGTGATATGTGGGGGCCAGCAATCATGTAAAAGACTTTAGGTGATGTAAAATATTGCTAGGTGTTTGTGTTAAGGATCCAAATCCCACCTGAAATGTGTTCCTGTTCGCTTTATGAGTGATGATTTTGTTTTTCTGGGCTTGCAATTTTCTATACAAAGGATGTACTTGAAATGCAGTGAGATCCAAAGTCGTCATTTCGGTGATACAACTAAGCAAGACCCTAACACTCAAAAGTATGTCCATGTGTGAGAATATGGCTTTCCTTTGGTATATGTGTGCTCTTTACCACATGTATACTAAATACCTTAACTTCTACCGAAGAATTCATCACCTTGTTACCAAGTAAAATAATTCAAATACTTCAGGAAATATAATTTATCTGAATTGTCAGGTGAAACTTAAATTTATTTTTATGTAACTGTATTGCATTCTGTTGTTATTGTCATAAGACCATAATTTTTTGGCTATATCAGGGCTCACTGTAAATATGAAGGGAAAAAAAGAAAAAATCACTTACGAGTGGTTTGGTTTGGGGATATGGGGAGGGTTCTGGTTTCTTTAACCAAAATATTAATGTTTTCAAACTCTCTTCTGGCTTGCTAGATCAGTCACTAAAGCACCTATATCTGGAGTAATTGGCTGTCTTAAAAATCTATGTCCTTGAAAATTTGGGAAATAAATGTATGCAAGTCTTTAAGCAGGAACAGAAAGTGACTACTGTTCTAATGCCTAACTGCAGAAGTAACTTTGTAGGCAGCTTGTCATATGTTACATTTCTGAAAACCAAAATTCCCAAGCACATCCCTCTGCAACAATTAACATATTAGTGATGCTATTTGCCTTTGAACAACATACTGTATTTTTTTAACCTGAGGACACTTGTTATAAAAGTTACACTTGAGAATACAGTGCTTCCTCATAAGCAAATTTCAGGCTGTCACTAATGCTATTTGCATTAAATAAACATATTACACCATTCTTCCATTAAAAAGGAATTACCAGGTATGCATATAAATGTAAACATGTTTTAATTTTTATGTCAGCATGTCTGTTAGAGGAGACTCCAGAAAATCTTCCTTGTTTTACAAAAGCATTTTTCCTTTTCTCTCACTTGTCTATTCAGCTAAATTGTATTTTTGCATCATCTTTCTATCTTTTATTAAGGAGTATAGGGTTTGCTCCTGTAAGATTGTGTGAATAAGTCAGTTAGAGAAAGGTGAAATAAATATTTATGGATCACCTTAGGAAGTGGGAAAGCTCTTGCCTGGGCCCTGCTGTGCCACAGTGACTCCGTCCATATCAAACTGAAATATGTGTTCCTTTAACTGGAGGAGGAAATAAACCAAAATATGTTGTATATAAGGATGCTTATTTCATGTAACTCCCTTCTCCTGAAAATATAATGGAAACATTCTTGAGCTGTGATTCTGCTTTTACCTAGTTTCATAGGTGAGAGAGAGAGTCCTCAGTGCCTTTTTTCCTATTTCTCTCTTGTGTGCAGCTAGAAATGGACCAACTGCTATAAGCAGTTGGGAAAACTTGTTTTCTAGAGAGCAAGCAAATGAAAAATTGTCTGTGTTCTTTTTTTAGGAAAATTAAGATAATTGGGTAGAGGTCCTGTGGAGGTGAAGGGGTCCTTGCCTCCATCGAGTTACAGTCCAGCTGGCTTCTTTTGGGGAAAAAAGAAATCTTACTAAATATAAAATTTCTACATTGCCATTTCTTGTCTACAGAGAAGTGCGTAGTACACGCCAAAACTGCTTAGGCTGATCTAATTTAAAAAGTGATCGGCTAGCTGCGACAGAAGTGACTTTGACTGTTCTGTAAATCTTAAGCATCACTGAACCATCTACACCAAAGTCTTCAAGAGTTCCTTAAGTATGCAGAAGCAGTTGAGCAGTGAAATATATCAGTAAATCTGGTCACTCCTGCCCAATTTTTTGGGGCTTATTATAGCCCTTATTGCTTTCCCCAGCCTTCCAGTTAATTGTATTGCAGTTGTCAGCATACAGTAGCTTCCTGCTGCTTTGGGCTCACAATTTGAAGAAGTAGAATATGGTTTGATTGTTTGCTGGAAATGCATGCATGGATCCATGGGTGTTTTGCCATCATTGGAGGCCACAGGTAGACCACCTTCAGATTTCACTGATGCAAGGGTTGCAGTGGGAACATTTTTTGAAGAGGTGAGCTGATGGAATGGGGAAAATGGAATGGAAATTCAGTGTGACTCTGAGGGAGGGGCAGGCAGACAAACAAAGAAAAACGTAGAAATTTCAGGCAGTGTTTATGCTGAAAGAGTAAATAGAAGCCTGTGCTGTAACATGGAGCTGCAAGATGGAAAATGGAAATTCATTGTAAGCCCACATACAGAATTGTCCTTTTTTTGTGATATAAAACCTTATTTGTCAGAGTTGCAGGGTGGCTGCAGGTCCTTCCCTCCTTTCTAATAATATCAGAGCTTTAATTGTTTTTTCTTTCTGTAAATTGAAAGGCTTGGATGGAGCAGGGAATTCCCTGGTGCTCACCTGTCAGTGACAGGTTAGAATTAGTCAGGGCATATGGCTGAAACCTTCACCTGCCCTCTGGGGAAGGTCAGTCTTGAAAGCTGGTGGAGGGTGAGGGGAAGGCGAGTCCATATCTTGGCAGTTGAAAATGTGCTCAAGCTGGAAACCCCATGAGCAGACAACTTTCACAAACCACAAGCAGCAGATTTTTGTATTGGAGTTAAGACAGAAATCAGATTGTTCTGGTTGTAAAGCTCAGAAAAACAAGTAACTCAAAGTAAGTGGATATGCCATCCACAGGATGGGTGAGGAAAAGCTGTATATCTAACGGGAACGTAATTGAAATTGTCTATATAAGTATTTAAACCACCTCAAAGGACTAATGCAATTTCGGCATTTCATATCAGCATTTTGTTTTTGACAAGGTGACATTGTGAAAGAAATGTATTGTAAAACACGGCTGTACTGTAGGAAAATGATTGAATGTAAATATTTCAAGATGTGGACCACTGTTCAAATGTTATCATAAATCTTTGCCATTGTTTTAGGGGATAATTCTTCATGCATATTTGAGTTGAATTGATAGAACCAGCCCCTGGAAGGGTAATCTGCTTGTTATTGCCTTGCTACCACTAATACTTTAATTTTGTCTTTTCATGTATCACCTCCACCTGTATGTTATTTGTGATTATTTCAGTATTTTTTTTCATAACTAGCCCTGAGAAGTTCTGACTTTTGTTTTCAAATTAACGGAGTGTTTAATAGCTTCCTTCTGTCTTGCAAACCTTCACAAGAATGTCTTTTTCCATCTTAATATTTTCTTTCTTTTTTACTTATTGCAGGTTTGGTAGGTTTACGGTAGCTGCACTTCATTCCAAAGTGGAACAAAGTGAACGTGAAATGAACCGTCTGAAAAAGGCACTGGAAAGAAGTGATAAATACATAGAAGAAATAGAGTGTCAGCTTTTACAGCTGAAAAAGGCAGGCAAAGGAAGCCAGACAGTGAGTGCTGTTAGTGAGAGAGTGCTTTCCACAGAAGCTGAAGGAGGTGAGAGCAGTGAAGATACAACGTGTTTGAAAACCCAAGCTGAGGAGAAAAAGGCTTTGAATACCAGTCAGAGTCCTGACAGTCTTGAGCAGCTGACAAGTGGTGGAACTTGTTTAAGCTCTTCTAGTCAAGATGGCTTGAACAGCTCAAATACCCAGTGTGCCCCAAAGAAAGAACTATTTCCAGGATGTCACAGGGTTCTCCTGGATGAAAATAGTACAAATATGGATGCCTGCTTAGAAGACCAGTGGAATAAAATTGAGGAATGCACCCCATACAAAGATGAGGAGCTTTATGACCTTCCACCACCATGCGCTCCCTTTCTGTCTCTCAGTCGCCTTCAACTGAACACTCCTGATGGAAAGGAAAATGCAAGAAAACCATCAACGTTCCTGAGAAAACTGAAATTTGAAGAGTTTCATGGCACTTCAGATGATTGCAGCAAAGATTCTTCTGAGCACAGCACAAGCAGCTGTAATAGCGAAAAGAAGCTAAACTGTTTTACTGCAGGAAAATCAGGGGTTTGGGGCACCTGCCCAGCAAATTTTGCTGAGAACTTAGATTTTGATGGATCAGAGCAAAATTCAGTAGCTGGTCAGTCAGATGAGACAACAGCAAAGTCCAGTGATAAAACAAGTTCCTGCTTACCTAAGAGGTTGCATACTCTCTGCTCTTCCGAAATGAACCGCACAAGAACCTCCAGCGAGGCCTCTATGGATGCTGCCTACCTCGATAAAATTTCTGAGTTGGACTCAATGATGTCTGAGTCAGACAACAGCAAGAGTCCATGCTATAATTTCAAGTCCTCTGATCTTGACGGTTCTTCAAAGTCAACAGAGTGCACTAAACTTCTGAATGGAGCAGAGAAGAATCTGGAAGAGATGAATGAGGAGCAGAGTATGAAGTGTCCAGAGACAAGCGATCTGGTAGCTGACAGAACTGGCTGGAAACCTGCTATGTTTTCCAACCTCTCCCCATCTGACGTAGATATGAATGACCACTTTCCACTGTTCACAGGCCAAAACGTGGTGGCTACTGATGCCAAACCTCCAAACTCTTTATTTCAAAGGGACTTTTCCCCAAATGTACTGTTCAGTAACTCTCAGAGGTTATTTGAGGAACAGAAGTTTGGTTCATGTTTTTTAAAGATGTCATCTGATCTGCAAAGTCAGATTAACCCTCCTTGGGTGTCTTCCTTTACATCTGAAAGGAAAACTAAAAATGTCAGTCAGTCAACCAAGAGGAAAATTCAAAACAGCCTTTCCAGTGCTAGTCCATCAAAAACCACCAAAAACTGATTCTGCTTAGGAAATCAAACGTGACTCAAAGTTGTAGACCTGCAAATGTTTAATATTTACAGGTGAACTTAATTTTTAATGACTTCCATGTAGTTCTGATCCTGTCGTTTTCAACTATGTGAAAGCTGAACATTCACCCGCCCATAGCAAGCTCTTTCCCAAGGAAGAACCATTCCAGATTCTTTTGACTGGGCATTTTATTTACCTGGGGGCTTGGGAGTTTTTGATGCTCTTTAGGTTATCAGATTACATGCTCTTCCAATTGTGAGCACAGCTAATGGCTCCTTGACAGTTCTAAGTGATCTTGTCAAATTAGTAATTTATGTAAGAATTGGTTTTAAAGGTTACGTTTCCCATTCCTAAAGATTACATTTTGTGCATGTAAGGCAGCTACTGGCCATATATCCTATGGATTCATGGAATTGCTATAAATTTATGTCAGTTTTGCCATAAAACTTGCCTCCCAGAGGAAATGTTCCTGCTTAGACTATTTCATAGCACTGTACTGTACTGAAACTCTTGTTTTAAGTGGGTGTAAGGTAGCAGCCCCTCTCTTTTCAGGGTCACAGCACTTCAGTTAGAAAACATCACTTTTAACTCTGCAATTATGGCTTGTCTCTTTTTGAAGTTAAGCACAATTTTTAATTTAGTTCCCAAAAATCATTGTTATTCTAAATGTGTTTAGTATGCCTGTATAGACGATAAAAATGGGTTTGTATGCTAATGATTTGTTTACCTAATGTGCACTGAACATCTTACATTAATACTGTACCATTTTACATTAATACTGCATGCTTTTCTATGTGAATTGAATAAAACATGTTATAAGCACTGTAATCCTTCATTTTGCCTCAAATATTGAATTAGCAAAAAAAAAGAAAAAAAAAAGGGAAACTTTTTTGCCCCTAATTTGGAAAAGACATATCTAAGTTTTGTAAAGCATAAACCTGAGCTTATTCACAAAAAGAATTTTTAAAAATCACCCTTCCTCCTCCTTGTTAGACATAGTACCAGTCCAGTGTCAGCATCGATACGGTTGATGGAAATGGCTTTCGGCCTCTCTGGAGGTGACTCTTCCAGAAAGTATTGCATAGGTCAACATAATGTGATGGCCTGCTACAGGCAGGAGACCTAATTAAGCAGCAGAGCAAAATTGGTTTCTTTGCATTATTGTGTTTTAAGTTTTTTTAAGGCCATATTTAATTACAAGATGCAGGGATTTTTTCTTTCTATATAGGACTCTGATGGCATTTCTTAGAAACAGACGTCCTCGCTTCATCAATACCTATGATATGAAAAATCCATACGCTGCCTTTTGTCGCTTTGAAAAGAGTGATAGCCACTTGGAAAATTTCAGTGGACTGCCTCATCTTGTAGAGTTAGGTTCTGTAAGCTGTTTGAACAAGAACTACACCTCCCATTGTAATGTGAGCATGCATTTGTGCAGTCAATGTGCTCATTCTGAACTGGGACTTTTCTTTTTTGAGCTTTACCAAAAAATCATCATTCAAGCCGTGCATGCAAGGACTGTGTTTTGGTGACAGGCAGGATGGCATTGTGCTTGCATATACTGATTTCAGTATATCACTTGAATTTTCAATCTTCACAGAAAAATGTAGTTATTCAATTTTAATATATTTTTCAGAAATTAGGGAGCTCTCAAAACCATCTGTAAATTAGCTGTTACCTGATTTGCCAAGTTTTACTAAGAGTCAAAAAAATGCTACCTTGCTTCAACTCTTTGGGAGAAGAGACGAACTCTTTATTAAAACATCCTTGTTTTGCAGAGCAATCGCAAAGACACAGTAAGTGCTGTGTGTTGTGGGTTTGTTTTGTTGTAGTGTGGGGGGAGTGAATCTATGGGCTTCATTTTACGCTTCGATTTTTCATGTTTCACTTCCAGTTACAGATGCATGAATACAAATGGTGTGATACCTGAAATCAAACTAGAATAAAGGAGTTTTTTCCATGTCACTCATCCTTTGAGCAGGAACACCACATACAGGCTTGCTCTTCGATGCCGGTGTTTTGAGCACACGTGTCTTGCAGCTTGAATGGATAGAAGAGCCAAGCCTAAGGTCAAAAAGGTTGCATTCCTCTTGGCTTAAAATTTGGTAGTGTGATCAGTGCAATATCAACTCCAAAATTTCAACTAAATTTAATGACTGGAGTTCCTTTTGGATATAAATTTCTCAGCTGTATATGGGGTTTCAGTTCTCCAGACTGTGTTCTGTCGATGCCTTCCTTGCCTAATCTCCTTCTGCACTTGATAAAACTGGCCTAAACTAGAGCTCATTGCTGTTTTTTATGGTAGTTACCTAGTTGTGTAGTAATGTAGAACTGGAATAGACAAGATCTACTACTTTACTATTAGAATTTTTATTGAGACAATAGACATTTCCAAGCGATGTACTACAGATGAGATTTATTATGTCTAATGATATTTATTAAGTCACAATTTTTTTACTTCGTCTAGTAATACCTACTGTACTAAATACAAGGCAATTAGCAGATTTTAACATGTGAGAATGTTCCCCAGGACTTTAGGTAGCTCAGGGAAGTGAGTGTGCTACAAGTCTAAGTTTGTTGTTAGTGAAATCTTTTGGGTTATTTGTAAGAGCAGGAGTGCTAAGGTCAAGTTTTTACTTAGTTATCCTCAGTTTTACCTGCACGAAGTCTGGGAAGTGACCTGTTTATCCACCATTCCCTATAGGCCTTGTGAGAGTCCATTTCTGCTTGGTATCGCTTCCTCAGGTGAGGGGCTACCAGAATAGCTCTGCCTACAAGCACCAGACGCAGACTTGGGCTGTGTTTGGTTTTAAATGTGCTCTACTGTCTCTTCTTGAAGAACCTTTAAAAAGAGGGCAAGGGGGACAATGCACAGTTTCTATATGCAGTATAAGGTGTGCTAACTTGGTCACTCATCCTTCAACCTTCTTCATTTCTCACCTTTTTCCCTCACCCAACGCCCCTTCAAGGCAGTTTAAACTGTCTGAGTCTGATCCTAATTCTTGCACAGCATCCAAGTCATGCCTCTGACTCCCAGCGACTGTTGGCTTGAAATACAGTCCTTGCACACCTCTTTTGTGCTGTGGTTATGGTTAAAGTTTTGCAAACTGTGGACCCTCCTTCCTTGCTACTTTTTGGCAGAAGAGCATCCCCATATAAATGGACTAAGGCTTCTACGCTTTTTACTTCCCAGGTTTGAACCAGGGAAAAGCAGCTCTGAGGTAACTCAATATGGAGGTTTGAGGTTATTCCAGGGATTGCCCCTCTGGCTACAAATCCAGGTCCAGCCCTTCCTGCACCTTGCTCCCTTGCAGCCGTCCTTTACTGCTGTGACATGCTGCCTGCTTGTCTGGCCTGGCCTAAAGGGGTGGCCTGGCTCTCCTGCCCTCGTGGCCCAGCATTGAGTTACTGCCTCAGTGTCCCTCAGCCCTAACAGGAAAAGCTGTCTTCATTAGCTGAAGGGTGGAGGGGAAAGCACAGCTGGCATAGGAGAAAGCTTGTGTGTGCTTTGACAGCTGTGAATGTGGTGAGAGAGAACAGGAGGGTGAAACTGGGAGACAGAAGTAATGAAGCTGAGTATTCCTGGTTTTTTCAGCTTTTCTCAGTAGAAAACCTTATCTCCTCCCTAAAGCTCTTACAGGCTGTGTGGGTACTGGTTTTCAGGGAAGCTAAGAAGACAAGTAGCCAAGCTGCTCCTACATAATGCTCATGAGGCCATCGGGTGACCGTTCCAAGCCAGCAGAAAGTGCCGGAGGAACCCCAGGGACGGGATGAGAAGAGTCCCTGTCCCTTTCCCGAGTCCCTCTCCCCTTGGTAGCATGCCTGGGAAAGCAGTACGGACGAGTCATAGGGCTGGGCGGCTCCGAGGCCACCCGGCTCTCACAGGAAACGATGTCGGGGGTGCTTTTTATCCTGGCCGCCTTAGAGCTGTCTCCAGATTTTGGGAAGAGAAGTGTTGGCGCTGGCTGCCAGCCAGGTAAGCGGCACGGAGCCCGTATGCCCTGCCCAGAGGGGGTCGTGGGGATGCGCCTGCCCCATCCCTTCCCGCCAGGGTCTCGACCTCCACCTGCTCAGCCAGGATTACAGTCCCCAGCTCGGAAAAAAGGCCGGGGGAGGCCGAGGTGTCCCGTGTCCGTGGGCAGCGGGCTCGCTCCTCCCCGGTGCTGTCCTCCCCGGGCTCCCCCGCCCCACACAAACTCTCATTGCGGTTTTTTCCCCACTTTCACTGTTAACAAAACGCGGTGATTAAGGCTTGAAACCAACAAAGAGTTTTTCTTCCACCTTAACCTTGCACACAATCCTTTAACAAATTAATTAATCCTAATGAATTAACACTTCATTTATTTAAACGCGCTACAGTTCATGAATTAAATTTTCATGCAGTGATTAAAGGCTGTTAAAATATGCATGATTTCGTTAAAATTTTATAATAAATCAGGGCAATGTGTTACATGACAAGGCAACTACTTCCCAGCCCCTCGGAAGGTGCTTTGATTCGCGCGGGGGGGCGGGGGGAGCCGAGCGCTCCGCTCCCCGTTTGGGCAGCCGAGCGGACCCCGGGGCGCGGTGAGACGCGGCTGGCGACCGACCCCTGCCCCCTCGGAGCGCTCTTCGTGCCTCTCGGGGGGCAGAAAGCTGCGTTTTCCGGCTACCCCACCGAAGCGTGGCGTCCGTGCAGTGCGAGCGACCGTGGACGCGGGTGAAAGCCAGCAGCCGGTTTGCCCACGGAGCGGGGCTGCAAGGGAGCAGGGATGCAGGGATGTGTCTGGGATGTTTTGCTGGAGGTGCGCTTTTTAATTCCTCCGCATCACTTGAAAGAAAGAGCGAGAAATTTTACTACCAACAGGACCTGTAGTGTTTTCCACCGGACCTCTCCCTGGCTGCTCCGGTCTCCTTCCTTTCCCGAAAGGGGACGATGTTATCTACCTTGGGACTTAAATCAAGCGTTTCAATTTTTAATATGACAACATTCTACACTTTGGCTGCAAAAGCAATTATTGCGGCTTGTACATCAGTAATTATCAGGTCTTTGCTGATGTAAGGAAAGTCTCCATTAGGACAAGGAAATACTTTTTGTGCATTCACCCAAAGGGTTGGTTGTGTTTTGTTGTGCGTTTTGTTTTTTTCTTCTGAAAGTTAATTTTGATCATTGAAAGGGAAAATAGCTTTTACTTTAAATGGGATATTGACTTTCTGTGAACTTCACCAAATAACACATGTACTGTAGGTTTTGTCTCAATGCTCCCAGTGACACTCATGGTAGGACAAATACCGCGACTGCAAAGTGTAAAGCTAACATTTGCTGAAATGAAAATATCCAGAGGGTCTACAGTGAGCGGTGAGATCTACATTAGCTAATTTTTTTAAAGTCGGGATATATAGCAAACTATGATCAGACGTTAATAGTTAATATCATAAGCTTTAGTATATTCATCTTTGGGGAATCCTAAAAAGAGAAATCAAATACAATGGGATACAGTAATTAATTTATAAATCGTTTCACTGTGGGAATAAGGGGTTACTTTATTGCTTTCTCGAGATAGGCAGTTCAGTCAATTAAGGAATTCTGCCTATTTCTTGAATTTGAAGCTGGAGAAAACTCCGGGAGACAAGTAAATGTGTATATATATGTGCCTCCCTTGCTTTATTGAGCATCTCAGGCCATAAACGTAGGTCTGCAGCATAGTCGTGTCGCCAATGAACTCGCTCCTCAAAGCCTACGAGTTTATTGCCATCAGTATTCATGAGGCTGGGCGTACCCACGAGGAATAGAAACAACAGCGAACATTAAAATAAAATATATTACCAGGCCCGCGCGATTCTGAGCCTGGTTCAAGCCGCCTGCCCGGGGAGCTGGCAGTGTGTGGCAGGGAGAGGGGGGCCACCGGGGGCTAGTGACAAGGGGTGCAGGTTCCCGGGGGACCCCGGGGAACCCCCTCGGGCAGCAGATCCTGCGCTCGGTGCGCCAGGCAAGCAGCAGGGCAGCGGCGGCGCCGGGACCGGCCGCAGCACCTCAGTAGCGGGAATTGGCAACTTTTAGCGCTGCTTCAAAAGTTAGCCTAAAGTTAGCGCTTTAGCTCTTGAAGAAAAAAAAAAAAAAAAAAAGTCCCAAGGACTGAGAAGAAAAGTTTTTCCTCCGGGACTTGACAAGTGACAGACCAAACGGTGCTCCACAAAAACCTCTCTTGTCCATCTTCTCCCCTCTCCTGAAAGATCAGACAGAGGGAAGGCTTGGCTGCAACTCCCTAAAGAGGCATCTGCCTCCGGGGAAGCAGCGGGGAGGGGGCGGGGGCCGGCAGCAGCCGCCCCAGGAGCCGGCAGCAGCAGCCCGCCTCCTCCCCGGGGTCGGGAGGCTTCGCTCCCCCGCAAGCCGCCACCCCCGTCCCTCGGGCGGCCGCCACCCGGGCGGCTTCAGTGATGGAGCGAGGAGCCCGTGACAGGGGGTGTGTTTCTAGCCGGGCGGAACTGCTTCCCCACGAGGAGAATCCAGTAGGACGCAGATCGCAAGCTGCAGAGACGGCGTGCCCACCCCCATCCCAGGGCTCAGAAGACACTTCGGAAGTGGGACCCTTAGAACTCCTAAAGGTCCTCACCTCCTCAGCCTCCGGCTAGCGCTGGGGGTGGAGGTGGGAGAAAGGCTAAATTCTCTGCCTTTCTGGCCTTAAAAAATGAGCCAGTGAACAGAAGAGGTCGTTTTAAAAGTACTGGTGGGGGTTGATGTTCCTCCAGCCAAGAAGGTCTCGCCCAGCAGCACCTGCCATAGCCGTATGTTCCCATGCCTCTGGTGGCTGCCTGCCCTGGCTGTGTGCACTCCCTGCCTGCCCTCGCTGCCCCGATCCAGCCCCTGCCAGCCCAGAAGTTAAAGACCCGGCCGCAGAGGCAAAGAAAGAGCCGGTGGTATGTGGGCAGGAAGGCAGGTCACCGCTTAGCCTAGAAACCCTCCCCTCGGCCGTCTTTGACTCCGCTTGCACAATTTTCCCTTCTCTCAGCGTTTTTCTTCGGGAAACCTGATGAACTTGGTCTGAGAACATCCTGGAGAGTGCTGTTCGCCAGAGGCACACTGATGCACACCCATGCATCCCAAACGGAACAGCACCCCTCGCGTTACTCAACGGGACGAGGACGTGATCCCGGTAATCCGCCCCCCTTCCCCGCCGAGCTCAGCTCAGGAGCACCGCGGCTCTGGGCTGGATCTCGCCGTGGTCGGGAACGGCAGCGTGCTCGGCTCGGGCCTTGCTCCTGGAGCTGGGCGCTTTTCAGCAACTTTGGCGAAAAACTGCGATGTCTCCCACTTCCTTACTCCCCATCCCTCTCCCAGAAGGGTTTTCCCTTACAATGGATGGTAGCTGAGAAGTAGGTAGAATAACTCACGGGAAAAAAAAATAAAATAAAAAGTCAATAAATACACATAAAGTATGATTTGTGAATTCTGATACAATGATTTCGATAAATAAGGAGAGCCCAATCCCAGTTTCAAGTTCACTCCCTTCAGAGATGAAGTTGCATTTCGCTACCCCAGGGGACACGGTGATGGATGGAGACCTGGCTCCCTCTCCCACAAGTAATTGGCAGACGTTCCCTCCTTCCTCCTGGACTGGCTAGGGAGCTAGGGAAAGGCTTATGAAGACAAATGTGTCTTCACTTGGGGTTGTGGTGTGTGCTGTTGTGTGCGCGTGTGTGTTTTCCTGCGTGACCTTTCGGCTATGTTTATGCGCATAAATAAGAGGCGCTCAGGAGAAACGGAACCATTCCGATGCACTCGCTGGCTGTCACATCCCTGATCCAAACACCCCGCTGCCTCTCCCCGCTGCCTGCCTGCCTGCAGCCCCGCTGAAACAAGCAAGGCAGCATCTGATCGGTCACCGAGGGAGGGCTCCAGCGTGCCCCAAGGGACAGACAGGATTCACCAAGGATTCACCTTGGGCCGTTCGCTAAGGATTCGTATTAATCTCACAGGAGCAGCAGCAGATTGGCTCCTTCCGTAGTTTTGCCTCCGACTTCATAAGCAACTATAAGAAAATATAGAATCTACTCTAAAACGGGACAGAAATCCCGAATCACTCATAAAACCAACTATAAGAAAATATAGAATCTACTCTAAAACGGGACAGAAATCCCGAATCACTCATAAAACCAACAGGGTCACTCCTCAGCTGTTTGATTCAAAGGCAAAGGTATTCTAAGGATAAACCGCAGAAAAGGGAGGGAAAACAGAGGAAGGAAGAGAGAGAAAGAGAGAGAGAAAGAGAGAGAGAAAGAGAGAAAGAAAGAGAGAAAGAGAGAAAGAGAGAAAGAGAGAAAGAAAGGAAGAGTTGGTGATTGCTTTCTGCTTCAGGCCACGCCAGTGCAACTTGGGTTTTCCCACGGAGCAGGAGGTGGGGCTGGGCAGCAGGAGGAGATGCAGTCTCACCTCCGCGGCGCTGCCCGTATGCACACGCACACGCACGCCCCGCGTGGGCGCAACGGCTGTCACCCGCGGCGCCTGGCACAGCAATAGGTGCAATAAAACTACACGGGGTGGGGGAAAATTAAATTACAGGGTAAACAATAGCCTCTGAGTGGTTCAAACAAATGTCTGCCGCGGCCCGTCTTCTCCAGGAGCCGGTGTACAATTCGCGGCAGGAGCGGGGAGCGGCCGGAGGACGGCCCTTGCTCTGGCAGAGCTCCGCTGCGCGGAGGGGCAGCGCACCTTTGTGCTTCAGTGCCGAGGGCCGGGTCGGTTCCCTGCGCCGCTCCGACGGCAGGGAAGGGGCGCCCAGCCCCGCACCCCGCCCATCCCCGCCCCATCGGGGCGCCCCGGGCCGCGCTGGCGGCCGCGCAGCGCGCACGTGTGGCAGCCACAGGTGCCGCAGCCGCCCGGCGCTCGGTGCCGCTCGCTATAAGAGTGGCCCCGCCGCCGCCGCCCCGGTGAGACGGGCGAGGGCTGCGGGAGATGCAACAAGGCGCGGGGAGGCAAGGACCGGGGGCGGCGGGAGGAAAAGGAGGAGGAGGAGGAGGAGGGGGAAAAGGAGGAGGAGGAGGAGGAGGAGGAGGAAGGGGGGGAGACAGCTGATGTCTGTCAAAGCCGGAGCCGCCGCGCTCTCGCGAGAGCCCGCCCGGCGGTAGCCACGGGATGCGGGGCTCAGGTGCGGGCAGAGCGCAGCGCAGCGCGCCCGGCGCCGGGCAGCGGCAGGCAGAGAACTGAGTGAGGGAGGGAGGGAGCGAGGGAGACGGCGGGGGCCGGAGGGAGCCTTGCCGCCCGCTCGCCTACCCAGCCCAGCCTCGGCCACCGCGGCAGCGGCGGCGGCGGGGGCAGGGTCCGCTGCGGCACCGCCGCCACCACCGGCTCCGCCACCGCCACCCGCCGCTGTCAGCGGCTTCCCCCGGCGGGAGGAGAGAGCCCGGAGAGCACTTTTCCCCCGACTTTAGGAGTGTTTGTGGATTTACATGCCAAGCCTTCAAGATGATGTCCATGAACAGCAAACAGCCTCATTTTGCCATGCATCCCACCCTACCTGAGCACAAATACCCCTCTCTACACTCCAGCTCGGAAGCAATAAGAAGAGCATGTCTACCAACTCCACCGGTAAGGGACAGACAGCTGCAGCTCTCTTCTTTCTTTCTCTCCCTTACAAGCACACACTTTTCTTTCTTTCTTTCTCTCTCTCTCTCTCTCTCTTTCTGTATACTGCATGTATGTGTATGTGCATTAATAAAAAAAACCGCTGCGAGGCACATTTTGACAAGCGGCGCTTAATGTTTTTTTCATGTCTTCCTCTGCAATCATCTGAGCGCCTGTGATCTTTTTTGAAAGCGGTGTTCACACGAGTCTCCTACTTCATCCACTTTCTGTATTAATTTTTATGACTCGGCCTCTGAAAAGGAATGCGTTTTATGTGCTCTTGTGTTTGACACAATTCCCCAGCTGAGAGTTACAGATCCATTTCTTCTCCTCCTTTCTCTTCTCCTTTCGTTCCATTTCCTCCCCTTTTAATTTATTAATTTATTTGTTCCCTTCATTCCTTCTCTCCTTTTCCAATCCGCCCTTGCTTCGTTACCTCTCTACTCTTTGCTTCTTTTCCTGTTTTGCTCCCTCTTCTCGCTTCCTCCCCCTCCCATCCCCCCATTATTCTACCCCATCCCCCTGTTTCCCCTCACTTCCCCGGGCTGTCGCCTGCTATACCACGCTTCCCCCAATCTCTTGGCTCTTCCTCCCGATCCCGCTGTCCCTTGCACGCTGATCCTACCGCCGGCTTCCCCGGCTGTCACCCTAACTTTGCCCACCTCTCTCTCCCCCTCCCTCGACTTCCCCCCTCCTTTTCCACGGCGCTCCCGCAACCCCGCGCTGTCGCCCGCCCGTCCCCTTCCCCCTCCGCACTTTGCCCCCTCTCTGCCCCTTGCCCTCCTCTCCCCGCACCCCGCTCTGTTTTGTGTCTCCTGCAGCTGCAGAGCAATATCTTCGCCAGCCTCGATGAGACCCTGCTGGCGCGGGCCGAGGCTCTGGCCGCCGTCGACATCGCCGTCTCGCAGGGCAAGAGCCACCCGTTCAAGCCCGACGCCACGTACCACACCATGAACAGCGTGCCCTGCACCTCCACCTCCACCGTGCCCCTGGCGCACCACCACCACCACCCACCACCACCACCACCAGGCGCTGGAGCCCGGCGACCTCCTGGACCACATCACCTCCCCCCTCCCTCGCTCTCATGCCCGGCGGAGGCGGCGGCGGAGGCGGCGGCGGCGGCGGCCACGACGGGGCGGGCGGCGGCGGCGGCGGGGCCGGCGGCGGCGGGGGCGGCGGCGGCAGCGGCGGGGGCGGCGGCGGCCTCATCTCCACTTCGGCGCACCCGCACTCGCACATGCACGGCCTGGGCCACCTCTCGCACCCGGCCGCCATGAACATGCCGTCGGGGCTGCCGCACCCGGGGCTGGTGGCCGCGCACCACGGCGCCGCGGGGCAGGTGGCCTCGCGGCGGCGGTGGTGGGGGCGGCCGGCCTGGCCTCCATCTGCGACTCGGACACGGACCCGCGAGAGCTGGAGGCCTTCGCCGAGCGCTTCAAGCAGCGCCGCATCAAGCTGGGGGTGACCCAGGCCGACGTGGGCTCGGCGCTGGCCAACCTGAAGATCCCGGGCGTGGGCTCCCTCAGCCAGAGCACCATCTGCCGCTTCGAGTCCCCTCACCCTCTCCCCACAACAACATGATCGCCCTCAAGCCCATCCTGCAGGCCTGGCTGGAGGAGGCCGAGGGCGCCCCAGCGGGAAAAAAATGAACAAGCCCGAGCTCTTCAATGGGGGCGAGAAGAAGCGCAAGCGGACTTCCATCGCCGCCCCCGGAGAAGCGCTCGCTGGAGGCGTACTTCGCCGTCCAGCCCCGGCCCTCCTCCGAGAAGATCGCCGCCATCGCCGAGAAATTGGGACCTCAAAAAGAACGTGGTGCGGGTTTGGTTTTGCAACCAGAGACAGAAGCAGAAACGGATGAAATTTTCCCGCCACCTACTAGGGGTGGGCGGGAGGGGCGGCCCCGGCACCGGGGGCACCGGGGGGGCCGGGCCGGGGCCGCGGGGGGACGCCCACGCACCGCCACCGTCGCCTGAGACGCCGTGGGAGGCTCCGGGGGACCAAGGGACGATGTAGAAATTAAACGCGAACTACTCGGGGAGAGGGGGGGGAGCGTGCGTGTGGGGGGTGCGCTATCAATTATTAAAACAAAAAAAGACACCGGGACACCAACGAGAAGAAGGAGGAGAGAGGAGGTAAAAACGCTCTAGAAGCCCAGGGGGGTCACTTCTGCGGCCCTCTCCTCTCTCTGCCCCCCCCAGCCCCCCGACAGAAAGCGGGGAGAAAGAGCAACTTAAAGCGTAAACACACACAGACACACACCAATAAATACCGTGACAGCAACAGCCACAAACCGAGAAACCTAAGTCACAACTTTCGGAAGGAAAACAAAACCGACCAACAAACCCGGAAGGCGGAACTGTTGGTGATGATGATGCTATGTTTGGTTTGGGTCTCTTTCCGTTACTTTCTGCTTTTTTTTTTTTTTTTTTTTTTTTTTTTTAATCTTTTCCCTGGTTAAGTAATGAATGAGGACAGTGGTGGTTTGGTGCGGGGAACTTTTTCTTTAGTTGGTTTGGGTTTGGATTTTTTGTTTGTTTTGATCTTTATTTTCTTTGTTTGTTTTTTCTTTTTCCCGTTGTTTTTCATTTTCCTTTGAACGCGGTTTTGCGCGAGGCTTTGGCGATGGGTCTTGTCTGTGCCGGGGGAACGGTGAGAGCGGGGCAAGGGCCGGGAGCGGGGGAGCGGACCCCCGAGGCTAGGGAGCAGTCCCTTTCCTCTCCGTTGTTGCCTCAATAATCCTAGCTAGCTCAAGGAAAACAAGGGGAAAAAAAGTTACTCCACAACCCCTTTGTCTCTCCTCCCTCGCCTGCGTGGTTTGCGTTTCCAGCTGTGTCCAAAGACAGGTCACTCTCTCTGCAGAGGTGCATCTGGAGGCAGATGCCAAACCTGCCAGAGCGGGGATGCTCTCCAAAAGACTATGTTCAGACTCATTAAGGCTCACGGTTAACTATGTTCTTTCTCCTCCCTCCTTCCCTCCCTCCCCGCTGCTCCCAACCGTATGCCCCCCGGCATCCCCACCAAATCTGCTGGATTTAGGTTAAAGTCCTCCCTTGGTTTTCTCCAAGGGCTGGAGGTTATTGCACCCGGTAGGCAAAAGAAATCACCGGTGATGGGTTTGGAATGACATTTGTTTCTGAGGGATGTGCATGTTGGGAACAAACACACGAGAGAAAAACCACTTGGGCTTAAAAGTCGTTTATTGTATATCATAAACGTTACGTGGAGGAAGGCTTTTGGAAGGGGTGTGTGGGGGTCAATTTGCACTATCACAGTCTCCTGGCTTGGAAGCGATGATGTTATTCTGTAGTAACCATGCTGGTATTATTGCTAATAATCGTCAAGGTGCGTTACATGTCTCACGGATTGAAAACAAACAAAATTATCAGGGCTTGTTAGGTAAAAATGAGAGTGACGTGCAGAAGCCATCTCTGAATCTGTCTCTTGCCGAGAGACTGCTGAGGCTTTCAAATAAAAAAAAAAAGAATTTCTGAAAAGAAAATACCATTCCGTTTAAATCAAAACAATCAATAGACTGAAATTATGCATGACATGACCTGAAAAAAATTAAAAAAAAAAAAAAGAAAAAGAAAAGGAAAGAAAAAGAAAAGAAAAGAGGGGGAAAAGGCATAGAAAGATCCGTGATAAAGTCTCGATATTATTTATTTATTTATCTATTTATTTATCTATTTATTTTATTATTATTGTTAATATTATTATTATTATTATTTTGTGTATCATTGTTTGCAGCGCAAACATTCTATGCATTTTGAAACTGAGCACTAAATAGACTAGCTTCTGGTAGAATCTTTTGTGGATGGTGTAATTTCACAGTTTAACTGCCTGTGTTCACCGAAAACACAAACGTTCTTGTCACGTTCTTGTATTTAGATTTAAAAGAGGGGGAAAAAAAAAGAAAAAAAAAAGATAAGAAAGACGATTGTAAATATTTTCTTTAATGCACAAAACAACAACAACAACAACAAAAGGTTACAAACTGCAACCACGTGTGGATCCTGAAATGTCTCACTGAATAATCTACCTGTCCATGTATGTTTGCTGAGCTTTCTCCTTGGTTGTGTCTTTACTCTATTTAATTTCTATCAGAAATATTTCTGTACGCCAAAATACAACAGGGAGATGTGTCCCAGCATACTTACAAATAAAACAAACGTAAAAACAGAATAGTTATTATTATCATTATTGGGTGCATTTAAAAAAAAAAAAAAAAGAAAAATATTTCCACGGCTGGTAAATTCAAGGTATGGCCGTTAGACGATAAGACTAATTCTACCAAAAAGAAAATAGTGAGAGATGTATTTTTCTGCTAAATCCAGAAATCATTACTTTGAGATAGCTCTTATGTGAAAATCGGTGCTCTGAATAAAATTAACTATATATTAGCTGCGTGTGTTTCTTGAAGTTTATTCTATAACTGCAGAATATAAATCAAAGTAAAATTTTAAGAAGGACTTCTGAAGTATTTCTTTTCAGTGTGCTGGAAAGGATTATGCACCTACAAAATATGTATAAAGAAGAAAAGCTTGGGTGGTTTCAGGTTTATATGTTGTTCTGACTGGCCTAATTGCACTTAATTATGTAACAAGATACTTTATTTTTATTTTGGGTTAATAAATATGAAAATCCTAAACTGATCTCTCCTTATGTTGTGAATGCAATTGTTCATTAGGAACGTATAGGATGCCACCTACTGCTTCAAGTGATCAAAGAACCTCTTTCTATTTTCTGATGACCTGTGACTAGATCAGATGCCAAATGTAAAAAGTTACTTAATAGCTGGGATTATTTCTTCTGTAGACATATTTTAGCCAAATCTTTTTAATTTTGCCGGTAAATCTGTGAACCAAGACACGTGATGTTCAGAAAAGAATAATACGTTAAAAAAGCTGTGATTTTAAGCAACTGTTGATGTTAAAAAATAAGCACTAAAGGTATTTTTAAAAAAACCCATAGATCTCGTCCACCAGAAATTGACTTGTTTCTGTTGTTATTAACTTGAAATGTCATCAGAATTTTTAATAAATGCATTTGTAAAAATATTATTTTATAGAAAAGTATTACCGGATATCATTTTTTGGAGAGTCAGGAATGAACAAATAAAAATAATTACAAATGTTGGGTTTTCTTTTTCATCTGCCCCAAATGAATGAAATGTTGAAAGCGATACCACATTTGTATCATTCAGTAATGACCGCTGTATGTGTTGAAAAGTTGAGGAGTTTGTTTTGTAATAAGTACAATCCTTATTGAGTACAAAGAGAAAAAAAAAAAAAGTATGTTAATAAAACAGATGGTGAAAATAAAAGCTTTGCAGAGTTTCCTATTTTTCATGGTAGGAAACTGTGCAAAACCAAAACGTCCCGCTTTCTGTCAGATGAATCTGAATAGTTCATAAAACCATAAAATTCTCGTGAGGCCTTTTTAATAAATGCTTAGAAAGAAAGAAAGAAAGAAAGAAAGGAAGGAAGGAGTTAGTTTAGAAGGTTTAACCTAAGCACTATTAAAACTTTTGCATCCGAGGAAAAAAGTAAGATAAAGACGAAGAGGTAGAACATGTGTTCACACTTATTCCCCAACAGTGCGCAGCTTCTCGCATAGAGAAGAGCCATTTGTGACCGGAAAGATGCAGAAATCCCCCCCACTCCCCATGTGCCAGGGGCCGAGGCCGCTGCCGGGCGGCGGCCCTGACGACTCCTGCTCTCCAGCCTGTGCCCCTTGCCGATGAACGTTTCGCTGCTGTCATCCCTTGAATGGCCTTTTTCTCCACAGCCGAGGTATCTCGCCGCTCTCCTAGTGTTTCCTAGTGTGATTTTCCAGTCCTAAGTCTGCTAGACGCGGTTTGGCTCCCGGAATTTCTGCCTAACACTTGCTCTCCGCTCGCTTTCAACTTAGATTAGGCCATCATAAGTGAGTAACAGACACCCACTGCCACGGTCGTATTGATTTTTACTCTCCTGTGATATTAAGACTAATTCGGTCCTGGTTCAACAAGTAAAAAGGCTTCCCAGAAGGAGAATGAAGTGTCCTACAGCACTGACTTTATGGTTTATGTGCCTCCCCCCCGCCTCCCTGTGTTACCCCTTTCCTCCGAAGAGAAATAGATTTGTCGAAAGATAATTATTTTAACTCTGACGGACTCGAGCGCATAAAGCTTGATAGCGCGGTGGTGCCCTGTGTTATTCTGGCATTTCCCAAACGATTTTAAATCCCTCCAGTTATTTATATCTCGCTTTTCAGCCGGCGCTATTTTTTTTTTTTTTTTTGTAAGCTTTATTATATTTACCTGCTGATTCCAAAGCGGAGGCAAGCCTAATTGATTTTTAAAAGATCAGCAGCAGAATTCTAATCCGCTTGGGAACCTGTTTCCACCTGCCAGACGAGGGGCTGATTACCGGTAATTATGTTATTTAAGAGTTGATAAAATAGCGGTGCCCGGCGCTGCCCGGGCCCCTTCCCCAGCCGGGGCGCGGAGGGGACCCGCGCGGGGAGAGCCGCGGCGCGGCGGGGCCGCCGCCATCACGTGCGCCGCTGCAAACACAATTACGGGGCCGCCGTTAATAATTCATGGGCTGAGATTTGGAAAATTAATAAAATGAATTATAACAAGAGGCTAATTAAAAACTTTAGTAATTGTTGTCAAGACAGCTTGATGGGAGGCGTGCTGCACGACGTTTCCCCCCCCCCCCCCCCCCCCTTCCCTTCCTTCCCCCTTCCGCTTTTGGGAAGCTTTTTCTTTTTTTCCTCCTTTGCGACCCCTTAGCACCTGAAGGAGGCTCGGTTTGGGAGAAAAGCAGTGGATGAATATATAGGTCAGCTGAATATATAGGTCCCAGAGATGAGACCGAGGTGGTAAAACTGCAAGCAAGTCTCTTCGCATCGTAGCAAGATAGATAGGCAGGCGGCAGGTGGGTGGGTGCGTGGATGGACGAATGAAACCCAGGGCTCAAAAGTTAATTTAAAATAAGATGTCACATATAAATCTTTGAAGAAGCAGCCGTGGCAGAAAGAGCGCCGGCACCGGAGGGCCCCAGCCCCGCGGGCGGGCGGACGGGCGGCGGCTGGGGGCAGGCAGAGCCGGGCAGGGCAGGCAGCGCCCGCGGCCACGGGCGCGCACTTTCCGCCTTCTCTTCCTCACCGGCGAGGGCAGCGGCAGGCGGTGCGGGGCCCCCACCGCGCCTCCTGATCCGCGGGGGGCGGAGGAGCCGCGGGATGCTCGCCCTCCCCCCGCCGAGACCCTTTCCGCCTGCTGGCTTCAGACGCAACTTTGAGGCGGGCTCAGTGCGGTGCTCCCGCGGGCAGAGGGGGCCGGGGAGCCCGGCCCCTGCACGGCTGCGGGTTTATGGCCGTGCCGCCAGCCAAGCCCTGCTCGGGAGCTCGCCGTGGCTGGTCGTCCAGGGACAGCTGCACATGCAAAATCTGCTTCCCAAATTGGAGCCACAGCCCCTCTGGGAAAGCAGACGTCCTCCTTTGAACTGCGTTTTAACTCCTTCAGCCTGCTTACCTAAGTGTACCAAAGCATCTCTAACTCTGGGGGAAAAGTGGTTAAACATTTCTTTTTGTTTAAATGTAAAATTAAAATTTATCAGGCAGTCGGGGTGTAGGGAAAATTACTTTAAAAATGATGCCTTCAGACGTTAATCAGTCTAAACGCTGTACTTAAAGTATTTAAAAGGTTTTACATAAAAATTAATAATTTTTTAAAAGACACTCGGCCCTGATACGTTGAAGATAAATTGTAACTTCTCACTGATTTCCACAAGCGAGCCCTGAAAGACTCCGAAGTGCCTCGTTGGGCGAGAATGCCGACCGAGCCTGCCACTCGCACGGGCTGTAGCACGGGGCGGGTCCGTGCGGGGACAAACCGCCCCGAGCCCGGCTCCAGCAGCGGGAGCAGACAGACGCTGCAAACACCGGCGTGAGGAGAGGGCTTTTCATCCCTTGCCCGGGTGGAAGAAAGAAATTTAAAATTGTGAGGCAGAGCTAAAAGATGTAAGATCTTTGTGTATGCTTTTGGTTTGATTTTTTTTTTTGTCGTTGCTTTTTAACTTTATTTTAAAAAGGATGTTCCTTGACAAGAAGATAGCGTGTCGACACGAACACATCTTTTTAGGGGCTGCGCGGAGAGGAGACGAGGCGCCAATATACATAACTTAGCCCTTGATTATGGTCATTATATAAACCGAATTACTAACAAAAGTTTGTTTGGTAACTAATTATAGCTCACTAAATCTCTGCCTCACTTCACTTCAGTATAATGTATACAAACTTTTGTACACGCGGATCAGAATAAAACAAAGTGTTGACAGCATCCAGCAGTGGAAATTCACTTACACAAGACTTTTTTTTCACTGAAGTGTTGACAATAAACATTTAATGAAGGCAGAGACTTGGATGTCTCCAGACAGTGTCAGAATACTTTAAACAGACCATTAGCATGGCTTCTTCTACTTCAAACAGAGCACACTATACCATAACATTATAAAAATACAAAGTATGAAACAAATAATCTGTTTATACAGATATTTTAAGCTGTTTTCACCAGCTCTGACATCCCCTGTATTTAGTAACAGAAACTTACTCATTTCAGATTACTCGCGCTTAAAAAATGTTAAATACAGTTAATGCAATATTAATCGCCCTTTGGTGATATAAAATGCAATATTTTCAGGCAGCTATTGAGCTTTTCTAGAGGAAGAGCTGATGAAAACAGTCACAGCTGAATAGTGGAGAGAAAAAAGCTCTGTATTTATTGCTTTTGTTTGGCTTTTGGCTACAGAGACAGGAACATTCTAATGGGGTAAGGACATTTATTTTATCTGCAATCTATTGCTGCTAGAGCAGGAGTGGCAGATGGGGTTTGGTGTTATATTCACAGAGTAATTTAGAGCAAATCCTAATAACTAATAATGATTTATGTTAATTTCAATCACTTATGTGACTTTATTAAAGCACTGCTGTAAGAGGAATAGAAGGGGAGGGGGGGAGAGGAGATACTGGAGAGAGACAAGCTGTATCTGTCTGAAACCGAACCGCGTGCTTGAAAGGTTGCTGTGGTGGGCTCCAGCGAAATTTCTGACGCGAGCAAGCATGTTTTGCTTTTGAGGCTCTCTATCGCCGGCGTTAATTTCTTTTTAAAAAAGCCCCGTGTAGAAACCCCGGCCACCGACGAGAGCCAAAGCAGAATAGAGAGGGAGCAAGAGAAGAGGCAACCGTGCTAGGGAGACTCGTGTTATGCAAAATGTATTGATTGTGTGTGAGGAATCTGCGATGCTGATGTGCTGGGCTCCCGAAAGAATAGAGGAGGCTACTGGCGAAATAGCTAAGAAAGCCCCAAATGCACATACAGGATACGAAACTTTTATTCCGGGCTGCTTCAGCGTGGTGGAGACCTACAGTTCTCTACTCACGTTGCATCGGCTTTACTCCTCACTGAAAATCTCTAGGAGGCTTTACCCCACGGGATTTTGTATTCTTATTAGGGAAAAAGAAAATAATCATAATAAAAAAAGCAGCTATAGCAATGACCCTTTCGTATTTCCCCCCATGATCTTCAGTATCATTAGCAGCTGCTAACACTGAAATGTGCACACACACAACCACAGAGGCACACGTCGCCGTGTGTGCATTGAAAGAAGAGATATTGGTGAAAGCCAGGAAATCTCAAAACAGCTAGCGCTGCTCTGCATAGGGTCGGTTTGATGTAAGAGAGAGGAGTACTTACAGGATTTTGAAAGGGGGGGGGGTGCTCTTCGCTTCTGGCAATTTACTTTCCCAGGTACCTTTATGCGCTTTTCTGCCTTAAGGCATACAGTCTGAAAGTAAAACAACATCAAAGCTCCTTATTAACACTATTTTACTGAAATCAGAAGATGAAGCTACCTGAAACGTTTAATCTGGTGTTAGCATTTATTTCCCAACCAAACAGCCAGAACAAAGTTAAAAAGAGTCGGGGCAGCTATCTACAAGGCAAAGTGCAGGGGGTGATGTGTGTTTCCGTCAGAACCCTTGAAATGTATCAAATAAACCTCAGGTTTTGCTGCATTCTAAGCCACTTTTTTGTCTAATAAAATTCCTCCTTCCAAACACCACGGCTGGGAATAACCTCTCTCCCACACCGCCAGGCGCATTAGGTGCGAGTTCCCTAACTTTTGGATCATTGGCAGGAAAGTATTTTCTGCACTGCGAGATGGGAGTGCATTGTATATGCGACCGGATTCCACAGAAGGCAATTTTTGTGTACTCGGTGGTAAAGGAGTTATATACATAGCAACATTTTTTTTTATCTAGAATAATAATAATAAAAAAAAAAAAAAAAAAGGAAGGGGAGAAGGAGTAATGCCGATGTTGCTTTCCTCCTCTTCGTTTGAAAGCGGCGCAGGACTTTCAAATCCGCCTGGGCGTGCACGCCTGCTTTTTGAAGTGCTCCACGGCGGAGACGCCGCGGGCGGGCTGCGCGCAGGCGGAGCGGCGGGCGGAGCGCGGAGCAGCGGCGGCGCTTCAGCACCGCGGAGAGCTCCGCCGGGCCGCGGCGGGCGGCGCGGGGCGAGGGGAGGCTGTCTGTCTGCCTGGCTCTCCCTCTGTCCGTCTGCGGCTGCACAGAAGCCTGTAATATGTTAATAGCCGTAGGGTATGCCCGAGGTGCCATCTCAAGCTGCTTCGCACACCATATGTCAGGCCGTTAGCCACATGGATCTATTAATCAAAGGGGGAGAGAGGAGAGGGGAGAGGCAGGGAGCGGGGGAAGGGAGCTTTTCACACCCCACCCTGTGTTGCTGCATACTTTCTCCTTTCATTTCTCTCAGATATAAAGACCCGGAGTAGCCCGGACAGGCAGCTGTAATTCTCTTTTGATCTGCTCTTTTATAGCCTCGGTGTAACCAGCCCGGGTTAGTGGATAGCGATATTTGAGGGAGGAAGGGGGAATGCGTCGCATTTCTCCCGGCAAAAGATTTGGTTTTAAAAGTGCTGCTCAACTTCTGTGACAAAGAGGGTCTCTGTCCACCCCTTCAGCCATCTCCTTGAGGAGGGTGTGTCTGAGGAGAAGGCTTTTTCTAGCGAATCGAGCATCGTCTCCCCCGCAGGCAGCCAGAGCTCTGGCCATCCTCACCGCTTTTATATCTGCCCTATTGCCTCACTTATCATTTCTTTAAGGAAGGTTTGTCCCACGTGAGATCCACGAAAGGACTGGATCCACAAAATTACCGGGAGAAGGAGAAGAAGCAGTCTGTATAGGAGAGTGCTGTAAAAGCTCTTGTGTACGTGAATTTTTCATGCAGCCGTCAAAGCCCCCACATAAAATTCTGCCTTGCAGGCTCAGCGCCTGAAAAGATGCACGGGCTCTCAGGTCTGGTTCTACTTTTGTTCGGAGGACAGGGTTTTGGGGGGACTTTGTCTTCAGAGTTAGAATGAACATGCTCGCACGGGCTCCTCCTGGACCTCGTTTGCCAGTCCGTAGGTGATGCGTTGGGGCACAGCCCTGGCAATTGACACTTCCGACCTAATTCCGAGGCCACCGGATTGGTTCTTTTTTTTCCCCTTTCACGATGACCGAGAGGGAGCATGAAAGAGACTGACCTTTCGTTCAGATACCTGCTGCATAAAGTTTTGAATTTCTAGATTATTATAAAAGCAGCAGCTCAGGAAAATGGCTCAGGAAAGTTTGGTGGTGGAGTGGTGGAGTGGTGGAGGAGGGGTGGGCAGGATCATTTCATTGTGCCAGGATCCTGCAGTAGCGACCATGCGGGTGGATGGGGCAGGTTCCCTACCCCTGATCTCCAGGTCAAGTGACATGCATGTGTGTGATGCAAATGATGGGAAAAACATCCGAAGAAGAGGAAAGGATGCAGGCTACAGCTAACACAAGGATAAGCTCTGTTGTTTTTCAGGTTTATGTAAAAAGCACAAGATCCCCTAGCGGGTTGAAATTTCCTCTGTTGGTACAGAACACCACAGAGAGGCAAGTAAGAGGGAAGAGGCACTTGAGACTATTTGTGCAGTTGCAGACATAGGATAGTAACCCCATCGATAAGTATTATATGGTACAGTGCATAGCTTATGTTGAAGTCTGTCTTTAAGACTTACTTTCGACTTTTTTTCTAACATTTTTCCTCTTTCTGTGCCTGAAAAAATAATTAGTGCATCTGTGCTTAGATCTTAAGCTGGCACCCATCTTGCAGAACCTTTGCTTTAATACAGATTGCATTAAACTTGCAAAAATATGAGTGCCTTTCCAAGCAATACTTTACCTAAAGACAGAGGGAAATGCATGGGCTGAGCGTCAGTTGATTCTGCATTTCCACCTAGCAAAGATCCTCTTAATACCTTTAAATTTTGGTGCACACACCACCCATCATTTTCTTCCTCTATTTAAAAGGTAACCCATATATCTGTCGTTTTAGGTTTCCAAAGAGTCGTAACTTAATTCCTTCAGGCTATTCATCAGCACAGTAATTAAACTAGCAAATGGATGTAAATAAAGTGAAATTGGTTTCATGACAGATGAGCCAAAGAGGCCTCTGACATGAAACAAGCCAGGACAATAATTATTTCTGCACCGGGCTATATGAGGAACTCCATCTAGATTTATTAGGTGCTGCAAGTTATTTGCTGGGAGAAGGCAAGACAGGAAGACTCACTTTAATTTGACAGGATTTTTTTTTTCCTTTTTGCATCCTAAGTAGGTTAGAGAGATAAAAATCTGGAATTAACTTTGGCTATACTCTGAGATGCCTCTACCCAAAGCAAAAACACGGCAGGGAAAATAGGTAATACAGGAAAGGCTTATTAAACAATTTCTTCCCAAACACTTAATGGGAGAAAATCTGCTTTAAAACACTCCTCTCAAACCATCCCCCGTTAAAAAAAAAAACAACAAAAAACTCAAAAAAACCCCAAAAAACAAAAAAACCAATCCAGACCACCGTGACAGCCTGCGTGTGCTTCTCTTTTCTACAAATATGCATATGAAACAGTAGAGGCAATAGAAAGAAGGCAGATTTAGAGAGCTTGGGAATTCTGAAGAGCTTCTCTTAAAAAATAAATAAATTATAATCTCGGCTAAATGGTGCCTGTTAAGATCACCCCACTCCCTCTTCTCTGCCAAGGAAAAGTTTATTGCTGCGGAGGAGAGAAGAGAAGAGAAAAGGGCTGTGAAAGGGAGGGTATGGATTCTGCAAGGCTCAACTGTAATTGGAGCCATCAGGTCCAGCTTGGAGTGGAAGTAATATACAGAATAAATAAAAAAAGGGCTCTCACAGCAGGTGCAGATTAGTCCCTTTTCCCCTGAAAAGATTAGAAACTGACTGCTTTATGCTTAAACGTACTCTCAATTATTTAAGCGCCCCTTCGTGATTAGCAAGTAAAAGTAACGCTCCAAAGCGCTGAAGAAATGAAGCAAGAATAACACCGCTTTCGCCCAGCTCACGCAGGCTTTCCAGCACACGGCTTGCTCCCTGCCGGCTGACAGCGCTCAGACGGGGAACTCTCTTTAGATACACACACCTGTAGGGTGGGGAGGCGGCAGGGGGGGAAGGAGAGAGGGAGGGGAAAAGGAGGGAGGAAGGACAGAGGGCAGATTCAGCGTGGTAAAAATTCCGCTATCAAGGCAGTGCAGGCTACTGCCCAACCTGGTTAGAGAAGCGATTGGGATCCGTGGACAGATTTTCACAGGAATGCTGAAACCTCAACATCTTTTCCACTGGGAAGAGGAAAAAAAAAAAAAAAAAAAACAAACAAAAACCCAAACCCAATCTCACACCAAAATCCCAGACACAACCCTTCCCCTCCACCCCCTCCCCAGGCATTCCCCTTGAATGGGCTGGAAATGAACCGCGGACGCCTGTGTTTGCATACGGCAGTTTGATCAGGGTTCACATCTTTCTGCAATCAAATCAGAGGCGTTTTCCTCCCTTCCTCTTGGAGGGGACTATGATAACTGCAAAGCCGAGGAGAGATCCTAAAGGGACTGAAATCCCCTTATGTCTGAAGCTGTCCCTTTTAACACACACCAGACTAATTATTTAAAAGTTCTTGTAAAATTAGAAGACATAGCCCAGTCCTTTAATTAGAATACACTGTGAATGGGGATAGCATATGGAGGGGAATGTCAAGAAGAGGGTGCCAGGGGCAGATCCTAGGAAATCTGTATTCATTTCTGCCTCCTATTTGTTCAGTAATCTCTACCATCATAACTAAATCTTGGAGCACTGATGTAGTTCGAGTTGTTGTTGACTCAACGTCAAAATTCAATCACTGGGGGTTTTGCATCAGCCGGGCCACTTATTTGTCTAATAAATCCGTCATTTTGTAAGAAAAATATTTGAGCAGCCGTACTTGACCTCTTGGTATCCACAAGCCACATTTATTTCTACCGGTTTACAAATGCAAAGTGGAGATGATCATCTTAATGCCTCGAGGTACTGTGTTGATTTCTGATTGGATTTTAGATGGAAATGTCTATTTTAAATACCCCGTGATTAAATTGTACATATAATAGAATTCATGCCTCTTCAAACCAAATCGTGATTTGTGAATCCCGAATTTATTTTAAAGGAAATATTATTTAAGCAAAGACGGTTTCTTAAATGATTTGTGACACCCCCCGCTGTAAGATTTTATTACAGCCGGGCATCTTTCTCGCTGGAAAACTTATTTTGACCCTGGAGCATTCTTATGTGATGGAGAGGTGGCAGACGGGGTGAGGTGGTAGAACCACCAGGTTCGAGAGTCCTGCCTGGCCCATGCCTGCCATCCCGCGCTGGATGATTTGCTGCCTGTTTATACGCATATTTCTTCCGAAAAGGGGGCCGTGCTGCACAAGTTTAATTGCAACTAGGGGGAAATAACTTTCTCGAGAGTTTTTGTATTGCGGAGCTGGGGCGAGGTGGGGACGGAAGGATGGGGCGGTACAAGATCAGTGTCCGAGAGGGGAGGTTTGGGAGCCTTCCGCCGGGCGGGGGGCCGGCTGCAGCCACCGCCGCACGCCCCGGGAGCCCCCGGGGCTGCCCGCACGCCCAGGCCGGGCCCGCCCGCCCGGCCCCGCGGGGTCCCGCTGCCGGCCGCGCCCGGGGAGGCGCCAGCGCCCCGGAGCCTTCCCTCCCGAGCAGCGGGGAGCTCCGGCGTGAGCCTTTCTGGGGAGGGGTGGGGGACGGCTTGTCTCCTTCAGTAAGCAACCCCCACCGACCCGCTTTTCTGGCTGCCACCCCTCGAGTTTTCCCCTAGGGCGGCTGTCGGGGGTCTCTCCGTCTCCATGGAAATCGAAGGGGCGGCTGTCAGCCCGGGCAGCGGTCATTATTCCCGCATTAAAGCCAGCGATCGATTCGCTCCCCAGCACCCACTCGCGCTGGACCACTAAGGGCCAGGCTGGAGCCCCGGCCCCGGGGGCGCTTGCCCGGTAGCATCCCCCGACAGTCACCGCCTGCGAGCTCCTGCAGGAGTGGCCGATGAAAGGAAGGGGGGAAAAGGGGAAATATTTCAGCATATTGGAAATATTAATGTTGGCTTGTAGGAATTAATGTAATGGGCCACGGTTATTAACAACTTATAAAGGCTTAAATCAATATAAATTAATTTAATTATGATTTCTAATTGCATTATGCATGATCAATTTGAAACACTACATTAAAGATAATTAGAGCAGGGTGCTAGTCACTAATCACTTCCCTAATAGCTTAATGAAAAGGAATGCCATGTATTACCTGTGGGGTGGACCCATGAAATAATATGAATGCTTGTTTTCCAATGGAAAATAATTGTACCTTTTAACAGACGTTTTAATCACTTCATTGTAAGCACAGAATGAGTTTGGACTTTTTACATGGCCTTGGTTGAATTTTCCTGGTGTTGATTGAAGTGCTGATGTGTTACGAGTCCGCCTATTGATGACCCAAAGGAAGACTAACTTTTATGTAGAAGTGTCATGCTGTCCTCAGAAGCTAGTGCCAAGAGGTCACAGTAGATGGAGGTCCTAGCTTAGCATAATGGGTTTAACATTTCCATGACATCATCAGGGAATCTGAAAAGGAGTCTAAGGATAATCAGAGTGGTCATTCAGAAGCAGAGTAAATATTTTATGAGGATATATAGAAGACAGGAAAGAAGGTTGTCAGAAAGGTGAATCTCTACTTCTTCATGCTCTATGAAGAAGGTTTTTCACTTGGTACCAATTTTGATTGAAAACTCGTGTATTGTTAATAAAAAAAAAAAGGCAGATCATGACCGTTGGAGAGGTGACTTCTCTTTTAGGGGATGATCTAAATAAATTTGTATTCGTGGTTGTCTTGAGGGGTTACAGGTTATTTTGCTCTTACTTTTTATATAAACACATCCCAAATTGATTATTTGTCCTGCACATTGTCCCTCACTCAGGGATCTGAGTTCCTGCATTAACAGTAAAATTCATTAATTGCTAAAATTAAAAGCAACCAATATAAATTAACCCCTTGGACATGGACACAGTGAGGCACATTATTCAAAAATGCCTTCTCTGTGATTAGCTTTATTTTCTTATCTTTGCTTGATAACTGAAGCAGTACATGCAGCATATGTCTTGGTTAGACTCATTATATAATTAATAGTTTTCAGAGAAGTAATGTGCAATTAGGGAAACTGAGATTTGAGGAGAACAGTAAAGAACAGTGGCACATAATACTCACATTTGTCACAGCAAGACCTGTTTGAAGAATTTTCCTTCTTTTAAGTCCTGATTGAGACCTAGAAGCTTTGAGATTCCTGAGGATAACACTGAATAAAGTATCTGAATAAAAAGAAGTGAAAAAGAGAGCTTAAATGTCACCCAAGGAGTATAGCCCTTCAAGGCAAAGTTATTAGGAACATACTGATTTCAGTACTGAACCATGACTGCAGACTACTCTGTGGATGGAAGGATTCCAAGAATATACAGCTGTTCTTTTCCACAAAGATTCCTGTCTAAAAGTGCATATCAGAATAGCTGTCCCCCCACTCCACCATGTCCTGCAGAGGAAAGGCAGAGGCAGAAATAAGCTTACTTTGCATAAGTATTCCTAAGCATTTCAGTGAAATGGGACAAACTGCAGGATGAATCTGGTCACTCCCTCTGTTGTTCACAGTTTGAAATGATGTGGCCTCATACTGCCAAGATCCAGGGACAAGATCTGAGAGCAATTTATGGAAAGGTTTTAAAAAGTGCAGTTCTCCAATCTCAAACTTGCTATTTTTCTTAACAACAACAACAAATACAAACAAAGGGGCCTTTGCAGAGGCCCTTATGGAAGTGGAAATAAATACATGTGGCATCTTACACCTCAAACTAAGGGTAGGATATCAACATGGCTTAAAATTTCCAGATGAAAAAAGCCTGATAAATAGCAGTGGAGGCACATTATTGTGGCTTCTGTATCCCTTTAGCTACAGTAGCTATTCCAGCTGTTGTGACTTTCTTGCATCCTGAACCCTGCTCTAAATAAAATGATTTCCATGACTTAATCTGTCACGAGTGAGGAATCCCCAAGCACAAGTCTTCAGTAGCCAAAGAGCTCACAAGGAGAAAAGGAGAAAAATAGTCTGGATTTCATAAATAGACCAAGGACTAAAGCTTGTATGTAAACTCGTGTTGAGATATGCCTTAATCTTCTCTGCCTTGAATAAATATTGCATCAGCCTATGTTTTTCCTTTCTGCACCAAAGCTGGAAGTCTTATCTACCAAAAGTGAGGTATCAGCTCATACATCTGCTTCTGAGAATATTGATTTTCCTCTTTTTTTTTTTCCTTCTAAGTAGAAGCATAAAGAAAATCATTGCTTTTTCAGGGGACCCTTGGTTAGAAAAGCTTCACCTCTACGTTGTTGAGTGTCTAGGTTGAGAACTACGTGGAGTCTGTGTTTATGCTGTTTTTTTCATATAGCAATTGATTTTAGATAGCACTGCAAACCAAGGAGGGAGCATGAGTGCTGTTTGTATGCCAGGGAAAGGAATGAAAATAACTCTGTGAGATATAGTGACAGCAGAAACAAATATATTGTTTTGTAGCTACAGAACTATCCTGTGCTTCTCTCTCTAAACTAAATGCAGTTGTTAATAAAACAAATACCTTAGTGGTTCAATCATCTTAGTGGTTCAAACATTTTTGCATGCTTTTGGAGACCTTCTGAATGATTGGCATATTTGCAACAGTGGCAATTCACCAGAGCTTTAAGATTAATTTTTGTAAACTTTTGATCAAGTTTTTTTTTTTTTTTTTGTTAAATGCAAAATTTATTTTTTTTCACCTGAAATTAAATAAAAGTATAATTTTAATTCATTTTAATAGCTATTATTATAGTTTATGGGTATTTAAACAGTCGATGTTTTTAAAAAAATACATTTGTTGCCTGGTATTTCAAGGCTTCCCCTTTTCTGATTGATGGATTTTTTTGCAAAATTCACTGACAGCTGTGGGCAAATATGTTAGCAGAAACTTTAATAAAGTCTTTGTTTTTTAAAGCTTCAAAACTAAACCTGGAGGCTTTAGTTTTCAACAACAGAACTAAGCACATTTTGGTCAGTGGCTGTTTTAGTGCTATGCAGGTAAGATAATTGTGTCAGGTTGTCATCGTGATTGTGATAGTGAGCTGTCACACTTGGTGTTAATGTGTTGGGTTGCAGTGCTATATTTTAAAAAAAATAAACGGTTCAAAGATTGTATCATAGTATCAGCTAACTGGACACTGGGTACCACAATTTCTTGAAAATACCCAGGGTTGTGCTTGAGAAGTTTCTAAGTAATATGAAATAAAGGAAGGTCTTTTCAGCATCCATGGGAGACTGAAGAGGATGAGGCTCTTAGCATGTAATTAAATATTAATAATAGGGAGAGGTTGGACTTATTTTTATTCTCTAAAACATTGTTAATAAGTCTCAGTCTGGCACTGAAAACATTAAGCACATTACTGTGTGTCTCACCTTTTTAACCTTGTTTGCATGTTTTAAGTAAACATATTTTAAGGTTTTTTTGTGATTAGTGACAAAAACCAATATGCATGTTAAATTAGTGCTGGGCTTGGGAGAGGAGCATATTCTGGCTCAAATTCATCTGCTTCAAACTGAGTAAATCATGATAGTCACCAACAATTTTATCTGTATTTAAACTGCACATGGTTTCTCTGTCCATAATAAAGGACAAGAAAGCGGAGATTAAAGTTACCCACAAAAAGAAAAAAAAGTAGAAACATTTTTAAAATAAACTGGATTAGGAAACAGATGAATATAATGACCTTCCTTACTCTCAATCATATGCTGCCAGATAAGTGTTAGAGTCTGAAAAATTGCACTAATGAAGCTATTTGAAGGCTTTTGTGGACAACTGCTTACTCTTTGAAGATTAAATGAATGATGTTGATGTGATTAATCTTAGTACAGGGAGTGATGCAGCAGCCAGAAAATACCTTGGTGATTTTCATAATTAAACTGAATCAACATTTCAAAGAAATGCCAGTGTTATCACTTGTATATTAGAATTACATTCATTAGACAGAAGAAACAAATAATTTGAGCAAACAAGATTTTCCTTTTGGTGTACTGAGACTTCTGTCGTGTCTCAGAGTATCTTACTATAAATCATCATTACTGTTTAATTTTATCCTTGCTTTTTCAGTTACATTTTTCTGTTTATTTTTCCTTAACCATCTTAATGATTCACTGTTACTTGCTTCCTGATTACTTATTTTACTATTAAATAGCCTTTCCCGGTTTTCCAGTTAAAATTGCCGCCCACTCTAGGGTTTCAAATCATTGACACTGAAAAATAATGTGGTTAGTAGCTGGTTTACATGGATAAGGGACTCAGGCATCCCAACGATCTCTAGCTTTACAAGGACTCATCTGTAAAGGATAGGACAATCCATAGCATACAGGAGTGACAACAGACTGCATAGGACTAAGAACACAAATGGTTGTTTACAATGATCTGTGGAAATAGCAGTTTGGGTTATATTCTGCATGACTAACTCATTTCCTAAGAATCTTACATATTTCAGTAGGACTGCCCAAAGTAATATTCCTTAACAGCTGCTAAATTGGCAGAATCTGGATTCACGTAACTGAGTCGCCTTAAGTGGTCTTTAAGAGTGCATATTTAAAATATTTGAATAATATATGCACACTGTTTCATAACATAAGGAGCTCAGGGTATTATATGTTTCCCAACAAACATTCACAGACACATAGATGGACACACACATGCACATATATACTCAAAACCAGTAAACTTGCTGACCTGCTAAACAGCTTTGGCAGAAGCAATGAGCATGAAAATACAGTCAGTTGCTTCTTTAATGCAAATCCAAGTGAGGGTGCAGGGTTAATGATTTCTGCATCAATACAAATTCACTGTGTTACTCCTCCTATCACCACTTCAGATTATTGGAAAGGTCGCTCTGCGACTTTTGGTAACCTTGATATTTACAGTGTACTTCTAGTTGTTGCACAATCTTTCCTTTCACAGATGCTTAACATATGTTATAAACCCCAAACTTCTTTAGTATATTGGATAAAAACCTAGCTTTTCACCTTGAGGACGTCAATTTTAGTTCATTCCATAATCTGAAGTGGAATAAACTTGATGATCTCCACACAATCTCTAATGGGCAAGTTTCACCACAACCACCAAGCAGTAGTTTCCTTCCATATTCATTTAAAAAGCTTTACATGGACGTGGAATACCCACTGATCCCAAGGAAAAGATTTCTTTTTTACTGTTGAGATATGATGTAAGGAAAAGCTCTCTCTCCCCATCTGACCTTCAGTCCCTTCACCTCGCCCTCTCTCTGCATAGCATACTCTGTTTACCTGTGCTCATTTTTCCCATCCCACCTCCCTCTTCTTCCTACAAGAAACATTGTATTTTCTATCTCCCCATACATCATTTTGTCTATATCTTTTCCCTTTTTTCTTTATTCTGTGGTGTGCCCCTTAGGTTTGGCTCTACTCAGCACTGTGCTTCGTGTATGGCTTGGTAGGTGTTCCTTACTCTCAGAATAAATGTGGTTACCACCAGTACCAAGGCACCTGCTGTAATTAATGGTCTGAAAGTGAATCTGATGAAATTCATGTGTTGGCTGATTTCATACTCACGTGTGTCATGCTGGGTGGCATCTCTGTATTTATCAGTCATCACAAAGTGAACCTTGTGACCAAAGAAAATGGTCAATGAGCTGTGCCTTCATCTCTACTTTTAACCACTTTTAACCATCTACTTTTAACCATAAAAGAGACAAATTGCCTAGTCTAAGCTAACAGGTAGGTTTCTGCTATTGCTCATGAATAGAGGGGTAGGTATTTCTGGATGGAGATTTATTTCACCTGAGGACAACTGGCTGTGGTAGCTGAGCTGAATAGCTCTCTGGAGGTTCCTGTGCTTTTCATGGCACTAGCACGGACGTAAAGCCTCAGCTAATTAACCAGCCTAGGAGACCTGTAGCTCCTCACCTCAGTCTTTGTGGCCCAGATCTGCATGAAATTCAGGTGGGTCTGAAAAAGAGCGTGGGAAAATAGGGGCTCTGTTCATTCAGGATTTTTTTTTGTCTGCAGACGTGTGAGCATGAGAATGACTCCAAAGTCATTCATGTGGAAGGAGCAGCAGTAGATTGGTTGGCTGGGCTAGAAACTTCCCTCACCTTCTCAGAGATCCAACTTGGTTTCTTTGCCTTAAGTGGGATGGAGGAGAGGAGGATAAAAAGAGGAAGTGTCCTCTACTCCCAGGGTCAATAGCAATATGTATTTTGTATGACTGTATATTGAGCTGTTTTTAAATTTCTGTTACTTGCTTCTACTCTTAAAAATTAATGCAGTGGGCATCCCTCATGGCATCTCAGATACTTTAAATACAGTCTTCCTTTTTCTCCTCTTCCCCTTCTCATCCCTGAGCTTGACCTGGGGCTGCACGATCCCAGCAGAAGGCCTAGGTAAGATCAGTGGCTGAGCACAATGCAGTGCATGCACTGCCAATGTGAGGGCACTGGTCCTGGTCAGGATGGTGCTGCACTGTTGGGCCTGAGAGTTTGAGGTGATTATCTGGCAAAGGAACAGCCAGGAAAGGAAAAGTATCTGGGATAGTTAGCTGTAATAAGCAGCTCCCACAACGGGGTGGCAAGGAAGCAACAGCAGAGAGTGGGTCTAAGAGCAGTATTAAACTTCTGTTATACCATGCTAGCTACATGGATACCATCAATTCCTTTTGTCTAGATGCAGTAATACTCATTTCTCCCTTTGGGACAAAACAATTAATTAGGGTGAAATTCCTTTCAGCTGGCTTTAGACGTTCAGAAATAGGCATTGAACCTAAACTGTTTGTTCAAGGTCTCTTTGGAGTCAATGTAGAGGTATGACACCTCATGGGAATTCAGTCTACCTCTGAAGAAGTATCTCATGCAGGACAGATGAATAACTCCTTGGAGGTACCTATTTCTCTTCATTTTTAAAGGGTTACAGCTAGGGAGAATCAATCCTTTTCCTCCTGTAAAATATTTATGTGATTTCAATGGTCATCTGACCATAAAAAAGGCAGGCAGACGCACATTGTACAACACAGGTGTGTTGTATGCACACACCAATGCACACACATGTGCATTCGTGTGGCTCCAGGAGCCAAAAGCAGTACACGTCTTAATTCATTCAGAGCAGCAACACTATGGAACAGATCCAGTGAAGAAAATTTAAAGAAAAAACCTGCTTCTTCTGTTGGAGATTTCCAGTTTATTGATGTTATTGGAAGCTGGGAAGACTATTTTTTCAGACTTTTGAGAAACAGACAGATTGAAGAGGGCAGTAGTTGTTGCCGAGCCTTTATTAACCCTTGATAGACTGCTGTTCTAAACAGGAGTTATAATGACTATTGGTTGAACCATACTGTTTGTAAAAAATATTTAGTAAGTAGGGATAGAAAGACTTTAAACAATGAAAACAATGAAAATGTCTTCAGAAATAAACACTTTAAAAAGGAGTTGAAGTTTGAAAACATGTTCCTACCCATCGTACATAAAGATCATGCTGATAAAAACAAGGAAAAGGGCTATAAGGAGTATCTTTTATTTTGCTTTCCCTGTGCAATGAATATTCATATAAAACAAGAAAGATAGAGCATACAAACCTTAATTTTGAGCTAGTTTTTCCTGAGGTTCCTTTATATGTCACTTTAATATATAATATAAATTTTTGTTTCTACCTATTTTTAAAGGCATTAACAAATAATGGACAAATGTTTATTTGTCTAATATCTAAAAGATAATATCTAAAATAATATCTAAAAAGATATATTTTTATCTAAATAATATCTAAATATCTAAATATCTAAATAGATATATTTAGATATTTAGATATTTAGATATTATTTAGATAAAAATATATCTAAATAATAATAATATCTAAATAATATTATATCTAAAAAGATATATCTAAAAAGATATATTTTTATAGCTGGTTTGTGATAGAATATTTATAGTAGTTGTTTATCCATAATAATGTTGTATATTTAACACAAAGATGGAAAAAGTACAACACTGTTGGCTTAAGACAAAACTATGTGTTTTTATGGTTTACATTTCAATATTAATAACTGAGTATACAGATGATTCTGTTTCCCCTTTAAAGAAGCTTTCTAGGAAAGCTACATTGAAACATTACTAAAGAGTTTTTAGTGATTTAGTTTTTAGGTGTTTGACTGTAAAATGGTTTGTGATAAAGTAATGGTCCTTAGCCACATCAAGTGATACTACTAATTTTTTTTTCTATTCCAGACCTTCAAATGCCTTTCATAAGGCATTGATATGAATGTTGTGATGACATGGAAGTTTCAGACAGGCACGTGAGATGTGATTCTGTTCATTGGATCAGAAGACTCAAAGATCTTGTTTATGTTTCTTGCTGAGGTGCCAAGTGCCACTGGAGAGGTGGAAGGGTAACCAGGAGATCTATATTGTGTTTTGGACTACCAGGTACAAAGCAGGACCTAAATACTTGACTTATAGAAGCCAGGAGTGATATATTATGCTGTCTGGAATGGCATTAGATGCTATATTTAGGAAAAGGAGTCCCTCACTGACCTGGGGAGACATCAATTTTATGGAGAGATGACTTGCACCCCTGAAGTTGCCTTTGTCAATGATAAAGGGAATCTAGACTGACTTGTCCAGTCATGGGCATTTAAGCTATACAAGTAAAATTAGGTGAGCTGAATTTTACTTTTGAGACCCAAGTCCAAAACCCACTGCTCTAATCTTCTGTTCAGTTGCCAGTTCATCCTGGGAGGCCCATAAAATATTTAAGTTTCTAATTTCTATTCTTCCCTTGAATTTCATAGAAAAGCTGAGTAACAAAGTTAGCATTTAGAACCATAAAATGTTAGATCTCCATCTCCAAAGTGTATTGATGTCATACCATGGACTCAAGGAGCCTTAGTACCTTACAGCTGTTAAGTATGTCTGTTAAAACACAACTGGATTTGATCTTGTTTTTTCTAAGAAAGTCTTATCATTAGGATACTTGTTTAAGAATTGGGTTCAGGACTTGTTTCAGCTTGGGATGAGTCGAGGTTGAATTCAGTTGTCCATGAATAAGCCCCTAGCACTATTTCAAACATCACCAGTTTATCTGTCTGCAGAGCTGGTGGACATAACACAGGATCTAAGTAGTCCTGGGGTGTCAGCTAATGGACAGCTGGAGGTCTACCCTGCACACATTTATGACTCCAGATGCCTATGTATCGGCAACAGGATGAATCTCCAAACATCAATGTACAATCTTCAGCGGGAGGCAATGCTATAGCCAAAATCTGTGGCTGACTTTTCATAGCTGCTACCTTTATGTGAGCCTGTTCCCAGTAGGCAAGCTCTCTAGACTGCTCTTTGATACCTAGTTCACTTCCTCAATCAATTAGGAAGCCTAAGAACCCAATTTAGGCAGTCTGTGACTGTCTAATTAATATTCTTAATTTTACTAACTCCTAAAAGGGAATTAGGAGATGATATAACTCTTTGAGACTGTGCCCAAGCAGCCAGCACTTCATTGCTGAAATTATCCTAGAGTCAAAAACTTGCTTCTGGACAATCTGTTAACTGCCTAAATCCTGATCCTCCAGATATGTAACACATGCCTATACAATATTTGGATTTTGTTATTTTATCCAACACATTTACTGTGTATGTAACACTGTAAGAATAGTTTTAACTCCTGAACCTTGCCCAGTTCTGTGGCCCTATTAATGAACAGGGGATGCCAATCCATTCAGGATTTGTTGCATAAAAGTAAAATAGAGCATATGCTTTAAGTTTAGTGTGAACTTGTTTTCATTTAAAGGTAGAAAATTCTGATTCATTCTGTTTTGTTAGGGATTTGAAACCGCCTCTCTCACCCAAATGTTCTAAGCATCAGGCTAGTAGATTTTCTGGGGTTGGCTGCTCACAGCCTCTCCTTGCAAGATGTGATGTTCCACTTCACAGAGAGTGATTAAATATTCATTAAGCTAGTGAAAGAACAAGCTTCTCAGAAGACAGAAAGAGTCTGGTACTTAAGGCAGTCACCTGGGAAAAAGGGAGATCTGGATTCCAGTCACTGCTGTAATGATTACTTAGTATTAAATACATACACTGGTTCACGAACTGGAACCCAGCTTCTTTTTTCTTGTGGGGAGGGGGGTTGACTATCAAGTACTTCACACTTTCTGTCTATTCCAGTGATTACTTAATTATCCAGGAAAGCTGTGGCTGGGGAGAACAAGCACTTCTCTGGGAGGTGGGAGAATGTAGTTCCATGTGGCAAAGAAAACTAAGTGTGCATTTTTTAGGCCCTTTTATTATCCAAAAGCTAGAAGAGGAACAGAACACCCTTTCCTTAGGGAGTAAATGCTGTAATTCAGGGCTTTAGAAACATGGAATTCCATGTGGTAGGCAACATCACCTCTAATTCAAAAGCAAGTTGCAGCACAGGGAGAAGGTTTAAGGCATATGTTTAATATTGACATTTCCTGAAGTGCTTTCTTGACTAGCACGTCTTTGTGGATTCCGTGTTTTTAGTACAATCTGTAAGGAAACAGACATCTAACTTAGGACTACAGATTTTGCTGCAAAATTTCATCTGTTGGATAGGTGCTATGATATTTAACTAAAATCCCTTGCAGATCTATACTTTAAGGTAAAATTCTCAAAGACACTTTGCATTGCTTTCATAACTCCTCTTGAAGTCAGTGTAGATTTTACCACAGACTTAAGAAGGAGCAGACCTGTACCAGCAGAAATACCTTTTATGCCTCCTTTTCCCCATGAAATTTCAAAAGAAAAAGAGTATACATCTTGTTAAACACGTTTCCACAATAATTTAATTCTTGATACAAAGATGATGGGTTTCTTGTTTTGATATTTTTCAACATGAATGTTTCTATGCTGACAAATATAAAGTTATGTACATTGATGTGAATAATTTGAACTTCTAATATGCCTGACGGAGATGTGGCTCTCATTTACCAACAAATGACCTAGGAAGTTTTAGGGTTATGCTGCATGGGGTGAACCTGAACATTAAGTTGTGTCTATGAACTTACTAATTCAGGACCTGAATTACAAATATCAGCCCAAGAAAACACCTATTGGATGTTGAAAACTTCTGGCATTAGGCAGTGAGAGAAACAAAAGAAAAATAAATATTGACTTGCTTGTAGAACACATTGAAAAAGAATGAAAAAAAAACAATGAAACAAATCTTTGCCATGTCACCCTATGAACCAGAGGTAAATTTTCACCCGGAAAGATAAACAATTGGTTTTCCTTGCCTCAGAAAGGAGATGGAAGAAGTGATTCCGGAAAAAAAAAGGGACTAGATTGATTTTTGCACAAAGATAAATCAAAGGAGACCTTAAATAACCTCTTCTCATGTTTTGTATTTTCTCCTTTCTCTCACTCTCTCTCTCTGCTTCCTGCCTACCATTAATCTGCTACTGTTTCCTTTTCTCTTTGATTTTTTTCCTCTTTCACTTCTGCTATTTTTGCTTCCTTCCTGCACTCTTTTCCCTCTATCCAGCCATGAGCACTCCAGACACATTTGCACAGAATAATCCTCAAAATCATCCTTAAATGGAGGATTTAGCTGCAAACTCATTCACAGCTACTTCTTTCTGTCCCAATAGAACAAAATATTTATCCAGAAAGGCATGATAGGAAAGCTAGGATCCTCTGTCTCTGAAAATAGAGTCTTTGAACTTTTCAGCCAGAGGAAGTTTTCTGTTGGCTATCACTTATGAAAAACTGTTGGCTTTGTTCATTTTTGTTCTTATGCACTAAAGTTCAACAAGCTGAAAGAAATATCTGGGCCTTGATCCTTGAATCTATTGAAAGCACAAAGGAGAAAGAGGGGACTAGAAAGGGAAACTATTAGGTTACACTAAGCTCGTGTGTGCTCTTCCAGACTGAAAGAGAGCAAGATTAAGGATGAGACGTGGATAGGATGAGGCAAGAGATACAGGAATTCTCCCTAAAGGCTCTGTACTTGTCTGCTGTTAATAACCTTTTTCAGCTTCAACATGCCGGCAGCTCTCCGCACTACCCGCCTTTCTGAAAAATAAAAGGATAGAAGAATTTTAAATAATTCCAAATTTAGTCATGTTAAGAAAAAAGAAGAAGTGAAGAAATGAGAAGACAGCATGCAAGTGGGTTCCTTGGTGTGGCTCAGAAGTGCTGGCGCAGGTGGCTCACCCTGGGGGGACAGCCAACACTATGTTGGCCGGTGTTCCACTGCTGCCCTGGCATCTAAGATTCATGTTCCAATTAGCCCTTAAACTTGGAAGTATTCAGGGATGCTGCTAGGTCACATTTTAATTAAAATTCAGAAGATTCTTGGAACACATTGGGAAGCTCATAAAATAATTTTACTTGTAACTGTTTTACTATTGTCCCCATTCCTCTTTACTGAACCTCCTGCTTCTAACAAAGGAATCAGAGACAAGTCTCTCACCTTGCAAAACAAAGCAAAGCCTGGTCCCCATCACATGACATTCTGATGGTCATTTTAAAGGAGTCACTCTAAATTAATTTATTAATGTCAGACTGTTCCTGTATGTGTGCAACCAATACAATTGCATGTAAAAAAAATCCATCAGAAACTTTAAAGTGCCAGAGATACCACTTCTGTTTCTACATTTTTGTTTCAGTTGCTGGCACTCAGTCTAGCATCAAAAGAAATGTGACTGATCATCTGCTGTGTCACTAGGACAGACAGTCAATAAAGTCTGTCTGTCCAAAAAAGGAGTTTGACTGTCAGCAGCCTGGGTAAGGTGTCCTGCTCTGGCATGCAGAGTGGCCAAAGAAAAATAATTAGACACTTCTGTAGGGACTCATGAGAGACTTCATGCTGATTTCTGTGATGTCAATGACACGCAGTAGGAAAGGGGCAACAAGGGGCTATCATGTACCTGATTGCTTTCTTTTAAGTACTTATATAACAGATCTTCAATCAGCAACAAAACTGTGTATTTTAAGCTCTTCATGAAGCAAGCAATCCACAGCGTTCTCAGTCTGAGGGTAAGAATTTATAGATATTCATGCCCTAATTGTGCCCTTTGGACCAGCTTCAGGAGGAAAGGTATGAACACACACACTGAATATATACCTATGCAGGGGAGGATCTTCTCAGAGGGAGACCTCAGGCTGATGTACACATAGAACCTGGCTGTTCCACACCTGGGTGGGTAGTTTAGTACCAGAATTATTGTGTAACCTGGTGAAGTGTTTTAACCACCAGACTAGTGCGTAATAGTTGGGAATCACAGGGATATCATACTCAGCAGAGCCCAAACAATTAAAGGTCAGACTGAACAGGTCTAGCAAATCAGGTTAACCTGGGAACTTCTCTGTCCTATTAGCATTCTAAAGTGCTGGTAGACACAAAACTGCATTCTGAAAAGTCATCCCAGTTTCAAAAACCTGAACAAAAACCTAACAAACAAAACCAATAAAGAAGGTAAACGTACACTTATTTAAGAAATCCACACATTGTTAATTCCAAACAATCTAAATCTAAACAATTGAAATCTTTGAAGCCTATCTTGCAACTGCATGAAATCTATTTTTCTTCTGGTAATTTTCTTAATAGCACTTAAGACATTAGTCACTGTAGCCTAGTCAGAGCTCCTCATACTCTGGTGACACACCTGAAATGCTGAAAAATTCCAAACAGTTTTTATGGCAGAATAAAAGGGAGGAGGTGTAGACAACTGTAGTTTTACAGGCCATTTCTAATAAAATGAAGATTGCACGGCCATTACATAAAGATACCTTTAAAGTCCCCAATTTTGAGAAAAGATTTGCTGAAATGCCATCACCATCCCCTCCACCAATTCAAAATCCTTTCAGAATTCACCCTGCAAAGTACTACTCAAAATTAACGAAAATAACCATTGAAATTAACAGCAAATTACTTAATTTCTAAGATGTGGAAAGAATTGCAGCCTACATTAATGAAGCTCTTAGTTTTGAGAGTGAAAACTAAATCCTGTAGTTCATCATCAAAGAAAAAATTCAACTATAAATGATATAAAAGCAGCCAGACACTAGAATTTCAGAAATATTAATTTGTGTGCTCTCCAGTTTGGCATAATATCCTGTCTTTATTCTATTTTTGATTGAAAAGAAGAAAAAAAATTCAAGGTACAGTAAAAAGAGATGCATTTTCAAAATACAGTTCTTTGTGTGCACACTTAGATGGTTATTTGCATTGACCATCTAGATACTGTAAGAACAAAAGGACAAGGGGAAATTTTAGAAACTACTGCTGTTTTTCATAGTCTCAAGAAACGATAAACCTGCCAATGTTCTTTAGGATTTTTTTCTCCCTTTTTCTTTATACTTTTCCTGACCTAAATGCATTTGCACTGGACTTTAAGATTCAGCACATCTGTCTGCTACTTTTTTTTTATTGTACACTAGGAGCCTCCAGAGCTCTCTCTCTGCTTTGCTTTTGTTACCAACAACAACATAACCATGTGCAAGCTTAGTTCTGTTGCAGATCATCTCACTGTGAACAGCAGTTTCACTTAGCTCTCACCATCCTCCTGGCACAGCTGCTGTGGAGTCCACATCCACTGGATTCCATGTCAGAGAGACTCTCATCCTGACATGAATGTGTCAGTGTAACAGGTTTAAGGAAACCAGAGTGTAAAACTATGTTTTAATTACAAGTTCTTGAGTGGAAGACACAGCATTGCTTTCATTTCTTCTAGTGGGTTTATACCTATAAGAAAATACCTAGCAGTTTATACCAAGAATGTAGGAACATAACAGACAAAATGTATTCATTTTGTGGAGGTCGGGTCAAAGGCAGCTCATTCCCATTAAAATATTTTGGAAGTGACGGTGACCAAAGAAAATGGAAACATTTATATGTTTACTGAGTTATGCTGGGATTAGCATCGCAAGCTTCAATCAGAGGTAATTGCCTCCTTTCACAGGCAACAAACAACAACAAAAATATGCTTCTGGGAAGTGATGCTTCCCTTCTGAAAGTAGTGTCCAAATACGTTGTGTGCATTGAGATCTACAAATGTATAGTGTTCCCCATCGCCTAAGTATCTACGGAAATAATTTATGTGTATATGTCAACATATAAGACATCTCAGGCTGGCCAAGGGAAACCTCACACACATTGTATTTTTCCAGGTATTGATTCAGGATTATCACTTAAAATGCACATCTGAAATATATGGAGGTACTTCATCCCTCTCATCAACCGGACCTTCTAGTCCAAAATTCAGATATCCAGCTTTGTTAACCTCACACATCCACTGTGGAGATCCTCTAGAACAAACTGCTTTTTGAAGGAGATGTTGGAGTGATCCAAAGTAAGGCACAGGAGTTAGTCAGTTGTCAAGTGTCATGGATGATCAGAGACACTCTGACCTATTCTGCTGCTACGGGGCTGAATGGTGCTTTTGTTATAGAGCACTATGGGACCCATAGACTTGTTTGTTTGTTTGGTGTGGAAAAAAAAGAAGAAATTACATGAAAGCTTTAGAATTAACACAGATGTATTTAGGCAGTAAATAAATACTTTTGGAAAAAACAGTTTTAGGAGGAACATATTTCTAATGGTCTCTTGGATTTTATTGCATTATTTTTATGGCTGCTTTGAGATTACTTTTAATTTACTCTGTACCTTTTTTTCACTGAGCAATAGAAAACATTTCTTTCAAGAAAACATTCAAATTAGGAAGGAAAAGAGCACAAAATATTAAGTTTATTTGCTTTGTTTTTACACATGTCATACCTTGAAAAATATTGAAGAGATGGTGTATCTCTGCAAGTATCTCCATGTTTTGGGGAATATGGTTGTTTGAAGAAACTTTTCTTTGCTTGCTCATTGCATTGTTCTGACTCTCTTTGTCACCCTCTCTTTCTTTTTCCCATTCTTCTCTGACTAACTGGAAATTGATTTTTTTTCTAAGTAGGATGGTTATTTCTGTGCTCTTTAGCTAAGGATTTAATTTGATACTTGATTTAAAAAAAATTCCTCTTGTTGGTTTGTCTTTAGTACGTATTGCTTTAATGATTCTTGGTAGGCTTTCTATGCATTGATTAATACAAATAAATAGAACGTCAGTATTATGGTAAGAAGGAATACACATATTTATATTTCCTGTATATTAGTAATCTGACTCTTTTGTTCTCTTTCTCCTTCTAAATGCAATTACATCACAAAATTGATTTTGCTCCTTTCCAATGCAGAGCTACAGTGAAACAAAAACCCCCAACCTCTACAATTAATGGGAATGCTAATTATTTCTTACAGGTGAGAAACTTTTGAAAGGAAAAATTGAAATTTTTTTTTGGCCTGCACAGCATGAGTATAATGTATCATAAATCTAATAACTGATCTTGCCACATGTAATTCAAACAAATAATTATTTGTGGAAAACTGAAAAAGAAGTTTGAAACCATTATTTGGAGGGAAACCTGATGAAATATTTTCTCATTTCATTTGTGAAGAACTCTGTTTTGTTACTCAGAATAAAATAAATGTCTAAAGTAAAGAGCAGCAAGACACAATATCTCATCAACTGAAATGAAAAATCTCATTTATCTGATCACACATTTCTATTATATTTGCATTTTACCAAAGTAAAATGTCAGTTCATCAGTTCATCTAATGTAAGATTGGGGGAAGGGAGATAAAAAAAAGTTGAAAGAAAAAGTTTTTCTGTTAATTCTCTGGCCAGACAAGTTTTTAAGATGCTGTCATATGCAGTGAGAATAACCAGAATGCAAAGCCAGCTCTGGCAGGGGTGGAAGTGGATATCTCCAATGATGACTTATCTCCTGAGGACATTACAAAAGCTACTGCCTCACTCAGAAAAAAAATTTCTGGAAGACTGCACGTCAGACTATAATCACAACCAAAAGGCTTTCTCAGCTGGCTGACAGGTAGTTATCTTTGCAGACCCCTGTATCAGGACACAACACTCCTTTTGCAGGTATTTTTATTATTATTGACAATTCAGATGAATTTGTGACTTCTGTATTGGGGTACCTGCTGAACTCAGAGTTCCAAAATAACTAGCAATGGCTGCGAATACAAGCAACACCATCCTTTTCTGCTACTTTCACTTAGGGTTCTCTGCTTTCAAGTATCCAGGAGCACTTGACGGTGCTGGCTTGACCTGCCAAGATACTTCCTCCCTTTAATTAAAACATCTGCTTTAACATATAATCTGTCGAATAACTACATTAGTCAGAGTGCTAGAGAGAGGTATGGAAGGAAGAGAGTAAAACAATAGAGACAAATATTTACTAGAAAATCCCAGTTAATGTATGTTTGGAATCAGACTTCTGGAATCCACACTAAAATACAACTGCTGTCTGTAGTACTAAAAAAAGGCAATCAGTAGATCTGGTTGCAAAATGAAGTTTCTATTGCACAGGAATTTTCACATTTCAAAATGCACTTGCCTTTAAAATGTGTGAAATATTGAAATCTCAAATTATTTCCTGCCATAGAAAGCCTGCAACATTTTTTATTCAGTAACTTCAAATAATCCTATTACAAATAATTACTTTGATAAAGCCAAAATGTTTTATTTATGAAAAGCATAATATTATCATGTGAAATGGGTATAACAATGTTCAAGACTCCACTTTGATTTTGATCTACTCAGAATCATCTAGGGGGTCACAAAAAGAATTTTTTTAATGAACAGCACCCTCAAAAATATTTAGAGCCCCTTTTCACTGACACTGTACATGCAGAAACCAAATGAGGGGAGATGCAATAGCATCCATCCACAACTTCAGTTATGAATTGCATGTTTCAGATACCCCTCCATGGCAGTACTCACAATCCAGCGGAGCTAGCAATATAAATCACAGGGCATAATGTAATGGAGAGGCAACTTGATAGAAAAACACCCTGCAATTTTAGCAAACAGCATGTGCACAGTGTTGGTTTACGGCATAGAGGGTGTTCAGTAAAAACTGATTAGCTTCTACACAAGCTGCAGAAGCCTACTGAGTTTGACATGACATTTCTCCAGAGCCACAAGTGCTGCTTCAGAGGACTTTGGCAACAAGCAATAGCCAGTCTTAGCTGTCATATTATGCACTGGTATGGACTGGGGCAGTTGACCATCTGGCTAATGAGCGCTTAGACTTGGTTTAAGTAGTGAATCTTGCTAAATGTTTCCTAGAGGAGAGCATGGGAGGATTCTCCCAATGGCCATTGTATCCAAACTCATATCTGTTTGACAATCCCTGTGGTGAACTCCCCCATATCTCGTTTCTCTCTCCTCCTAAAGTTTTTCTCAAATTCTCATGTTATGCTAACTTATCAGGCACTGCTGAAATTGTCACAACAGTAAAAAAAAGGGACAGGCTGTTAATGAAAGACAGCAAAGGAACTACATCTCCCTACAGTCACTGTGATGAGGCTTTAGGCGATGTAGTGAATGACTGTGATGTTCACAGTGTGATATCCTCTACTGGCAGTCAGTAAGAGGAATTGAGAGAATATTTTAGCATGTTTCAGTGCAAAGATTTTACCTACCCAAGGGCTTTTAGGCTTCTTCTCCCAGGCTGAAATAGCACGTGATGATGACATTCTAGCTGAAACCTTTGCATGAAAGGTGACACAGAAAGACAGGTCATTCTACACAGTAGTAGGATCGTGCTATCCTCCCTGAAGCCGTGGATTCAAATTCCTTTAGACAACAGAAGGTCTTAATCTCACTTGTGCAACATGGCTAACCACTTCACTGAGATTCACCATCATTCATTATTCTGCCAGTATTTCTTAGGGACCCTAACCTTTAAAATATGTTAGAGGTATGAAAGAGATGCTGCACAGAACTGAGATGCTTCTGGAATGGGAAAAAGATGGAAGTTAGTGTTTTTGGGCAACACTGAATGACAGCAGCTGGGAGCATGATGGCTGCAAAGGCCATTCGGGATCAACTGGGTTTTAAACAGAGATCCCAAAGAAATAGCTTTTGGATTTAAATGTATAAAATAGTAGTTTAACACATCAGTGTCATTTAAATCCCTTTGTGGACCTCTCTCCTACTCCCTCTATAATTTTTTCTTGTTCTCGTGTCCTTGTAACTAGATTTCAATATCAGTATTCTCCATTAAAGAGATCACAGTAGGATCACTTTTGAGAACACCTGACTGTCTTTTGTCCATAATGTCTGTGCTTCTCAGTCACAGTTGAAGTTTTTCAATAGTGAAGCTGAAATACAGACCACTAAAAGCAGATTTCTGTTCCTATATAACCCTGCAGAATAAGGCATTTGCTCTACACTGTCAATACTGCTTTCAACTTCATTCACTAATACTGATTTTGCCATGCTTTTCTGAATAAATTGACCATTGGAAAAAAAAAAAAAAAGGAAGATAAGGAAAAATAAAAGGAAAATAAGGAAAAATAAAAGGAAAAAACTTGCTGAAATTCACAGGTGTGCTCATCCATTTTGAATGCTAGTGATAAAATTTGAAAATACAGTTATTCTTGCTGCAGATGTTGTTTGGAATTTTTAACAAGAGTTTGTCACCAGCTTCAATGCTTGAAGTATTTAACAAAAACAACTGGAAATCTTGATACCCAGATTTGAGTGTAGCCTTGATGGCTACAATGAGAATTGTATGTTTAATCTGAATATGCTTCAGGTCACTGCTCAAAGCTGCCCTTTATAAAATACCACTTCCAGTTTCCCTTTCTAATAGCTATAGAATTTTTTTATAGTTCCTGAAAACGTATGATCTCTCAGGCAGCTTCTGAGTAAATAACCTTTTCTATGTCAGCTTCTCTGCCCAGTTTAGTTCCCCAGTGAACTCCAAAATTTTTACACAGATTTTGTTAATGGTTATTTGTCTGAAAAGATTTTTCCTTCCCCATCTAAAGCTTTCCAGTTCTATTTTGCTTCACTTTGGATTTCAAGAAAGTAATTTATAGAATGATTTGCATTTTGTTGGATTGGTCTTGACACACCTTTCTGATAGATTTTTCCTCAGACATGAGAGTTCTTATGGAAATGACACTTGGCTTTATGCACTTTCCATTTCTTATCCCTGACAGTCTGTTCGACTCATACAAGCCGGCACATTCTCAATCTGTGGCGCCCAACTGAGATTATCATCTTTGTACAACTTGTTAATGCCAGTGACATTTAGAAGCCTCTGCACTGAGCTATGAAATAATTCAGATGCAGAAAGAATCCCCAAAAAAGGCATTTGAAAAGAGCACCTGCAGACAAAAAAAATATTGAACATCCACTATCATGAACCTTCCCATTTAAGAGGATTTTGCCAAACAGATCTGAACCTCCCTGAAAAAGAGTAGGGGCATTGACCAACTCTCTTGGGAGGGATGGGCTAGTTAAGATGACATAATACTTCCATCATGATGTCAGTCATAAAGTCCAGATGCTTTACCCTTGATCACAGAAACCAAATATCACCCTCCCTTCCCATACCCTTTAAAAAGTGTATGTTCATTTTGTGGTTCCTCAGTTTTCCACTTGCTGCTCTTGATGGGATGAACTGCCTCTTATTCTTTGGCCTTATTCTATCCCAGTGGCTCTCTAAAAGCTGTCCATTTGATGTAAACTAGGCTTTGCTCTAGTGAAAGAAAAGAGGCTTAAACTTTAAAGTATTCCACTTTACCCCTTTCATGACATTCAGGTGGCGAAAAGGCAGATAAGATTCACAGGATATGGAAGACATGTTTTCTTGAGAAAAAGCAACTTAACTTCAAGTATTTTTAAAGTTTTCTTTTCGCATCACCAGTGTGTTTAGTCCTACTGGAGAACCTGCCTTTGTAAATTCAGCTTTTTACCTTAAGCCGGGACATAAAATCACAATCTGCATTCAATGGGCACTAAATTTAGAAGACGGTATAGCAATGCTTGAAATGGGAGGGTGATAATTTAATTCCACAGCTACTTCAAACATGTAAGAGAAAATGTATATTGACAAGTGTACAAAATACTTTAAAATTTTGTTGCTGGTTTCTTGGAGAATGTAAGGTGCTGCTCTAGGTATTTTATTATGCCAAACAGTGAGTGTGTGATGACTGCAGATGCCCTCCCAACCTAAAGGTATTTCAGAGCACTCACCTGAATGTCTCCTCTGGTTGGTGTGTAGTTTTAGAATTATACTCAGCACCATTTGTGACCATGAAGTATAGACAATATTAAGTAAGATCATGCTTAAAAAATTGCCTTTCCCATTCTTGCAACATACCTGACATGAATGTTAGGCACATTAGAAAGAATTTTCTCTTTTTTGAAGACTGACAGACTGGTATTTTTCCTGAAACAGCATTATGCCAATTGACACTGTCTAATATCAGAAACCCCCACATAAGCCTTGAAATTTCTAGAGGTATATCTGCATTAGGCAATCAGATTTATCTGACTGCCACTAATTGCAGCTGTTACTGTTGAGTGAGGCAGTACCACGCAGAACAAATACAAGCTTTGGTTCTGAAAACAATATACCCATATTACAGCACTATGGCACTTTAAACAAGAAATCTTCTTCCTCTGCAGGGCTAATTAGTTCAGTTCAGGATTGCATTCCTGTGATCACAGTGTTTCATGTCATAGGGCTATCAAGTATATGTGTTGGTCTCTATACTGTAAACATAAGCAGTCAATAACTAGGCTATTATTTATTAACGAGGTACAGAGTACTAAATTCAAGGAGATTTCCTGTCAAGTTCAGCTCTATTTTTGGATTTTCAATTGTTGGAAGTACTTTTCACTTGAGATTTTACTGCTTAAACTGTGTTTCAGTGGGATGTTGGAATGTGTTGCGGCCTAAGCTCCCTGCTGTAGTTAAGTCCTGTTCTTCTTTCTGCTCCTACCTGGACAATGCTACCGCTCATCTTATACCACTGTAAATGCTCAGAGGGTCCTCAGGGATCCAACCAATCTCATCAGTCCTTTGAAAACTATCCTGGCATAACACAGCAATGACATCAACAAGTATTTAGCTTCTGGTAGGTCACCAACCTGAGTCAGTCTGATGAGTGCCAGGTTAGCAAGAAAGAGACAGAAGGATCATGTTCCTGGGGAGAACAAAGGGAAAACCAGCAAGGAGTCACTGGGAAATTCTCTCCCTTTTGCAGGTAGCTGATAAATAAGGCAAATTTCTGGAGAAGCCATGATCTTATCAGGTAAATTAGGTGAATCCTAGACTAAAAATATCCATCATTGCTCAAAGTCCAAATTGCAAAGGCCATGGTCCCATACTACTATTCCCCCTTTTTTGTGGTAGGCAGAGGCAAATTTATCTCAGCAAGATCCAACCAACTCTTCTGGAAGTCACAACTCCTGAGTTATGAGCGCATTAAATCAGCCCTTCAGATGATCCATTTAAAAGAAAATATGCCTAAAAGTCACATAGATTTTTAAATAAATGGACAAAACCTTTCATACTGTATGAGTGACTGAAAAGTAGTTTCAGCAGTGCCCTGAAAAAGGAAATGGTGTCCTCCATAGAGTCATGGAATGATTTAATTTAGAAAAGACCTCTAAGATCAAGTCCAACAATTAGCATGACACTGTCAGGTCCACCACTGAGCCGTGCCCCTAAGCACCACATTTGTGTGTCTTTGAACACTTCCAGGACAGTGATTCCCTTGACTGGTCAGCCATTGTTTGATGTTCTTTTTAGTGAATAATTTTTTCCTAATATCCAAACTAAATGTCCCCCAATGGAACTTGAGATCCTTCCCTCTTTTCCTATCACTTGTTTAGTGGAAGAAAGACTGACTGACATGGTGTCCCTACCATAGACAGGAAAGGAAAGGCATGAGATGCACTGAGCATCCAGGTCCAAAGATGCAACTATGGATAACTTTTCTAACATAAGAAGAACGAGAGGAGGGTATTTTTGAGATAAGGTCTGAAGATTTGGGGAGTTTGTCAAACCCCTATACATTAAATGGTAGCATTGTCTAAAAAGCTGTATTTTTATCCGTGACTGTGAGAAACTGTAGTATTTAGTGTATATAAATATTTGATGATTAACTTTGGTTAAGAGCTATGCTATCTCTGTTCATATCATAAATTCAAGCTCTGAAGCAATAGCTTGGACAAAACACTAAGGACTCAATTGTGCCTTGAAGGCACAGCACCACACTGGGGATAATGCAGAGGCACATCACCTCATCAGGAGCTCCAGGAGGGGTTGTGCCTCAGGCATGCACTCTGCCTCCTGCAGCTCCTGGGGAATGCAGCTAATGCATTCCACTTACATGGGCTGTACCATGTACTCCAGGAGACTCTCCTGGCCTCAAAAGACCTGGAGATTGAGACCCTTCAACCTCATGAACCTGCCTTATTTTCTGTGAAACAGCTGCATTAGCAAAGGTCCTAGCAGCAATTTTGAAGGAGCCACCATGAAGTCAAAGAGCTGTCTCTCCTCTGTACTTCACATATTTGAGTGCTGTTTGAGGCAACTCTCTAGAAATCCATCTGGAAGGCAGTAGAGGTGTCTCAACAGCACATTTGCATTCTGTTGGGAGAGGTTCACCACTCTGTACCTCATGTGACAACTATCCTATCTAGTGCTGATGATGTGCCTTGAGGTTGCACTGGTCTGCATGGTGTCCCAGCATGTCAGCTCAGGTGCAGTATAGAGGCTGATGGACATCTTGTCCACCAAGAGGAGTACAAGGACTGCAATGAAATCTGCTCCTCACCAGGAGAGTGGTTAACAGAGAGGTTCATTCTCTTCTATTCTGCAGGCCTGAACACATAGTCTCACTCTACATATCTGAAAATACCTTGCAATATTCAAAAACTTGATGTTATACAGAGGAAACTTGACTTTAAAACTATTTTTTTAAGGGAACAAAAGTTTGCATGCAAGGGGACTTTCATAATTTTTGCCAGAAAATAAGACACTGGCAAATGTAAGAAATAATATGCCTGATGGATAAAATTTGAATTAATTTTTTTCTTGCTGTTTAAAATGTATTAAGGATATTAGACATTCTATTTTTGTCTCTGTTCATAGTGTGCTTCCTCTAAGTCCTTGTTCTGTGAGCCCTTCATATATGAAGTTAGAGGTTCATATATGCTGCTACAAATTTGTGTGTCTGCGAGAGTGATCTGGTTGTGGGTGTGAGACTCCGGTGGATTACAGTGGTTACATTATCCTGACAGGTAATTGCATAGCTCATTCTTAAATTCATTCTCCCCTAGGCTATCTATTCTTCCATTTATTATTCTCATTTCTAGAAAGTGACTGATGACTGAGTTGAACTTATGGTAGCAACCTAAACCCTTTCCTTTTCCACAGAACACTACAAAGAACAGATTATTTGTTCCCTTTAAGATCATTCTACCTTTTTTCAAAATACTGAGAATATCAACATAACCCCCTCTCAGGACTTGTCTGTTCTGAACAACCTGATTATGTCAATCTTCTCCTGGAGCCCCTGTTTTCTCGCACTCTGTCGTTGTGCTTTGAGCTCCTTTGTGATGTTGTGCATTTTCACTGAAATGCACTGACCACCATAATGCAGCTGAAGAGCCACCAAAGCTGAATAAACTGGATTGACGTGTGCTGTTCATATTCTACCACCACACTGCTCTTTATTATGCAATTCATTATATTACCAGGATTATCATTATATTGTCCAGGATTTGGTGTGGTAGATAGGGCTGTAGAAAGAGCAACACTTTTAGATAGCAACCCGACTAATATGGGAAGACTCGTTGAAAATCTGATAATGGAATAAAAGTTTGGGTGAAAGGGATCACAGACTCATCATACTGAGAACAGGAAGGAGGGAGAACAGCAGAGTAGGCATAATGGACTTCAGAAAAGCACTCTTCAACAGCTGAAGAAACTGGTAAGTAGGGTCCCTTGGGAAGATAATATAAAGGATAAAGGAATTCTGGAGACCTGGCAGTTATTGAAAGAGACTGTATTAAAAGCACAAAGCAAAGTATTCTGATGTGAAGGAGAGCTTGGAAGAGACAATGTGGCTGAATCAGGAACTCTTTAAGGAGCCAAGAATGGAAAAAAAAAGGAGATATATTAAAAGAGGAAACAAGGACAGCTGAATAAGGTTGTGCATGGAGGATAATAGCACAAGCATGTTGGGATGAACTCAGAAAGGCTAAAATGCAAAATGACTTACAACTAGCAAGGGAGATAAAGGCAAGCAGACACGGTTCTAGAAATACATTAGGGAGGGAATAGACGGGAAAGCAACAAAAAGTATCATATCAGTGCTGAAGAGAGAAGGGAATGGAAGTAAATAACAGAAGGCACAGAGAAACAACACTATAGACTTTTTTTCTTGCTTTCAAATTAAGAAAACTAAATGAAGACGTGTTAGAATAATGGGAAAAATGCACCCTCAGATTCACGGGATGTTAGCTGTAGAAGCTGCAGAGCTATCACTTTCTGGAGTTCATGGATGCTTCATGAAGACTGGAAGAAGGATTAGGACTTAGGCTAAGTCTGTGGCAAGTAGTGCAGCACAGCAGGAAGGGCTATGGAGGGGCAGAGTTGGTATGAAGACCTTAAATCCACACAGTGCCTTCCTTCAAAGTGGCTTTGATTTGGTCCCATGCAGCATGTTTAGTGGGTGTTTGATGGGTATTTTCCAGTTTAGTTTAATCCAGAAGGACCTCATGAGACTGAGTGTGACCTAAAGCATGAGGGCTATTGGGAGATTTGTTTCAGAGGCATGTATTTGATTTGAATGGAAATGGTTATGCTGGTGCAGCCATTTAGAACTAAACTGGGGGAAAATGAGGGAATTAGAGATAAGTGTGCCTGTCTTCAACAGCAAAAACCCCATTTTTAATTGAAAAAGAGAGAAAAAAATTAGTGTTTGATGTAATGAAAAGTTGAAGTATCTGACATAATCTAACTTTGGATCAGTCTGAACATTCTCATGTGGGACTTGCATGAGCAAATCAGAAAAATAGCTGAATAAAATCACTGTTACATTAACACTGTTATACATCTTGGACAGACATGTAGAATGGGCAGTCAACATACAGCCAGTCACTATTATTTAACAAATTATTTCCTTGTTCTTTTTATTACAATGTCATCTTCAAACACCTTAGAAGGAAATCCACTTTGTTTATTATAGGCACGCTTTTATGGGGACAAGGGATTTGGGTCAGCGCATTGCAAAAAGGTGAGTTTTGATGTGAGAGCTTGTAAAAATAATGTTGATGAAGCAGGCAATATGGAGTTTGCTGAGCTTAAATATGCTATATACCCTTATATGTGATACAGTATCAAATGGATAGGACAGAAGAAGGGTTCAGAAAGGGAGTCATGACCAAAGCAATGGGGAAAAAATGTGCACATGTGCTGAAGAAAAGCAGGGAAACAGGCAACATATGTGAAAGTTACATATCCTACAAGATCTTAAGAATGGACTTTACATGTAAGATTGTTAAAGTCATCCTCTAAGAAAGCTTGAGCCCATGTCTTCTGTAATCTCTTGTTCAAAGAAATACAAGCACAAGTATTTGAGTCATTCTATGATCCGGTGAACCAGCATCATGCTTGCGCATGTATTCCTTTTACAGGCACCTTTACACACCATTTTAAACAACTGCACAAAAATAAACAAAAATTCTATGCAAGAATTATTATTTTTTTTAAAAACTGCTGTGTAGGAGCAAGTAATGAGACATATTTGATCTGATTATCAAGCATATTACTAAAATGGTTGTAAGACTTTATCAATAAATGTCATTTAAAATTATTTCAGATTAGTATAAATGTCTGTGAAATTACTGTTTTTACAGAGTATCTTTTGATATTAATAAAAGAGAATATTAACATAAGAAAAATTTGATAGTTCTCTGAGTAGTAGTAGAAGTTTGGTAATTTACCAACTTTTCAGTAAATGATACTAAATTGAAAGACTAGTGCTGCTTACCTTAATGTACTTCTATATATTTTATTTAAGGTTTTACCAAGAAATAAGCTTCACATGAAAGAAAAAATATCTAGCTCTCCAAATTCAAAGTAGTAGTATCATTTACTAGATGAAATATATCAATCCTGAAAGTCAGCTTCCACTAATGTGCTTATTGCAAAATTATTGGTGGTAATATACTTAATTAGTGAATTTTACATAAGATTTATTTTATTCACAGAAGCTTGGTTTGATAAAATTCTTCACTGCAATTCGTTTAATAGGTAGCCTATAGAAACTACATTAATATTACATCCATGAGCAAAGAGATTACCCCACAGTTAATGACTCCCTTGGGTTGCCCTTTTCTGACAGAGGCACAGAGCCAAAACATTCAATTTTTTTTCCTTGTCTCTGAAATAAATGTTGCTGAAAACAAGAAAAACCATGTGTTGGTACTTTTTATGACATCTGGGTTGTGAAAAAACGAGTAGTGACAATATAAGCTAAGTCTGAAACAAACATCTCTTTGTATTGACAAAAATCTGTTTAGGGTAAAAAAAAGACTCCAAAGGCTGTCGATCTGTCTGCCAAATGACTCATCAAACATCTAGATGTGATTAGGGTCAGAAGAAGAAGAACTTCGCATCTTAGAGGATTCTGCAAGGAAAATTTTTAAGTCAAACAGTGGTGTCTCTTGGTGTATTCCTTGTGGGCATGAAAGCAGTGACAGCTGCACACCAGTGTTCCAATGGTTTCCACAACTTGTGGTTCAGAAGATCTTATATATGTTTGCTTTCCTTGTGCCTTTGCTTCACAAGGGCTGAAGTGTCACACAGGCAATACCTGTCATGACACCATGACTCTCTTACCACTATTCTAACACCTTTATGGGGTAGGAGGAGGCAATTTAGTATCTGCTGCAGATCTAAACCAGCAGCTGAACATGAATCCTGAAGAGAGAAAAAGGAGGAGCAGCTTGAAAGGAGTGCATGTGGTGGTCTTCCAGAAAGGCTTGAAGTATTCTCTCATCCAGCCACATTATTTCAGGCAGGGATATAAATATTGTTGAGTGCAATAAAATATTTCAGTAGAAAAGAAGAAATGAGAACTATACAGGTCTTGGGCATGTGCCTACTTAATTGGATAACAAAACAAAAGCACACAGAGATGATGCCATAACAGGAGACCAATAGAAAGTTTTTGCTATCAGAAGACAATTCATATCATTCTAAGATATCTAGATATGTGAGATGAATTCCTTTCTGCAAGTACCTGCTGTCCTTCACTCAATGTGGAGAGAGGCTAAACAAAATGTCTAACTTTTAACAAGAAAAAATCATGGCCTTAGGGTTTGAGAACATGTATTTTGACAAGAAATAATCTTGAAAATATTTAGTGTCCAACCTCTTTGAATTTATTCTCTTTACTTTTCAGTTCCCAGATCTGCCCAAGGCAGGTTTTTATTCTCACTGGCTTGGCTAATCCTTACAAACCCAACAAGGCCCAGGCTCAGACTTGAGGAGTGACACTGGTTATCCCTGTCATCCATGCCTGTGGACTCGGCCTGTGCTGACCTGTTCTTCTCTGTCAATGCCTGGGCATAGTTTGGGGCTGTAGGCAGGAGCTTCTTCCTTGAAATTTGCATGGCAGCCCAGATGGAAGTCTGAATGCAAATTCTGATATGCCAAAGCAGGCACTAAAACAAGAGTCTGTCCTGGTTTTAGTTTTATACACTACGGTTTCTGAACCACATTATCTTCCCTCTTGCTGGAAAGGATGATAAAGGGCACTTAGATTTTTTTCTACAGAAAAGATTAACAGTATCTTTTTTTATTTCCTTCTGTTTCATACTTTAGCTCATAGAATAATACTAAAAAATTCCCGTTGCTTTATAATAGGCTCCTAATAAGTGGCTTTTGCAACTGATTAAGTACCTCAGCTTCACTCCTGTGTTAATCAAATGCAGCATACAGTTATTGCTGCATGCACTGCTGCAATGGAGTGGATCTTTTACCATATAAAAGCTCCATCCCAACTGTGTCTGCTGCTCTGGTTCTAGACATCAGTTTCTTTTATGGTTGTGTTTTCCATGACTGTGGAACAAGAATCATAACGTGTTTTGTGGTCATGGGAATACGGAAAATGGGAGTAAAATGCATAGTGACCTACTTTTAAGAAAATAATTGGAGCATATCACATATGTTTGTAACATAGAAAGCATATTAATATTTATGAGAAAGTACCTTTACTTTTGAGATAAATTTTAAAAAATATTTTGATTTTTTCATGGACCATATCTCTGATTTAAAAACAAAATATGTCAATTCTAATTATCTGTTTCTAGTTTAAAAATTTCTGTCAGATTAGCCATAATATATTTAATGGAGAGTGAAGAGTCTCATCTAATTTATTCCAAAATACTGTGATAAAAAGCAAAAAATTAAACCTGGAAGTATCAAAAATTGTATTTTCCATAATCTTTGATTTTAATGTCTTCAAAACCTTTAAAATAGTGATGATTTAAGTTCCACAGTCAAAATATTTCCTTTGTAAAGAAACATGAATCAGAATACAATTTTTAAGCTTAGCCATGTTTATATGCATAAGTGATTATTGCATAAGGAGATTAATAATAAATCACAGAGAGATTTATAAATAAGTTATCCATGGGAAACTGAGCTAGTGCTGCCAATTTACTCCTTTACTTTGTACACATTGGATTGTCATTAAAGTATTTAGTTATAAGCTATTTAGCATTTAATTCCATATATTGCCATTTTATGAATTTGGGTAATAGACGTGGTGAGCTGCACAGCCACTGCTCAGTGGCCTGCATGGCAATACTATCTATCTATCTATCTATCTATCTATCTATCTATCTATCTATCTATCTATCTAATCTATCATCTATCTATCTATCTATCTATCTATCTATCTATCTATCTATCTATCTATCTATCTATCTATCTTCTATGTGTGTATACAGCTGCATGCTTATTTAAAATCAGACTCTTGCCCTGACGGGCTGAAGTTGCAACAGCCCTCAAGTCCATAGCTGCACTGATTAAGACCACTGTTTGTCAGCTACTACTGGCAACTTCATTAGATTTCTGCACTGAAAAAAATACATTTCTTCCACTATAAATTGAATGTGATGTGGCCTGATTATGTGGATGGATGTGGTGGGAATTACTAAAGTGGACATATGTGATCTCTAGCTAAAGGTGTTATCCATCAGCATTAGGTCGAAACCAAAATAATATTTCTGTCTGGTTTTGTAAGTGTTTTTGGCAAAGCTCTCATTCTGCTCATTTCTTTGAAGGTGCTTGTTATTAGGAAAGCTTAAAAACAAACCCCCAAAAAATTAACATTAAAACATTAAGTATGCAAATCATACCACACAGCTGTTTTATGATCCTATCACTTTGAAAAAGAGGGAGAGAGGCTCTTTTGAATCTAATCTTACATAGTCCATCTGCTGCAGCATATGACAAGAAGTCAAGCATCTGAACTTCTAGGAGCTGTTATGGATCCTTGACATGGATCTGGCTCTCATCATGCAGCCAGTGTTGATACTTCCACTGATTGCACTGATTGACTGTTGTGTCATTTTATCCTTGGCCTTTCCGACTCCCCCACTTTGGGGGATATCAACACTGGTAATCGTCAGGCAGGGCTCCATTGATTATTTTCAGAATTTTCTCTGGCTATTGACCATAATGGGAAAAAATTGTGCCTCTGAATTATTCAAAATGAAAACATACACAGAAGAAATCAATAAGGCACATCTGATATTAAAGACAAATTAAAGCAGGCAGTATAATGTGTCTTGGGGCACCTGCTACAGACAAAGAAGAAAGCATTTTAGAGGTAAAGAAGACTCTTTTCCTCTTTTCCTTTCATTCTTTTACAAGTAATATATTTTAGCTGTCAAAATTAACATCTTTATGAATTAGGACATTAATGGTTTCTTTTCAACTTGTCCTTTGCAAATGTTAGAATTTAACTCCAGGCTTTAGCACAATAATTCCTTCTTTGTATCCCTGCAGTCTTTTTAACTTAAATGTAACATGCCATTCTGGAGGGATGAAATTATAGAAAAATGTTCAGGTCGGAAAAATCACATTAACAAATATCTAGAGTTAAGCACTAAGCCTCTGCAGACTTTGAAAGTGCTGGAGATTAAACTAGTAAAGAAAAATGTGCCTTTCTATGAAATATCTGATATGTTAGCATTAGGAAAATGTCCCCTATATGAATCAGAGATAGGATTAAAAAAAATCCCCTAGAGAGTGATGGCTCCATTCTTGGGCAGCAGTATTACTGGAGAATCCTGTAACTTTTTACTCTGAGTTTCTTATTCAAGACAAACTACATGTAGAACGATGATGTAGTAGACATCATGTAGCATCTCTGGTTTTCAATTGGTAAGAGTCAGGATTTGGAATCATTAGAATGTTCTCTGATTGTAATGCTGCTATGAATGTGGTAAATTTTCTCAGCAAGGGCTGCAGAAAAAGTGTTCCGTGTCTGTGGTTTGAAGCAATCAATAGAAAACAACATAGCACTTCTGTGACAGTGGGCAGCATTAATACCCTGAACTTTTCTAGAACTCATTTGGAAATCTTTACTAGGATTTGATTCCTTGCTTCATGGGATGATAATTTTTTCAGTATTATCCCACTGTCTTCCTTATAGCAGATTTTTATTTACATTGAATTGAAATATAAAAAAAATATACAAAGGAAATTTCAGTTATGTAATCATGTCTTCTAAGGAAATGAAACCCTCTCCTAAAAGTCTGAAAGAGGGGCAATTGCTAATATAATAATTAATGCTCACAGGAAAGACAGGCACACCAAGGATGATGCAACAACCCCCAGGAATGAGAGCATTGATGGTTGAGTGGTCTTTTAAAAACTCATGCAACTGGAATTTGTTTCCACTCATCATTGAAATTCATACAGGCAGCTGAAGCCTAAAAAACTAAATGGGTTTTCATTGAGGATTTTGGGGGATGGAGTAAAGAATGTAAGGACACAAAGCAACTGTGTAAAAGGAGAAACCTGAATGATTTCTGCTATTAGTTTATCTTTTACTGAAATATGAATAGGCTTAAACTGTTAATACCAGTACCTTTTCACTGCAAGAGGTAAGGTTTCCAAAAATATAAATTATTGAGAGATGCAGATAAAATATTTAAAACTACTTAATGTGTTAGGTGCCCAGGTTCTCTTGATCTCAATGGAAAATAGGTACATAAGCTGCTTAGCAGTTTAGAAAAATTATTCTGGTATCCCATCCTCCCATGTAAACGCCTAAATACAGCTTAAATTCTGGATAAAGATGCACAATGTGCTGTGGAGGGACTATACACTATGTCTGGTATTCTTCTTGTCTAATTTTACACACTAGTCAGAAATTTAGGAATTTTTTAAAAACAAAAGTCTTTAGTGCTTTTAGAAATATTATAAGATATGCAGAAAAACTCCATAGGATTACCAGATATTATATAGGACCCCTCTTACAAAACTTATTCTCTCCTGGAGCTACCAGTTGAGACTAGAAGGAAGAATCTGTGTTGCTTCAAATAGGAGCAGATATGTATATTCAGCATGGGAGTCTTAATTTAAATTGTGTGTCTCTGCTCACATTTTCCAGATCAGAGATATTTCTGAGGTTCTGAACGTGGTGGTGACCATACAGTGTGGCTTTTCCTCCTTGCTGAGGTTTGGCAAGGAAACCTGTGACCACTGGTTGAACAGGAGCCATGGAGAACTACCACAGGGAAGTCTGAGAATGGCCCAGGGCACTTGACTAAATCTCTTCGCTGGTACGTCTCAAAACTGTCAACTGAGATTGATAAACAGTGAGAAACGTGAGATTAAACATGGCTTGGAAAGGTGGACTGGGTTTCACACTTACATTGCCAAGGCTGAGTTTAGCACTAACCCAGTGCTGACCGAAGCCACAAACTGTAATAGTGGCTGATGTTGAACCATGGCTAAAAAGGAGTTCAGAAGAGTTCTGCTTGTTCAGAAAATGGAATTGCACATTGATAATGGATGGTTGCCAGTTCAGTCTTCATGTTGCTGGAAGCTACCTTTTTTGCATATTACTTTGTCAAAATGTTATCATGTATCATGGCATGGTATCCCTGTGACAAATTCCTTAAAATCTGCACTACTATAGTTAACATACACACCAAAAAATTTGTCAGTTTTCAGCTTTGCCCAACATTTTGGATGCTGTTTTTCAATTTGGATTAAACTTTTTGCTTTTTATATGGAGGAAAAAAATATCACATTACCCTGGCTTCACTCAGTAACAGGGAATTAATAAAATTTTTGTTGCTGTAAATGAGAGTTCTGATTGTAGAACCAAGTAAAATATGTATCAGCTTTATAGAGTCTGTGAAACTAGTGAGAACTGCTTAGCAAAATTTCTTTTGAAAATATTTAATACAGTTTCAAAAAATACATTTTTTTCTCTGTTCAGTTCTGCTCGTGATCTTATGTTTCTTAAGTAGATCCAGATGAGCATACCAAGGATGAATCTTTGCAAAGAGACGACACTCTAGATATTGTCCCTATGACTACTGAGGCTCTATTATCCTTGGGAACACCAGACTCAAGATTTAGATTATTGGACTGGTATGAAGGCTTCTTGCATCACAAACCCAGTGCATGTACATGTGTAAAATGTATCTGCATTCTCTGTATCAAAAATTGCTGTTCGATAGTTCGCACAAAAAGTTTTTTTTCTCACTACATCTTCTCAGGATGTCTGTGAAAACAATAAGACATGAATAAAGCTACAGCAATATTTACAAGGAGGTGCAAGCATTTGAAAAGGAATTAAATGTGAAAGAATGCAGAAGGGTAATAGTGGATTTAAGCATGGTCGTGAGTAAAAGGACTAAGGGACTAGATGCTCCGCTACTTGCAATTCCAGTTTGTGCTGCTGTCAAAGCACAGAGGTTTTGAAGAGGTTCTCTTTATTCTGTGGTGGAAGGATGTGAAAACAGAGTGAGAACAGGTCAAAGCAGAAGGAGGATATGGCAAGAGTGATCTGGGTAGTTTCAAAATACTTCCCATGATCTCAAATAACTGAGTGCTATCTTGCTGGGATGGCAGAAATTCAGGCATCTCCGTCAGAGTGACCACTTAGACCTTGTTGAAACAAACTCCCAAGGTGAGTTTAGATCTAGTTGGCTTTGCCTGGCAATATGGATAAGGCTAAATGCAGATTTGGTTCCCTCTGTCCTATAACACTGGTGCAACTGACTTTGAATCCACAGGCACCTCAAGCCCTATCCAAAGTATGCAACAGATAGTTCCATGTCATGCTATGAAAACAAACAAACAAAAAAAAGGATTATGGATTTAAAGCCTACAGAAAAGGCCTGGATTTCTCATATCATGTTTCTCAAATGAGAATTACCTTACACACTATTAAAGAGTCAAGATCTCTCCTTATGTTTTCTTCAGGATAAAACTCTAAGAACCTATACTCAGAGCTGGCTTCAGGATTATAAATACTAAACAGATGTGTTCTAGTCTGAACATGTGCATTTAAGGTCAAAGATAAGGTTACCTCCTTCTCCATGGCATTTCTCATTTAGTCACCTGATTTAGTGGCCTGTAGTACATGCAGGCTTTTAGGCACATCTTTCTTCCTGTGGACTGCATAAGCAGCAAGATTGCTAGAAGTTATAACCGTAATGCTGATCTTATACTGTGTTTGTGATTTCACCTTCACTAAAGTTTGCTATTCAACTACTTGGAATAGTGTTAGGCTCATAAATTTTAGACTGCAAAAATAGGTTAGATAGACTTATTTTCTGTTTTCATTGCATGTCTAAGTTATAGGAAACAAATTATAAACTCGGTGGAGAGGTGTCAGATGATGAACAGCATTCACCCTGTACACTTCTGAAAGCTGAGTGTGGAAGCTCATGGAAGTGTATCCTTGCTTTTCTCCTGAGCAGTCTCTCCTCACAACTGTTAGAGGCAAAGTAGGAGGGTGTTCTTTCTGAAGTGAAGCAGACCTTGTAAACGTTTCTTATAGACCTGTAGAACTGTAAAACCATGAAGTGTCAAAAAAAAACTGGTTTAAAAGAAACTGGTATACCTCTGGGATATTGTTGTTGCAAGAAGTACAGTTGTAATTCTTTCAGTCTAAGTTCTTACACTGGCACCCTCCAGCACCTTCCCTTTCACAGAAATATACCACACAAGCCTTTGATACCAGTTAATAAACTTGTATTTTACAGAGTTAAAATCTCATTCTAATAATTGCAGTAATTGCCAGTGAATTCTCAGGAAGTCATACAATAATGTATTTTATGAAACAGGAGAGATGGAACATTTTTAAAGAAATTTATCCAAAATTATTTAAGAAATGTCTGTTTGAAATGCTTTGGAAAGATGTTGGACTATTGTTACATAGAGATTTTCCCATTAAATAGGAAGTAATATTGGACAGCTGCTTTAACATGGTACTACAGGCAAAATCTATAAAGCAGGAGTAATGGCCTACATCAAGGACAAAACCTGCATTTTTCATACCTGTAAGAAAGGTGCTTGAAGAGCAAAAGTGAACTCAAGACCTGCATGGTATTTCCATGAAGCCTTTCTCTTTCCAATATGGCCACCAAGTTGATCAGAGAACTGGAACAAATTCAGTTTTTTCAGCCTGGAAAGGGTTTCAGGGAGACCTAATTGTGGCCTTCCAGTACCTGAAGGGAACCAGCAGGAAAGATGGAGAGGGATATTTTTACGAGAGCATGTAGTGACAGGACAAGAGGAAATGGATTCAAACTAAAAGCAGGTAGGTTTAAATTGGGTATTTGAAAGAAAATCTTCATTGTGAGGGTGGTGAGGCGCAGGAATGGGCTGCCCAGAGAAGCTGTGGGGGTCTTGTCCCTAGAAGTGTTCAAGGCCAGGTTGGGTGGGGCTCTGGGCAACTTGGTCTCGTGAGAGGTGTCCCTGCACACTGTGGTAGAGTTGGAACCAAATTATCTTTCAGGTTCTTCCAAGCCAGGCCATTCTATCACTCTATGATCACCCTGGCATCCTGCTCCTAGGAAGGAGGTTGTGAGATTTACAAAGTTTTATGTTTTCATAAGAAAAACAAGGTGTTACAATAACAGGTGCCATTAGAATAAATCACATTGAAGGTATTTTCCATGACTTCTAACAGGGTTTTAGGGCACTTAGAAGCTAAAAATACCATTTTATCAGGTGATAAAATGTTGATGTTTGCAGAAAAATTAAGAAGGCAATTTGTTAATTAAGCATGAACATTACTATCTTCAGAAAAGAAACAATATTTTGGGAATACTTTGTTAATATTTACTATTTGAAAACTCGGGAAAATCCAATTTAGCAATCTCTAATTGCTAAAAAGTTGCTGTCAAACATAATAATTGAGGAAAAAATGAACTAAACTGAATAAACCAATGATACTTTTGCCTTTACTAGACAGTGAAAACAGTCTACAGTTGAGGGAAACCTCCTACCCCCAACAATTCCCAGTTATATTGGTAAAATTTCAAAAGCAGATGAGAAGTAAAATTGATCTTGGAAAGAAACCAAAGGATGACATCATCAGCTTAGTGATTCATATTCACAGTCTCATGTGGAAATGGTAAGAAGAAAGCACAAAACAAGAAGTGATTGCAATAAAGATAAATAAGTAACAAGAAATTTCCTGAATTTGAAATGGTTTAATTTCATATGCCATTAACTTTGATTACGACTTTTTTTGTCAAACCAGAGAAAATGAAAGCATATGGCTGCATCTTACTCTTTTCCATTCCCATGTTCACATTCCCCTGTATACTGAAATTCATCATTGCAAGGTTCCACAGTCCCTTTAAAAAAGTTGAGCTAGACAATGTATCTACACATTCAAAACCCACCAGTTCACTAAAATAAATAGTTTTAAATGAACACTATGCTTATGTGGCTTTTCATGACATCCTTCAAAGCTGCATATAAGTTTATATTATGAACTAGCTACTCTCTGTCCTGTGATTAAAGGGCACATGATGACCTCATGAACCACCCTTTAGACTTCCAGTGCTTCTGGCTTTAATATTCTGTGCTAGATTCACAGGGCTCTTCTACAGATGCTAAGCGTTCAATCCTGAAGGCTCCACTTCATCATCAGGTAATTAGTATTTTCATTAACTTGCTTATTGTCAAGGAAAATGAGCCTTGATCATCTAATTTTTCCTCAATGAGTTGAATATTGTAATATATCTATAATTAATGTGTTTTATGCCACAAACGTGTAATGGAGTGGAAATCTGAGCCTGCTCCCAGCAGTCACTGTCAGTAAATGTTTGATGAATAAACAGAGACTTTCTAATGGGAAATGGTGGCGACTTTTATAAGCAGACACAATAAAGACTTTATTAACATACTTAAGAAGCATTCTGGGAAATAGAATTGAATGCATTATTACTGTAGACTCCTTTTGTGAAAAGTAAATTTTACTGTCCCCATAACAAATGTTTGCTTGTTTGATGTAACTTGTAGTGTCACTCTTTTATGGACCATCTTTCAGTGTAAATCTGTGATACATTTTAAAGCTACATATTCCCTATGGGTCTATGATCCTAAAAAAAAATCCCTCTGAAATTTGTAAAAACTAATCACTTATATACCTGTCTGTGATGGAAAAAGAAAGGAAAAAGAAACAGCACTGAGCAGATATATGAAAACTCAAATTAAAGAGAAATCATTTTTAAAATGAAAATTTATTTTCAGGTGTTCAGAGAATGAAGGGAAGCTGTGGTAGAATAGAAGATCTTTTGCAATGTCACATCTGCTATAAATAAGACTTAATATGTCTTTAAAATGTATTAATTAACAACTCCAGACGTAATATCAAATGTTATAATAAAGGCACAGGAGTTTCTCTGAGCTAGTCAGGAACACATTCAGCTTCTTGACTGGCTCCAGAATGGAAGCTAAAACTGTATTGGCTCAGTTTTCCGAGGTGTGGTGTACACAGCCTGTGCTGCAGCCAGTGGTGACTACAGACTGTAAAAACATGGCCTTCAGGAAAAAGGAAAGCCTTTTCCCTTGAAAGTTGGGTTTTTTTGTGTTGGTGGTGGTTTTTTTTTTTTGTTTTGTTTGTTTGTTTTTTGGGTTTTGTTTTTTTTTTTTACAAGCTGGCATGATATTTGTCTTCCCAGAGCACACTGTATCTGGGGATCAACAACTTACCTAAGTGTCTTCAAGAAAGACACTTGAATTGCATCTACTGCTTTTACTCAGCTAAGTGCAAATTCTGTGTCCTAATTTGCATGAAATTCAGAAGCTTTCAGTGGCATTGATGCGATGTGATGGAGAGGGCAGAAAGAGTGGAAGAGAAAACAAGAGAGGATGTAGAGTAGGAAGCAAAGAGTCTTCTCCACAAAGAAAATTAGAGAGGACAATTGTGAGAGTAAGCAGAATGGCCTGTGGTTATTACCTCTCTCTACATCCCTGTCAAGGGAGCTTCAAATACTCCCCACTTCAAGCCAACAGCATCAACCATCAATGCTTTCAGGGAATGGCTCTGATACTGAGAGCCCTTGTCTGCATGACTGGTGAGGCACAACGACAGGCTGGGGAAGGTTGCCATGCTGCCTGTCCTGCCACGAGCAATCCAGAGACAGCTGGCAGGGTCCAACTCCAGAGCATGCTCTGGGACAGGAACTATAGATATAACCATGGGGAGCTGGCTCTGCTTCACACATCTGAATGGCAACTTGTGCCCTGTATCTCGTGGAGAGGACTCAGCATGTTGAGGGTGTGGAGCATGTGTCCTACATTAGATATCTACCATAAGTTTTCTGAATCAAGTTGTGATGAGTTATTTCTGCTTCTTTCTTTGATATTTAAGGCAGAAGTATTAATTTTATGTTATATTAAGAAATCTAAAATATTATAGCAAAATTGAACATCATTTAGAGAAAAAATGTGATGGGCCACATGTCATTATTAAAGAACTTTATTTCCATAAGGAAAGTCACTGCTCTATCTTTTAATTCCTGTTTGGTAGATTGAACATCGGAATTGCCTTTGGAGCAATTTTTTTTCATTTCCAATTTGCTCTAGTAGATATAAACCCAGAAAACTCAAGTTACGATACAAGTAAATCCCAAAATGGATTTATTTTGTAGATGTATTCATAATTCAGAAAAGAATTGCCTGCTTGTGTGTTGTAACCGACCAAATGTAGATGACTATTACATTTACATTTAAAGTAGCTGCTAAACTCCCAGAGCGATCAATGAAGAGACAATGTCACTTAGAGATTATGATTTATCTCATCCTAATGTAGATCTCAGGAACAAGCCAGATGAATCTCAGTCTAAAAGTATGTACTTCTTGTCACCTCTCTACTAAGCAATGTGACTCACTCAGATACTGAAGTTTACTTAATAGATGCTTAGACTTAGATAAATCTCCCTTTGTAAACAAGCTAGTCAAAGTATTAAGAATCTGACCATAGAGAATAATTTAGAATGTCAGAGGATGAAGATGTGAGAATGAATTTGATTTGTTGTTGTTGTTATTATTTTTGTTATTTTAGGTCAGATGTGTTCTTGACGCACTACAGCAAAATAATTTCATTAGAAGTGTTTTGCAGGGGCAAGACTGAGAAGAATTTATGCAGGGAGTTTTAAATGTGGCCTACAATTTTTTCCAGTGGGTAGATTCTTCATCTCTCCTGCAAAAAGGAATTTAGTAAAATCAAGTCATGGAACATAATGTTTAGAAATTTAAGCAATGTGATTGAAAGCTGTGTTCATTCCTGAATTTAAGCACCTAGACAGGTGCCCAAAATGAGGTATATTGTCACCATAGATTCACATGGAGAGAGAACAACATTTTCATATTCAGTCATCTTATGTGGTGTATTTGCCTCAGCTCTTACTAACTCCACTGGAAATGAAAATATCCTGAGTTGTGAAGTTTGATAACCATGACATCTGACAAGTATAATTTGATATAAAGGTCACAAAATAAATCTCACTTTATCCAAAGTTTTCAGGTTAATTTTTTTTTTTTGGGAGAGGGGTGATTAAGTCAATATCAACATAGCAACCTTCAATGTATAATGTATATTTTCTATATCCACTGTCTATTGCAATTATTTAGATGAATGAGGTGCTTTATAACAGATGGTAAAACCCAATGCCAAAATCATAAAATCAAATCTCATAAATCAACAGATAAGATATATTTTAGTGTCCTCTGGTATCATCAACAAGCCTAACCGATTTCTGATTTAAACAATGGTCTGACTTTCAGGGTGCTGGAGAAAAGTATGGTCTCCAAATGTGTGAAAACCAGTTAAGTAAGATTTTGTGACAGTCCTGTCTTCAAGCCAGCGCCTTGGGTGGAATCTGGATTGTTTTGAAAATGTAGAGAGTTCTGGCAGGGTTTTCCAGTGCAGCCAGGATTATAATTGTTTTCTCCATTTTGGTATGTGGCAGCATAATGAACAGTTAAGCTTCCCTTAACTGAGAGATTACCATTTTGTATCTGAAACTCTAGAAGGCAAGAAAGTATTTTGGCAGGGCAGAGTTTACTATTACCACAACATACAAAGTTCAGATACATTCTTTTTTTTTCCCACAAGAACTACCCAAATTGAAGACAATGCTCCATTGAACATCAGCAGCACAAAGTGGGAGCACAGCGCTGTTCTCCATTATGCTGCTATTGATCTCAATATCTACACCTTTTTTTCTAGTTTACACTATCATTACAAAACTAATATTTGATCCAATCTCTTCTAATAAGAGACACACATATTTCTACAGATTTCATTGATCTTACATATATTTCTGGAACTACTTGATATTTGGTAAGATTTATCTTTGGGTAAGTTATTTGAGTCTTTACAAAAAAAGATTACTGAAAGTACAAGTTAATGCCTTTTATGAAAAATATTAATTATAAATAGATGAAACAAACATGGCAATGAAAAACCAAACTAATATGCTGTTTTCTATCTCACTACAAAAGGATAAAGAAGAAAAAGAGTTTGGCAAAATAATGCATATAAAGGCCAGATATTCATGTCCTGAGGCCATCAGACACCTCCCTAATGGACTACAGAATGTGTAAAATAATTAATCATGTGGAGAAGGTATTGCCAGGGTTAGAGACGGGGTCTTGAGCTTTTAATGGAAATGCTCTGTGACTGAGCTGGGAAAAAAACTTCTGTATTTTGAAAAGGAGGGCATCTGTCATACTTAATTCATAATGGTTTAGTAGCACAATAAAATACAAGACATGGTTCAGCACTCCTATTTTGTGGGGTATTAAAACTATATATAATACAGGAATGGTACAAATATGCCGTGAACCACTCTTCATGGTGGTGTTCACAAATATCAGTAGGAGGAATGCTTAAAAGGTTAAACTCAGACTCTCTGGGGTCAGATTTCTTCCCTCACTAGCAATATATCTACCTCCCTGACTAATCTTTCTGTATATACTTTAGAAAGGACCCATTACCTTTTCTACCTCCCTGTTTCATAGGTTGCTGAGACAGAACAAAAATGGGCAGTTTTATTTATTTCTTTGTGGGAGGACTGAACACAAGAATCTACCTTAAAGAAATAATCAAATAAATATTAGACAGTGCTAATATTAACATGCAAGTTTTATAGACAAAGAAGGGCATCACCAGTGAAGAACTTCAAAGAGAAACACAGTGAATGTTACTTATGCACATGCAATCTGTCTGTCCCTCTGCTGGAGACACCTTATGGTATAGTCTTCAGTAGTATGATCTATAACCTAATTTTTTTCCCATTTATTATATGGGATAAACACTGTGAATTATCTCACCATTTCCTTTAAATTTCCTTCTTTCCCCATAGGTCAAGAGGTGAATCTAATTCCTTACTTCTTCCATGCTACTCCAATCACACTTCCAACAATTTGGGAGTCCATCATCTATGTTTTATTCAGAGCTTGAACATTGTGCTGTATGAAGGGATGCTACTCTGTCCTCCTAAATGTTGAACTGAGAAGCTTCAAATGGACCTGGATATTCAGAGAATGAAAGTATAAACTACTGAAAATAATTTTGAGATTCCTAGTCAACAAAAAATGATAAGTAGCCAACAGGCTTCAAAAAACCAAGATATAGTTAACTGTGCAGAAGATTTGCTACAGGGACTGTAGGAAATTCTTAAAGGTTCTCATCTGAGTTACTCGGTGCAGGTCACATTTACACAGTAAAGGAAAATTAGTTCAAACTGAACTAGTGACACAGAGAGAATGAGTTAGTTACACATGCCTCAATTGTCTTTGCACTTTCTGAGTATGTTTGGAATCAGTAATATAAGGGTTGAAGTGTGCCTCAAGAGGAATATTTTGGTTTTCCAATAATCAAATAAATATTTAAATAATCAATAAATATTTTATGTTTTCAGTACAACTAATCCAATCTATTGGATTCAATATATCAAATTATACTCTAAAAAAATCCAAAGTATGTCAGTATTCATACTTTTGAGGGGTTTATTGAAGAATTTGTGCTTTAATTCCAGTCATAAAAAATGAAATTTTACTTTAGGCAGCTAAAGAGAAAAATAATTAACTGGTAAAACATAAGTATATTAACATATGTCTATTAATCATATAAACATAGAAAGACTTGTGTTGGATGGGACATTAAAGGTCATCCAGCTACCCCCTTCTCTGCCACCAGTTAGACTAAGTGGCTCACAACCAACCTGGCCTTGGGCGGGACATCCACAGCTTCTTTGGACAGCCTGTTCCTGTACCTCACTATTGAGTTTCCTCACCAGGAGAGGAAAAATGTTCCCATGTAACCAAATTTTGGATGACATAGAGTGTCAAGTTGTGTGACTGTGTTTGAGGGTCCCAGGACGAGGGAAGAGATGAGAATCTTGACTCCATTTTTCAGAAGGCTGATTTATTATGTTAAGATATATGTTATATTAAAAATACTATACTAAAAAATCGAGAGCAAGTATTCATCTGAAGGCTGGAAAGGAATGGAAAGGAATGATAACAAAAGCGCGTGACTCTCAGAGAGTCTGACACAGCTGGATCTTTGATTGGTCATTAAGTAGAAATAATCCACATGGACCAATCAATGATGAACCTCTTGGCAAACAACCTCCAGACCACATTCCACAGTCATCAGATAGTTATTGCTTACATTTGCTTTCTGAGGCTTCTCAGCAAGAATAGGAGAAAAATCCTAGCAGAGGATTTTCATAAAAATATCATGGTGACAAAGTTGCACCAATTAGACCAAAAGGATACATGAGAATAGTTGACAATGGGACACAAAATTATTGTTAACTGCTTTCCAACAATTTTTCCATCAACAAACACCTCAGCCTCAGAGGCTGTGCATTTCTCAATCCTGATGACTTCGAATGACCTCTGTAAGGAAGAAGGGATGGACTGGCTGCCACAAAGGAGGCATCTGAAACATCCTATGAGGATCACACTAGGAGGAAAAAGGAGATGAAAAATATAAAGGATCTGTATCTGACAGGGATTGAACACTGACAGAAAGTCAGAAGGGCTGGACTTCTGCCCACGCCAGTTAATGGGAGTTTTGACATTCATTTCAGGTGCTGTAGTGTCAGGCTCCTGTGAATTAGCAAGGGCTGGAGCAGAGGAGAGAAGCAAATAGGCTGCCCAGAGCAGTAAAACTGTTTGTGCCTAAAGGTATGGCTGTGCTGTGATTTGGTGTGTGCATACATATTCACACTCCCTTTAATCTTGACTGAATGGATACTACTTAAGTTGACTAAGGCTGTGACAGCAAATACTCCAACGTGGGCAGGACAAGCCACCAGATCACCCAGGCACTTTCTCAAGCAGATGCCTTTCCCTGAAGCATGTGTTGCTGCAGCTTTATTCAAACTTAGTTGTATCTCCTCCAACCATCAATCCCTCAAGCACTGCAGGCATGATGTAAGAATTTGGAGGGGCTTTAGATGCAGGTTGTTTCAACTTCTCTACCATATGGCTGCAGAGAAGGCAGCTGATTTTAGAGCATGAAGCCTGTGCCACGATGTTCAGTCTGCAGCACATTGGTAATGCATCTAAACAATGTCGCAACAAAACACCTAGGAGTGAGTGTACCTGCAACTGTGTTTGCTTGAGTTCTTAACAAAATAAATAAATAAATAAAGGAGAAGCTTAAAGTACATGAAAACACTGCCAGACTCTTAAGTGGAGTGAGTTAAGCTGGTATGGGGGGGAAGGAGGCTGGGTGTCTGAACGTCACAGCTGTGGGCCAGTGATAGACAGGCTGAGGCAGTGGAGCCTACAAGAATGGTCATATGATGGTAGTTGAAGTGTCAAGGGGGGACAATTTATTGAAAAGCAGATCACAAAAGGGAAAATCCTTCTTGCATATTATTAGGGCTATTGATTGATTTATATAGTGCATTCCTTAAGCAAAGCTCTTTACAGAATTACAAACTATTAAAGCTGAGTGAATAACTCACAATGAATAATTTATCCCATGAATTTAACCTTTCTTTCTGCTCATGAAATAGCCACAAAGAGATCACTATTTCCTTAATTATTCAGTGAATTTTCTAATGAACTTTTAAACACTATGAACTCATCACTAAGAATGTTCTCGTAATGCAAGATAACCAGGGATTCTTTTGGTGCTGATTGTTTAGAGACATTAAACTTGTGGCTAGAAAAATCATGTGCAGTATCCTGTGAAAATCTGGTGGCTTGCAGTTCGTGCCTACTACACAGCTAAGTGCTTTGCAGCAGCAGCTGAGTGCTCCATGAATAGGCACCTTTTTAGGACAGAAGGCAGGTGGGCTGGGGCAATACGGAACTCAAACCCCACTCTCCATCCCTAAGCAGAGTGAGCCTCAACATGGCACAAGACATTCTGCAATGGGTTGTGGGTGCTGACAAGTGTGTGTGTGCAGAGCTCCAGGACCTTGAGGAGATGTGAGAGCCCTCTGGAGTGCCTCCACAAAGGTGTGCAGCTCAGGAGCACCTGGAGATGCTCCCTGAACACATCAAGCCAGCTGGTTATGCACCTGAGTGCTGGGTGTTTTTTTAATTGAACCCTGAATTAATTGTGATTCAACACAATATTTTTTCCCTGACAGAACAAGTATGTAAAGCCCTGAATTTCAAAGCTGTGCTACCCTCAAACTCTTCTTCCATGAATATTAAGGTAAGTAGCATGAAAGTCTATTTTTGATATATTTTTGCCAGGATGCATTAAATCCAGAAATATTGGCAGAAAGTAAACACAAAAGATAGGACTGCAAACCATGATAAAATAGGTGGAGTAGTTGTGCAGTGAGCACTTGACCCCCAAAACAAATCCCTTTGAATTTTTATTTCATTATATTAAACATCATTCATTCCTGAGGATAAAGGGAACTAATCAGCAAAGGAAATAGCAGAAACACTATCAAATAGTAAGGAAAGAGGAGTATTCTTCTGAAAAGAAGTGGGAACTGAAGTCTGATTAGGAAATATGAGGAGGATGGACTAACAGCTTTTTCTAACCTATCATCTCTAATACAGCCATCACTCTTGGAGGCTAGGGGCAGATTCTAAAGTTATGTGTAAATGTTCTCCATCCCACACTTCAGCTCATTTCCTTTCAGGTTATGCTACAGGACTTTTTAAAGCTGTTTCACAATTAAAGTTTCATGCTGCACAGATGGAGAAAAATGAACTTCCAGCATAGCTCTGTGTTCTGGCAATGGACAATCCTGTTTTAATTACAGAACAAACTTTGAGATATTTTCTCTACTGCTGTATTCTAAGGCAGTAGCAAACAGGGATGAGGAGCAATGCATTTTGCGGTTGCTACTGTGTCTTAGTACTTCACAGTGTTAATAACCTGAATGGGGCAGGAGATTAATAATTCACCTGTGAAAACACACTTCAGTCTTTAAATAAGGCAATTTAAACCAAAATATTAACAAATACCTAGAGTTTTAATTTTTTTAAAGGACATCTTGATTTGGCAAGGGAAAATACAAAATACTGCTTTCAGATCTCTCCTGAGCTTCCAGATGGAGGGCAGACTGTCTGAGCCTCTATTTGTCTCTATTGACTCTTTTTGGATTTGGGAGTATAATTTTACAGAAAGATGTCATTAATTACGCTGAGTCCTGGTTTCTGTCAGCCTGGTTTCTTTTGCCACACTCAGGGGAGCTCTTTTGGAGTGATTTCCAAGTGGTTAGATCCATATCTCAAAGCAGCCATGGGGTATTCTTCCAGAGGGAAGAAACCCAGAGTACCTCTTGTATTGTACATCCCAGGGCCAATGCAAGCCCCTTTCCCGTGGTGAATATGAAGTGAATTTCAGGTTCTCAGCAAGAATTGTTTTGATCTCTAAATCTATTCCTATTTGTCAACACTAATCTATAAAGTAGATACAGGTTCAGTTAGGGAAAAGGCCAATTACCTAACCTAATTTCAGTTTGAGGCAGTCTGGATGTCCAAATTGAAAATATGCAGAGATAAAACACTGTTCTTACTTCATGATGAAGTTTAAACCTCTTCTATCAGATTGTTATTAACTTGTAGGAAAGTAACTATTTTATGCATTTTTTCTAAAACACTAAATGCTAATTATGATAATATATTATTCTTATCCTGTCAAGCTAAAAAATCTCTCTACCTCCATAATATTTAAATAGAGTAAGATCATTCTGGATAGATGATCACTGTGCACTTCAGAAGTTTAACAAATATTATGAGCATAAGTGTGCATCTCAAATGTATATTTATATTGTTGTGCATAGAGTAATGTGTCTTCTGGGTCCTATTGTAAACAAGCTGTCAAGCTTAACTGGGTTAGCCTGTAAAAATATCTTTCCATAAATAAATTGAAAAAAAAAACCCCAACCTAACCTAACAGTCAAGAAGTCTCTTCTAATGGGCTTGATCAGAAAATAAGAAAAAAAAATACAATAACATTATGATGCAATCCTGTGCAGTTGACTTCTCAAAATGTCAATATTTGTAACTTTGGGATACAGTCAGCTTTTGGCTACATTTTTGTTCTCTGCTTGCTGATGTGGAAAATTCCATATTCAATTATGTCCAGTCACTCCCAGTTGTTATTCATCTGTTCTAGTTCACTCATGTCCTGCCAACTTAGATATGACTAAAATTATCCTCAGAGAGATCAGGAGTGCGTTTGCCTGCAACACGTTCGGTGCTGCAGCAGCAGAACAGAACGATGACAGCATCAGACAGAAGTGGCTTTTACAGACAGCCCAGTACCTGAGGAGGATTAGAAGCAATACACAACAGCCAGAGATTATTCATGGTGGAATTATAACAGTGTTAACAGAGATCAAATATAGCTTATTTTGGCTCCTTTTCTAAGCATGAAATCTTTGTTGCTGTGGCTGTTTGTCTCTTCTCTGTCACCCTCTTTGATCTACTTTGTTTTCTCATACAAATACGGTATGTAATTATGACATTTATGCCAACCTTTGAAATAAAATCACTCCTGTTTTGAGGAGGGTTACATAGTAGTACTACCAGACTTCTCAGAAACCCAGAGTAAAATGCTCTGACATTCTAACAGATGAAAAAATAATTGATTTTATAAAACTTATTCTAGAACTTGCTAATTAAGATAATGAATTGCTTCCATTAAGAACTCTAGTTTAGCTCTTCATTCTTTTAAGGAATGAAATTATCTGGGTTTTAATAATTAGGATGAAATTTTTTTTTCTTAAAACACAAAATATTTTGTTGCTGATGAGGAAGCCAGTGTAAAAAGGATAATTATCTTTTCTTGCTTTTCAAAAGGGATTTAAAATTGAGTAAAAAATTGCAAAAAAATTTAAAATCCTCTGCAGTAAAGACAGTCTTCAATTATGATGAGCATTTCAAAACTTATTTATTTGTAATGACACCATTCTGACTTCGTAGACCCCTCTGAAGGAAATATGCATGAATTTGGGTCATTGTAGGAAAGAACTATAGGGACTCAGCTATTTTGGTAACAAACAATGAACTATAAGCAAAAAATACATGAGAAAGAGACCGAGGTTTTCACACCCATCTGTGTATTCTTGACAAAGTTGACTGCTAAAAACTGCTGCTGCTTTATTTATAAGAACCAAAATACTTGATGAAGTAAAATCACACTTCTTCCAAGTTCATATTATTATGGCTTAAAACTTCTGTACAGAATAATAAGAGGCTTCAGGAAAAACATTCTTTTCCCTCTGGCACTGGCTGGGATTCAAAATCAACCTCCACAAGTTATATTGAAAGGAGCTATATTCTGGACTGATGCTATTGACATCTTCTAGAAGAGTTCTGCCGAGATCAGCAGAAGAATTTTTACCAAAGTGGTGTTGTCATGTATTGCTGTATAGTGGTGCACTGTAGAATTAATTCAAAATCATTTTGTGCCACTTTTGTTGTCCAGTCTTATCCCTGTCTCCCCAAAAAGTTGTCAACAATTAATAAAAATTTCCATACTATTCTCTACTCCATCAATGAACAGGTGTTTGGAAAAAAAAAATCTTTGATATTAGAACTTAGCTAAATGCAGCTATCAAGCTCCTATTTCCTTCATTAGTAAAGTGCTTTTTTTTCTGCCAGTTCAACATATCAGTTATGCCCTGATGTACTAGTGTCATTTGACCTCTTTTACTTGGTAGCTGGAAGAGGAATTCATCTGCAGTGCCAAGGCTCATGAAACACTGGGACAATGTCTCCACTCTGGCTGCTGGTCTTTAGATGTTTCCAAAACACAAATGGAAAAAATACCTTTTTCTGCAGACCACTCACCCTGTGGCCCCAACTTGTGCTACCCACCTCTAGGCATGCAGCTCTTCCTCTCTTCCCTGCTTTTAAGTTCTGTCTGAACTTAGAGAGGTTAACTTCACTTAAGAAAGAAGTCTTAAAGAAGTTAAGACTTCACCCACTGTCACTTTTATAGTGGATGTGTCTCTATCCTGGTGACCTAATACAGGCAGGCTGGGAAACTCTGCTGTCTTCTCTCTTTCTTTCTAATTTCTAAGTGATATCTTGGAGCATATTTTGAAAGGTAGAACTGCAAGCATACGAGTTCCTTTTATTTCTCCATCTCACATACATCTCCCTGCCAACAATACATTGGTGATGCATGTGAGTGCAAAAAGGGATTACTACTAGGACAAAAACCTTCCCTGATTGTTTCTTTTTTCATGTTGAAATTTGCAGTCTTTACCTGACATGCTCATAATATATTTCATCAGCATTGATAAAATTGCACCTTTTGCTGTCTCTGCATCTTCTTTCCTTGTCCTGTGTTTACATCTGATAAAGCACACACTGCTCCACATGAAATCTGCTGCTTTTGCTGCAGAACGCTAGGGACCTGACCATAAAATTAAGCCTGGAAACTGTGGAACAAAACTAAAACTGGTTAGAGAAGGAGGGTTCCAGACTATTACAGAGCAATTCATATTGAATAGCACTGGAGCCATGCTGACATATTAACAATAAAAAGGAATCATCTGTGGAGGCAAAGATGGTAAGTCACAGAGGGCATATATAAGTGCAGCCTCAGAGCTATAAAAGCCAGACTGACATTTATCACTCTGTGAATATTGGAGCTGTCATGTTGGTCCTCAGATGATCGTGTTACTACCTTCAAGACATTTTTTTAGATATGAAGCAAAGATTAGAGAGGGAATGAGAGAGAGAGAGATTTGCTAATAAGTAGTGGGTGAAAGCCACGAAAAGGAATTAGCATTTATATTATTTATTGTCCCTTTTTCATCAGCCATACCCCCCTTCTTACTAATTTTTTTTCCTCCCTTGAATTTTTCTAACCTTGCACTAGAAGATCTTTGTACATTAAACCTAGTTCAGCTTCAGAATGGATTAAAGTAATTTTGACAAAACACTATGTTCGGTGAACGACAAATTGTACAGCTTCACATGTTATTATTTGTGCTAAAAGCTATTATGTAAATATATTGGCTTATATAAGCTTAAGTAGGATGGCACAGGAAGGCAAAGATAGGGCAGACATACAGATCTATTGAAATGATACTCTGTAAGCATCTCCTCTAATAGAAAATTGCATATTCTCACTCAGAGGGCAGAAAAGAACCATATGTCTATTTTAGTGGTCATGTCCTGAAATGATGCACTTATTCCTTTTATAATATTTTGAAATAAATACATATGGGACCGGTCAGATGTCAACAGTAGCACTGAAAGGAGTAAGAATTAGTCACACTGGCACACAGGGCCCTGGAACAATGAACACTGCTCTGGAAGACCCTTGAATGCAAGCCTATTTGCCTCTTAATCCAAATGAATAATTAATGATAATTATCATGCTGCAGTTATTATCTGTGATAATAATATATCCGTAAGGTGAATAAATTCAATCTGCTACTATGCAGAAATGGCAACTCATAATATTCTTAAGAAATACAGATATAATTATCAGTATTAACGGTCAAGAAAAAAAAAATTGAGAGTTTTATATAAAGAATTATAACAAAAGGTCTAAAGTTTATGAGAATTAATTAGATTGCATTATGTTTATTCTTTCGCTGTCATTTCTGTGGTACCAGTTGGCAATCTGATAGCTTTTAGCTTTTTTTTTTTTTTCTAAGACCCATTTATTAACAGCTGAAATGTGCATTTTTTTCAATAACTTTCTATCATCAGTCCACTGATAAAGAGGATCTCAGGCTGAGGATCTCAAAAGCATCCACATGCAAATTGGTCCATTTGTGTAGTTAACTATGCTGGAGATTTTCCTCAGCTAAGAAACCTTAAAGTATTAAAGGAAAAATTGACAAAACCAAATAAAACATTAAAAGGTCAAATACACATTTGAAGCTTGTACAAACCCAGCCACAACATTTATTTTTGAAAGCACCATAGGTGAGCTGTCAGCTAGGCAGACTAGTAGGCAATCATATTTAATCTGATCTCTCTCATTGGGCTTGTTGTCACAAAGGAAAATGGAAGGGGGATGGGTGCACAGGAGCAAGAGGCAACAACTCCCCTCCCATTCTTTTTGAAATTGTTTTTACATCTTTTTATTTTGGTTATTGAAATTTTCAGTCATCTAATTTAAAGACTTTAATGTCTACTTAAGTTGAACTAAATTAATGATTGAGAAAAAGCTTTGAAATTCAAAGTTCATGCAGACCTTTAACTCACACCAGGAAGGCCTGGTTTTTCCCTCCTTCTTTTCATCCTATGATTTGAGAACTGTTTCACTCAGTGGAATGATAATGAGGTGTCGAATTTCTCACCTCTAGGTCATTGCTTCAAATCTGGCACAGGTTGGTAGGAACCAAAATTCATTATCTTCTACTTATGGTTCAGCAGCCTATGTGAAATGGGTCTTTTGGTTTAGTTTTCAGCAGGCAAACAATAAGCCCAAATTAGTACTGGAATAAGGCTGAAAGTTGTATTTATAATATAATATTTGGGGATTATTGTGACAATCCACCAAAACTCTGGCAACTTATGCGACTACTTTCCAGGAGAGGGGCTTAATTCTTCCATGACTGTCACTATGAGTTACCCATTTTTAGGTTCTTTTCAAAAGAAATGGGCAAAAAATATTGCCTTTTTTCACTCCCTTTTTCATCAGAAAACAACAGATTTCCTTCAAAGTGGATCCTGACAGGTGACAAGAATAATAACGTGTAAGAGTCAGTAAAAGAATGCATTATTAATCACCCTGGGTTTCATTTAGGCCGTCAGCTCAGTGGGTGAGCTCTGTAGAAAGAAGAGTGGAGATATTATCATTATTATTTACTTGTCCACGTAGGAGTCATGAACCAGGACATCACTGTATTAAGCAATGTGCAAACACACAGGAGAAAGCTGGTCCCTGCCCTAAAAAGCATACAATTTTACCATAATACAGGAAACTGTGTATACTTCCAGGTAGATGGACATAGATGGAGGAATACAGCTATGCCTGCCAGCTTAATGCTTATTTTTAACAACAGCATGGTATTTACAGTGATGAAGTGCTAAAATACACTTTCAAGATTTTTTTTTTTTTTTTCACAGAGGAGAGGTGAAATCTGGAATGGAAAATTAGTAAAGGAAAAGTTGTATTTGCAGATGTTAAGGCAACCATGAAGGGCAGCTTGGGGGGGAAAAAAGCTTATTTGAAAATGGAACAAAAGGACAACAAGTCCTGATACTGGCTGTGCAGCCAATAATCAATAGAAAATTGAAAAAAGCAAAATGTGGAAAGGGTGAAGAGTGTTCACAGGTTACTATTATATCTACTGTGTCAAGCAAGAAAAGAGACAAGAGGAGAAGGAAAGAAAATATTACGAAAGAACTGAGCTGGCAGATGGCCTTTGCTAAAGCAATCCTACAGCAACCACAGTGTTTATTAATGGTGGATAAAATAGCATTACAGTAAGCTAGATAGAAGGTGATGAAGGACTTGATATGTGTGTGAGTATTTGTGTGTACAAAGAGAATAACTGAGTGGGAGGACGCAGACATATTCATCTTGAAAAGGCTTTGCTAAAAGTCTTAGAAAACTTAGGTAATGTCTGGATTTGGTCTACAATATATGTGTTATTTATTTATTTTTTATAATATGCTTCAGCTGAATGAAGATGAAAATGTGACCCAGAAAAGGGTTATTAGGAAGTATTTGTTAGAAAATAATTAAGGAACTTGCTTAGCCTTTTTAACTTGCAAAGAAGCTAGGGGTCCACAAGCAAGTAGAAGTCCATCAAGTAGAGTTTCTTGTGGTGTGAAAAATGTGCTCTAAGTTACAGAAGGTCTGTGTTTGAACACCTGCAACTCATTTTCTTATATGAACAATGTAAATCTAAAGGAAGAAGAGCCATTTCATAAGTCCCTTCCTGTGTGCGGAAGAAATTTGATGTGGATTTATACAGGACGTGACAAAAGCTTGAAGGAAAAGGAAGACTAGTAGAAGACAATACCATGAGAAGGGAGCAGAATTCTTATATAAAGAAAAGGGCCAGATAGCTGGGTAAAAGATGGTAGACATGCCAAAGAGAGCGAACAAGAATGGCCAGGAAGAGGGTTTGAGACCGCCTGGCAAGAAGTCTCCACACAGGGCAGAGGGGAAAATGCTGTGTTGGAGAGTATGAGTTGAAAAGGGAGGAGAAGAACTACCTATTCTCATTGTAAACAAGTTATTTGATGAATCTACAATGAAATAGAGCAGGGAGTTACAGCTGCACTTGGAGAGCAATGAAAGGTCAAAGGTGGCATCTTCTAAGACTGAAGCATCTAAAACATATTGTACCGCGAGGGGAAAATCAAAATAGGGTGTGAAGGCAAGGAGAAGAGTAATAGAGATGCTGTCTGTGGGAACAAAGGATGTGAAGAACTGGAATAGAACAGGGGCACGAGGATGGAATTCGGAGGAGAGAGCAAAAGAGAAACATCAATGTCTATGACAGAAAAGAGTGCAACTTCTGTAAAAGAAGGAGGAAAATGGAAATATATGCCAAGGTGAGGCATGAAGGTCATGACTTTTGTTGCCTATGATTTCTTTGAAGCAGAGCAAAATTCTAACAGAAACGAAAGTAATGACAGGAAAATGGGGAGATTTGAGATATAAATCAAACCTGGTGAAAACTCATGTGGAACCATGGGCTGGGGATTCAGTTAAGGTAGAGCAAGGTCTCTAAGAAGGCATCAAAGAGGAAAGGACAAATTTGCAGTGGAGCTTGACAAGACACATTGAATATGGTTCAAGAAAATAATGGGTAATGTGTATGTTGATGATGAGCCAGGAAAAGAAATGGATTAATGGAACTTGAGCTGAAAAAGAGCAGCCAAAAGCACCAAAGTGGGGGAAAGCAGAACAAAACCTGTAGGGAAAAAGGCCTGCTGTTGGACCTTCAGTGTCCGCGCAGCCATACACAGTGAGAGCAACCGTCTTGCTCGGTGTTAACTGATGAAAATGAAAGGTGGAGTTTTATTCCTCAGGCTTTAAAATTAATTTGTTAGACCCTGGGGAAAAGAGAGATGAAGAAAGCTCACTTGTCCACCTTTCTGGTGGTGCAAACTACCTACTGTGGGACACCTGCTACCTCAGTACCAGACCAAACAAGTCCCTTGTCAATTCAGTTGCCACACAGATTAGAGTGCTAACCCCAGAGTACAACACAAACTGCACTTCTTGATTATTTTGTTATAGCCTGTACTACAATCTAGACAGTAAATATACACACTTTTATTTCCTTTTTTTTTTTAAGTCATTAAAATATATTTTACAGGTGGTAATAAAATGTAATATATAAAATCAATCAGGATAGCAGTTTTGGACTTGTACACCACTTTCTGGATGTGCATCCTAGATTCAGCCTTAGAAAGTATTTAGATAGATTTTTTTCATATTAATCCTTGCCTCTTACATCTATTGCAATTTTAAGCTATCTTTCAGGTAAATCCTGAAGATATGCTATCCCCTTATGGGGGATATTAAATTTTTAAAAATTTAATAATTTCTTTTATTAACAATTTATTGCTTATCTGTACTTAAAAGTGCATTTGAGGTATGCTTTGCATCTGTTTTTTTTGTAATGAGAACTAACCCACAGTCCATGCAAGTGGTGATACAATAGACTGTGAGAGTCCTCATGTAATACCAAGTGAGGAGGAAACAATCAAGATTGATGCAGCTGTGGATGTAGTAAGTGGTTAATTTCAGTGATTAATTTTAGTGTACTAAAACTGAGTGGTGTCAGGAGTCCTATGGAGAATTAGGGTGAGTTCATCTCACTAAGTCTCCTAGGCAACTTTTCCAGTTTTCAGTGGTACAGTATTTACCTTTGTTCACTGCATCACTGTCATGTTTTATTCAAGCTTGGTGTTGTTGTGACCAAAAAAAGTAATAAAATTTTAATTTTTGTAGAAGTAACTAAGAAATAAATAGTTTCTATAAGCAATTTTTTAGTCTGGTGCCTTTAAGTAAATATGGCATCCTAACAGTCTTACATCCTAGTAGCCTCCCAGTCCTGGTAAGATTTTTATCTTCTACTGCTGCTATGCTACTTGTAGATTTAGTGACAGTTAAGAAGTGGCATGTTAATGGGTAACTATAAAGAAGGCACAAGATCTGTGCCAGAAAGAGATTCCAATCAGAGCCCTCTGACTTCAGGGGTGATCTGCTCAGCTAGGATGTAGTTTGGACAGTCTACTCAGCAATCACCCTAACCATCCCAGCACCGTGCTGCATTCCTCCGGGTGAGAGGGAGGAGATGTGGTGCACGTGTGTAAGTGGAGTGTGGGTGCAAGGCTGTGAGAGCAGAGGCTGCAAACTGGGAAACAGAAAGTTTGAGAAAGTAAAATGGGTGATGGGGAAATGTGAGAAGGAAGTAAGGATTAGTTTTAGGAAAGAAGAGGTAGAGGAAATTCTGCAGGAAGCCAAGTTTAACAGTTGTATCCTCTGTGAAAAAAAATTGTTCTGTTATTGTTCCCCTCTTACCTTGAAGAACTTTCTGAATACATCTTTTTCACTCTAGATACCTAGATCCCAGCTTGGCAAAGCACTTCAACCCATGCTTGACTTAGCAAATGAGTTGTATGCAATTCATAATTGACTGAGGGTCTAAATGCATTTCAAGGAACGCTTAATATTGAACCTATGAACATATGCTGTGCTGAGTTAGAGGCTAAACAATGTGAAGAGCTCTGCCATGCAGAACTGAGGAAGGCGAGACTTATCCACAGATAACAGAGTATGAAATGTTAACTGTTTACACAGACACTGCCTTTTAGACTGTGCTATGATACAGTCATTTCTTGTTACTAGTAGAAATAATCAATAGAATCACTCAATCCTAGAAAGGCTTGGATTGTAAGGGATCTTAAAGATCATCTAGTTCCAGCTACCCCCCACTATGAGCAGGCGTGCCACCCGCTAGATCAGGCTGCCCAGTACTCTATTCAACCCATCCTTGAACATTCCAGGAATGGCACATCCGGAACTTCTCTAGGCAACCTGTTCCAGTGCCTCACCAGCCTCTAATTAAAGAATCTCTTCCTCATATCTAATCTAAAATTCTTATTGTTTAGTTTAAAACCATTCCCCCTAGTCCTATCACTAGCTGCCCGTGTAAAAACTTGCTGTACCTAATTTTTACAAGTTGCCTCTTAAGTACTGGAAGGCCAAAATAGGGTCTCCCCTCATTTTGCAGGAGCTAATTGCAGGAGCACACAATACATAGACTTGCATTTTCTCATGAAAATATAGCTACTCCAAAGTGATTTAATAGTAGCTGCAGTTAAATATTGAGAGAAAATCTTGATACTACCTCTTTCAGAAGTGCATATTTTATAACATTGTATTTACAGAAACTACTTTTCACTCAGTCAAGCATTAGGATTAATTGGTATGATATCCTCACAAAACACAACTGATGGAAATGCCTATTCAAATTGAAAAATCAATAATAACCCTGAATCCGTTGTTCTGTTCATTCCCAAGAAAGGATATACAGCATCTTTCCTTGAAGACCCATGTTTGTCTTCAGCAGATGAAATTCACCTGTGAGAATGTGTCATGATCAAGCCCCTCCATCTACTTCTGCCCTGACTTCTGCTTCAAAAGGAATAATGGCTTAAAATATAGAAGAAATATTGTAATGTATTTTTAAATTTTACACCTGTTTGCGCTGGAACATGCCGCTTTCTAGACTTGTTCTGAAACCCACAATATCAACGTATTTCTCTTGAGAAAAATGGCCTTTTAATTCATTACCTGTATCTCCATGACAATAAGTGCTGCTATGATCTTCTGGGAGAAGAAAGATGGTCTTCTTTATGCATAGGTATCCACGATGCTTATCAGCCTAGCAAAATTTCTCAGCTAGGACCTGAGGAAAATAGCTCGTCTCATAAGATGAGAGATTGATTCTGTCTTTAGTCTACATCTATCCTTAGTCTACATCTCCAGCAAAGTAGGATTACTCTGCCTCTTCAGTAACAAGTTTTCAGTAGCTCTGTAGTCAGCATTTTGAGAGTTTTGGAATTTGTTGACCATTGCATTGTACTTTGGCACTTAGATGACTATTACAGAAATGATTTCCTGTCCAATACAGAATCACCTGGTTAAAAGTCTAGGCATTTAGAGGAATAAACAGCAATTTTATATATTATTTCTAAAATCTGAAGGGCTTATTTATTTGAAATGAACATTTTTTCTTTCATCAAAACCAGTTAGAAAGTGTATTCCATGGTGAATTAGATTTAACTGTCAAGAGGAATTCAGGCAGAAATGGTTTTAATAATTTTCATTCATTCCAGCCAGTGAGGCCAATTGTTATGCATTTATGTGATTTTTAGTCGTTACCTCTGACCAGGGGTCCTTCAGCAGCCATCATTATCCCATGCCAACTGCCCTCTCCATTTGCCTACTGACAACCAGTATCCTTTCCAAAAATGGTTAGAATCATTTGAACAGTTCTCTGGAGTTTAGGACTTGTCTGTGCCCATCAAAACACAAGTGAGATAAGCAAGAAAACAGGGCACAGAAAAGTATCATTAACCTCAAAATATTGAAATAAATTCAAATTTCTGGTCTCACGAGACCGCATTCAAGATTGTGCCTGCTGATTTGTGCTGTAATGTCAAAATACAGCAGTCTGTATTGTGATAACAGCAGAAACCTGCATACTGAAATTTGTAAGCATTTTCCAAAGAAACAAAAATATCCTTTTGGTTGAATTATGTCTATCTGTAAACAGAAACATTTGACATTACATATTTCAAAATGATTATGTTTTGTCTTTGTGCACATACCAGTGTAAATGGTTTAAATTGTAATGAACATCTAAATTTAAAGGAGAGACAGATGAATACCTCATATGAAATGCTGTACAGCTGTTTTTAAATTAATACTAGATACTCGCTCTCAGTGAATCAGACTACAAATCTACAAATCTTTAGAGAGGGAAGGAAACCCCCCATACACTTCTACCACTTCAGTCCCTTCCTGACTTATAAAGACTCTTCCATCTTTACAAGACTAATCTCAGGTGGCTAAACATGAGAACAAATGAATGCATTTTTTCATAGCTACAGGTTGCTGTCATAAATCAACCCCAAATGTCCCTGAATTGTCAAGATAGAGCATTTTCCCAATAATTTTGTGATTTTCATAATCTACTATTATTCCTCTGTCTAATTTAACTTCTCTGATGCTTTGGTGAAATCCTAACTTGCACAGATGAGTAAATGCACAAATATTATATTCTGGGTCATTCTCCAGTATGTGCAGTATTGAATAAAGACATGATTCCTGCAAGGCTCAGAACAAATGAACATCCATGACCCATTTGCATACTCAACATTTCATTTCTTCCAGCTAAATGCCACTTCCTCAGTCCCAGCAGTTTTACTACTGAATATCTAGCAGATACGAATTCCTTAGTGGGAAAAATTGTGTACCTTGATAAAGAACATTTGCAAATGAAATACCTTTGTTAAATTATAGCATCAGAATAACATATCTTTCAATACTGAAATTGCCTCAGAATATAGGATTTAAAACTATCGTAATTGTCACAAATCAAAGAGATATCTCAGTGTTATAAAAAGTCTCTTTCAATAAAGAATAAACATAAATCTATGCTCTTATATTCTCAGAGTATGATTCATCTCACTTTATTAGCTCTTATAATGTAGGCATTTAGTCTTATGTGGGCTACATCTGCAGATTGAATGTAGAGTTTGCTAGAGGGTGACCTGATCCTTCCTCAGGTAGGTGTCTAGGGTAAACAGGATGAATTACTAGATGCTGGCTTTCTCTGCTGATTACTGATGTTACAATATTAGCTTACACTAGAAATTTTTTTTGTGGTTTAAGTAAGAAGGAAAGAATCCCACACTACACATACTATGAATGTCAGACATTTCAATTATTTTGCCCAAGACGTTTAATGAAGGTCAAACTTTAAACTTTCACAAAGCAGTTATGTGCCCTTGCTGGAGATTGAAACAAAACCTGTGTAATTGATGAAACTAAATATTGCCAACAGTTTTTGTAAACTTCTCATGAGTCAGATGGATCTTTAAAGCATATGCCTTAAGTGTTTCTGATTTGGATGATATATAATGTACTTTAGTACTTTGGGTTTATGTACTTATGTACTTATGATTGATAGAATTGATATCACTACAGTAACATAAATGATTCCTGTCTGTTACAATGAACTATTATCAGTTCCTAAAAAATTAATCATATTATAACAGTCACCTGAAATCTTTGGGACAAAATTCTGGGATACAACTCATATAAAAGTGTTTCTAGAAATAGAAGTTATTACATAGAGCAAACTATCACTGATATATGTCTGCTGGAAAAGAAATACTTGTGGCCTACTCCTTCAGGAGCTCCGATGGTGCCACGGCTTTAGAACATGAAATGTTCCCAGCTCTGCCAGGAAGAGGAGCTGAGCAGAGGTTGGGTAATTGCAACCTACTTAGCCAAGGGGTGCAGAGACAGATACTTGTGCTAGCAATATAAGAAAAATCAGGAAATCATGAAAATGAGCTAGTAATGAGAGGAGATTTCATAGACCTGACAAAGAGTTGGGGTTAACACTGACAGTTTGCACAGTGGTGGTGGAGCAAGAAGCTCAAGAGAGGAAATTTTGTCCAGAGTGGGTTGAACAAAAACACAGTAAAGAAAAGACTGAGTAATTAAGATCAGGGAGCTAGAATTACCTATGGAAAGAGAACAGGATTGAAAAGGAGTGTTAGATTACAACTGTGATAGCCACATGATATGACTGTGGCTCACAGAGCAAAAAAGATGAGGGCTGACAATCCAGAGAAAAGCAGCACGGTATCTGAAGACAGACAGAGAAGAGACAAGACTAGCTTGCACTGAACACACATTTCCAAAATTCTGAGCCAAATCCTCTTTGTCTCTACCATAAAGTCAACCACAGAAAAAGGCTCTGGGTACTCTCACAGAGCAGAAATTCTCTTTAAATGGGGTGTACAACTCAGGGAGACTTGTCTTTCCAGCTGATCAAAGAGAAGGTTAAAAGAATCTGAAGACAGACAAATTCAGATGCAACATCCAATATACATTTTTAATACTGAAAGTTAATATCCATTATAATTTATCAAGAGATATGAAAAATTTTCTATCAGGGAAGAACATTCAAATAAAAATAACAATATCTTTCAATTTTCAAAAAGAAATGGTAGAAGAATTTCCTATGGAACGATATCTTATGAATCATTCTTCTTTTTTAATCTGTAAATTCCCTGTCCTGACCCCCATTCTAGTCCACATAGAAAAGAACACATTTCTGCAATTATTAGTTGGTTACTTAAAGTTTTCTATGGATCCTGATTGATTCTTTGGCTGTTTATAAGGACAAATTTCCAGAAAAAGTCTACAACAATTTAATGACATCACAGCCACACCGGGAGCTGAAACATGGCTTCTCAGTTGCTAGACACGAACTCATTATATTAACTGTCCAATCAAATTTTCTTATTAGTGCTTCAAAATAATTTCATTTTTGTTAGCAATATAGATGCATATTATACATTTATGTTCCACAAAACACAGAAAAAGAAATTTCTCAGGCTGGGTAGACATGACCTGTTTTGATTTAAAAAATTGCACTTTTCTATTTCTCATAATTTTTTTTTTCTTCTGTGTTGTACTTTATATTGTTCTAGAATGCTTTTTTACTGATGGAGGGAAAAACTGTAGAATAAATAAACCAATTTTTCACAATGATAGAACTAAAAAAGAAAATCCGTATTTTACCTATAATTTCATCTCTAAATATTAGAGAGAAAGTATTTTGTCTAACCCAGCTGATGTATGTATAAGGTACAAGGTTATGTTTTTAAGGGTTGAAATGCATTCACATATATGAGTAGGTAAGAGTAGCACTTGGAGATCCTGATAAATCAAAGGAATTCTATACACTTCTGTTTAATTCATACAATATTCTAAAGGTCTCTAACAAAACTGATTAAATCCATTACCAGATATTTTGTTAACACAGCATCCATATAGAGAGACCACTGAAATACATAGATTCAAATTTATCAGAGCAATTCCTATTTGTAGAATATATCTGTTTTTCTCTTCCAAATATATCCATATATCTATATCTATAGATATATACGTATATGTAATGTATGTATGTTAAGGTAATGTTCTGAAGTACACAGAGAATGTAAGAATGAAATACCATCTCCAGACAATATGAAGCAAATGCTCTGCATGTTGTGAACATCCCTGCTCCAATTATTATAATAGGGAAGACTCCTACATCTCTTTTAGAATCTTGAGCTCACTTTTTGGAGTTCTGCCTCTCCACAGGGACTTCAGAGGGAAAGGAAGATATATTTTACCTAATTTAGGTGCTTCACGACATTTCTAATGCTTGAAGAATTCAACACTTTGCAGAAACTCTTCTGGATCATCTATGCTAGAAGTTCATTCACACCAAGATTTCAGCCAGTTAAGAGATTTCTGTTAGCCTCCTTTTATCCAGTTTGCCATGACTTATGTGAAGTAACAAGCTAATTTCCTCCTTTTCTGACTGAAGCATATATTATAAGCTATACAACACCACTTGTTTTTAATGGGCTTTTCCTCTGGGTTCGTTGCAATTCCCACCAATGTCAGTAGGAATGATGTGAACATATGGTTAGAGAAGGCCTGAGAGAGGACAGGAATTCTCATGCCAAGTGAACAAAATTTTGCACTGCATTTCAAGTGTTTTGTGGGTTGGATGGTGCCAGAGATGCTGTATGAGCAGCACTGGTTGCAGTATTTTGACATTGCATGGAGATAACCTGGAAACAAAGGCAAGCAATTCAGCATTGATGAAGGGTGAAACCTCAGAGACTGAGCAAGTTTTCAGCAGAAGGATGAGATTTAGCTGAACTAACTTTCTCAGCATCTGACAGGATGCTTGAACATGACAACTTTATTTGTGCATAGAAATCAGAATGTCTCTCCCTTTCCCTGTTAAGGTTTATTGGTACTGGTATGAAAAGAGTGACTTTTGTTAAAATAAGAACTGTGAATTTCCAGACTGAAGGCTGCAATTTGTGAAAGGTCCTGGAGGACTTCTTATTTCACTGCCTTCTATTCTTGAAAGAATTTTTTTTTTCTTCTACAGCAGTATGTCCCCCTTAAAATAGCCAGAATCCTTTGAAACCAGAAGTTGATTGTTATAACTCTTTATTCTCTCTCAGGCCATCAAGTATTTGGGGCTCTTTTTCTGGACTGACTGAATGTTATGCAGGATATTTAAATCTGCAGGATTCAGTATATGCTCTGTAGTGCTGGAGCCTTTAAGTTTTTAAACATAAGAAGATTTCAGGAACACTGAATAACCAGCAAGGGATAGCTGGGATGCTTGCTGTTCCTACTATGGGCTCATTACTGAACGGAGGAAACTCAGGCCTATCATTCAGGCAGAAAAACACTGAAATAAAAGAAAAAAAAATCTTACCATGAAGGAGTATAAGTGGTAAGTGAAGAACATATTTTAAAATTCAAACATTTATCCATAACTGTCAGGGTAGTCGTGTCTACTTAAACCAAACTACCAAAGTCTTTGTGTCTTACCCTTAACAGATTAAATCCTGAGATCTGAATACCATCCCCATCTGCAATATTCTAGGTTTATCTTTAAAGTCAAAGTTCTTTGAAAAGTTATTCAAAGAGGTGATTAATCCAAGTACTAATGTCACAGAGATAGTTAAGAAATGAATTTTTCAGTTGACAGTGCAAACCTCCACAAATTGAAATAATGCTATTTTCTTGAGGGATTGTAAAAGTAAGTCTCTATGCCAAATATTTGATCTATTCTGCTCTCTTGTAAAATATATACTCTGCATAAAACACTCTCTGAAATGGGGCCTGCTTGTCCAGATGAATACATTATTCCACTGTGTGGAGAAAGGCTGATCTAGAGGCAAATTACTGAGTGTAATTTATTCCATATCCTTGCTGGAATAACTTGTGCTACTGAGCCTCCTCAGATGTGTAGTCAATAGGGAACTCTCTGGCTACATGAGGTTTCTTAATACATCTTTCAGCTAAATCAGAGATTCAAATGCAAAATCCAGCACTCAGGGAGATCCTCAGAATTTGTGATGCTCCCTGGAGAGCTGAAGGTCTATAAACCAATGAATGGATTACAATGAGATGTAAATTCAGTATTTCCAACTCTGGGGGAAATAACGATACTCCAATATTTTTCAAGCTGTACTTATCTCCCTCACTCAAACAGTAGAACCTCTCAGCGTTTACTAAGTCCATAATGTACTTTGGAAGACAGTTTAGAGCTGACTGCATTTAAAAATATAGCTTTGATATATTTTCTTTTAAATCACCTTTATATTAAGAACTGCCTCCCAGCCCCATGTAGGCTGAACCGAGCGTCATTACTGAACGTCAGTAATGTGCTCAGCTGTGGCATGCGGGCTCACTTTTGTCATCTGTTACAATGAAGTAGTTTTTAAAGATTCATTCTAGACTCGATGAAACCCAAGTGAAACCCAAGAGTAAGGGGATATTTGGTCCTTGATGCAGTCTTAAGCAGAAGACATCTGCAGATAGTTTGAACAATTAGAGAGCTGCTGAGTTAAGGAGCAGAAATGGTTCACTTGCAGTCTCTGGGTGAGGAAGGGGTATTCTATTCATTCAACACTTTTTAAAAAAACCTGTAAATGCTATGTAATCTGAGATCTGTTGTTATCTTCCTGCTGGCTAAGGTTGAACAAACTAGGTCACATTAGAAGAGAGAGCTCCTCAGCCCCAGGTAAACTGCTGCAGTGCAGTAGTTGATCTTTCTTCTCCTATTCCTCCCCTGCTTTTTTAGTACCAAAGCAGTGTGATAGTTTCAGCTATCAGATTTGTACTTGTCAGATCAACTCTTTTACTTCAAACTTGTCTCATTCCTTCCAAGGCTGTTGTTCAGCCTTTTTCTTCTCCGTTTCCAGGCTCAGCAGCAGCACAGAGGAGCCCCTCAGCTGCCCTCCATCACCATATGAAAGAGAACAGTAAGTATGTATCTACCTTACTGATAGGTGCCATGCACAGACAGGAGGCCTGGGACTGAGCTTGCAGTGTGCCATAGTTCTCAGATTACAGAGCTATATTGTGTCTCTCCTGGTGTTGAAGCTCACACTCCCTGCAAGGGCAGGCAAACATCATGCAAACATAGAGTTAACTGTTGTAGGACTTAAAGCCCCCATTACAAAGAGAGTGCATATATTCCCCCATGAATAGCTTCATCTGTGGTTCCACCAGGAAATCAACCAATTCACACTAATTCATGGTACATTTACATGTTTACTGCATGACTGCAAACACAGGTGCTACATTTCAAAGACCCCTAAGAAACTAGATTTCAGAAGATGTTTTATAGCCAGGGAAGCGATCGACATCGTGAAGTTTACGACTGACAAATGTACGTGATGAAAAGCTCAAAGACAAAATAATTTCATTTCTATGTTACACTATTAATGGCACTAACTTGTATCTGAGACACTCCAAAGAATCTCTAGTTGACTACAGTGTGCACACACAGTCTAGAATGGAGCCTTTAGCTATTGAACTTCCTGGGGGCAGTTATTGATTTTGTTCCATTTTACTATTGGAGGCAGTCCATTGAATTCTGACCTGGGCTCTACAGTAATGCCTTTGGGCTCTGACACCAGAGCAAAGCAAGAGTCACAAGAAAACAGAATTTAAAAGATAATATGTTCAATGTACTGATTCTCTACAGTTATATATTCACCCTGGAATCAGTGATCAACAGAGAAACTCTCAACATGAGTATAAAAATGTCAGAATCAGTTCCTTAATCTTGATGCGGTTTAAATATTACTTCTGGCTAAGTATTATCTGAACCAAACACATGATTTGAGCTTACAGACATGATTTTGTTCCTGAGCTGATTCATGTCAGTTTTATACTTGTAAACATCTTTTGATTTCAGTGGCATTAATTCATATTTTCAATAACTCAATGGTAACAGAATATGGAGTAGTCTTAGAGTGTCTGTTTAGAACAGCCAGTGAACTCCCTTGGTACATAAAGAAAAATTTATATTTGCAGTATTAGAGACAAAAAATAAAGCCAGTCAGGATACACTAAACCTCTTCAGAGAAACTAATGCAGAAAAGGAATGCACAGCTCCTTGAATGAGGACACCTTGAAAGAGACAGTACTATACAGTACATAAAGGCTCTTATTCCACTGCTATTTCCACATAAGATGGGATGTATAAGACAAGTGCTGTATACAAAGGCCAAGACATTAAACTAATTTTAATGAGATCCCTTTACGTTAAATCAGAGAAGAGGGTGGATTTGAAAAAGAAGGTGTAAATGATATATTTTTCCTATTTTCTCTCTAAAGTTTTCTGAGGTGAGGTGAAATAAAGAAATACAGGAAGGTGGATGGAAGGTTAAAATATTCACAAAATCAACTTGATTTATTCAAGTTTTTCATAGTCCCAAGAAACATGTTTAATGGGAGCTGAAAGACTTGAAAAGAAACCTTATTGTGGTGCACAGCAAAGTAATGTGGAAAAAAAAAATCTCCATATTTCTTCAGCCTCTAGCTTAGCTCTCACTGTGGGGAATCTTGCTGTGAAAACATTAATCACTGCTGCTTAATAGTATCTCTGCTGGTTGCACCAGGGTAGCAAGTGGCTACATAATGCAGCAGATGCTTCCTTCTTTAAGTGTAGCACCTACAGGACTGTGAATTTTCCAAAGGGTTTTCAAACTTACCATGATGCAAAACTGACCAGCAGATACTGGAAGCATGTTGCCTGGCTCTCCAGACAGCACAGATTACGGAAGAAGGTGAAATGATATCTTTTGTCCCCTCCTTTTTTTTTTTTTTTTTTGTGTGTTTTTGTTTTGTTTTGTTTTGGTTTGGTTTGGTTTGGTTTGTTTGGTTTGGTTTGGTTTTGTTCTGCTTTGTTTTGTTTTATGGAGAAATCAAAGGAATGACCTCCTACAAATCAAGCTAGCTACCAGGCTACTTCCAGAGCAAGTTGTCAAAGATTTTCCATTCTTTTAAGCTATTCCTTAGACTGCAACTTTGTTAGGGACTTTGACTACTTTTCTCAATCCTCACTCTTTTTTTCCCCTTCCATTTGTAGCACTTGCTTCCCCTAGAAGCAGAATGGACATTTGCTTTGATGCAGTAATTGTTGATAGTTGATTACATCCCATTCGTTATCAGTTCTGCTCAGCTCTCCTTGCCACCAAAACATCTCTCGTTCCTGTCAGTCCTTATTGGCCTAACCTCTTCATACTGTTTTCCCTTCCCTCATCTCCTCCATTAGCAGATCTATCAATTTTGTCATCATCATCATTGTTGATGTTTAATTGTTCAATTTAAAATGAAGAAAAGTCTAACAAAGAAGTCTTAAAAAATGAGGTCTTGTATAAGACATCAAACAGGGAGATTGGTACAAGGAAAACTACTTGGCCAAAGACACATCCTTTCTAGGATGGCAAAATCAACCCTCTTTTGAGTTTCTTCTCTTACTGCATCAAAACTTCAGCAGCTTTAGCTGAATGCTCTTCAGAGACTATGGTTCAAAGGTTCTGGCTTTAAAGGGATTGCTCTTTTTTTTTCCATTGGCAAAAAAAAATGGACAGGTTTATCTTAGTTAAATGCTTTTCAAAGATACTTTCACAGGAGCTTTCATCTTCTTTTGTCTTTGTTTCTAATTTTCCTGAAAATAACTGCAGTGACACAAGAGCAGTCTTTTTGATCATTTCAGTGTTAGTGATGATACAGCTTTGTGAACAGCAAGGCGAGTTGTCTGAAAAAGCCATCTTCTACCAGAAGCAGCAGAGGAAATGCAGTAGAGCAACTGGCAGTCTTTCCCTCATGCCAGTCACCTGTCACAGATCCTGGTCCAGCAGGAAACTACAGGGTTGACAGACTGCTACCTCTGGGGACTTTCACCATGGAAAGAGTGACTGTTGCATAAGCAGTAGAAGTACTTAGAGTAAGTAATGCTCAATTCAGAGCAAAACTGAGCCTGAGGAAAGGATGTTGGGTTTTGATTAGCAGAAAAGATGGACTGGTATCTCCAGCTTCTTTTTTTTCCCACAAAATATGATGGAAGGAGGATGAACCACCACACTGCTTAGCAGCAGTAGTCAGGAGCGGTGAAATTCAGCTCCAGATTCTCTTAAACCAGAAAAGACTTAAATGTAGTTGTGTGCATGTCAGCTAGGTGTTTCAACTACTGTTACATTCACTGTGGGTTGAGTAGAGTTGCCTAAAAATGAATGTGCTCTTCCACATGTGACATCCCAGAGTGCCCTAGTCGCACTGAAGTGTACAGGGGGCATGGGTTTTCCCCTGATGCTCTCTGTCTGGGCTGCTCTCTGCTAGGGGCACAAAGTGACCAGAACTTCGTGGTTGGGTTAGCACAAACAAAAGCATGGTCCTTGCTCCAAAGAGCAGACAGGGCTCAAGAAAGGCAAAGCAAGAGAGATGCACACAGTAAACAGAGGGCATGTGGAGAAAAAAGAGAAGGCAAGTGAAGCCTTGATCTAATAATTGCATTGTTCTCCAGGGATATTTGCAGTCAGAGAGGAATTTAGCAAGGAATTTAAAGGAGATTGGACACTCAGTTTTTCAAGAGTGGGGATATTCTAAGCAGCAACATGGAAAACTTGTGAAACTGTTAACCTGGGAATTTATCACAGCATCTGGCACTCCACATGAGGGATCTTCTTGGTGAAAAGAGGAAGCTTTAAAATTGATGTGACTAGCAAAATATTCCTATGGAACAAGCCAAATGTGGTCAAAATGTCATGAAGGTATGCTGTCTGCAGCAAATATAAAAGCGGAGAAATGTTATGTTTGTCAAGGACAGAGATTAAAAAGTAGGAGCAATATAGAAATGAAGTGATAAAAGGCTTCTCTGTGTAAGTGGGCAGGAAAGGACTTATCTTCTGCTGTTTAAAAATAGAATCTCAAATATATTAGTTTAGATGACAGTACCTAGGCAGAGATCCAAGCTGAAGACTTGTTTATGGGCTTGAACAGTAAGTAGGATGATGGTGTTTTCCTCAGCAATCAAGTAAGAAAGTATCAGGGAAGGTGTGGGAGAAGAAAGATTAGAGAAAAATGCAAATATTCATTTTGCCTGTCTATTCAATTAACATCTAGGCCTACTTTGTAGCTTCCTGAAGCCTCCATGAGGCACTTGGTAGGTGACAAACAGTCAAAATAAGCGACCCGCCAACATTTATTCAGGCAGAAATTTCAAATATTCTGATATGTATTTCTCCACTATAAATAACTTTCTGCAAATTCAGTGTCCTAATTTTGTGTTCAAGGTAAAGAAAGGGAAAAAAAGAAATACTTCAACAAAAAGTTATACTTTTTAATGTGTTGGTATTTGGGAGATTGAAGTGCTGTATTGAAACACAGGCAGAAATTCAAAACTACAGCCTCTTTTTTTTAAAATCTCTCTTTTCAATCTTCAAATACATATAATCCTTGCTCTGGTTTTTTTTTAATTAGAATTGCATATTCAATTTTATTGCTTCAAATCAGTTTTGTTACTCTAAAACCCCTGCACAATGCTTATCCTACCTCTAATAAAAAGACTTTGGAGATGGTAATTTTTTTTGGTTTTAAGTAAATAACATGAGGGTGACATGCTTGGTCTTTTTTGGCTGTTCATAGGTTAGAGCAAAACTTGTGTCATTTTAATTTTGTTGCATTTAATAAACCATGAGCTCAGAGGAAGCGCTATTGTTTGTGGCTTGTATATTTTAACTGTGTATATGCAAAATAGTGTTTCACTTTTCTGGTACATAGCTCCTTGATTAAAAGAAACAACTTACAGTGGTGACTGTAGACACTTTACCTTGTAAATTGTGTTTTAGAATAACTGAAACAAACAACATGTTTACAGCTAAGAGATACTTATAAAAAAACCTGAAACTTTGATCATGGGGTATTTTAATTTCACAGATACTTACTGGGATAACAAGTATGCAAAACCTGTAAGGTGGGAAGCATGTTTCCAGAGGCAATGCATAATTGCTTACTTACTGAAGTCAGTTTATTGACTGAACTTCATGATCAGAGATTCTTGGCACCCAGAGCTAGAAAATCAGCCCATCTTGATAAATAAAGCAGGGCTGATTTAGGAATCACAAATTCAAAATACAGAAAAGAAAAGAAGATGAAGCAACAAAATTAGTCTTGGCTCAGTGGAAGTTTTGCAAAACTTATAATACTATAGGGCATTTTGATGGAGCCAACTATATAAATAGGGATTTTTTTTCTGGAAGATAAAGATTTTCATTATATGCCACAGTATAAATTGCTTACAGTTTCAGTTCAAGTAGAAGGAATAGCTTGTGGTAACATAAACAACTGAATGATCTTGATGGCAGTGATGCTAGATCTCATGACTGTGTAAGAAACCTGGTGCAGAAAAAAAATGGGAATTATTTAAGAAACAGTTGGACATACTGCAGCTACAATTCATTCAGGCTAAGTCTCAACAGGGGGAATGTAATTCCGACAATGTGCTTCAACAAAGTGACAATAACAACATTTTTTACATGTCTGCTTAGGGAAGGGGGGGATTTACATTTATATTTTTTAAAAATTGCAAATTTCTAAGAGTTAATTAGAAGATCAAGAAGAGATATTGACTAGAAGGTTGCAGAGTGCATTCCAAGTATGAACAAAGGGCTTTCTCACAGATAGTATATTTGCAGAAGACAGCAAATAAAATGGAAATAGTCACTAAAATGTGGTAGTTGAGATTATTGGGCATAAGGAGTTCAGTTATTTATCAGGGAATAATACATTCCTTCTGTGGGCACAGTCTTTCATAGATGGAATACAGGGAAGATTTGTCTTGAGATTAATTTCTTGTTCTTGGTTTATTTAGGCAAATTTGTCATTGATTTCGGTGTGGCTGCTTGTGTGTTTAAGCCAAGTGAGGGCTGGCCTTCAGGATTTGCCACAGTAACTATAAATGCCTGGATGAAGGAACATGGGAAAGGAACTTCATAGCAGCATAATCACTGCAGCTTGATGTGACAAGGGAGCAAGTCATGCTGCTGAGGAGAGTCTGAAGCTTCTTTGATTCTGAAGTATAAGTTCATAGTTTTATAGTGTACTTCTGGAGAGCATGGGATTTTTCTGGACACATTCACTGTCGTGGAAAAATTAAGACTTTTCATTATTTATGTTAACATGTTCAAATACATCTGTATGTAGAATTCAGACTTTTGGGTCACACATGGTGGCATGGAGTAAGCTGTTTTTTCAGGAAGCAGTCCTCCCTTTATAAACTCAACTCTTCAACTCTGATGGTTTTGGTTTCTATTTTAGCTACAGGTGCATGTGTTGGGGACGAGAATCCCTTCAAAATCCAGCAATATAGGGAGGTAAAAAAGTGCAATGGAAATAGAAATTGTTTTCCACTGAAAATTCCTTATAATTTTTTCTACTAGGATATGGTTACCTACAGAATATGTTGAGCTTGGCCTGAGGCACATTAATTTGTGTAGGAACATTAGACCTTCATACATACACCTCTTAGGCCATATATATACAGAAAACAGCTAGGATTTTTAGTATAAGATAACCATCTTACATCTGCATTTTCAAATGAGAGACAGGGACACAAGGAGGAACGATTAAAGCTATCATGTAAAAGACAGTGGCACATACAGGGAAATAAAATATGAGCAGGTTGCATAAAGCAGCAGTTATATCTCTATGTGACACAGGCTAGACTTTATGCAGACAGGTGAACTGAGTTTTGTTCCTCCCTGTTTATAGGCCTCTGAGAATTTACAGTATGAAACAAGATGCACTTGCATTTAGCAGAACTTCTTCACGCCCAACAAGTAAGTGTAAAGTCAGTCAGATACTGTCATGTGCAAAGGCATAAAATCATAAAATATAACTCTATTGCTTTTTCATTTACCTTTTCATTCTTAAGGACTATTTTCAGAAAATCACATGTAACTAGTTGCTCTTTATTAATCCTTCTTTAAGCTTTATTTATCTATCTATCACTGCTGTTAAATTAAAAAAGAAGAAGATGCAAAAGAATTTCAACTGAAATACAGCAAATTGATCACCTTGATTCATTAAAAATACTCACATATTCTGTGGCTGTGCTTATACAAAAGATCAAAGTCAGTCATCATCACTGCTCCTGCCACAGCCTTAAAATCAGTAAGGAGCATGGAGTACCATGAAGGGCAAATCTTCAAGCATTTACACCACTATTTTTATTTCAGAACTGAGAGCCATCATTGACCTTTTCCTTTGTTTTACCCAGCAGTATTTTTATCTGTTAGCACCAAGCTGATCACAACATAGCATTAGTATATTCTGGGCTGAGAGAGCACACCTCTCAGATCAGATCAGATCAGATACAATGCTGCTTTCCCAGATACTTAAAAACCACAAAGTCACACAAAGAAAAACCCTTGCAGGTAGGCAAGGAATGGAGAAGTGGAGAATGTTGATAAGAGTAATACTATTTAGGCTGACAAATTTCTTATTCCTACTGAAAACAAGACCTCACAAGGTCTGTAGTTGCTGCCATGTAATTTATCCACTGGGATCCACAGACAAATTTCTATCCCCCTTCTGTGCTCATTTTCATCCGTGGAAGTAAAAGGATAAGGTGTTGTGAGATGAGTCCACACACTGAGCCTCAGCTATGAAAAGAATGGGGACCATGACGTCCTTGAGCGCCGGTTCTATGCAGCAGCATATATAAACAGAATTTCTCAAGTTGGGCAAAAAATGTGCTGGTCTTCAGCTTAGAGGCATTAACCATGGTTCTTTTTTTCTTTCTGTATAAATTAAAATTTTCTTCAAATATGCAGTTTTGCATTTTATTTTAAAAGACAGCTTATATTTTAGTTTTGTATTTGCACAGCTTAGCCTTTAGGAAAAAAAAATCTCTTCTTCAACATGCCCATCATAGTCTAAGAGCTGTGAGAGTGCTCAATACAGAATCTCAGGACCAACCCATTTTATTTAGAAATTCAAAAATAGCTCTGTTTTCTGGTTTAATCCTAGCTTCTCAGGGAGTAATATAGTGACAAATGTTTGTAGCAATAGTAAAAAGATTTTTGTGAAAAACCTTTTTACTCCAATAATATTAGCCAAATAGAATAGGTATTCACTACTTCACATAAAGCTGTCTCCTAAGGTATTTCTGTTTCTAACAAAGGATTAAGGTGTGTCCATGTGCATTCCATTAAATTTCTCTTAGGATAGCAACACTATGTTAAAGGTAAAATGGCAACCATCTTGCTGGCTCAGCCTTCTGGAGGGCCACCACTGGGCTTCAGTAAATTGCTGTCTATCAAGAAAAAAGGGATGTACTAAACCCGGACAAAGAGGGAGGAAGAAAAGTATGCATATACATAAGCAAATCTGACAATAGAGCAGAGCTATGTTACGAGCACAAGGCCAGGGAAACACAGTGATTTCATCCAGCTGGAAATCATGTCTGTTCCAATATGTATTCACTGCAGCAAATGTGGCTTAGTAAAACTTTTATTCTGTAAGGAAACCTTCATAAATGCAGGACTTCTGCATTTTACTTGAACTACCACATAAGCATGTGGTTGTTGAGACATAACTTTAAATAGCTTGTGAAGACATCTCTATGAATTCAAAATTACTGTACTTGCAGAAAAAGCAACAATATCCGTCTGTAAATCCTTTAATCATAAGCATTAAAGAATAGTTCTTCAGAGAATCACAGGCTGCTGACTAAAGTTTACATTTTCTTGAGCTGCTTTTGGTGCTGCTAGCTATTTTTCTCATACACATGATGATAATATGAAGTGACACTTGCACCTGTTGTCACCATCTTATGGTAATTAGCATAGTGCCCTAAGTAGTAGCAGGGCCATCACATCCAAACATAAGCCATTAACATATTGCAGCTGTCATCAGTAGGGAAAGCTAATGGAGTTAGTGGATTTGCACACTACTGCATACCTTGGCTCAGCTAGCATAACTCCCCATATTGGGGTCATTGGGGATAGGAAAAAGAAATGTGGGATGTAGCCAGTCAGGAGTGAAAGAATACATTTTACTGCAGGTTTACTTTCATGTATTATGCATGTCCTTCAAGGTCACTGCATGATCATTTATAAGATTTTAATGAGATATCAAAGTGGAATGGATGGAATGTAATTAATGTGATCATACAGAGAAGATACAGGTATAAAATAGCATGCATGAGGCAGTCAACAAAAAGTAAGAGCAGTGAGGAAAAAAGGACTCTTTGGCCAAATTTCATCCTGTAAAACAATTTTTCTACCCTACTTTCAGACACTTAACATCCTGCCAAACTGTTTTCCCCAGCTAACAGTGAAACAATGGAGGGAATTAGAGAAAATGCATTCTGCCACTGCTCTTTGAATATAGGCTACCTGCACTTTCCTTCTTTGAGGGAAAATGGGAGACTTGTAGCTAAAAGTATCCTACAGTAACATTAATTTTGTGGGAATTATATATTCTATTCTAATTTTAACATTTTGATTCTTCTTGCTGACAGAGTCTCTGGACTAAACTAAAAATTCAAGGTATAAGGGTGCATATTTTTCAAGTACTTCTGTAGAACAGTTTTTTGTGTAGGTGATGAGAAGATACAGGGACTTAAAATATTTCCATCCTTTCTTCAGTAGGGAAAGCAGTAAGTAGAGTTCCTCAGATTCTTTTCCTAAGATTACTGACTGTCCCCAGCCTGCTTCTGTTCCCACCTTCTTCTTGCCAGACAAATGTTTTTGTTCGAAACTTAATTCTATAGATACTCTCTTTTTATTTTGTTTGTTTGTTTGTTTGTTTTTTCCTTTGATTGCTTCTGTTGTTGCTATTGTTGTTGTTGTGTTTTGTTGTTTGTTTTGGGTTTTGTGGGGTTTTTGAAGGGGAAGAGTTGATTATGAGATTTTTTGGGGGGAAAGGGAAGAGAAGTGCAGATCAGTTTGATGCTGGCTGTGACTGCTGCCCCCATCAGAGTTTAGTGCTCTGGCAGTTCTCACTGCGTGTGATGGGGCAGTGCTGGTGCTCCTGCATGGGAGCTGACGTGAATCCAGTGAGCGAGGGGCAGGAGGGACCATCTTGGCAGCATAAAAGGCAACCCTATCTAGGTAACTGAATTAGAGACTAACCCTGCCTCCCTAGCTCATCCCACCTTGGCCTTTGGTAAACCACACAAACCAACATTTTCAGATGTGGGTGAGTAGTTACATACTTAAATATTTATGTGGAAGCAGACACCCATGCTGGAAAATACTTGCCTTCTCTTATACCAACAAGAATTCTATTCCTCCTTCTTTGTTTTCTTATTCATCCTGCATGTTGTCTTTTTCTAGAAGGTTCTTTCTACAAATAGAGTTTGCAAAACTCTGCTTTATGCCTGAAGTGATTGCAAGGATTCTCCCAGGATTCACTCTCTCAGCAGGACATGGAACCCTAAGTGTGACATTTGTTGTTTAATTCCTGACCCCAAACCCTGAACGCTCCGTTGGAAACTCAGAACATTTTCAATTTGTGTTCCTAGAGCTTACATGCTAAGCCATTTGAAAAGACAAATGTATGTAAAAATCTCCACTGCACATAAAATGTTCAGTGTAATATTCATTTTTGAATGCAGCAGATATTTTCTTTATTCTTAGCTTTTTTTAAAAAAAATCTATTTTAAAGCCCTTTTATAATTTAAAAAAAATTAAACTATTCTTTATTCTCAGAAAAATAAAGCAAATTAATTTCCCACATCCTCACAAAATAATTAAAAAACAAGAAAGAAATATTAACTTTAAAAAGAAATGAGAATGTGAACTGAAGCAAATAAAAGGATGTTATAAAAACAAGGTTATGCCAGAGATTTACCAATAAGCAGGTATATTTGCTAAGTCCTTTTTAATAATTGCTTGACTGAACTTTGAAGTAGATCTATATATGCCAGGTTTGTCATTAGTTAGAGGGAGTGTGTGCTTTTTAAAACTGTGTTATTTGCAAGGCAAACATCTGTCCAATCTGACCTTCCAAGACTTTTGTTCTGGGAAGAAGAGCTGCTGGATATAAGTGGAGAAGGTCACAAAGAATAGGAAACAAGGAATAAGAGTTCCTGATAGGCATTCTGGGGAAAAATTATGCACAGAGCAAAAGCTAGGTATTTATCTTTAATGCAGGTTCTTTGTTTTCTTGTTTTCTGCTTCTCTTCTGCTTTCCTTTCTCACCCTTCTCTCAGCACTGCTGCCTGCTCTTAACCTACATCAAATCTTTCTTTCTCTCCCCACCACCTAATATATTGCCACTGAAACATCAGTCCAGAGCCACAACTTGGCTAGAGGTAAAGGAAGAGAAGAGAAAGTGAGTAGTAGCTCTCTCCTTGATGAAGGAACTGTTTGTGTGTGTGGAAAACCTGTTCAGTCCATGACAAAGTCCATGTAAAAATGCTTACAGAGCCTTGGAAAACTCATTTCGCACAGGACAGACATATAGTGCAATTCCCAAAGTAAAATGCATTTTTCCAGCAGCCGTTGGTAGTTCCAGCAGCTCCCTAAGCTGTGACTCCCTCCAGCGGTTGGTTTACCATAGTTTACAAAGCCAGGTTTACAAACATGGGTTTTTGCCACAAAACTGGCTATGGCAGAGGCTAGGCAAACATTGCTGCCAGGAAAATGCCAAATGGAGGCAGGAGACAAATAAAAGAAAACCCCTTCATTTTTAATATCTGTGGTCACAGTGGACCAGAAATGAGCACCTCTCTCGTGATGCTCCACTGAACACAAATCCTCAGTCAGGTACTGGGAAACAGGCCAGCTTGACATCCTTCTGCTGCTGCCAAAATCTCGTGGTGTCACCCTGCATAAGGACATGCCCCATGTCCTAATTTTGAAGTTACCTCACTTTTTTTTTTCTACAGGACTTCATATTATTCACCTGAAAAGTCTGCCTGGTGAAAAAATAACGCAGAAGGAGGAGAAGGGTAATTTTCAAAGAGGACACATGGCAAAAATTGAAGACATGACAAAAACCTTCCAGTTTCTATGTAAACAAATGAGATTTTAAAGACATAGTCTTTTTCAGAAAGTCGATATAATATCAGGCCTAGAAAAATCAAACCATTAAAATTCATGAATTTTACCATCTTCCTATTTATAAAAGGTTAAGTTACCCTAAGCTATGAAAGAAAAACACCCTCTGAAGACCTGGGAAGGCAGTAAACACTCGTGGCAAACGACAGGAATTGATCCTGCTTTTCTGTGCCTGTCATGTCTCTAAATTTTATTTCCACCATTTCGAGAGTTCTGTGATAAGAGGGGCAGGGATGGGAAAAAAGGATTGAGCTGACGCAAGACTATGGCCTGAGGGCGATGGTACCTGGGTCTCTGACATTTTCTCAATTAGTAGGTCTCCCTGCCTGACTGTGAGATGTGCATCTAACTGGGGACTTAGACTGTTGCAAGGTATTGATTAGCCATAATGTGAAGTCAAATCTGAATAAAAAAAGCATTGTGATCAAAAGCCTTTCATTGGAGACAGCATGCCCTCCAAGTCAAGGGTCTGCAGAATCTGATGAGCTCTGTTTCCTTTTTGTCTGAGAGAGATTTCCATGGTTTACTCATAAAGGCTCTCTTGATAGGAATGTCCAGTGGGCCCTCTGTCAGAAAACCTGATGTCTCAAATTTGACAGGTGCTTGTTAGTTTTTCATCCCAGATCACTCAACATGCACACAAAACTAGAAGAGACGATGGCTAATAATGCTACATTTCAAGTTGACTGCCTTGTCATTTTTGCTGGAAAATTCACTGATTCAATCACTAGCATTAAATTGTCTGCATTAAAGGAAAACAAAAGCATAGCCAGCCATAAAATGTATTGGTTTTTCCAGCTGCTAGAACTTACACAGCTCAATACAATTCATTGCATTGCCTTGTTTGATAGGAACAGTTTATACAGATCACATGCAAAACAGAATAAATTGCTGTTCTATGGAAAAGAACTCAACAGAAAACCCCAAAGTAAGAAAATTGGGAGAAACATTTTAAATCATCCTTTTTTTGGAAATTAGCTTTCATCTCACTAAAAACGTTTTCAAATGAGGAAATTATCCTCCATACCTTTGCTTACATGGACAATGTACTTTCAAACACTTCTAGTCCACTGGGATGTCATATGAATCTGGATTTCTGCTCCATCATGGTTCCATCCCTTGTGAATTTGGGTTGGGGTTGGTTTCTCTCAAAGCTCAAGGACTACTTGATGGAGGTACTTATTTTTATGGACTGCTCAGATGAAGAATTTCAAGCCAAGGGTTTAGGCCAACAGAAATTATGCATTTTGGTAATAATATCTCTGGGCATTGCTATAATAATAAGTCCACACTTTTGTCTATTCTCCTGTAGTTTACAATCTAAATCCCAGGGCACAGCAGGAGTTCTGTGGTGATGGTGGACTGTGGGACTTGAGCTACCAAGAGCTCCTATCAATCCTGGTGAACGAGGACATTGGAAACAGAAAAACCAAAACAGGTAAATGTTTTCACTGGATAAAATGCTGCATTGCCCATTCTTAGATATCCTTGAGCCAATTTGTGAAATAAGTTCTTACACTCATTTATAAATGGATCTTAAAAATGTTACTTTATACTTGAACAGCCTTCTCTTGTACTTGCAACATTCCTTGCTTCCAAGGAAATACTTGTCCAGTATACTGGGGAAAAGCAACCAAGAGCAATAAAACCTCTATCCTCCTTCCCCACCTCCCCTCCCAGCACTGATGGTATGTTGCTAAGGTCTCAGGCAGGCTTTCTGTACTCAGAAAGAGAGAGAGAGAGAGAGAGAGAGAGAGAGAGAGAGAGAGAGAGTTGTGATTTATGGGGTCCAGATGCCAAGGGAGAGCAACACAAGGACCTTGCAATGGTGTCAGGGTGAAAACTCTGTGAAGTATTCAAGCCAAGGCCCTGGTTCTAGATGGTTTGCACCATCTAGATCAGCCAGCAGGGCCACAACAACCCCATGCAGCACTGCAGGCTTGGGGCAAAGGGACTGGAAAGCTGCCTGGTGGAAAAGGACCAGGGGGTGCTGGTCAACAGCAGCTGAACATAAGCCAGCGTGTGCCCAGGGGGCCAAGGAGGCCAATGACATCCTGTGCAAGGAATAGTGTGGCCAGCAGGATTGCGGCAGTGATTGTTCCTCTGTACTCAGCACCGGTGAGGCTGTCATTCAAACCCTTGTTCAGTTCTCGGCTCCTCAGTGCATTGAGGGGCTGGAGAGTGTCCAGGGAAGAGAAATGGAGCTGGTGAAGGGTCTGGAGCACAAGCCTGATGAGGAGCAGCTGAGGGAACTGGGAGAGTGCTCTCTGAAAGGAATCTCTGGGGAGACCTTAACACTCTCTACAACTACCTGAAAGAAGGTTGTGGCCAGGTGGGAGTCAGTCTTTTCTCCCAGGTAACAAGTGCAAGAATGTGATGAAATGGCTTCAAGTTGCCCCATGGGAGGTTAAAGTGGATAGTAGTTAAAATCTCTTCATGGAAAGGGTTGTCAAGCACTGGAATAGGCTGCCTAGAGAAGTGGTGGAATCATCATCCCTGGAGTGTTCAAAAGGTGTATGGATGTGGTACTTAGGGACATGCTTTAGTCATGAACACAGCAAGCCCAGAGTAGCAGTTGGACTTGATTATCTTAGAGATCTTTTCCAACTTAAATAATTGTGTGATTCCATGAACTATCTCCCCTTTCCCTCAGTTGTGTTTTCCATCAGGAAGACTGAGCCTGGGGTGGGTATTTTCCATCTGTATTCCAACAAAAGGCAAAAGCATGAGTGACTTCTCCAGGCCTTCAGCCCCCATTGCCCACAGCACTCTACTTCCAGCCCTTCCCAGCACAGCTCAAGGTTGTGAAAGCATAATGGATCCCAAAATATTTCTTGCTGCAAAGTATTTGTTGTGGTAAATGTCGACTATAGCAATAAGGCACCAAAGGCTGTGCATTAGCAAGCCATTAGTGCATGCTGAGAGTGCTCTGGTTGCCTTCTAATGCACACTGCAATGGCCATTATGGAGTATGACTCATTATTTTTACATTTATTTCACATTTTTAAAAATCGTTTTCAAAACACTTTTGCACAATTTCAGGAGATGTGTTTTTTCACAAGGCAAAAATGGTCCTTATGAACACAATGTGAAGAGAAAATGGTAGGAAGAGATAGTCTTCACTGCTTCTGAGTAAACCTGAAAGGGACTGCATCTTTCTTACCCCACTCCCATTTAGTGTGGTTTTTTGACTAGTATAGATCGATCTCTCTCCTCACAGAGTCAGCCTTCTGCCTTTTCAGGTTCAGTTTATTACTTTGCAGCCATTTTATTTGATTAAAATAGCACTTTAGCAGGCACTTGACATTAGGTTCCTATGCTTCACATGTTTCCTATGTTTTTGGAGGAAAATCCGAAATGTCTGTAAAAGTAATATGTTGATCCTGAAAAGCATTGTATGTCTTCAGAAGTGGAAGACATCATATGGTCTTTCCTTGAGCCTCTAATTTCTGCTTCTGTCCCATAATTGTCGTTGTTTATCTCCCATCCCCATAAAAAGCTGAAATTTTTGTCTGCCTTTTGCTTTTTGGACATTGGAGTAAACAGCCATGCACGAAAGGTGGTACAGGTACAGGCAACTTGCAATTACAACTATTAAGCCTGCTAAGAAAAATAAGTTTATGACCAATTAGGTTAGGATTAATTCTGCCTAATTTTAAACACCTGAGTTGCTTAAATTACAACTATAATTGCTCTAGGCTGCCTTAGTGGTAAAGTGAAGGTTAGTTGCCTCCCAAATGTGTTTCATCCAACCTAAGGGCTAAACCATCTTCTTTTACTGACAAGACTTTACATGACAGTGCTTCTAATTTTATCAGCTATGTGATATGAGTAATCTGACTTGGGATGAATCTGGGCCCTTTTTTTCCCAAGCTCTGCTCCACTATTTAATGGTTTGGTGTCTACAGTGTGAATATATATTCTTGAAACATCAGCTGTCTTCATAACACTGGAATGTCAAAATAATGGTGTATTTTACTGTTGATATCTGAATAAGATTCTATGGGGTCCTTTGTGAAAATGCCCTGGAGAAAGGATGTTTAAAGAATAGATTGGAAAAAATATAGAAACTTACAAGGTATTTGGCAGGGGAGCATGTAAAGATCACAATTCTTTGCAAAACAATTGTGCATGAGAGTGGGAGAAGGTAGTACTGAAGTGCTGAATCCAATTTTTGAAATATAAGATAGTTTAAATATATATGGAATCAGACACTCTGCTACTGAACAAAACTGACACTGAAAGAATATTCAATGTTATGTTACAGCCTCTGAAAACATAGCAAATGTCAGAAATTCCTCTTTTAAAGAGCCCTCACTCTTGTTCAGTAACTTCAACTGTCAGAGAGTGGAGCTGTATCAAAAAGGGTTTCACAGAATCAAAAGGTTTGTTTCTTAGCAACTCTGTCAACAAATTTAAATTGCTGCATATCATGGCTGTTCCATAATCATTTGCATGCAAGATTTGTAAACACAGGTTTTTATTGTGCATCTTGTTGTCGCGGCTGGTAGGGAGGCAAAAGGGGACAAATTCTCCAAAGCAGGGACAATGCATGTACCAAATCAGAACATGCAAGACTAAGTAAAAGGTTCTGTGTATCTTGCTTGACCAGAATCTTTTCTAGTTTCTTTTGCTCAGGAAGTACAAAGTGCAGAGGCAGCAAACCAAGTGTAGATGTAGTGTTGCAGTAGCCACAAAAAAGACTAAATAGTCCTTTTGTGATAAAAGATACTGAGGATGACATTTTGGTCCTTGTTTACAGAGTAATCCAGCGGCCCAGCACCACTGTAAACAGACATGTACCACCTAGCTTTAACTAAATTTGTATAATGCTTTGTTATACCAATAATGTTAGAGCTCAGGTGATATGTGACTTGATTGCTGGGCATTCACCTAGGATCAGGTTGGAGGAAGGCTTTTGCAGCCTGAGCTCTGGGCTGTGCTAGTGCAACTGCTGTTCTAGGGGCTTCAGAGCTTTCCAGATCTGAGTCAATGAACTGCAGCCATGCTTACCTCTGAAATGCGAGGCTGTTGTACCTTTGACCCTGTTTGTTTTCTGCTAATGTCACCAAAGATTGTGGTTAGGAAGTGATGAATAGAGTCCATTTTAATTTTTATGCTATTTCAATTTTATTTATTATTTGCTGAGTACCTATAATGTACATACTACTGGAGAACACACTTTATTTAATGTAATGCATTTTAGATCCACTTTATATAACAGGCTAAACATGTATAATATATGTAAGCCTGTAAGTCTATATATGCTCAGTATGATGTAAGAGACTAAGAGACTACTCACACTCTGTATGTTTATGTTTTCAAACTTAATGAATTCATGTTATTCCACACATCTAATGGCTCATATACAAAATCTCAGCTCATTTCACATAATATCTCTTTTATAGGCATAGAGTTATTTATTTGTATTACAGTAATCCCAGAGGCTCCAGCTCAAAAAAAAAAAAAAAAGCACTATGAAAAATTGGATCAAGAGACAGCCCTAAAGAATTTGCAGTTTATAAAAATAAGAGACAGGGAACATAAGCACAAACTATCAGGGTGACATACCAAGTTCATTGTCAGGCAGGTGATGGAGACCAGATAGGGTGTTGATTCCTCATCTCTGACCAGTGGGCTAGGATGCCCAACTTAGAGTCACTTGGAGTGGCCTATCTTCCTAATTCATATAGCTGTGTTCTGGGCCAAGCTCCATTTTACTGGACACCCTGAAATTCTCCTTGCTGCACATGGAGAATTGTTTTTGCATTCCAAAACATCTATTACATGACAAGAATGCTGGATGGTGGGCTAGGACACGCTTACCTGCCAAATGATTGACAGGGAGATGTGTGTTTTGGGTACCTCTCAGTGGCATTTGCAGCTCCTGAATGTGTGAGTAAAGAGTGTGAGGACAAAAGGTTTCCAGGACAACCTATGAAACTTTGTCCAGCCCATATATTAGATAATGTTTTCTCTATATTTGGTTCTGTTTTTGCTATAGCATTACTCCTTTCTTGATCTCCCTTACTCCTTGTTTAAAGTCCCTGCACTCACTGCCTGTGAAATAGATAACTCATGGTAGCATCAAAATAGGCCAAATCCCAAAGCTAAATAGAACCCAGACCTGTTTCGTGAAACAAACCTTAGTGAGGAAATTCTGAAATTCTGAAGAAGCCTCAAATTCAGATATACAACAATCTGCAAATTTATATTTTCCATGGGTGTCACAACTAAGACAGATGTGATGGTCCAGAAAGAGATGGCTGTCCCTGTTTTTTAGCCTGGGCTTAGACAACTTCACCTGATAGGAAAACTTTTCCACTGCACCTTTTTAAAGGAGAAGAAGAAATATGACAATGCCCAGTGCATGCTATTGATCAGGTGAGAGACTTCAGGAAAATCTGAAAACAGAGCTGTACAACAGATGACAAAATCCATTTTCTGGCTACTGAAGAACACAATGAAAGTCTTAGTTCTACTAACCAGAATAAAAAAAAGAACTAATTTAATTCAAACACAACAGTCAAAACAAAAAAAGATGGTCCTTCCAAGCAGTTACTAGCTAGAGACGATGGCAGAAGGTTAATATTTAATGGAGCTGGGCAGTACCACAATTCAGTGCAGTTGTTTTTCAACACGAGTATCTAACTTTGGCTCAGGTCACAAATGAAAAAACTTCTGCTGCATTCCCGTCTAATTCCCAGGAGCACCTATACAGTTTGGAACAGCAAACAGTCCCTTCTCAGAATATGACTAAGTCAAGATTCCAGCCCTGCCAGGGACTGACTCACTGAGAAGGAAAAAAAGCTGTCAAAACTCAGCATCTGCCAGGATCAGTCCAGAAACGACAAGAAAAGCTGGGCTTAAATGAAGGATATATGCAGGACTCTACCAGAAATTTTGCACAATACAGTCTTATTTTGAGTCCTTGTAGAAAGTGTTATAAGTGTTAAATTCTTATCTTCAGGGGTAGTTGAATAACTGCAGTTTTTTCAAATTCTAAATAAAGTTGACAGTCGAGTGCCCAGTCACAGATGTGATGACTGTTCAGAATGAAAGTATATCAGATGTAATGAATTTCATGCCACTTGTGGTAATCTACTGAAAATGATTCTTTGTTTTATAGCTTAACAGCCTAGAAAACAACAAAGCAACTCTTATTGTTGATTGCTATCTAATTATTATGTGGGGAATTTGTTAAGATGTACTTCAGGGAATGGTTATGACCTAATTCCCATGACAGCTGCATGACTGAAAACCAAGGAAGAAATAGATGTCAAAGTGAGAGGACAAACATGCTATGTGCTGCAGCTCTGGGTGTACATGCAAGACTGTCTGTGCTGCTTCTCAGAAGCACCTCCAGAATTCCAGGAAGAAATAGGTGTCACATCAACATAGACAAACGTGTCTTGTTCCACCAGAGTAGCAATGTTGATTGATTTTCTGATGATGCTTATTGATTTTCTGATGATGTCTGTGAACCTCAATGTTACAACAGAGGAACACAAAAAATTGCCCATCTTCTGGGTATGAATATGAGATGAATAACAGAGCTTCATGACTTTGGGAGGATGCTATCAAAGGCTCTTCTTGAGAAGGAGCTGAACTCTGGCTATTACAGGGCGGGCATTAACAGATGCCTAAAAAAGTCTTCCAAATAGCATTCGATAAATTACTTGTTTCAGGAATCAGTTATTCTCTTTAATACTACTGCTTTCTATATTGATAAATTCTGTCTTCTGCTGCATTCAAATTTTGATGCAAGCCTAACAGCTATAAAAGGCTGAAATCTCTCAAAATGTTCTTTGGCTTTGCTGTCTGTCTTCAGACTGGACCCAGCTAGGGTGTGGAAGCGTCATATCTACAAAGCTCCAAACTGCATTCCCATCCTCAGAAGCATTGTATTTCCCCAAAACTGATCTTCACAGCACTGTTAGGTCACAATCTGTGCCACTCTTCTTTCTTTTCATTAATATGTGGATTCATATGCAAGAAATGGTCATTATGATTATCCTATCCAATATTGTGTCTAGCATGCACAATAAGTTTCTTTTAAAATATTCCATTTTGCAATAGAGAAACATCTCAGGGGAAAAGAAAAATAAAAGCAATATTAATTAAAAATTGCTAGCAATTAAAAAAAAATGCTACCACCCACCTCCAGAAATTGCTGCAGTGGTTAGTTTGGTCAGTATTAAATATCTTTGTATTCTATATATGATGTTTTTTTCCCCATGGGATTTTTATTCCTTGCTTAAAAGTCAGAAGAACCTTCATTATCAAAGTTCTGCTTCCCATATAGGCCCTTATTGGCTGAGATCATGATAGATCAGGCATTTTCAAAAATAGCTTTAGCTCCATAATTCTTCCATTGTAGCAGGTTCTTTACAGAATTCTTGATTTTCTTTTCTAAACCTTCTTAATTTTCCTAAAATCCCTTTTGAGATATATATACAGAATTTCAATACCAATAAAGATGCTTTCAAGTAAGTGCAAGCAAAAGCGGTTTAATCTCTCCAACTGCTACTTGAGATAGATCTCTTTATACAAAAAACAACAGTTGCCCTTTTGGTGAACAGCAGCACTGAGCACTGATTCCCTTTCTTTGATATCTCACCCTTCTTCCAGAGTTACAGCTTCAAAGGATTTTCCTGTCTTATGATATGACCTGCAGTCTACATTTTAAAACACAGTATATGCAGCTGTATCTGTAATACTTATTCCTGTTTGCATGAGTCCTTATTACTTGTAGTTCCACAGCTCTTTGGATATCTTTGGAACAGCTGCTTCTGCACCCGGCGTGTGTCGTGTGTGCTTGTGATAGCCTGTGCCTGCACAGTCTGCTCACTGACTCTCCTCTGAGTTTCTTACAAACTGCAAAACACTATGTCCAGCTAGGCATTGCCTCATTTACTTCAGGAATTTGCTCCTTCTTTGCATCATCCTTCTTTTTAAAAAGCTTCTTTTGTGTGGTTGAAGAAACCTTTGCAGCCCCACTTCTAAGGAAGGCTTTGATCAACAGAAAGAGGATGACTTCCCTTGTCACAGGCAGCACACAAGTCACCTATTCCTCCCAAAAATGCAGTGTGTATACACCAGAATAAATTCAGAACTGTCTTTGCCTGTACCCTGTGAATCAAGACTTAGTTTGATGAACACACAATTTTTCCAACCAGGACAAATATTTTCTTCAAGTTCAAACTGGTGTCCTGTTTAGCCTTTGGTCTGGCATGGGTTTTCACATAATTCTTTGTCAAAACTCAAAAATTCTTATTTTTCTTTTCTTTTAAACAAGACTTTTTTTTTTTTTTCAGTTGAACTGCGTTTTTTGTTTCATCCTAAGAAATAACAGCAAATTAGACAGCTTGCTTATTTTGTTTTGGTTTTTTTTTTTTTTCTGTGGATGATCAAAATGCTAAGAATGGCTTTGGATCTGGAAATGGGGCTATAAATCATAATGCTACTCTTTCTGGTTCACTTTAGCCGCAACATCCTTGTCTTTCTGGAGTTATTGTCTGTCTTTTTCACGTGAAGACCAGATGTGTGGATCCTGACGTCTCTTAAACTTGAATCATCCCTATTTGCAACTGCAAGTGTCACAGAAACACCTTCTCCTGTTTGAAGGCTTCTAATTTCAAGCTTTCTTGAATTCCACACTCAAGACAGAGGAATGCTGTACCATCTGCAAGCCTTGGGCACTTTGCCAGTAAAACTGCTGTCTGAAATAATTTCCAGCTTCACAATGAATTTTTCAAGGAAATACGAGCTCTGCTCAGGTGCCTCCTAATATATTAAAAGACTGTATTGAAAGACTACAACCAAATGCTGGAACTTAAGCCATGCACATGAAAGTGTTCTGAACATGGAGCTTGTTTTGCTAGTCATCACACATGAGATGCTTGAGAGTATTGCTGGTTTATGACTTTTTTTTGGTTTGGCACGGCCTGGTTTTAGATAGCAGGAGGTGGCTTCTGTGAGAAGCTGCTGGAAGCTTCCACCATATCCAGAAGAGCCACTCCCTGATGGCTCTGAAGATGGACATGCTGCTGGCCAAAACTGGGCCAATTAGAGAGTTTGGTAACACCTCTGTGATAACAGATTTAAGAAGAAAATCAAAACAAAGTGCACACAGTTTTTCCTAGCCAAAGAAGAAGAGCAGGTGGGAACATGTGAGGGAAAACATGGAGACACCAAGGTCAGTGGAGAAGGAGGGGAAGGAGGTGCTCCAGGCACTGGAGCTGAGATTCCTCTGGAGGCTGTGGTGAGACCAGGGTGAAGCAGCTGTGCCCCTACAGACCATGGGTCCATGGGGGATGCAGAGATCCACCTGCAGCCTGTGGGGGAGGTGCCCACGCTGGAGAGGCTGGATGCCTGGAGGAGGCTGTGGTCCTGTGGGAGATCTGGTAAAAAGAGGGGGAGAGAGCCTGGCTTCCAGGCTGGAGCAGCCTGTCCTTGTAGGACTGCACCCTGTGGAAGAGTGATCCATGCCACAGCCATTTTGGGAGGACTGTCTGCCTGTGGGAGGGGCTCATGTTCCAGCAGGTGCTGTAGGATTGCTGCTTGTGAGAGTGGACCCACACCAGAGAACTGTTTCCTGTGGGAGAGACCCCATGGTCTCACAGTGAAAGGACTCTCTCAGAGCACCAGAAGAAAACCTCAGGTGATGAGCTGACCAAAATCACAAGCTCTCTCCCCCTATGCTGCCGGTGGGGAGGAAGGAGGGGTCGGGCTAAAAAAGTGTTTTTAAGGGCTTATTTTACTTCTCATTCTCCTCCTCTGACTCTGTTACTAATAAATTCACTTAGTACCTATAAGTTGAGCCTGTTTTGCCCTTGAAGTGTTTTCTCCCCTTCCTTATCTCAACTCATGAACTTTTTGTTAATTTCTTTTCTTCTCTGCCCAGCTGTGTCAGGGGAGGGTAAGCGAGCGACACTTGTGTGTGCCAGGCTTTGGGCCAGTGTCAAACCACAAGTGTCATCCATTTCTACTGGGTACCTGAGTGAGGCTCATCTGTGTGATGGACCATGAGGACCTCAAACTCTCATTTGCTTTGGGCTGTCAGTGGATTGAACCCTTAACTGGCTTTTCTGACACCATTTTGTAATTTCCTCTACTGCAATGATGTTACAGGAATTTAAATACTGCCTCCTTAATGTTTCTCTCGTTACTTTTACTTCAGACCACAAATACCCACTTATCTTGACAAATAATGTTAGGTATTTTGCTGAAATAAAGTTTTGATCAAGTGAAAAGCATGTCGGGCAAATACTTAAATCTTTACCCTCAACTCTGTCCTCCCTCCTCACTAGGTTGCTGATCAGATTCAGGAGCCAATGTGACTGAAATTCACTACACTGACTGTAATAATCATCATCTCAAGTACGGCAGCAAGATCACAATAATAAGAATAAAGTAATATGTGGGAATAAGTGCTCTTTACTTTTATTTCTGTTTTAGTGACCTATGAACTTTCTGCTGCTTCTGTCATTGCCATCAACCTTGCAATGTGCTTCCAGATCTCTACCAGCAGATGTTTCACACTGCAGAGCACTTCCCATTTTCAAACACAATAAATCCACTCATTATTACTAAATAAATCAGCAAATTAAATAAATCAGATGAAGTACTAAGATTCTCCTATGGCTATCTGCTTTGTTGGAGCTGACATAAACTCTGTATTGACTTTATTAATGAATCCACCTCCAGCCACAAATTTGTATGCAAACTGTCATGGGAACTCTGGCATTAACCACATTTTCCTGCACTTCATACAGTTATAGTCTACAGCTGCTACAATACTTGCAGAAAAATATTATGTGGAAGTATCTGCCACCCAGATGCTTCAGTGCCTGAGCTGCAAACCTCTGTCCCTTCGAGGCAGCCTTAAAACAGCCTCTGTTTGCCAAAACTCAGTTGTAAATGCGAGGTGTACTAAAGAAACATAGCAATGAAACAGGCAACTCGGCCAATAGTTTCATCAGAAGCTATTTCACCCGTGGAGCTTATCACAGATTAGTACTGGATGCTCCTTGGATCATGAGACATTTACCTGATCTTGTGGAAAGTGCCTTTGCCCATGGCAGGGGCATTGGAATAGATGATCTTTAAGGTCCCTTCTAACCAAAAAATTCTATGTCTCTATGACTGTAGGGAAATATGTTACAGCCCCTTTGCCCTGCGTGGTAGATCTTATCTGCTGGGACCGTTTTAGCTCTTGCTATCTCTACATGACCTGACAGTGCTTTTGCCTTCCCTTGTGTGGGAAAGGTTTTTCAGCAGCTTGATACAAGACCTCAGACAAACAAACAAGGGAACATGCTACAGATATGCAAGGGGAGTCCCACCCAAAACTAGTTTGCAACATTGGTTCTGAGGGTAATTTTCAGATTGGACTAAAGTACCAACTGGACAGATTTCTCTTATAATTTTTCTGACTTCTGGAGAAGTTTGTTTCACTTTATCCACCAAGATTACTTCTTACTTTATTTAGATTTTTTTTTAACTGTATCTGCACAATACTCTGATGAAACCTAAGTAATTATCGTTTCCTTTAATTCAAGTATATGTAATAATTAACGTAAATAGCAATTAATATATTCTCCCTGAATGAGAAAAATAAATGTTTATTAACAAGATGAGAAATGCTTGATGAATAATCTTTACTCCTACATCACTGATGAAGACAAGCGTATCACTGTTGTTTATCTGAAGTCTTTTAAGCCTTTCATCTAGTGATAAAACACTGAGAGGTCTGTTTGTTATAAGGAATATCAAACATGCGTTTCTGATAACATCTGGAACCATTGGTAATAGCTGTTGTCCACAGTAGATATTGAACACAGGCATTTAATCCCCCCCCCAAGCCTTTCTTAACAGATGCTGTTAGTGTGGGCTCTCATAGCCCTGGAGTAATCATATTCATTGTAATTGACCCACTCTCTTAGCTACAGCAGAAGGAAAAATCCTCAGATTTACCTTAGCTGTTACTTAAATTTATACACTAAACACTGTGAAATGTTTTTTTTCCAGACAGATGGTGTTACCAAAAGGAAAGAAACATGAGAATCTCTACTATTCAAGTGTCTACTGCCCATTTTCTTAATCTTCCTGAATGAATGTTTGAGCTTATTATACTAATAGAAGCCTGCCAAGTCTTTGGATTTATTGCTCTAAATCGGTGGAGTCATTGTCATTATTAGACCAGTTGCTAGTCAATACTTAAAAGCATTCATTAGCTGCAAATGACAGAAATGCTCGTACACTATAGATTTTTTTTATTGTTGTCCAGAATGCATGCTTCCTATTGAAGGGAATAATGAGAGAAGGATTAAGTGAGAGGTCAGTAAGGATTTTACCAATAAAGAAAACAATGTGGTAGGAATCCCTGTGTTATTCCAGAGTATTTTCTCATTTTCCTCATTTTTTGCTATGCATGCAAATTTGAAGACAACAGAGTATTGGTAGTTTGTGTGGGTAACTGGTGCATCTGCCCTTGACAAGAGCCTGCATGTTGTACTTTGAAATGAATTGATTTCAGTGAAATATGTGAATAGTAACTGCTTTTCTGCTCTTGGACGGCTTCTTTTATTTGTAGTACAAGATTCACGAGCTGCTTCTTTTTTCTGACATCTCTCAGGCTTGGGCCTTTTCTCAGCTGTGGATATTTGCTCTGATTCAGCCTGTTAAGAGCTAAGGTACTGGGCTAGGTCTTCCCCTTGTGTGGCCCTTGCCTGGGAACTGGACACCTTAATTCTTTTAGTTTCCTTTGGAAACCTCAGCTACAGTTCCTTCTAAAAGAAATAACAAAGACAGACCTGTCAAAGGAACTGGAACCTAGTAGCTTCTTTTGTTTTCAATGGGAGCTGCAGAGTATTAAGCCTCTACAAAAATCTTTCTGTTCATTTTGCCTTCTAACTGGGAGCTGAGTTTTTCAGAAATGCTGGCCAACAGCTACTACATAAAGACAATATCCTAGAATGACAGGTACTTTGACAGTGCACAACAGTGAAAGAAAAACTGCTGAATTCATGCTCTATCTAGAGGTAACTGCATTCAAAGTCCTCTTCACCAGTTAAAGAGAGATGTTCCATTTTTCCACTCAACAGACTGACTGCTCTTCTTTCTGCTTTAGACTTAATTCAAAAAAATGAAAGTTTCAGAAGAACACTTCTTCCAATACAACATTGATGTGATGATGCAATAACCAAAATAATTATAGTCTGGAACATAATTTCTTTTTAAGCAGTCTGAGTCTCCTAGACAAGAGCCTGCTTAAGCTGGATCTTCAAAGACAAATTTATTGCCACCAAAATAACAAAACAAAAACAAACATTAAAAACAAAACAAAATAAACCCAAAAAATAACAACCTAAAGGAATCTAAGCTTATCAGTGAAACATTGAGTTTAAAAGACCTATGCAATTTCCAGAGATCTCATAATTAACAAAGGAAACATTTGGAATGCATTGTATTTTCTGATTATTGAAACTGTCATAATTCTATTAACAATTTTAAAAAGAAAATCATTAGAGAAAATATTGTCTCCTTGAAATTTTTCCTCCTTAATTAGCCTAGCTTTAACTCCTCTTTTGATAAAAGACTTTCGCTTGCTATTTGATGACTGAGAAATAAAAACATTGTACTGAAAATGTCTTCTTTTGCATATAGTCAGCCATTACTACCTGGGCTGTAGAATTTTTTCCCTATAACTTGGACACTAATCCATTGAGTGTTTCCTTATGTGAGCAGTTTTAACTTATGCAGAAAATGCTATTGACTTCAAGAGGTGTGGGTCGTCAGACCAATCCTTTAAAATAGCTGGGTTAAAAATATTAATTTTAAAGTATGGATACATGGTCAGCTTTGGATAAATTATTCTAACTGCATAAAGTAAAAGAAAAATGATAAGGGAAGATGCCTACAGCTCTTATTCAGCAAAAGCTCCTGTTTAAATAATTAAAGCAGATTGTGCTCAATGTATAAATTTCTCTACAAGGCCTTTTTTTTTTCCATGGAGAGTTGAAGTTTTGTTGAATCTTCTATTTCTAACTCTGAAGTCAATTTGTAGGAGGTGGTGTGTAAAAGCACTTTAGTAGGGAAAAGCAGCAATCTCAATGCATCAAAGTTAGGTGGTAGCGGGGTTATCACTCCGTGAAAATCACATAAACATTCCACATATGAAATATTATTCATCAGGGCAAAACCCTCCAAGGGTTTCAAAGATGACAATGGTGTCATGAAACCCTTTTTTGAAAGAGGAAAAATTTATTCCACTGCTAAGATTGATTCTGTCGCCATGTAGCAGGCAGTGTGACGAGGCAGAGAATGAACATAATTGAGAAGAGAATTAGCAAACCTTAAATATCTGCTGCTGCAATATCATTACCCATAAACTTGCCCTTTTTCCACCCTCTTTTCCCCAAAGACTGACATCCCATAACTGCAGTGAAAAAGAGTGTGTTCTTTCGAACAGCTAAATCAACAAGGTCTCACATGAGTAGTGTTGAGTGGTGTGGTTGAATGATTTCATGAAAAACTAATCAAGTATTCATCATTGAGATCAAACACTTCCCAAGTAATTATTATCAAAACCAATTTGATAAGACCTGAAGAAGTGGCATTGCTGATCTAATCAGAAGTAGAACAGAAATAGTTCTCTCAGCTTTTATAATGTTCAGGTATGAAAGCACAAAAATGTAATTGTATTTTATAATTAAAGATAAGAAAGCTGTCATACTGTAATCAATTATTTCAGATCAATCATAATTTTATTTCTTTTGGTTATTTTATAAGAACACCCATTTACAAATTGACTTTTTCATATATATATGTAATATAATATGTGGAACAGAAATGCATTAGAAACTATCTAGTTTAAAGCTATTTCATTTTAAAAAGAAAGGATAATGTGACTAGAATGACTAACAGAACTTCTAAGTCCATATTTGCATTTTTTCTGCATAATAGTGATTTCTTATTATAGTAAAATTTAAATACAGAATATTTTTGAAAATTAAAATTATATTTGCAGTCTCAGCAAGGTTCTATTTTTAAGGTGTTTTTACTGATTAAATTCTCAAGGATAATGTACAAATTTTAGGAATTTTAAAGTATTTGACATGTGTTTCATACAACCAAAGTAGAAATTGCAATACCCCAGTCAATTTCCAGGAACGTATTTATCTGGTCATTATTTTCAAGCAAGAGCCAAAACACACTTGAGATGGCACAATACATCATAGTGCCATTACCCCAGTGGATTTTGACAATATAGAATTTCAAACTGATGATATGGGAAAAAAATTCCCATGCTAATAGGCTGATTTACTTAATCATATCAGGCTGGAATCCCTATGCCACTTGCATAAATCTTAATTGACCCTAATTTTAATGGCTTTATTAGTTTTAGTTCTAAGACTATTTGATTTCTCAGAAGTATTTTTCCATGCAGATTACTGAGTCATATCTGGGTGACAAAAGTTCCTAGAAAAGTGGCCTTTCTTCAAAGTCTCATTTCTTGGATGAGGATCTTAAAATCTCATTTCACAGATTATTTTGTGAATGTTTGAACTATTATGAGCATATGAATGCGACTGCGGGGTTTTTTTTGAAATTAATTGATGGGTAGAATGCCAGTATTTTAAAATAGCTTCCTAATATGTAAATAAAAGTCTGAATGAAAATGAACCATGCTTCTTAAACTTAAATTCATCATTTTAATGGATTTTTTGAGGGCTTATTCACACTGACTCCAGTCAGGTAAATATGTCTATTTACAGAGAGACTAATAAAAATTAATCAGAATGGAGGAATCTGGTCCAGCCTAAAAGTTAGTGTTTCCTGCTGGGTAACTACACTATTTCTACACTAATCTTAAAATTATAACAACAGCAACAGTTGTTTTCCTACAGGCTGATCAGCAAAAAAATCCTATGTATTCAGTAGTCAGAAATTCCTATTATTTATTTTGTTTTCACAGAAAGATTTTAGGGATCTCTGTAGAAAATAAAGGCCTGAATGTGGTTCAGTTTTAGTTTAAGAATTTACTTTTAAGACTGCAAATAAAAGGAAGGACATGTTGTTTCAGCAGCGAAAATATTTTCTTTATCAAAATGAAATTCTCTACAGCTCTTAAAAAGAATCGGGAAAATGAAATCTTCTTGTCACGTTGTTTCTGCTGATTTCCACTGATGACAAACATCAGTGAATCATTCACTTGAAAGATATATCTTGCCAGCTTTACTCTCAACAGGAAAGTTTTGCACCCAGAAAATTCTCCTAATACAAACTGGTGCCCTTTTGTTTCGTACAACCGGCACAACCATTTCTTACAATCTGATCCAAAAAAACTCATATTCTGGTTTTCAGCACCACATAAAAAAAGAACCTCTACTTTCTACAGTGTTGTACAAAACAAATCCTTAGCTATCAAAGCTATTAAAATATTATGTAGTTATTTTAAGAAGCCAAAGAATTTTTTACTTCATAGACTGTCAGCTGCCTTGACTGTAAATGTACTCTATATGCCCCATTCCTATAGTTTGAGCCTTAGATGATTTCTGGCTGCAGATTTAAGCATTCCTTCACCTCTACAAGTGAGGATCACTCTGTGTGTTGAGGATCCTTTTTACTCCAAACACAGAGGCTAATATTTGTTTTTGAAACCATAAAATACTGCTATAATAAGAAAATGCTTTAAAAAGAAGCAAAAGCAGTAGGCCTGAGTTCTCCAAATTTCATTTGCAATGGGTAGCTCTATTTGTAGGCAGTTGGTCAGGTTACTCGACTGGTTATGAGTACAGTAACATGAAGGCACCCAATACCATTTTCTTAAAATTGCTTACTGCATTTGTGGTTGCACATTGAACACCTGATGTATTGAAGATTTCTGCTATTAATACATGAAAGAAAGCACAACTTTCCTTTAATAGGAAACATTTTATAATATGTCCTCTCTTTCCTTAATTGTTGCCATACCTTTGATGTTACCTGGCTTTTCTCTAATGACTGTAAATACAGTCATAATATTTTAGTCAAGTGAAAAGCCACACTGTACTGTTCACCAAAGTCCTTTTGAAAGATATCAGTGACATGGAGTCTTTACCAGCAGAAATTGAAAGGAGACCTAAGATGGTGTGTAGCCAGAAAACAGAACTTCACCTTAACACATCTACAGTCCTTTGGCATTTCTAAGAGCCCACCCAAGAGCTTCCCTGAGATTTACCAACAGCATCTCTCTGCCCTGCCACAGTGAGAGCAACCATCAGTTTGTGACATTCTAGCAAGACAGAATCCTCCACATGTGACCAAGAGTATCTCCAACCTGAAGTAATTAGAAAGGATTCTAACTCTGAGCTGCATAGTGTACTTTACATTGTGTGCAAGAGCTGCAGCCATGGGAAATACACAAATCCAGTAAGACATCTAGGGAGCTTGTGCAGGTCATGCACACTGACATACTCCTTCACCTCCATTCAAAGGTTTCTGACTGCAGGAAGGAGATCAGACCATTATTTGCTTTATCTGAACAAAGACATTTTTCTAAATACCAGTGGAAATTCTTGGGAAATCTCCCAGAACCTCCTTAAAGCCATGGAAAGCAATGGTAAAACTCCTATTGTATTCAACAGAAGTAGTTCTTGGAAAGGAAGAAAGCTTGTGGCCCTTCTGTCTGCTTCACATCAAATTCCTATCAATTTTGTCTAATATCTTCAGCCACAGCAGGAGAACTAGATGAGGTCTGGCAGAAAAGACTCTGCAGTAAACTCCCTCTGCCAAGCATTGCCTCTGTGAAACTCCACAAATCACGTCACTTGGCTGCCTGCTAATTGCCTTTTACTCTTCCTCTGCAGAGGACAGAACAACTATTCCTGTCTCCCACTTTTGCTTGCTATGTTTGCCTAGATATCATTTCTTTAGATGACAAACTATTTTTGTATTGTGTCAATGTGCTCAGGTTGAGTTAGATGCAGTAGTTTCTGGAGAGACTGGAGGTAGGTGCCTTAACTAAACAACCCTTCAGACTACACTGACTCCATCAAATGCCATTGGAGACATGTTAAGGAGCTCTAGATGCCTTCTTGGTCTGACAGCTGTCAGGTAGGATCTTTAAGAGATCCTTACCTTTCTTCAATAGCAGCTGGAGATCAACTGACACACCTTATGGTACTTAAAATGGCACAAGTTCCCTGTGCAGGGAGACAATTGAATCTAATTTTAGATGATTACTGACTAAAGTGGAGTGAAATGTAGCTTGTGTGCTGAGAGCTACATGCAGATCTAAACGTAGGTGCCTGAATCCTGACCCAAAACTTGCTGTTGGTCTATCTTCAAGAGTCTGGGATTTATGTGAAGTTACAGAAGGTCAGTGGTCTCCAATAGGTCTGGTGTTACATCTGCTAGCTTCATGCAGAAGTCATGGACACCACTGGACAATCTCAAAAGGCATATGATATATAAGTCTAGGAAATGGAATATGCTTTTTTTTTTGTGACACACTCCAAACCTGACATGTCAGCCATGGCATGATGAAAAGTTAATTCCCTCAAATGCTAGAATATTTTTGGCAAAGGTTCATTGTAATTTTTTGGTTGCTGTACATTTAGATTTTTTATACAGTCCTATATGTCAATGGAAATATTGTCAAGCCACTCTCTGAGGGAGACTGCAATTGCTATTAGAGTAATTTTCTTCTTTTAAATTGGACTTTTACACTTACCACATTATTTCCTGTAAATTATCTACAGAGTCAGATGCCTTTGGAACATACACTAGCAGAAATAGGGATTAATGTTCATAAATCTATGGGACCAGATGGGATCCATCCCAGGGTGATGAGGGAGCTGGCAGATGAGCTTGCAAAGCCACTCTCCATCATTTACCAGCAGTCCTGGCTCACTGGTGAGGTTCCAGATGGCTGGAAGCTGGCCAATATGATGCCCATTCACGAAAAAGGGTGGGAAGGAGGATCCTGGTAATTATAGGCCAGTTAGCCTGACCTCAGTGCCTGGTAAGGTTATGGAAATGTTTATTTTGAGTGTCATCACGCAGTACTTATAGGATGGCCAGGGTATCAGACCCAGCCAGTATGGGTATAGGAAGGGTAGGTCGTGTTTGACCAACCTGATCTCTTTTTATGACCAGGTGGCCCTCCTGGTGAAGGCAGGAAAGGCTGTGGATGTTGTCTATTTAGACTTCAGCAAGGCCTTTGACATTGTCTCCCACAGCACACTCCTGGAAAAGCTGGGAGCCCACGGCTTGGACAGGAGCACTCTTTGCTGGGTTAGGAACTGGCTGGATGGCTGGGCCCAGAGAGTGGTGGTGAACAGTGCTGAATCCAGCTGGGGAGCAGTCACCAGTGGTGTGCCTCAGGGGTCTGTGCTGGGGCCAGTTCTGTTTGCTATTTTTATTCATGACATGGATGAGGGTATTGAGTCTTTCATCAATAAATTTGCAGATGACACTAAGCTGGGAGCATGTGTCGTTCTGTTGGACGGTAGGAGGGTTCTGCAGAGAGACCTGGAATGCTTGGATGGATGGGCAGAGTCCAATAAAAGGAAGTTTAACAAGTCCAGGTGCTGAGTCCTGCATTTTGGCCAAATAACCCCCTGCAACATTATAGCCTGAGATGGTATGGCTGGACAGTGCTCAGGCAGAAAGGGACCTGGGGGTCGACAGCCAGCTGAACGTGAGCCAGCAGTGTGCCCTGGTGGCCAAGAAGGCCAATGGCATCCTGGCCTGTATCAGGAATAGTGTGGCCAGCAGGAAAAGGGAGGTCATTCTTCCCCTGTACTTGGCACTGGTGAGGCCACACCTTGAGTGCTGTGTCCAGTTCTGGGCCCCTCAGTTTGGGAAGGACCTTGAGACGCTTGAGCGCTTCCAGAGGAGGCAGCGAGGCTGATGAGGGGCTTGGAACACAAGCCCTGTGAGTAATGACTGAGGGAGTAGGGTTATTTAGCCTGGAGACAAGGAGACTTGGGTGACCTTATCACTCTCTTCAACTTCCTGAAAGGTGGTTGTAACCAGGTGGGGGTTGGTCTCTTTCTCCAGGCAGCAGCTGACAGAACCAGAGGTCAGTCTCAAGCTGCATCAAGGGAAATATCGGTTGGATATTAGGAAAAAGCTTTTTATGGAAAGAGTGATAAAGTACTGGAATTGTCTGCCCAGGGAGGTGGTGGAGTCACCATCCCTGGATGTGTTTAAAAGAAGACTGGATGTGGCACTCAATGCCATGGTTTAGTTGAGGTGTTAGGGCTGGGTTGGACTCAATGGTCTTGAAGGTCTCTTCCAACCTAGTGATTCTGTGATTTTGTGATTCTGTAATGATTCCCTGGTTTAACATGGTTCTTATTAACAAGTGAAGACAAAAAACTGACAAAAATGTATTTTCCTTACATTTCCTGCATTACATTAAATTAGAGAATCAAATCAATATGTCAGCATGCTGTCTGCTGGTTTGTTGATATGATGAAATGTTAACTTTTGGGTGTAGGCTTGAAGAGCATTTTTGAGAAAATATCTGTGTCAAGTCACTAAAACATCTGGATACAATAAAAAGAACACACATACAGAGCCCTTATCCTTACACAAAAATAAACATAATCCTCCTCAATGCTTCAGTTCAGTCTTAAACATGTTACAAGTACTGCTGAGCATGGACCTTCTACTCACCACTAATCCTAAAGGCTGTTTTTGACCTGCAGCTGTTTTAAAAAATCTAGTTATGGTATAGTACCTGTGTTTTCTTAACATAGCTGCCAAAGCACTGCTCTTCTGTGCAGCCAGGCTGCATTTCTAAGAACATATAAAGATGAGCTTGGTCTATAGGGAAGAACTAGAAGAGAAGGCAAGGCAAACAATGCAAAGAAGATTTGAGACTGGAAGAATGAATCTGTGGGATGAGTAAAGAAGACTCTGGAAGAAAATCATAAAAGAGGTGAAAAAGAAGCAAAAGAATAGAAAAATAACATCACTCCCTAAAGGAGGCAAACATGATAAAAATGGTTTTGGAGAAAATGTAAAGTGAAATGGTGAAGAGACAGCTACAAAAGACAAAGCAGATGAAGAGCAGATCAAAAAATTCCTCCGAGAGGAATATAGGTAGAGAAGAGGAAGAAAATGTCTTTATATGAGACACTTTTCCTAGTAAATAGAGTTGGTTAATGCTTTTCACATCCAAGAATTTTTTTTTTTTGTATGCATTGTAGGCATTATCTTTTGTTTCCTCAAAACCTGAGACTTGACTGAAAGCTGTATGCAAATTTTCAAGAAAACCAAGTAACTGTTTTAAAATGATAGTTAAAGCCACACTGAAAGCACCAGTAACAAACAGCACAGTAAGTTTAATTGACATATGTTTGTTCAGAGCTCAATTAAATGGAAACAAGTTTCAACTTTTTTTTTTTTTTAACTTTTCCTTCCAAAAATTATGGGTTATGCAGACTATTACTCCCTAGCTCACAGAAATACTGGCAGTTTCCCAAATGTTTTCCATCACATTACAGAAGAAACTGCTGTTTGCCTTCTTTCTTGGAAGGGAAGAAATATCTTCAAGGCAGGAGGAACTGCTTTCTAATGGTCTATCAATTTTCTCTAAAATATAGATAGGATAGATGGATAGTGAATGGATAAATAAGTAGACTCAGCACCATCACATGACTCCAGGAGCTGAATCTTTAACTTCTGCACTCTTTTCAGACCACAGCTTGGTCATGCTAACAATAGTCTTGCTATTTTTAAGAGAATGTCAATGATACTTGCCTGTTTAGATATAGATATTGCCACTAGATTGCAATACCACTAGATATTGCTTCAGACACCTACTTTTTCTCAAACAAAAGAAATGTAAAGCTTGAGGACTTTTAAGATTACATGGATGTAGAAAAACAGTGTGCATTAAACTATTTTTGCCTCCTTTCCTTAAGATCATAAACATTCAGAATAATCCTTAATTTTGTGTGTGGAATAAGGGCAGAAGTGGAGAATTTCCAGCAAAAATTTAGACCTGCATAGTACTCAGCATGTGAGGAAGAGTTTTCTCAGTATTAGCCTTTTGTTAGTCAGAATTTCAGAGTCTTATCCAGACTTTTGGCTTCTGTTTTGGCTCATGTGTAACACTGCTGTGCCCCTGTGGGTGAGAAAATATCAGGAGACAAGAGCCTGGCCTACAAATGCTCTGTGTAACTTGCAGCCTCCAGAGGACATGGAGTGTCTGTCACTGAGCCTGCAGGTAAGATACTTAAAATCACCAATAAATGCATTAAATGACTTAGTTTTATGGACAAATTAGCTTGCTTTAGCCTGGCATTTAAACATCTAAACCTAGCCATTATGGTCCAGTATGTACAATATTGTCAAGTTGCCTACCTGACACAGATTTTAACATGCTTTTCTAAGCACCTCGATGACCTGAGTACTCTAAGGAGGTGGTTGTGGAATCAGAGATCTCACACCAAACAATAGGAAGGCAGCGCACACATGAAACCAAACCCAGCTCAAATAAGGATGCAACTGCACACAGATTAATGCAGTGGAGGTACATCACATCTCCCATGGAGCAGTGCCCCCTTTGCTGAATGATTAAGAGTGCTGTTCTAGTGCATGGAGATAAGCCTGATACTGCTGTTGTTACCCTTCACATATAATTTAATGCTGGCACACATTTTTCTAAATATTAATTGGAAAAATACATAGCCTGAAAGAATATAAATAAATCAGATTTATCACATAGTAGAGCACAAAGACTTCAACATAAGTGCAGCAGAGTTAAGCAGCTCTGATGATCTTTGTTATACATCTGTAAGATTCCTAATAGCAAAATGAAGCTCCAGACTCACTCCTTTGTGAAAAGGAAATCAGCTGAGAACTTGTTCCTAGTGTAAGCCTGGTGCACTAATTGTGAATCATTTTGAGAAGCTGCTCATTGACAGCTTCATGCTGGGAAGTCTAAATTACTCTGTCCCACTTTTCTCAGAGGGAGAGAATCATTTGTGTAGGTCTTGCTACAGCTTGAATCCCAGCCTCCACAAAACGAGATGTGCTAAGTAAGGCAGCAGCATTTAGGAGCCTAATGAATGTGCATACACAAGTATGAAGACACACTTGTAAGCTGGCACTGGTAAGGAAGAGTACATTATTCAATGTATCCTCTTTGAAAAAAAATCAATAAAATTCATATACAGTATGCTCATTGTAAAACGACATGTGCTGCATTTAATACTCACTGACGTGACACTTAACAAACAGTCTTGAACTGAGATCTATTTGCATTTGATTTCTGTCACAGCTTGACAAAAAAGTCTGTTGCTTTCATCTGCTTTTTCTTTTTAACACTTCTAACCAAAGATGCATAGGTGTACCTTGCAGGCAGAATAAAAAGCAAAGTGCCCTCTAAAGGGGTCTCAAACCTTTTTCACTAAATGTTTATAATACACCCCAATGTTCAATCACTTTCTTAGCCCAGCAGAAATAATAAAGAACATTTTTAAGAGCTACTGAATATTTGGTGAATTTTAATTAAATATACATGTACAAAAGGGCAGGAAATGCAGAATTGTCCTAGCCTTGAATGAGGGAACAGTCTTCTAGTAGAATTTCACAGAACATTGCAGTGGGGGCAACAAAGGATCACACAACAAGAGCAGAAGGAAGCCTAAAAGACTAACGGAGGCAGGTTGTATAATGAGATTTGAGATTTTTCTGAGCTCACCCTGTGACCAATCCGACACATCTCAGGCCTAAAAATAGGAAGTTTTCCCATATAGCAGTGCCTTTTACAGACCTACAGCAGATCCACAGTACATTGTGTGAGGGCAAACACTTCTAATAGACTCTAGCATGTCTGTAGAAATAAGATCAAAGATTTGACCCTTAGGTTTTGTGATTAATATTTAAGTCATGAATGTTTCCATAATTCTGGTGACTCAGAAAAATGTGAAATGTTTAAAGCACCTGCATTCATTTATCTCATGCCAAGGTGCAGTCACAATAGATATATCACAGGAACCCAATTTATGTAGGAACTTTATTTTTATCTACTTACTTCCAGAGATACCATGGCTTTGGTTGAAGTGTGTCCTGATCCCTTTTCCTCTTTTGCTCAGTGGGAGTCCTGCCATTTCCTTTGGAATGTGAACCTTTCAGGTGGTCTCTGATGACTCAGAGTATGTACTGATCACGCCTAATTCCTCTCCAAGCACAGTTCAAGAACAGTTTAATTGAAACCTCAGTGAAAATACCAGGGAGAAGTAACATCTGTGCCCTCCCCGTGATGACATTGTTACTGCAGCAGTTACTGTCAGAAAATGAAATCCTGACTTCCAGATATCGCTCACTTTGACTGGGTTACCATTCAATAGCTCCTAATGCCCAGAAAACCACTCTTGTCAGGCTAGAAGTGCCTAGAGTATGTGTCTAAAACCTGCCCTCTCTAGGCTGCAGCATCAGGACTGCACAATCCTAGTCGCTCTGGTTAGGCAGAGCTAACTGTTAGTCACTGTTTCCTCTTCCTTTTCCAAATATCTTTCCTTAAGATCTGGAAATGTCATAGAAATGATTGATACAGCCCTGATTCAGATAGTAAATTCCAAAACAGAAATGGATTTCCAGAATAACTGAAAGGAGGGATGAAGGACATAATCAGAGAAGGAATAGCTGTGATTTCAAATCCTTTGTGGCAGCTCTGGGAACTACCAATCTCTGAATGAGCTTCCTGCACTAGCCTGATAATATGTCAGTTATCAGAAAAAATAAGAGAGAGAGAGAAGGAGAAAGGGAAAGAAGGATTGGTCTTTTCTGTGTGGAAAAGAGGAGTCTCTGAGGGAACTTAATCACAGTATAGCAGTACTTACAGGATGGTTGCAAAGAGCTCAGAGTGGCTCTCTCTTCACAAGGAGCCACACGGGGCAGACAAGGCACAGTGGGTAGAAATTGCACTGGCAAAAATTTCATCTTGACATAAGAAAGAAACATTTAAAATAAGATCAGTCAGTTGCTGGAATAACATTTCCAGGGATGTGGTAGAGTCCTCATCACTGCAAGTTTTCAAGATGGAATGGCACAGGCTGCTAGACGATGCCATCTAGTCCCCTTTTCCCCCAGAAATTTGGACCAGATTATCTTTGGAAGTTCCCCAGAAAGGTTGTACTGTGATTATATGATTGTTTATGTCTCCTGTGTTCATACTCTGGCCATATTCACAGGATTTAGTTACCTGGCTCCTCCTTTGGGTCACATGTGATAGGAAATGTGATTTTCCATTCTAAATAACATGGCAGTAGCCAAAAGACAGACTCTCTGAAGACAGGAAAAATGGTAAAAAAAGTAAGGAATCTGGAAGGCCACTTGTCATCTAGAATTTTTGGACTGCAAATTTGACCTTAAGTGCTTCTTTGAATGAGCTTTGTCTGTTTGAGATAGAGACTTATATTCAAACACCAGCTCCCTAAACCTCCCATTAAAATCTTAGAAAGTGCATGGTTGGGGCTTCTTAGTCCCAATTCCTAGTTTTGCCAGTGGAAATGTTTCCAGGATAGAGACTGCAGAGCCAGTCTGCTAATTGGAAGAGATAGAAAAGAGTATTCATTTTAACAGGAACCTGTTCCATCTCGCCACAGAAAATGGGACTCCATATGTACAGTAACTGAATTATTAAGTAGACAGATTATTTGCCTGAGGACATATTTATTTGGCCTAGAAAAAAAATCTGTGCATTGTGGTTGCAGTAGATGAGTTCTGACTAATATAAATACCTGCTACAGATTCCCCACCCTTTTTTTTTAGCTTGGATTTTAATGTTTATTGCTCTAAACACAGACACATGCTGCAGAGATTCATGAAAACACTTGGAAGTATCTTGCTGCCTGGTTTATCCCATCAAAGAATGGGGACATGTTTGACATGCCTCCTGGGCTCTGGTTCCCCACAAATCCATGAGTTTACACATGTGGCCATACCAGCTGGGGACTGTGGGACTGGCCATGAACATTAGGCCGGGCACAGGTTTTAATTCATTGTGGAATTAAGCCTCCAGCTATCAGATGAATGATGCAAATTCTGCAGCCTTCTGAATCCACACATTTTACCTTGTAAACATTCATGTATAAAATCACTTTTTACAGCCAGTGTTAATTTCAAATTCTGATTATCGAAAGCAAAAAATGCCTCTGTAATTTATGTAATATTTATTTAAACCATTAAAAGAGAATTTGCTAAGAGCAAGAAGAGCTAACAGATATTACTACTCAAGGGTTTTCAGCAGAAATGAAGCCTTCTTCATAATAGAGTTATGTAAGACATTCAGAATTTGTAATTTACAGAGTTTCAGTTTTAAATTGTGCTGCTTCTTTTATGTACAGATGTAGCAATTTTCTGGTCCCAGCTGAAATGTGTTTTGGTTGTAAGGTTTCAGTGAAAAAACATTTGTCTGTTTCTTAATTAAATATAAGATTGCTCTTATTCTCAGAGTTTCCTCCATGGCAGAAATTTAATTTTCACCCAGCCTGTTTCTTGTCTTTATTTTCCTCAGTTTATCCCAAGTTTTCAAAGGCTATGTTAATATATTTTATTATTTTATTATCTTTATTTTTATTTATCTTTTATTTATCTCTTGAAAAAAAAAGGAGGAAAGAACAAAAGAATGAGAAAGTAAATATAAAGGACATGACCTAAACCAGTTAGCATCCACAAAGAGTAATCTATCTGGGGAACCTGAATGCATCTAGGTCATATATATGGCATAAATATCACCTGCGAATTCATACTTTGTGAAAATTTAGTAGCTTTCAGATGAGAGAACTTGAGTGTAGCTGTTGTCATTTTGCTATTTATCTCTCTGGATAGTTGTGGCCAACCAAGGGAAGCTGTAATGTTCATATATTGTATACATATGCACTCATCCACACACACACCCCCTGGTGTGTGCATGCATTTATGGGTATGCAGACTGAGATGTATCCCAAATTCAGGCTGGTGTGTGGATCCAAACCCACCATGCCATGAATGCTCTCCAGCTCCCAGCTGGTGTTCATTCGTCAGGGTAATACACTGAGGCGTTCACTCTTCTCCCCTTCCTCCTGCTCCTTCACGCCTCTGCTTCTGCAGGAGCGAGCCACTGTGGTCTCCAACACACCTCCCTGTCTGGGTCAGGGGTGCTCAGAACCTGTGTGATGCTGGGGCTGGATTTTGGATGTAGACATTGGGATAGAGGGGTTGCATTTGTGCTGTTAAAGACAAGAGGGAGGGCACACGGGCAAGCTCAAGATCAGAACCACTGCCACTGCTTAGCTTTAGTTTGTGCTCTGTCTCTTCGTCCTAAGGGTCAAGACCACAACAAATCTGAAACCACCGTGTCCCAAAGTGATCCAAAGATCATTGTCGAGCCTGCTGTTATTCAGCAGTGCAGACATGCTCACAAGTCTGCAAGCAAGGCAGGACAAGAGGAGCTCAGAGAGCCAGAAGTTATGGTAGCCACGGGACCCAGTGAGACACAGGTGGGGACACACTGGGGTTGTCTTGGAAGCAAGTGCAACAAGCTTTTGAGGGATTTGGGAAAGGTATATTATCACAATGAAGGGATTATAGCATTGAGGAAGTAGAAGGGCAGAGAATGTCAGGTTATGAGGTTCATGTCTTCAGGAGAGTAGTAAAAAGAAGGGGAAGAGAGAAAAGTAACAGCCTTGATTTCAAGAACTTTTGAAGTAAAAGGAACTTGAAACTTTGAGGTAAAGTTTGACTACTCCCCATCTATAGCAATGAATATTTATAATTTATCAAAAGGGATTAATGCATATGAAAAGTTCTGCCAATGCCACCTAAGGATGGTTTCTAACGACAGGGCTGGGCATGTCAGTGTGGGGGATGTCCAATCTGAAAAGTGGACAGCATGATGCAAAAAGAAGTTCAGTTGGCATGCCAGCCAAGAAAGGAGTGACAGAGTCTGGAACAAGAGCTGCTATGGCCAGCCTCCTGCCCTGTATGTCTGTTATTATCCAGTTGCCCTGCAACCCTAAAATACAAACTGAAAGCTCTGCTTCCTGATGCAGTTCATCTGATCCTCTTCTTTCTCCATTTATCCTCCTTGTCAGAAGCAACCAAAATTACTGTACTGCCAGCTCAAAATTGAATAGCAGAACTAACATTTTCTTCTCTGCTGCTGAAGGCTTATATTATTAAAACAGCTTGATTGATAAGATTAGAGAGTTCTGTGGATACCTTCTGTTTTTGAAAATGGACTTAGAATAAAAAATTAGTTTATTCTGATTCCAGTTTATTCTGATTCCACTCTTACTGAAATTATTTTTTAGATTATTTAGTATCCAGTTTTTTCTCTTCATTTCATCAATAGCTTTCCAATGTTTGCTTGCAATATGGCTGAATGGGTTGGGGTTTCTGCACTTCAACTAAGAGACTTCAATGGTTTAATTATAGTGCTAAATTCACAATTTTTTTTCTTTTATCTGATGAAAACAAAAGAAGGAAAGCTTACACAGGAAGATGATATTTAAAAAATATTTAGGGAAAGATGTTATTTGAATAAATCCTTAAATCCATAAATTTGAATGAAGTCATAGCCCATTGATCTTATCAGTCCTGGAAGATTTTCTGCTTTGAGTAAGAGAATGGACTAGATGCCTCTTCCTATCCAGGTTATAATTTTCTTTGAGTCTTATCTGAACATTTCTTTCTTTTCTTTTAAATTAAAAACTTTCTTTTCTTTTAAAGTAAAAACTGAGTAAGTCAATTAGTGGCAACAAATGTGAAAAATGTGAAGGAAAACTGACAGCTGATCATGCAAAAGAAATCTATTATTTTTTGTCTGCCTCCCTCTTGGCTTTTGAGGATGGGGGAAGATAACTGACTTTTCTGTTATTAAAAAGTCCCTATATAGAGTAAATACACTTGAAATTAAAAGCTATAATATTGTGATTAGTATTAAGGTGGCTGCATAAGCAGGCTATTTTGCAGGGTAGGTTTTTCCTTTGAAACCTGGTATGGGATACATTCATATGTAATTTCAAAGAGGCAATTAGTATCAACAGAATGAATTAGTTCCTAAGCCAATACCATTAAAATGTCCTATAGATATTTTTAGATATTATAGCCTGTGCACACACTTAATATTAGGCCAGCTAAAGAAGGGTACAGGGATTTTTCTTTTATTTATATACTTTTCTGTACCTAGGTACTTTATCTATATTCATATATGTATATTACAGTTCTCACTGCAACTAAAGAAGGCCTTGGAATTCACCTTAAGGGTCCCTGAGTCTAACTGTGTCTGGATAGGCACATATGTTATAAAAGATCAGGGTAACCACTAGCTCCAAGAAAGCATAAAATAATTCACAGGTTGTAGGACTAAAGTGAAAACTTACTGGTTTTGGTTGAATTTTGTTCCAAGCTCGTGCAGCCCATGAGCATCCTTACACAAAGACCCTCAGACACAAGTTCATTCTGCTGAAATGTGAGGTGTCAAAGGCATACAGTCACCCTAGAGTTCATTTGTGGTCTATAGCAAAGGAATGATACCTGCAGCTTGCTTCATCACCACTTTATGAGCCTGTCAATTACAGGGAGTAAAGAATGGTCATGGTTTTAATTTTAGTGCTTCATTTCAGGTTTCAGTAAATGGCCTCTTTAATATTCCATAAATCTACAAAAAAATCTGCAGGTATTTTCTATTCAAAACACAGAAGTTAAGGTTAATTATGCTGCAGAATATTTGATACATTATCATATATTTCTAAACACACTGTTTTGAGAGATCAGTTGATGACTTGCACAAGGTTGTTTTAATTTTTACAAATAGTTCATCTCATGCCTCACATAACCAGCATTATCAAATGGTAGTAATGAAATTTTCCTCAGTATTGAATGTGACTCATTCCCTCAACAAATTTTGTACCTCACTGTGCGAATAAGAAATGCAGAATTTCTGGAATAGGAAAAAACACAGGACACTGAAACTGTGTTATTAACCCAAATGACTCTTGCTTTACACCACCTTCCCTATATGTAAACAGAAACATTTTTTTTCAGAAATTTATGCACTCATATATGCCATGCTCAGTCTTATTTTTCTCTAAAACTCAAGTCTACTTGTTACATCACAGCTGGTTGCTGTGGGAATTATTATGATGCCATGAATTAATTAATGGTGAAAGACAGATAAATTCTTAAGAAGCAAGTACGCTCTCATGCACCAGCAATATTGTCATGTCCCTAATGATAAAAATGATAGAAGAAAAACCAAAAGCTACATGACACTCAGACAAAGTGCTTTCAACTAGTTTCAAAGTTTTCCAGAATGTATCAATTCCTTTTTAAGCAAATTGTTTTGTACAGAACTCCAATGGGAGCAATAGAAATTCCCCTCTCCAGCCTACAAATAGATAAATCTGAAGGGCTTGAATCTGCGCACATTCTTATTCAACATTATCACTTTCTATCAGTTTTCTGCAAGAAAAAGCTCAATGGATGTGATTTTTACAGAAAAACCTATCCTTACTTCCAAATTCTCTCTTTGCTGAATGATATTTTATGTATTTTCTTGAAAAAAAGAGAAATATCTCTTGATAAATATAAAAAACCCCTAAAAGCAGGTATAAAAAGTATTTGCTATGAAAGGTGTGTAATTAGTTGAACACTCAGTCAGACTATCTCAACATTCCCCTGATATATTGATGACTTTGTATTAAAGACTTGTAACTCTGAGATAGTTCAATTGATATGAAAAGCAATGGTAGTGCTTTGGTATCTAACATATGTCCTGTTGTCATAGTGTTTTTTCCTGGTTTATGTACTTTGAGTAAAAGTAATTACAATTTAAGAATGTGCCTTAGTTCATCTACAGTCTTCCTCCTACAGTGACAAAATTATTTCTTTGGAGGTAACAAAACCAAAAGAGAATACTCAGAATAAATGAGAATGAGCTGGCAGCCAGCTTCCACTCACATGTGGAAGTCAGAAGCTGACCCATGCCAGGTGAAGATGTGCTGTGGTGGAGATTACAGTTCTTGCTGCTCTTCATTCTCCCATCTCCTTTTCTCTGACTCCCAGACAGGATAAAAAATAGCAAGCACAAAGGGAAGATTTTGAGCATTTCTTTAAAATCATGATACTGCTCTCCCACAGAAGGAGGAAACACTCCCCATGGATTTGTCACAACTTTCCCTGGGGTAACGTTCCTTTTCTAGACATTTCTAGTTGGGAGGTAGGTCATAACATAACAGATTGAGCACCTACATACTTCCTGTCTAAGTAGTGGTTATGAAGGCAGAAAAGGGATTGCAATCGCAGTTTTGCGCTGAGATATTTTGTATCTGTCTATGTTTGTATCTAGGTCTACATGCTTTATAAGCTCTTGATATTAGGAGGAAACTTGGCATTAGTTGAAATTACTGACATAAATATTTTAGCTGGCTCAAACAGAGGTACAGTAGCATCCTTCAACTGCTGTGGATGGGGCAGAAAAAGAGGCTTTGCACATTATAATCCTGTAGGCTAACTGGCACAAGTGGGTTTTATTCGGACTGTACACTCTAAGCAGGACTGTAATACAAATAACAATAATGGTGAAAAACTTGAATGAGAATAATCAAATAATATATTGATTGTATCAAGCTTTCACATTTACAGTTGTTTGTATTGTGTCTATAAAATCAGGGTAAAATAAACCAATCTGGCACATACCACCTAGTCTTTCTCTGAGAACAGGGGATTATTTCTGAAATCATTATGCTATAAAAATGCTGTATAACCTCAGGAGAAGGTTTCATTGATAGTGCTTAATATTATCAGTATTATCAACTGAAGTTTCATCAGTTGCAGAAGTTACACAATTCATCTCTTTCAAATTATGTGAACAACATGAGGAATAACTTGTTCTAAAAAGCGCTCTGAGCTGATTTGGGTCTGCGGGGCAGATGTCTTCCTCATTTTTTACTAGTCAATTCTTTGATAACAGCTGAGGCAACCAGGAACTCTTTTACCTGCCTGGTTCATGTTGTAATTTGTTACCCCTCCTTCACATTTAATGAATCCATATATTGATTCCTAAACTGCTGGAGATGATTGAACTTATATATTTTTGCCACAATAAAACAGTCACATCTGAGTTTGCTGATGGAGACAGAAACAAATATGCTAAGCATAGAGAAGTTTAACTTTCAAGGCAGCCTTACATCTATCTCATATTCTAACTGTAATAACTGGGTTAGTCAATAAATAGTGGTTTACTTCTTGTATTTCCACTTATATCTCCTGTAAAATATGACCTAGCAGGTGCAATCTTTTAATGCTTTCTAGGTGGGGTATCTTAAAAAATACAGAGAGAAGATTGCTCAGTCTGTGGGTTCTGCCAGACATAAAATGGGGGACCAGCGCAAGGGTTTTGACTGACATTACTAAGAGAAATGGTGGGAGAAAGAAGGTTAGACAGACCAGCAGACCTTCACAGAGCTTCATAGTGAAAACCTTGTTCTTTAGAAGACTTTGAAACTTGAAACCGCAGTGATGGTTCAGAGGGCCTAAGTCTTGTATTTAAATCTATTACCTGTTTGGTACTGGATTATTAGCATGAACAGCAGCTTTAGGATACTATGGTGGTTTTTAGAATGCCATGCGACATATAGAATGCCACGTTACATACATGGTACATAATCCTCAGTCACATAACCTCAAAATCATACATTATTTTTAGCCTAATTAGGTAATTCTAAGAATTTTCATATGTGTGTGCGTTTTTTGGATCTAAAAAATGGACCAAGATCTAGATGAGTCTCCTGTTCTTGAGTTTTGACATTTCCTCTTCTGACAGTTTTCAGTAGGTATGCTTTTGATATTTACACTACTTTTTGGAACTTTTTCACCTCTGTTTTTGAGAAAACCCATGAAATTTAGGTGAATTTCTGAAAGTATACTTTATAAAGAAGTAAAGTATTAAAAAAGATGGATGAATTCTAGGCTCAACTAATATCTTTTAAATGCTTGGGTCATGAACTAGCAACTGCATATATTTCATACACTTGATATGATAGAATATATTATTTTTATGTCATAAGCTTCTAACTAATACAGCTGCACCAATATAGCTCTATAATAAAACAAATAATCAATAGCAAACATAAATAATAGTGTTTAATAACTTAAAATTAATATAGTAATTAATTATTCAGTTTCTGTAAAATTAGAATGCTATTTGCAGGGTGGAGGAGGAGGATGTTATTGTTGTTGTTGTTTCAGATACAGGATAAAAACCATCACCTCCTTGGGCAGAGCACCATGACCCAATGGCTGGAAACTCATTACAGGAAAACCCAAACATAAGTAATCTAAAACTATTTTCACAGTAAAAACCAGTAATAACTCTTGCTGTGAAAACAGCACATTTCTCCCTTAGCAATGTTAAGTGGTCTTTAACGATTCCCTCTGAGCAAGAAGCCACTGATGCATTTTGGTTTCCTCATATTTCCTTAACTTATTGGATAAATACATCTCCCTTTGCTGTATGGGGTTGTTCTTCAATTTTTACAGTAACTGTGATCTTCAAATTTTGATTCTGAATTGAACTCTCTTGGTCAAATTACAATGCCATGTGTTTCATAAATTGCATTTGTAGCTGTTAGCCTCAGCAGTTTGCCTCTCAGCAGTCATGGAGCTGTGTATTTTTAAAAATGTAATAAACACCATCCACACAAACTCTCGATGATATTTCCAGTAAAAGCATTTTCAAAGCACTCTGGCCCAGCTACTGGATTTTACTGGAGTGAAATGTGCTTTTACTCTTCTTCCTAATGCTTTCCCCTCCTGGCATATAAGATACCAAGATATTCATAGTTACCCTCCATTTCTTCATTTCAAATTTTTTATTACTGTGTTAAGAAAACAAACTTTATCATCTATTTATATCTATGTATTTCTTTAGTCCTCAAGGTTTATGTAATTTGACTCTGCAAAAGCAATGATTTTTAGATTTGAAAAACAACTTACTTACACAATACATAGGACATCTTGATGGAGCTTCTTTCACCACATTTTTGAAGATAACCACCCCTTAAATCATGCAATATTACCCTTTCTGTAGCACCTCAAAAACAAGTTATAGGGGAAAGAAGGTAGCGACCATGGATCTGCCTTGCAGACCTGTTTTCTCTAATCGACACATAAGCACAAAGCTCTGTGAAGGTTCATCTGGCATTTTCAAAGGCATAATCATTTCTTTTTCTGCCCAGCTACAGCCAATATTCTATTATGGCCATTACTTTACCAGAGTACTCCCCGATTTCACAGCAATATGCCCCAGCATTTAATCAGATCTTTGTCACACTTTGTGCACACCATGGTACCACGCAAAACCAGCTGTTCTAATAAATTCCTTTTCCCTTTTAATGAATTTATTCAAATATTTATAAATAATCTGCTATAAAACAGATTATTTGGCTTCAACCCTCACAAAAAACCCATGAGTATCTGGCCGTGGCAGTTGTCTCCATCTTCTGACTACCCACCAGTTTATCAACTTCATTTGTCTTCCTGCCTAGTTTTATCCTAGTCACTCCCTTCCTCATTCAGACTAAATCAACCGAGGAAATCAGGGGAGAATGTACTCCCCTGCAAACTCTTCTTTAGAGCCAATTTAGGCTTCTATCAAGCACCTTTTACTCCAGATAATCCTGCTTCAAGCATATTTTACCACAAGACGTCAGGAAAAGGATTTTATATGCAAGGGTATCGTCTCTGAAGGTCCAAGATATTGCCCAGCTGACATATCAACACTGAAGTTTTTTGTATGCTGCTACTTTCAAGCATATTGATAAGATTTAAAAAATAATAACTTTTGGGTTTTATATGTTGCTTCATAATTACTGTTTGCTCATGTCAAAGTTGATCAAACTTCTCCATACCCTAAAAGGAAGTGTTTTGAAAAATCAGCTAGTGTGAAGTGCATTGGTTAATTTATGCACTGATATTCACATCAAGTATAACAAGACAATGTATTCTCTCTTCCTCAGCCATAATTTTTAATTGTTAATTCTTGTACAATGATTTTTCCAAGAGCCAAACTCCCTTAAAAACTCAGGCAGCTAAAATATAATGCCCCATCATGTTTTCAACTAATACTGCCAATCTGTGTAAAAAAGAACCTTCTCAGACTTTCTGCTCCTTTGCCTCAATTATAAAACAGGAAAGCTGGAAGGCTCCCACAGAGAACAGACTGAAAATCAACACTAGACCTGGCACGACTGTGTTGCTGTGATCCCAGGGGAGAAGCAGGTAGACATCTGGGAGAGGACTGACTGCTTTAATCTTCCTAATGCATCTTATTTTCTATGAACTTGCTATGTTATACCCCATACACTATTTAGAACTTGGGTTACCCAATAGCCCCTTAAATGCTATAGGTTGGCTGTTAAAAAGAGGATAAAGATTTCACCAGTGTCAGTTAACTGGCAGCTATTGCATTAATCTCCACTGTCACTGTCCCAGCAGCATCAAAAGTGCACCCAGTGAAGTGACTCACTTGGCCTTTAAGATTCTGAAGGGATTTTGTGTTTCCAGGTGTACTGAGCTCAGCAGAAGGGGCAGATATTGTGATGTTTCTAAGAGTAGTCCCTTTTTCAGGGCAGAGTGATCTGCAGACCACAGACATTTTAGGCCTTATATTCCACAGAATTGGGATATTCCAGTTTTTGATATCTCTGATAAGGGAAGAGCAAGAGGTCATACAGTTCTTATATAGTCTTTGTTAGTTGATCTCAATGGGATTGTCCCTTTGTCTTCAACAACTGGTTTAGCTTGTGTGCCTTCTTCTTTGGTTTTTCTCTCATATTTATCATGATCTTTGTTTACAAATGATTTGAAATCTCTTGAAATGTGGACAAATGAATGAAGACAAACGTTTCTCCTGAAAGCAGGCATAACAAGAAATACTTCTTAATGCAATATAGCAACTTGGCAAATAGTCTTTCTGTTATTACAGCTGGTACTGTAAAATTTAAACTGAATACCACACTGTGTTTTTTTCTGCCAATACTGTCTACATAATATATGCCTGATAATTTTAGCTGTTTTCCTTCGGCATAAGACAGAAACATCTGCACTGTAAGCTATTTGAATCTATACTTTTAAAATATTGTTTGTATGAGATTTCTTCAGTGCTCCTTGATGGACTTGCACTCCTTTCTGCGCTGGTGAATAGCAGCAGGTTCAACTGCACCTGTGTTACCTCAAATTTGGTGGTCAGGAAACACTGTCAGAAAGACTCTCTGAAAGAAGACAGTTTACCCCTAGCAGAGGAACTTCCTTTGGTCCATCAGTCACAGAGTTTAAGCACCAAAATTTCTCAGGTGCCCTTGAGCTTCATGTGCTGAGTTGGTAAAGAGCTTCTCAGGTGAGAACATTTCAGTCATTTAGAAGCTCCTTCTTCCGCGAGTAGTAATATTTTTATCTCAGTAAATCCTATTTACTGATGACACCACAAGTCACAGTCAAAAAATCCAGGCAGGGAAGCAAAATCAAAAAACTCAGCAGAGATTTAGTCTTACTGACCTATGTATAATATGTGTTTACAGTACTGTGCACAGTACCAAATTAACATATGATCTTCTCTCACTGGAGGCACTGTTTGTGCACTCCTCAGCTTGTTCAGCCATTTGATTTGTCTCAGGTTATAGAAAGGAAGAGCCCTTCCTCCCTGCAGCAGCCAAATGCCTTCCTTACACTCTCACTTCAGCACTTTTGCATCCATTTCTCATAAGGAAATACTAAAGACTCTTGGTCTTTCACAACCAGAAGACAACCCAAAAAGAGATCACTCAGCTTTTCTACAGAGCAGTGCATGTGTCCCCTCCCCACACAGATGACCTTTCTGCCTGAAATGCAAGCACCTAACTTAGATCTTCAATCAGCCTAAACTTCTTTAGTAGACAAGGCTGAGGAAGAGCGTTTCCAGGTAATGGTTTGGGTTTTTTTGGTTTTTTTTGGTAGGTTGAATGACATCTACAGCAGGTATGTGGGAGTACAGGGCAACTCTACTTCCACTTGGCTATCTCATGATGCCTGAAATTAGGCTGGATGCAAGTCTAATAATCTCCTGTGAGATGAACTGAATGTTCATTGTGTGCATCAATCTCCAAATAAAACTTTCATAAAGTTAGAAACAGTCCAAGTAATACTTTTAAAAGTGATAAGACCAGGGTGGGTTTTTTCCTGCTCATCACATGAGAAAAGTAAAGTTTTATATAATATGGTTCACAGGTTTTAAAAGGAAAGTGGCATGGTGGCTGGCTCACACCATATATTGAAAATTGCCTCTCATGCAAAAACTAAAGCACCCTCATCTAGCATGGAATTCTTGCATGCTGTGATTGTAGCTCTGTAGAATAAAACCCTGTAAATCATGAGTTCTACAACTAGCCAGATTTACACTGGTAGCTCTTTCTCTTTGTTTCAGGATTTCAAACGTATTTAAATCATGGAATCATAGAATCAGAATATACTGAGTTGGAAAGGATACATCAGGACCATCGAGTCCAACTCCTGTACATTAACAGCTCATACTTGTCCATGTAATTAACATTCCTTGATATCACCTTTATCACTGCTTTTGACAGGCAGTATACTCTGTCCCTGAACATTCATTTTTGTGCAAAAGTTTTGAGAGCCTCTTGTACCACAGTATGGGACCACAATGCTCTGACTGCGACCCTCATAGCCTAAGTGGACTGATGAAACAGATCTGTATTAGAGATGACTGGTACTCTTTATAGATCTCTTTTTTTCTTTCCTTTACTATTACTGTAAAAGACCAAATCCATCGTTGATATAGCTGCTCTGAAGCCAGTGAAGTTACTTCACGGATGAATGTGACCTATTTTATGCTTTTCAAGAACCTAACAAACAATAAATGTCACATCCCCGTCACAGCTCTGATGCTGTTCAGAGGACAGATGTACAATACCTCTTTGTCTTCTTCCTGCTCGTAACAAGCAGTGTAGGTCATCTACATCATTAACATTTGCAGCTGATGCATTTGTGTAGCCTGTATACACTTCTTGGAACTGCATAGACCTTCTCATTGTTTTCAGAACCTTGATTTTTCGTACTATTATCATCATCCAAATGTATTTAAGGATGAAACTATTAGAAACACAATTGGTGAATTAATGTCATGAGGGCTGCTGCTGGCAGCTCATCAATTTTTGATATGCCACTCAGACAAATGAAACATAAGCCACCCAGAACAAGGGGACCTTTTGACACTTCAAAGGAAACCCCTATGGGTGGTTTCCTCTTGAAGCTGCACTAAACTGGCTCAATCTCCTCAGCTGGAAGCTGCCAATGTCTCATTAACCCCTAAACAGGCCCTGCATGAGCTTTTCTTTTCAGCTATAATTATGCCATGCTCTCCTGTTATGCTGTACTGAATTGCAACACTGTCACCAGCACATTATAAACATCCACCCTAATTGAAAAGCAGATTAGACTCGTGTTAATTAGAGAAAAAGCCCGCCCACTTGCATGCATTATGATTGCCTCTTAAATACTGAGGATGTTGAAATCCCTCAGAAAGACAAGGCAGACTTAATTGCAATAACCTGCAAATTAAGTTTAATTTACTTTAAATTTACCGGTTTAGCAGGCTCATTTGATGGTGTTAATGTTCTAGCAAATTAATTATCTGAATTAGTCATGCCTGGTGGAGTTTTGCAGCAGAATACATTGTACAGTGGCCTATTAATAACAGACAAACAGGACAGGATTAATGAGAAGCTTATGCTAAAGTTGTTTTTTTAAAAAAAAAATGAGGATCTTTCATGATTTCAAATATAATCACCCAAGTGCAAATACAGACACAGAATATAAACAAAGTGAAATTTATTACACTCTATGGCATGCCATCTAGGAGAAACAGTAAAACATTACCAGTGAAATATTTGATAGAAAGAAGCTTCTTCTCTGCACTCAAGTAGATCACTTCTCACAGCAAACCATTTCCCATTATCTGGTATGTCTCTATGAGACTTCAAATACGTAAGTGCTTTCGAGAGTACTTGTACTATAGAGAGAGAGCTGATAAATAAATTAGAAATAACATCTCATACATTAATTCCATAGTCCACTTTGTGGCTTATGAGGCAGTAGAATTGCTTTTTTGTATTCCATTGCTAACCACTGTCTGCTCCAGTTAAAAAAAAAAAAAAAAAGAAGAAGAAAAAAAAAGAAAAATACCTTCCCCAGAGATACAGCTGCAAGTAAACTGCAAAAAGAAGCATCCTTACTTGCCTCTGCTCCTTATAACAATAAAAGTTGAAAAAGAAATCCTCTAATAGCCTTTGGAACAGCTCTCAAAATAAAGATATAATTTGCTTTGTAAACATTGTCAAAGTACAATCATTCACCCTGCAGAAAGTGTTGTCTGACACCGTGTGAGAAACAAAGACAGCAGTGACAAATACCCTTTTTAGATGGTCTTGATCAGGAAAGTTTAGTCTGCTTATGTGCTAAGTGTTGCTTCCTCCATTAGGGTCCACAGCCATCCCAAATATAATGAGGTATACTAAATTCAACTCTGTCTCCCTCTGGATGACAGGAAAAGCCTCTGGGAGCACAAAAGATAATCCTTGATGAGTGTGAACTGAATGTGATTGAATATAAAACCCTGTATTATTGATTGGAATGTGTATGTTAAAGCCATTGGTCACTGAGAGTAGCTGTGTCTTGTGTTGGTTTCAAAGGGCTCTCAGGCCGGTGTGCAGTGCCCAGTGAAAATGCACAAATTTACATTATTCTTGCATATAGTGTAATACCTGGAAAATAAAAATGTCACCCCTTGAAAAGAAAGACTGAACAATATATTCCTTAAAAACAGATTATCTTATTAAAGAATGAAAGGTCTGGTAAGAGAAAAAAATATACATAGTTGCTTTATGGGATACATTTTAATTTTTGAGGAAAAAAATAAAATAAAAAAATGGTTTCAATATATTTTTGGTATTGTACTGATATATCATGTAGACCCTTTCTGCTTTTCTTATTATTTCTTCTCTCTCAGATAAAATTACAGTTTGAAACACTAAATGAAACTGGCACAAAAGCAGCCATTATTAAAACAGGGCTGAAAAAAGAAAAAAAGAGAAAGAATTCTGCTTTAAAAAGCATGCACAGGAAGGGTTGAGATGACTTCAGTAAGAACCCGTAGGGAATGAAAACTACAGAATGAAGGAAATGGATTCCTGTGACACATAAACAAAAGGCAAATGACTAATATATTTACATATAACATGTGGTGTATTCATTGCCCACCATGGTGACAGAATTGTTTATTTCATTTATAATTTATACAGCAAAACCTTATTATATGTGTAACTAATTTGCCTGATGATAATATGCAGTAGGAGATTAGGTTTCCATTATATTCTGTCATTAAGAACAAAAGATTTTCATTTGTTGGTTAATTTTTTTCTTAGTTCCCATCCCACAGAACACACCCTGTACCTAAGTATATTTCCCTTAAATCATTATGATGCTGAGCTAAGTAGAAAGTAGTGAGGAACTTCTGGAAAAAAGATTCTTATAAAATCCCTCACACACAAATCCACCTTTGCTTCTGGAATTTCTTATGATATCAGCAATGACAATCTACAAAGAACCCCTCACAGGTGACGTGCGTGTAGAAAAAAGAAAAAAAAAAAAGAATATATATAGGCTCCAGAAAAGGTTTCCTCTGAGAGAAGGGAAAAAAGATAATCAAACATTTTAGCAGAAGCAGCATTAGGATATGTGACTAGACAGTCCATCTCAGACTACAGGGAGCGGGTGGGTGGGTAGGCAGTGATGAGGGAATTATCTTGATGTATTTTCCACTGTGGCACATGAGACAGTGCAATTCTCTGAAAGGAATTGCTAGCACCAAGCCAGTAATTCCCCTCTGTGGTATTACAAAGTGTGTGTATTACAAAGAGGGAAGGGAGTGTGTGGGAGAGGAACCTGCGAAGTGCTGTACGTGTTTCCAACATTGTGAAGCATGTATGGCCTTGAATTAACACAAACATGCTTGTCAAAGCATGTATGTTGTGTCAGAACCATGCATCTATGCACATATGTTGAATTTATGTCTTTGTTACCTTTCAGAGACAACTGAAAAACCCAACTCTAATAGATTTGTTTGGCCGTGTACTTGCTTAACCCTTTGCAAGTCTAGTTTGCATTGCATAGTGAAATCGGCCTATTGCAGAAAAGGAGAAAAATGCTCTCAGACAATAGGGGATATTTTCCTGTTTAACTCAGAGCTCTAAAGCACCTTCTAAAACAGCAGGTCATGCCATTTCAGTCTAAAAATCTGTGCACAGATGTTATAGTTTCTAAAGAGTGTGCTAATACAAGAACTTTGTTTGGATGAAGTGACCCTCAGTGTTGGGGGTATACTTAGAAAACTGAAACATTTGCAACCTAAATTAATGTACTGCAAAAATATCTCCTCATGGACACCCTGCCAATCATCATAGTTTGTTAACCATGAATACAGACAAATCTGAAAGTTCAGGGTGCAGTTGAAAAAGTGCATCTTGGCAAGCAGAGAGTGAGCAGGTAATGGACACTGGCTGTTTTTGGGAAGAGTAGCAAGACCATGCAGCAATATAGTCTGGGGACCAGACAGCTGGGCAGCAGTTTTGCAGAGGAAGACAGCAAAGACTCGTGTTCTGGTGGACACAAAGTTGACCATGAACCATCAAAATCTGCTTGCAGGAAAGATGGTGAGAAGAAGATGGAGCCAGACTCTTTTCAGTAATGTCTAGTGACAAGAGGCAATGGCCTCAAAATGAAACACAGGAATTTCCATTTAACCTTAAGAGACAGTATCAAATTGACCACTGAGGTTGTGGAGGCATCATTTTTCAATCTGTCAAAACCAAAAATATGTTCCTGGGCAACTTACTCTTGTTCTCCTTGAGCAGGGGTGAGCTGGACTAGGTGGTCTCCAAAGATTCCTTCTGACATCAATGATTCAGTAGTTTTGTGGTTCTGTGATGTTTTTTGCACTGAGCTGCAAGAAAGAGGACTGTATTCCTAAACCCACACTTGCTCCACAGCACCGCTTCCCCTAGATTCCCACACAGCAGAAAAATGAAGAACCATCAAGGAGATTTGTAATTTGTCAAAGGTAGAGCAAAGAAAGAAGCCATTAAAGAAGGTTATCAGAAATATCTAACTGAGATGTTTATGGGTATCACGTTATGTGACTTCGTCCTACGAAAGTTTTGTTTCTCTTTTCATTGTCACTACAGTTTAACACCTGCACTGGAAATCATATTGAAATAAGATATTTCCAGGGAAAGTCTGACTTCAGTGTTTTCTCCAAAATATCAAGTGAAATGAAACTTCAGCACAAGCCGAGTAAAGGGTTGAATGTGTTTTCTTTAAAAAATGTTAATCTATTTATCTAATTATAAATTAGATAAATTATAAATTATTATCTAATTTAGTACATCAGTTGCCATTGAAACTAAGAAAATAAAAATGGAAGAGATGAATGAAACTGGTATTGTCCTAGAGTATATTCAAATCTTAGTTCCCAATAAGGCACCACTCCTACCACTTTCTAAAGGAATGGTGCTATTAGTTTGATCACAGAAATATGCTAAAGTCATAATGTGACTGTGGGTTCCAATGGTTTGAGCCTGGAGTATAAGCCTGAACACAGACAGTGTGAGTTCAAACACCCTTACAAAACATGTACACGTGTATTCTATGTAGGAGATAAGCATTGACCCTTGCAAAAGAGCAGCAGTGAACGTTCAGGAGGAGTATCAAGGGATGGGAGAGACTTAGCTGAGTTTTGGAGAGGATTTGCTTGTGTGCATGGATTAAAAATGCTTGGACATTCAGAATGCAGTCTTCAACTGCAGTTGAGTAAGTCCCTATTCACGTTAAGGCTGTTTCAATACTGTGCAGCATGTGCACTCTATTAACAATCCATTAACAATTCTAATACTCAATGAGGGTACACGTTGGCTGGAACATGGTAAGGTTATGTAGGACTGTTGTCTCTGCAGACATAGGCTGGAAAAGACCTAAAGATTTGAAAAAAGTATAGACAGGCTTCTTTTGCCAAACAAATTGAATATATGAAGTATTAAGAAAAGAAGGACTTAAGAATATCACATCACATCTTATTCAGTGTTCTAAGATTGCAGCCTAGATTTCCTTCTTGGGTAATAGAAAAAAAGCAGTTCCTCCAGGAGATGCTTCAGAGCACATAATTATGACTATATCAGTCAAACACACCTAAGCTACCTAAAGCACACCTAAAGGCAACATTAACATACCATCTGCTATTAGAGGTGGGACTGTAAAAGCTTTTCTAGAAGGTGACATAAGACTATTTACATGGTCAGTGAAATGACCATGACCAAAATGACCTATTTTATGCATTGTTACCCTTTGTACTGTGTCAGAAAATGAGTAAACCACAAGTTTTGAAAAAATATTTTTTAACATTTTAAAACAAAGTGGATGGACAATATTTTTGGTGCCATGCCAGCAGATGACTGATTTTTCATTCAGTTGAATGCTTCTTGCATTCAACTGCATAAAAAACTTTAGCAATACCAATGTTTCTGTGACTGTGAAGGTCTTCTCCACATTTTTATTCCATTGCCCTAAACACCAGGGAAATGTACACCAAAGTCCTACCAAGACTGCAATCTAGTCCTGAGTTACTGTATTTTAGTTCGTATAATTCAGGCTAACAACCCCTTCAACTAAAAGGAGAACTGAGTCCAAAACACGACAAATAAAAGGAAACAAACACCAAAAAAAAAAACCAAAATCAAAACCAAAACAAAACAAAAAACAACAGAAAAGGATTTGACGAACCATAACAGACTGCTTGAATGAAATACATACAGGAACAGATTATTCCATGTAAATTTATGAGCCTTACTGATAAGTTTAATCTAGGTGGCCTTAGGCATCCAGTGTAGTTGTCAGAAAAGAGGCCAAGGTGTAGAATCCACATTCCTCTTCAGAGGGTGGTTTGATATAAGCTGATTTGATCTCTGGGAATATTTATCACTATTCATGGATTTTCTGTGTACCTTGGTATATCCAGCTAGGCACTCAAAGTTATCTGGATTTAATATAAAGTTTGATTGTACTTTTTGCAAAGCAGGAATATCCAACAGTAGTAAATTACCCTGCCTGATGGCATTGTTACCTATAATTTTTAGAAGTTAGCTGCAGGTTTTTTCAGGTTACAGATAATCTAAACACAAGTCACAGGTTGCTTCACACATAGAAAGAGACCACATGCATTTTTTAGTTTTTTAAACATCTATCTTTGAAGATAAACTCTATAAATATAGATAGCTCTAGAAAAGTAGCCTTTTGATTAGCACCTTCTGTTTTCTCCTGGTCCTTTTCCAAACGACAGTGTTCCCCATACTATGAATACCTTTAGTATCCCAATTCAACTTTGTGACAGGGGCCCAGCAGGGTTTAGCTGTCCCTATTCAACTGTCTCCACCTTGTAGGTCCTTGAAGTGCAACTCAACCAACGCATGAAAAACTTGCACACTCTCATCTTGGCAGTAGCAAAAAAGTGTTTTATACTGATCCCACTATTGCAATGGTTCAGAAATTAATTCTACATCCGAGGTATGCAAATTGTGCTCATTATGAAGATGCTGAGCTGTAAGTGGCAATCTCTGAAGAATAAGACATAGGAACATGAGCAACATCAGCTTTCTAGAATTGATTCTGAGTAGTTACATCCAAAACAACAGAAAGCCACTACATGCCTGTTATAGCTGCCTACCAGCCTCCTTTCCTCCTGCTCCTGTAGCTGCCAGAGCTGTACATGTATGAACTGCAATGTTGTCATGGTACCATGCCCATGAGGTTGCACAAAAGTCGGGTATTTTTTGTTCACTGAGTACTTGAACTCCTTGGCTGTGGTAGATTAGCACAGCTCAGGTGGCTTCAACAGAGCTCTTCTGCTTTGTATCAGTATATAATGTCTGTATTCACTTAGTCTCTCCTGGAAAGATTTGAAACTAACTTTGAAACAAATATAGAAGTGGTCCCTTTTTCTGTCCATTGTTGCTGATTTAGAAATTATGCAACCTGTAGGAAATTGTAGGGGTTTTAGTTGTAGTGTGTGTCCTTATTGCATTAAGTCTGTGGCCGCGTAAAATTGGAGCTCCCAGCTAAAAGAAAAGAACCTAAAATACAAAATATTTGGCACTCAGAAGCAGCATTGGGTGTAGGTGGCAAGGGCAACCCACCACAGAGCACAGCTGAACCCCTCAGCCACAGTGGGGGCACCTCGGGGAAAATGTATTTTTAAAAAGCAAAAAAAAAAATGCCACATGGGCAGAGAATGAGGGAAGTAAGTCAGAAACAGCAGTGCAAACACTCGAGGGGTTTTCTGTCAGAGGAGTAGGAGGAGGATGAGGTACTCCAGGTAAATATTTCAGAGCAAATATGTCTCTGCAGCTTGTGTAGGAGACAACACCAGAACAGCTACTACTCTCCCAGAGCAGTGGAGAAACCCATGCTGGAGCAGGTAAATATTTCTTCAAGGAACTGGGACCTGTGGAAGAGCTCACGTAGTGAACCAGGTTTATCCTGTGGAGTGGAGCCCATGCTGGAGCAGATCTTGAAGTGTAGCCCATAAAGGGGACCCATGCTGGAGCAGGGGGAAAGCATGTGGAGAAAGGAAGAGAAGAGAGGAGCTGTTATGGACTGATTTCAGCCCTCACTCCCCATCAGGGAGGGGGTACAGGATCTGGGAACAAGGCACTGAAACTAAGCGTGAGAAAAAAAGGGGTAGAAGGGAGGGGGTGTATAATTTTTTGGCTTTGTTCCTCACTACGCAGAGCTATTTTAAATGTGTAGAAATTAATTTTCCCAAAGTCAAATGTGTTTTGCCTATGATTGTAATTGGTAACTATTCTGCCTGTATTTATCTCAACCCACAAGCTCTTTCATCCTGTTTCCTCCCTGTGCCTTGCTTGGGAGAGGTAGTGAGTGGGCAGCTGGGTGGGAATTTGAACCTTATCCAAGGTTAATGCACTGTGCTACTCTGCTGTAAGACATATTTGACAACTTGCTTTTCTGTTATGTGATCTCTAAGTCTCCCTAATTCAAAATTTTACATTGAAATAACACTGAACAATTTCTGTTCATTTATTTATCTACGTACTTTTGATGGACAGTAAATTTGTTGAAAAATTCCCTTTGGGAAGGACTTGAAGTATGAAAAAATCTAGGTCAAGTTTATGGTTTCAGAAGAGAAATAAGGATTATATTTTGATAATGTTAAAAATACTATTTGATACTTTGAAAGCAAATATTTGATCTTTTTGGTTCAAAATTTTTCATATTTCTTAAAAACTGGCCTTCGATTTAGAAAAAAATAGCAAATATTTATATCCTCTCCAGCACCATTGTATATCTTAGAAGACCTCTGTTTGTTTATGCTTCAAAAAAATGTTGAAGTTTAATCTAGATAAATTTTTGATGTGTTTTTTCCCCTCTAAAACTGGGAAATTAAGTATTTCTTGTATAATTTTATAGGGGATGGGGGGGTTGGGTTTTTTTGGTTTTCCCCAAATTCCCCTTTCAATACAGATATCAACCCAAAGTATCTTTTATCTACTTTGTTTTGGGACTGTTCTCAAGTGTAGCACTGACTGTAGATTCTTTTCCTACTCTCATAGATGCTAATCTTAGTTCCTTGTACACTTAATTTTTACCTTTTTTGTTGAGAAATAACTTACTTGCTAACTTCCCACTTCAAATTTCCATTTCCTGTTAATGGTCATATGTATACTCTGACACTAGTCTTCAACTGGTAACTGCAATCCCTAATTTAGATGGTGTAATGGGAAAAGTATTTCCAATAAATCTGACATTGTGTATTTTGTGAGTAATTTGACCGCTATTTTCTTGAAATTCTTAAAAAAGTCCTAATGTTCTATCTTCATGTGGCAGCATGAGAATCTAGTTTACGTTTCAAAAGAAAAAAATCAGCCTTAGCTATAAAGCTTATGAAGACAATCTCAAAAATTAAAAGTAAATTGACTCTACCTTTGGCAAATTATTCTCTTAAATATCAAAGCTACAGTTCAATCTTATTTTATTCTTAATTTCTCATTCTCCTGGTCTAACAAGTATTGCCTTGCCAAGGGTTCATGAATATTCTAAGTTTATGGGAAAAGGTTATATATCTTTGTTTTCTTTTCAGATTGACTTCTTTTATATCATCTTATTCCCCACCTGGCATATAAATGCCTAGGTGCCAGAGAAGCCAAGGAAGTTTCCTTACACCGATAAAGCTTAAGTGAAAATATGGCAAGATTCTTTTACCAGGCTCATGTTCCCTGCTCAGTCCACATGGCAATTTTGGCCCATGGTGAAACTACAGCAGGAGAAGCATGAGCAGCAAATGTCACCCTTGTACGAGACACATGGGGCTACCTAATCCAAAGATGGCATTAGCCTCAGTGGTTGTGCTCTACACTGCTGAGTAAATACTCCACCCTCTCCTCTGGCCAGGTAAAGCTACTCCATTTCACTACAAACTATAGGCTGTAGCTCCATGTAAGCATGGTAGAAAAAGGTGTAAATTGAATTCTTCAATAGCCATGATAAAAGTAGTTTTGGTGCTTGGAATGGAGTATCAGGAGATCAGAATCGATCTGGCATTGGCCTGTTCTATGAGTGCTGAGCTTTTCTGAAAGCTTTTTCTTTAGGTGCTTCTTTCTTTACCCTTAATGAAGACAAATGATCTCTAATGCAAAAATCCTCCTATAAGGCAGCGTCAAGGACTGAATAGGTCAAACATTCACTTTTAAGTGATTTATGCATTGGACATTTTTCTATTGCAAGCTATATCAAGAGCACTAAAATCTCTGTATGCTTCTAATTATGCCAGAGTAGTGACTTTCGATGTAAAAACATGGACTTTAAATAAGTGTGTACAAGTAATATCTATTTCAAACGAGAAAATGCACAAGTGATGAAAATAGTGGCAGATAAATATTCAGGCTGCTTTATATATGGGATTGCATTATATATTGACAAATGGATAAAAGAGAACTGGCTGTCCTGGGGGTTCCTAATGAGATATGGACTCCTTTACTTTTAGGTCACCCTTGTGAATCCCAGCAAGGTCAGGAACCAACAAAATGTAGCCTGAATTGGCAATGGTAGTCCAGTTCCTTACTGCCAGATGTTCAGATAATAAAAGTAACTACAATGACTGGCAGCATACTATAGCCTTGTCAGAGAATCCAAATTAGCTTCCTCACCAGCTACTGAGAGGCCATGGCCTCTCCATGAAGTACCTCTTTCAAAAGCTGGTCTGAAACATTTCAGGAAGTTCCAGAATAGCTTCTTGTGCTGTATCCCTTCTGCAGATGCAGAAAAGACTCCCCTTTCTTCAGCTATCCATTCAAAACTAATTTAATTTCCATTGCAGATTCAAAACAAGAACATACACCACTTGGTGCTAACATTGACCATGAGAGGGAACAAGCAGCTAATACATCACTCTTTTCATCTGGGATTTGTTGTTCATCATAATTCAGTGCATAATGGTAAACCAACACCTCACTATTCAAAGTTTATTTGCTGTGATATTGCCTGAATATCAGAGGTTCCTTCCGGTGGACTAATCAGCCATCTTTATTAGATGCAACTGTATATTCATGATCCTATTGGGACAGATAGGTTCTCTATAGTTTGAGGATAAAAATATGTGCTAATGAGTCTCCTTGCTCTTGATTTCTTACATGAAGAAAGAGGAAGAGTGGGCATTATTTACCCACAGGTAAAGTAAAAAACTATAAAGGTAAAAAGCGTTTCCATGCAATATACTGCTAAAATGTAATAATCCCTGAGATGCTTATTTTAGTAAATGAATCAGTCACACTGTGCCAAGGAAGGGAGCCATCTATTACCGTGCTGTAAATGTTAAAGACCCTATTTAGAGCCTTTATCTCTGGACAAAACAGAGCCATTTTTGCTGATATTTGTACGACAATAATAATGGTACCTCACTAAGTTGTGAGTAGTTGTTACAATTGCAGTTTCCCCAATTCATTTTCAGTGGTCATCAGGGAAATTCATCTAAAACAACCAAAAAAACATAGATATGTTTGCATCATATTAATAAGAAGAGAAAGCAAGCTAGCTGCCAATTGGCAGCAGAGTATGTTTTGGTGGTTTGATAAGGATACTAAAGAGTTTATGATGTGACAGATGTTTCACTACACTATTGTGAAATGAATAGATTATGAGAAGTAATTAGATGTACATTGGAATCAATGCTGTTATCATCGAGGCCTTCGGGCGATGCAATAGATGAGAGTCATGGCAGCAGGTGGTCCAATGGCTCCGAGACAGGAAGACACACCGCAGGAGACTGAGTGACAGGTTTCACAGATCCAGGGGGTGAGAGATCTGAGCTATTGCCTGCATTTGTAATCTTTACTCATGTATAAATAATAACAACTACACTATTGACTTCATATGCTATGTCATACCCTCTGCTACCCCCTACACACACACATACACACACATATACAAACACACACACATGTATGCACACATATTCTGAAACTTTTCCCCTCAGTTAAAGCTATTCTTTTGTTTTCACATTAAAAAAAAATCCCTTTGATTCCAGTGCCAACTCAATGTTCTTTGATGAAAACACTTAAACAGAAGACCTGGCAGCAGCTTTGAATACAGTGAAGTGTGTATTGTGTGCCTAGCGCAGAAATGTATATGCACTTTCCATGGGAGACTTAGAAGAAAGTGAGGTTCAAAAGACACACTTCTCATCATGCTGCTCTTTTTCAATCTTTTCCTTATTTTCTTTTTTCATCCAGCAGATCTTAAACAAGGAATCGTCAGCATCATGTGTGAATTACCTTCGCAAAGGAACTAGCAACCTGAGTCATCAGGATAGATACATACAAAATCTGCTGACTATGGGAAGATTTGTGTCCTGACCCAGAACATCAGCTATTACGTGTCCTCTGAGCTTCAACCTGGAATTTCTGGGTTCTCCTGTACCAAGTACAGTGGATAACAATGAAGACCTAAGGTAAGTGCCACTAGCAGTCAGCCTCTGATTCCATGAACAGTTCATAGTAACAGGAGGTGGCTCTAGAAAGCCCTTTGGTGCTGCTGCTTGTCAGTCCCTGCCCACAGGTTTTTGCTGTGAAATTTTTTTATTTTGTTTTTGAGGAGAGTGACACTATGATAAAAAGGGAATATTGATACATTAAAATGTATATTTTAAATATTCTGAGTGTAAACATAAATACTAAGATTTTTCTTTGAGGTGTATAAATATCAATGTATATATATAGTCATATGTGTGATGTTTATTTGGATAAATCATTTGTTCTGTATTAATACCTACTATGGATGGAGATATGTGTAACTTAAGGTGGTGAAAGAGAAAGAAAGAAATACAATGTTATGGAAAAGAATACTCAACCACCAGCATAAAGAGATGAACTCTGATGGGTCTTGGTAAATAAAGATATAGGGCAAAGCTATCAAGTATACACACACACACACACACACACACACACACACACACACACACAACGTACATACACACACACATACATATATATATATATATATGTATATATGCATAAAGCATGGCAACAAACATATTGGTCTGGTATTGCAATTTAAGGAAATTTGACTTAGCTTACAAAAACCCCTTAAGAATACCTAATTAAATGTCTTTACAGTGATAGTTATATTTTGACAGATTGGTCTGGGGAAAACATAGAGGTTGGGACACTGTACAAATACAAGATAATACCCTGAGATCAGAAACATATGTTTTCCCTGTGTGAAAGGGTATACAAACAATTATCCACTTATCAAAAAATATCTCTTATTGCTCCTGTCTCCCAGAACCATACACAACTTTGCCATTCCACCACCAGAGAAGCAAAGAACCTGTCAAACCTGTTGAGCCAACTTTAAGCCAAGTGACACCTTCATGGGGCTAACAACGTTGAGGAGCAAGGTGGAAATCAGACAGAGCTTGTCCGGAGTGATGGGACTGCGAAACCAAATTCCTTTTCTGAAAACCTTGGTCATTGCCTGTGCATTACCTGCTAGACTAAGTTGCTAATTTAAATAGTGAAGCCTCAAGAGACCTGTGCAATTGGGGTAACCAATCTATATCAAAATAGGTGAGGAAATCTATTGCTTGGTTGATTGAATCTGACTGAGGTTCAATTTTCTGTACTGATAACCTCCTTTTTAATTCTTTTGTTCCTCTTCTTTCCAAATTATCCACACCCTCGGGTACTCTGAAAAAAAAAAAGAGATCTTACCCGGTAATATTCATGCTTTTGTTGGCCTGTCTTCAACTCTGAGAGGGTGTGAGCAGCACCACTAATACCAGTGGTGTACTCAACTGCCTGTGTCAGGACTGAACCAGTCCTACTAATTCCAGAATATCAAATTCCTTTTGGATCTTTGCTCAGAAAGAGCTTGGTAACCGTGACCAAGCTTGCACTTGGTGAAATAAATTGCAATTATTAAACATATTAAAAATAAGCATATATCTTCTTTAAATTGTACAGCAACATAGACTGCAAAACAGACTATCCAGAAAAGAAATGCTTTATTCTTCTAGTAATGAATTCTAAGATCCTTCGTTTAGTACTCCTTAGTTTAGTACTATGACATAGGAAAACAGGCATATTCCCATTTTTTGACTTTCAAGTGTCTTGACTAGTGCCAGAAACTACATTCAGTTTCTACCATCAAGGCCACCTGGAGGTAAGTCCTCCTAATCAGATTTCATGGGTCAATGCAATGCCCTGAGAGGAGGAAATTCTGAGTGCAGCTCTCTCACTCTTCAAGTAGGAACCAAATCACTGTGGGGCATTGTCTTAACAGTATTGACATTTCCGACTTTTAAAGAGGAACTGGCTCACAGTCACCCCTGGATGTCTCTGGTGTCAATACAGAACCCAGGGGAACTGTGAGGTCTAACAGCCTTCCCCAGATTCTTTCCCTGTTTCCCGATGCCTTCTCATTGTATAGCAGGATTAACTCTATCCCAGCCAAAACCAGGGCGGGCAGTAAGGTCACAAAGGAAAAGTGCCCCTCCCTGCACACAGCAGTATCAGCCATTCAGGGATATCCTTCATATCAACCTTCTTGCCATTTTCTCCTAGTCTCCCTTGTTGCTTCCCTTGGTTTGCCTTTACTTATGTCTTTTTTCTCTTTGCTTCTAGACCTTGGAGCCCACCAGCAAGTCATATCACACTTACATTCTTGTACATCTTGTACACACACATCCTTGTACATCTAGGAGAAGCTCTGGAAGAAAAATGGCTCTGGAAATAGCAGAGAATGTCTCAGTAACTTCAGTAGCAAAACCCCTTATGTTCATACCTCTAATTAAATATTGAGATCTCTGTTGAAAATTGTATCATTTACAAATGCTAGCAAGTGATTACACATACACAAGAATCTATAAGGATAATCACGCAGGTGCTTTTTTGGAAGAATAATGAGTCATACTTTCAGCAACAGTAACTTGCAAATTATTTGGGATAGAACCTGTGTATCCCTATGTTGATCTAAAAAGGCCCTTACAAACATTGGACAATATGGGATCATAAAAAATAACAATCTTCCAAGATTAGATCTTTTACAGTTAAGGTTTCAAGGTTCTTCTACTGTGAAAATGTTGTTGAATCCTCTACCATTTGCTGAACTTCCTGACAAAGCCTCTGCCTAGGGGATAAAAACCAGGTGAGGAAGAGTCTGTGGTTAACTACACAAGCCTTTTTAAAGTTGCTGTGTGATAATAATTTATATGTACTTAGCTCTTCAGTAGGTTTTGCTGCAGTCCTGGCTTTCTACCATATGTGAGGCTTTTTGTCCCGTCACAACTCCTTTGTTTTCCAGAGAGTTGTCCTATATAATCACTTCTTTTCAAGGAGGATTATTTTATAGGCTCCTTTTGCCACAATGTCAACATTTCTAATTTGAAGAAGTCATATCTTGTAAATGCCAAGCAAAATGCTGTGTCTATTACATTTATCTAAGGCTAATTTTTTAAACTTTTCTTTAAAAATCTCTTCTCTTCCATTGCACGTTTTGTCTCTACACATGAAAATGTGCACAGTCACATGCAAACACATATTTGTGCATATGATATGTACAACCAAAGGCAAAAAAATGACATTAATTTGTCCAATCTTTCACCTGTCATCAGTTTAATGGCTAAGTATATTTTCATGGTAGCCCTGAAAGAATAGGCCTCAGTATTTGAAACACACTGTGGCAGCCTGACACTGGCAATGCAGGGGTAGTAACACCATGATGTCAGTGCAGAACATATCAAGCACAGGGTCACTGTTATTGCTGGTATCTCCTTGGACAAATTTTTTTGTGCAGTTTCACTTTCTCCTTCTGTCTTTCAGATAGAGAGAAGTCAAGCAGAAATAATGTATTTCTACAAAACCCGTAATACTCAAAAATTAGACAGGGTTGTAAGAAGAATATTTATTTGATGTAAAAGGTGCAGTAAATGTTGAATGAGGATGTTCTGTGTCTGACCCGTATAGAAGGTGATTGATTATTGGTATTTCACTGTGATTCACTACATCTTTTCCTGGTATAAACAATATTTTCTGATCTAAACTACTCACAGATAGAAAAGACAGAAGACATTTAAACTTCAATATCTAGTTCTATTCTGGAGCTTAGGCTACAAAAAGATGTATGCTGGACTGTTAATGTACCACAGCCTGGAAATGCCTTCTGCCTTCTATACTCCAGCAAATCTGTTTTGCTTGAATAGCTCACGTGCCCCAATCTTCTGAAAACCCAAAAGTAAATTAAAAAAAAAAAAAAAAAGAAGCTTCTGTTTTTTGGGTTTGTTTTTTGGTTTTTTTTTGGTTTTTTTTACATGCTTGTCTTATAGTCTGATTACAAGAGGCATCAGAAAGGCAAGGAGGATGCTCAAAGATTCCTTGTGGACTAATACAACTTAACTTTTATACTTAATGAGTTGAGTTACCAGGGCAACACCTGACTAACTGATTGGGAGCTCGTCCAAAGGAAGTAATAGAGAGAAAGATATTTTACGAGATTTATGTATTCAACAAATATGAAACCCCAAAAACATTGGGTTGACATTCCTTAGTTTCCTGAAAGACCAAGAACATTGCTGAATCTGTAGACTTACTGTGGTGGTAGTTTTTTCAGCTTTCTACCTTTGATGACCTATACATGAAGAGCTACTTGTCTGGTGCTAAATGTAATGACAAGGAATAAGCTGTCCTCTAATTGCAGGACTGATTTTCATACAATTTCAGGGCAAGACTATTGTCAGTGTTCAGTTGCAAGTAAAAGTTTGCTCTGCAAACTTATTAATGAAAAATGAAGTATACCTAGCTTATGCAATGAAAATATTTTGGAATTTTGAAGGAACATGAATGATATTTTACTTAAATGAATGAACCACAGAATCATATTAATGAAAGATGAGCTACAACTGGATATGTCTGCAGCTACTAACAAGGTATCATACCTAATATCGATGCATGTCAATGACAAAACTTGTCTTGCTCTCTGCTAATACCTGAGATCAAATAGAAAGAAATTCCCCCTGCTTTTCTGATTTTGAATTTGCTGAAAAAATATCAATATACCTATGGAACTATATAACATATTAATCTAGTCATTTTAAGAGTGGAGTAACTTATCTGAAGTCAATGTAGTCAAACTGATGTAAATAAAGTAGGGACAAACTCATGCACAAAGAGTTAAAGTCAGTGGTAAGTACCGGGATATACCCTTGGAGGGTGAACATGTAGAGACATTCATTCTATAATAAGAAATAATGTTTCATAATGCTCTTAATTATCTCTTGGCATTCCATGCATCGGCGCACTAGGCACTTAGTTGGGATCATGTAAGTAAACCTAGTAATTTTGTACTTGCTTTTAATATTGGAACCACTAATAGATGCTATGTTCAAAAAGCATAAACAAACCACAAGACCTGCTAATCAAGGTAAGAGCCATATGTACAAAATAAATGGAGTCTTCCTCATCTTTGGCTTGAGAAAACAAAAAAGAAAGGGATTTCAGCAGGATTGTCTTTAATCCAATTTACTTTGGATTTAATCTCCAAAACAAGGCTGGTCTGCTAATTCCCAATTATAATGGCACATGTAATCAGAGTCCTCATTAACAAAGACTGACTATATTGTCTATTAGGAATGGAAATCTGAAATGCAAATTCAGCAAATCAAAACGTTAAATGAGCTCTACCCAAGATGCTTAGAGCTCCTGCCAGGGCAGCGCATGCTGGCCGACACCTGCCCTGAATTCTCCCTCCAGCTGAATGTTTCATTCTGTTCCAGTCTTTGCCTCCTAATTGACCTGCTTATGATCTCTGCTACAATTAACATATGCTTATTAGTAATGGCTGGTTAAAGATTTCAAACTGCCGCAGTTTACAAAGTCTAATAGAGATGGCACACCACAGGAAAGATAAGACCACTGTTTTCCTCATCAGCAGTGTCATAGTGGTTTGGTTTCATGTGATTCAAATGAGATAATTTTTCACATCGTCTGATGTCTGCAAACCCATTCTAATTGAAACTGGAAATCTGCACACAAAGTGGCTTAGGGCTCCTGGTGCACTAAATGGAAATCAGTCAGGGAATAGGAATTTTTTCCCCCCTGTAACCACATACTTAGCAGTGACAGGAATAAGATTTTTTTAGAAAGAAGGGGACAAGGAAACAAAGAGGGAGAGGGAATAAAAAGCTGGTTTGATAACAAACAAGAAAATACCCTACCCCACTGTATGCTTGGTCAAATTCCTTAGTCCATTTCATAGCTGTAAATAAAGGTTTATAGATAATGAATCATCAGTTTAGTGTTAATGAACTGAAGGATTTTTCTTAATACATTGCGGAAGAAAAGAATAATTCTATCATTACCAGAGTATTGATTGCTATTGTTTTCGTTTATGGTCCTTATCCAAGAAAACATTCTTAATCAAAACAAACAAGCAAATCAAACCAACTTAACAACCAAACACACACATACAAAACCAAAAAAAAATCACTTAAATATGCAAAAGTGGGCTCTTATAGGATGATTACTATAATACTTTCACTAATGTTAGGGTAATGTCATATTACTCACACTTTCTTATACAAAAAAGATCATAATAACACTGATTTGGCAGGTCAGTCTACTTTCATTAAATTTTCCTCTGTCTTCAGTGTTTTTCCATATTACTATCTCCAGTCTGCAGGAGCCAATGGGCAACAAATATATCTCTTCCACCTGGTTTCATTCCAGCTTCATTAGCAATGCACTAATACTGCAATTATGTCTAATTCTCTCTCCTAACTGCATTATTGTTATTTATCTAAGATTTCTTGCTGACCATATTTATTCCTATTAATTTTGTTCCTTGATTTTGCTTGATCATCATGCATTTTAAAGGAGATGATTGGGCATTTTACAGTCCTTCCTTTTGTGTTCTTATCTTTGATTATATAAGCCTTTGAAGTTTCATACGTCCAAAATCCCAGAAGGCTGGAAAGAGGGCAAGAAAATATTTGGGTCTTGTATTTTGCTCCTATAACCACAGCTACTTCTACTTTTTACAGACAAATGCAGGTAATATTTTTTTGTGGAGACTTTTATCCTGGTACCAAAAAAATTCAACGGCAATTTAATCTTATTTTCCTGAAAGACATTTCCTAAAACGAATTTTTCATGCTCCATTAAAAAAACATGTACTCAACAACACATTCTTGAACCCAGGATACAGAATTGTGTGGTTGGCATAATCCACACATGCTTTCCAAGGGCATCACAGACACTCGCTGCTCTAGAAAAAGCTACAGTTTGAGTCAGGCAAATACAATAGGCAGAGAAGAATAGGTTCCAGCAAAGGTGAGAACACCAGAGAGCAAATTTATGCTCAGCTGCACAGTTGACTTGTGGGCTTTATGAAAGGATCTAAAAGAACCGGAGGATATAATTCAGTTAATAGGAAAAACATATTATTGCAATCTATAGGAAAATGTATACATTAGAAGTAAAGAAAGATACAAAAAAACAAACATCTCTCCTTAAGGTTGGCACTAAAGTTATTAAACTTTCTCTTTTGTGGATTTTTTTTTTTTGAGCGATGGCCCCATTGACTTTCATCTTCATTCTGAGGCCAGCAAAGAAAAAGATAGCCCCAAATGTTTTCATGTAATTGAAGTGAATGAGATTGTAGTAAAAGAAAAAAATTATGTACTCCTTGAAAAGAAATTGCTTCCATGCCTCTCAGCTTCATGGCCATTATAATCAGCCTTGCACTCTTTCAGCAAGACTAAAACTTCTAGGACTAAATACAGAGCTATCATATTCACATGCAGAGCTCCAAAAACTTTTGCTGCCCTTGCTGTGTATGGTTATTAACTTTATAGGATGTAGACTTGATCCTGCTTATATTAGAACTACCTTTTCCCTTTCCTTTCCATTTTCCCTGCAGCTAGAAGCATAATTAACGCAAGAGTGGGATTTAATTTACTGAAAATTAGCTAAGTAAAAGTCATGGCTCTCACTTCAAGTGCTCTCCAAGGCTCGCTTTCTAATCAGCGTAGGGAGAGGCAGAACCAGAGTGCAATTCAACCCATCCTAGGATGAGTGTTGAAGGTAGGGAGATGACTTGGTGTTTCCCATTTCTACTGATTGTAAAGGAAGGCTCAATTGTAACTTTAAACTGTTCACTTAATTTTAAGTAACCCCTGAAAGAATAGGTTATGATATCCCTCAGGAACATAACTTCACAGTGTGAAGTGAAAAGGGATGTAAGAGGAATAAGAATCCAGCATTTTGAATACAGTATTTGGTACAAGGAATTTCCCACTGCTGTTTCCACTGCCATTCAGCCTGGTACCACATTTCCAAAGGGATTTGTACAAACAGTTTCCTACATTTTCCGCTATCTGAAGTGAGTGCTGTTCTAACTATTTTACAGCAAGGCTATGACACATGTTTAAAATTAGCAATATCCTTGGATTTGATCTAGCAACTCTTCCAACTGCTCAGCAGCACGTTGCTGTTGGCCACACTACTAATTTTTCAGAACAAGAAACTGAAAGAGGCAATTTTAAAAACTTATAGATCAGTATTCTGAATTGAGTCCTTGCCTGTGTTATTTGGGCACCCAGAAAAAAAATAAGAGGGAAAAGTGAGTGCTCAGTCTTTTCAGTACTTAGGATCAAATGAAGTACAGGATAAGATCCTTTGATTGTTCATAAGTTCACAGCGAAAATATCTTTTGATTCCTGTCTGTTCATTACTATTGACATTGAGCTTTGTTAAAAGTTCTTAAACTCCTCTGTGGCTTGGGATACTTGCTTCAATAAAAATATTGCTAAAACCCCAGGAAAACTGTTCACACCATAAAGCAACACAGACTGTTGTTTGCATTTAATTTTCATTCAGGCATATGCTTTGAAGGATAATTTTTAAAGTTTAGTTAAAGTGTAATAAAATTAAATGCAGATTATCAGCTGAGTATGAATTAAAACAGAAGGTTTCACCTTTTTCACTGTCAATATCTTTGAAATATGAAAACAATATCACACAGATGTTGGTATATTTCCATTGATTTAAAAAAACCCAGTTGCATAGTTGAACTCTGGCCCTCATTCATAGTTTCTGCAATTGAATAGAGTTTTAGGCATTTGAGTGAAAGTAGAGTTCAGTTCCATCCTTTTCCTCCCTAAGTAACCCAAAATATGGTGTTGCTAAAATTTTTTTAGCAATCTGCCCAATAAAAATTTGAAGAATAAATGTCAGTACTAAAATATAGTTTTTCACTCCCACACATGCCATTATATGTGGTGTTTCATGGTAACACATGTGGTTCTTCCTGCAAATAACACCAAACCTTTTTTCATTCTCTGAATAGTGATAAATGTTCTTCTATGAAGTCATTCAGCTAGAGCTGTGTAAATCTGGCTTATCATTCAAACTTTGCTATAGACCTTCACAGCAGTCAGGGATAACTCAATTGATAGGGTCTAATGTGAAGAATTGTAAAGAAACAAAAATCCAGGGTGAAGTTGATGTGAATGGAAAATAGCCGCTACCTCAGAAATGCAGATGCTTAATTACTGTGAATTCCACTTGACCACTTGGTTTTTTTCTATTATTTTTAAAGAAGAGAATACTTCCCAGTTTTTCAGTTTTTTGGAAAATGTCTTTCTTCTTATTCATGAAGTGCTTGGGTACTGTGGTGATGGAAGCCCAATGGACACAAATGTGCTACTGTTCTGCAGCTGCTAATGAAGTTAGCTCTCGCACGCGGAGTTATCTGTCTCTAAAGGTGGAATAGTGGTAGCAGCTATCAGGGACAGCTGAATCTGCATGGGCACTCTGGGATTTTCTCTCGTGGTTCATAGGACAAATAGTGACAACTTCTGCTTGAGTGTTTCTTCTTTCCTGACTGTGTGGAAGGTTATATGCCTGATTAAATTGCTACATTCCAAGGAAATTCATGTAATCTGTTTGTAGTAAAATTATTCCAGATTGTAAGTAAAAGTTAACACTCATTCCAATCCTTGAAAAGCATAGGCTTTTAACTCCAGATGGAGCTTATCTTGAAATGCAGTCATGTTCTAAAAAGTAAATCTGAACGTGCTTTTTAAAATGAAGTTTCTCTTTGGTAGGAAGTATATTTGTGTTGCTATTTACCTTACTGTTACAAAGAGCAAAGTTTCTGAACATTAATGGTTAAAATTTCTTTTCTGCATGTAGACTTTCACTAGATAGACTGTCATAGTTTAACTGGGACCCTACAATGTCAAATCAGTACTGTGCTGCATATATGCACAAGGTTTAGAAAGTGAAAGTAATGATTATGTTGGATATTGGATACTGAATTTTCTTATGTTCATTGATATATTTATATGTACTTTAAATGCCTAAAACGGGGGGCAAAAGAGGGAACTTTCATATTTTTTCTTTTTTCATTTTCATTTTTGCAGATGCTGTGTTACAGAATGGGGAAGAAAACAGGAGCAAGTGGATGAAAGTACCATCTTCTTTTTTTCCTACCATGTAACCTAAAACTGTTCCGATGAAAAATTTTTTAAGATTATTTTTTTAAAGGAAAAAGAAGGAACTCACTCCTGGGATTTGACTCTATGCCAAGCTCATGCCTTGAAATAGAATTTTAAAAATAGAATATCTTGTATATATTGTAGAATAAATGGTACTGCTTTAATAAGAACACTTGGAATGCAAATGAATCCTGGAACCAGTGTGTGAAAACATACCCAAAATGAAAGAGAAAAGAAGAAAGCAACATAGAAGATGATTTATTTACTACCCCTCAGTTCCTAATTATAATTATTTTTGCTCTGTGACGCCTTCTCCAGCCTTTTTGTTTCACACTATCATCACTAAAGTGATGAAAGGGCTGTTAAATAAATATGTGATATTGTCTGTATTTTCAAGATTAGAGATGTTAATCATGGAATCTTGGTAAATTCCATTTTGCCCTACCGAAAGTTCTTAGCTTCAAAGAATTGAGTGCTTTTATTAACACCACCAAAAATTATCATCCCTCAGTCTCTCAGAGAACTTGCTTCTAAAAAACCTACCAAGGCACTGGAATCTGATCTTAGAACTTTCAGGACTGTAATGTTTCCATTGCAGCAGCATCTTGCCATGTTAGGGATAGTCAGGGACCAGAGCTCTCTTGTTCCAGGCACCATGCACACTCGTCAGAGGAGCAGCCTGTGCCTCAGCGTAGTGACAGCCCATGTGTCATGTTCAAAGAGGAATTAATCTTTCCATAACATAAGCATCAAAAATGGATATCATGAAGTATCCTCTAGAGGTGTTTGTTTCCTTTTGTGGATTGTAGTAGAAGCCTGGAGTGGTGATCTTACACAGGTGGTCCTACATGTAAAGATACGTAGTTTAGGGCAAATAAATGCAGTAAAAGGGCACATTCTTCTGGCACTGTGCAAACACAGATCAGAAAGAGTCTTGTGCTCTGGACTCTGAATGCCCATCTTCTGGTGAGGATAGACTCTTTCTCCTTAACCATTTCCATACTTGAAGCATTCTGGATTTGTCTTGTCAAAGTTCCAGATCTTCTGAAGTAATGTCCAAAGTACTTTCTCTACTATGGAATAACGTAAAATATAATGGCAACGATTTCCCTAACTGGCTTCACCACTTATGCTCCGTGCAAAAAGTGACACTGCTGACCCATCCACTTGCTTGAATATTTTCATCATTACACCCATTATTAAAAGAAAAACAAACACCACTCCCACTCCCATCTATTTTCTTATATAATAGAAGGTAGTCCCTCTTTTCTGTCCTGCTTTGCTAAATTTATGACTATTATGTAACAATAGTGAACAAATAAGAGAGCAAAAAAGAATTTTTAGGAAGGGTAAATGATTTCAAATATCCTGAAATACATTTTAGTTTGTCATTACAATAATATTAATGCTCCTTTAAGTTCTGAGAACATTAAAAGCAAGATATAAGTAGTTCTGTGACATATGAATATGGATGAGAATTACATCTGCAAAGGCTTCAATTTTTGGTGGACTTCATGGAAATTATCATGCACACTGTTTCCCTCAAACCATAAGCAAATATGCTAACAATGTAAATATCTCAGTATCTGAAGACAATTACAATAATTATTTTCAGTATATTTTGGGACCTCTCTGTGCACTTTTAACACTATGCACACCCACAGATAAATAAAGAGCAGATTACCAGTCTATAAGAAAGTCTTAGATCTTATGAATCTATTATAAAACATCATTATTTTTTCTAAATACAAAACATGAATGAACAAGAAAAAAAGTCATAAAATTATGATTGATTATGAAAAGTCAATTTACACAGTGATTTTGAGACTTCCATTCTCTCAGTGAAGTCATTGGTATAAAGGTTTTACCATATCTTGTAGGATTACCTCTGTGTTGCTAAAGCAGCGTAGCTTATTTAATTAGTACCAGAATTGCCAGCAGCTAGGTCAGCTAAGAAGACATATTCCCCTGGCATCTGAACACTGAAATACCTCATATATTGCTGTAGTTGTTAAACAGAATTGTAAGGGAAAACAGTTTGTATCGTGCGATTTTTTTAAAATGTAAATTTTTTTCCCTTTTCATTGTCAGGACAATTCTGATTTTCTGAAACTGGTTTTTTTTTGGTGCTTTGTGGAGGATTTTTTGGGAAGTAGGGAACCTGATGCTTTTTTTTTTTTTTTTGCAGTTGTTCGATAAGGGGAAGACCTGTGTTCAAGTCTGTTATTCAAATAAGGAAGAGCAAAAATGCGAATCTATGTCCCACAGAAATATTTTATTTCAGTGGGTCATCTCTTTTGGTGGAGATTGCTGGGCAATAGACAGCAGGTTAGGACAGTGAAGTTAAACACCTGACCTCAAAACTCTTTTTTTTCCCCATATCCCAGAAAAATACCACAGCAAGCATTACCACTGCAGTTCTGTAAACAGAATTACTGAAGTCCTCTCCACAGTCAAGGGGGTGCACTGTTCATGGGGTCACTTGCAGCCAATGCTTGGCACTTCCAGAACACCCCCCCTTAGGTGGTTGGGGAAAGTCACAGTCTGGAAGTACCTATCTCTTACCCTTGATTGTTGGGGTGAATTTCACCCATGGGTAGTAAACTTGCAGGTTCTCTGCTGGAACCGGTGTAGCACATTTTATGTACTGCATAAAGTACTGCAGAAAGCCACAGAAACACTTTTTAAGAAATATAAATAAGCATTGGTTGGGATTCACCAGTAGACATGACAATAGAGAAAGTAGCTAGGTAAGGGGGCCACTGGTTCATCTGCCATATTGCATTGCCCTTTCTTTCAGGAGGACAGCTGAAAATCTCCTAACTCTGATGTGAAGACATGCAATTTGTAAGTAGTGATTTTTTTTTTTCTTTTCATATGTGTTGTGCTGATTTTAAGAGCTCAACCTAATGGGGGTAGTCAGCTCTAAAACATATTTAATTAAAAACAAAATAAAAACCCCACTAATCTTGGATATCTTTTATAAGCATAGTGAGACACTGGAATAAGTTGTCCAGAGAAGTTGTGAATGCTCCATTACTGAACATGTTCAAGGTTAACATGGATGGGACCTTGAGCATGCGTCCCTGCCCATGGCAGAAGCCATGGCACTAGATGATCTTTAAAAATCAGCAATAGAATTTGACTGCTGTCTTTTTATAACAGTGAACGCTAATAATTTTTTATGTTATTACATTCATCTCAAATGAACATGGAATTGTCAAAGTACTCAAAATCTACTTAAATACCACTCACCCTAATTTTTAACAGAAGGAAAACGAAGGCACAGAACAATGCAATACTTTTTCAATATGTCAGATTAATGACAGAAATTTCCAGTCTAGTAACTCAGTGTTGTTTTCTTTTTTCCATTTTATTGGAGTTCATTGCTATTCTGATACCAAGGAAAATTCTGGAAACACACATACTGAGAGCTTTTCCCTAGGTGTTTCAGAGTCTTAGTCCCCTGTTAAGTCTTGAGTAAGCATCTCTATCATCAGTACAAACTTTATTTTAAGGGAAAATTAATGTTTGCTGTTTTCAAAGCTTTTTTGTGTTTACATGTGGTTTTGTTTTTCTTTTTGCCTAATTTCTTTCTGTGGATTGTCAAAGGGACAGTTATTACTCTGGGGAAGATCCCTTTTTTTCACCTTTAGCCCTTTTTTCTTTCTTATCTCTGCAGCGCTCACAATGCCTTTTTAGTATTTGCTCACAGAGTTCTGTCCTCCTAGTGGGACATGGTGTGTAGTTTAAATATGTTTCTCTCCTGATATTCTAAATGACATCCAATTGACCTCATAAATGTCTTATGAGACCAAACAAACTCTATGCTCAAACAAAAACTGTCAACCAATTCTACTTTGCTTGTCCTCAGGCTGCTCTGGCATGATGCCATAAAGCATCAGTATTGATATTTTGTGGCATTCAAATTGTAAAGTACCCAGGCTAAGCAATAGGAGCAGATATATTAATACAATCTGGCCATGTCACTGTTAATTACCCCAATATAAACTAAATTTATAGCACATGCTACCTTTGGTATGAATTGGCAGCAGGCATCAAAACCTTTTCTTGACATTATCACGTAAACCTAGGAGGCATATAGCTAGCATTCTGTGTAAGGTGCTTTATAGAGAAGCATGCAAGCTTCAGAAAAACTTCTGCACAGTTTTATCACAGCCTTCATCAAGATTTGTTTATTGTCAATAGTGACTTTTACCACTGCAAAAAGAAAATTTTTGTAATGTTTTATAATTTTAACTGAATAAACTCATAAATTTATTCAAAGTGTCAGGGAGCACAGCTACACTGAGCAGTATAAGTTAACAAGATAATTCAGCTTAAAACTATGCCTCTACTTTTTCAGATTGAAAGCAATTTCTTTCTAATATGGAAAACAGAACCTATCTGAAGGAAGCCTTTTATGCTATACTTTTACATTAAAACTTATCAAGTGTCTAGGGAAATGTGCTCTTGAAATCCCGTCATGATCCGTGTGTCATTGAAGACAAAGATCCGATGTGCTATGGAAATTTCTTGATGCATATTATGAGCTGTTGTTTGCCATAGTGTCTGGATAATCCTGCTTCATTTATTGGAGGGCCATTTCAGCTGCACTGTCAACAGCCTGGGATGATCAGGTCACCTTTCCCTATAAAATTATGTAAAAGCTGTCAAATGGGCAGGATTATAGGAACATTAAAGGTGCTTTAAGATTTCATGCCTATAAATATTAGCAAAGAAGATTTAAAGGCAAATTTGTCAGTACATGCCCACGTTTCTACAACCTTGTTTTACAGCACTGCAATGTTATCACCTACATTTTATCATGTAACTGTGAAGTGTTTTGGTGGGGAGCAGCTGCTTGCAGCCTTATCTGTTTAATTCATGCAGCAGGAATTAAGCATTATTAAAAGAAGAAAAAAGAAAAAGAGGTGTAGCTGCCTCCCATTTCTCATCCTTTAGAAATGAATTCTTAACATTTTTATTTCACAGCAAAACAATTCAAGTAGATCAACACAAACCTTTTCTATTTGGAGGGTCATCTTATAAAAAACCATTATATATTTAATAGAGAATTTTGATTATGGCACCAATTACAAATACCTTTGTGTGAGAGTAATAACGCTGCAAATAATTTTGACTAGTATTTACTTTTAAGTTGTGAACATTTTATTATGGTGTTTTGGAATGACTGCTCTTATTTATTGTACATTATGAATGCCATGGGCACCTTCAACATAAATAGATATTGGCAGACCCCTAGCATTTCTTCAGAACTCTCTGGTATCCTCGTTAAACAAGTGCAGCATCTTACTCATATTTTTGAGCTGGCAGATTTCTAGCCAATCTCTTAGTTAAACAGACTTAAAGATCTCAGAGGAGGAAGAAAACCATGTTCCCCTATAATCTTTCAGGGAAAAAAACTATCTCAGAACCCGACCAAGGAGCAGAGAAAATTGTGAGCAATGCTATGTCAGTTGTAAATGTCTGCTCTGGGACTTCATCCAAACTGCACAGGCAGCAGTAGAAGGTTTCCCATTTCTGTGAGCTTTGGAAGTAGGCTGCTGTTAAGCCAGCATGTGTGTGTGCTCTCTCTGTCACAAATGTCCAGGTCAGAAGGCAGCCCTAGATGGAAACCTGTGTGTAAGCTGTAACTGGTGCATCAGTCAGCAGAGCATGCCTCCAACGAATTTGCTCATGCAGTGTGAGTTAGGAAGGCAAATGCTTGAAAAATCCTGAATGCAATTAGGCACAACATGGTTGTTCTCTCCAAGCTTCATTAGGCTTTGCTCTTAGTTTTTACATTCCCTGTTGGCTTGGACAAATGGCCAATCTCAAGTTAGCTTCAGTGGGAGCAGAAGTGTAGTGGAGGAAGAGGGTTTATCTGAAAAAATGAGAGGAAAGGGATATAGTGTCTGAACTGACATCTTGCTGAGAAATAGGTGAAGGGAAGAGGAGAAGATGATAAACAAATGATTTGCTCAATACACCTGGGAGAAAGTAAATACAGCAACTAACTACATGGAGGCAGCAGAGGAGCTTACTAACTGCATCCAGATGTAAATGCTTCTTACATCAGCCTTCAGGGTCCCCTAGAAGATAAATTGTGGACCTGGCTGAAGCCCTCTGTGGATTTTCAGTAAGGGAATTGGTGGATGTTTCACAATGGCAGTAGGGCTCAAAGAAAAATTAAATTGAAACTTTCCTTAGAGGGTAGGCGAGTAGGAAGAGAAGCAGCATGGCTGAAACTTCAGGTGAACTTTTTTTTTTTGTTGTTTTTCTTCTGGCTCAGGGTCAGAAGGCATCTGTTCAGGAAATTGGGTGCAGAAAAGGCAGTAGGTCTTGAGCAGATCAAGAAAAAGCTTTCCACATGCACAGACAAAAGGAAGATAAATTAGCAATATAATGGGATTCTTTGTTCCCTTTCCCTGTGTGGGTTGAAAAAGGCAGAAATGTTCCAGCCCTTATAATGTCCACTCTGGAACGGTACACAGCTTCTGAACAGTAGCCCTGTGGCAGCTGTGATGGTGAAAAGAGAAAAGGAGCAAAGGTCAGCTTAGGCAGAAAAATGTTACCGTTTCAACACCTGGGATTCCATAGTGGGGAGAAAGAGAGAGAGGGAAAAGAGACCACTGAGAGACCTTTTCTTACATGAAATGTTCATGTGGCAAGATGTACATCCCCACAGGTGAATGCTTGTCTTTTTTTCTGGGCTGGGGGTTGAGCAAGAGTTGGTTTTTGCAAGCAGTGTTATTGGATAAGTGCAAAGAAAATTACAGATACAATGATAATTACATATCCACTCTTGGACACACCAAGCTATGGTTCTACAAAGCAATGATAAAGATTCATGCAGCAGAGTAATGCAACTAAGATAATGCAACTGTTGAAATTTAGGGACTTGCTGACAGCTGCCTATAGAGTTGCCTAGTACATTTGAGACACCCCATAGTGTTGTGTGAATCCTCCTAGAGTTCGTGGATGTGGCACAAGAAGTCGTTTGCCTTTCTGGAGAAGCAGAATGTCACAGAAAATCAAAACATCTCAGATGGTAATAGACATTTATGGTTAACGACATGAACTGAGCCCTGGGGAAATAAAAATGGTCCTGGTAAGCTCTCAATGCTGAGCACTAAAACTGAAAAAGGGGAGTGCCAGAACAGCTGTGGTTAAAGTCTCAGGCAGACACTGGTAAACTGAGGCACTTGTAGGCATGTAGCAGAAGTCAAAAATTTTCCATAAATAGTCCATGCTACCCATGACCTATTGTTCAAAGATGTGCTTTTAATCCTCTCCCCATGAGATATTGAGTAAATGTGATCTGGGAATACCTCTTTTGGGGATGCCAATCTTTCAGTGAGGTACTTCAGCCTATTTATTTTTTCCCGGAAAAGTAGATTTGAGAACATATACAACCCAACATGTACAACATACGTGCCAGTAGGGAGACCTGTCAGTGAAAGAAATATTCTTCCTTCAATATCATCTTTCACATAACATGTTCAGTTTAAACACAGAGCAGGTATATCTCCTAATTCTTTTTAAACTGGCAAGATTTCAGGCATTGACTAAGACAGTTAGTGATACAGCAAACTCCCTATTCCTTGCCAGAACTTATTTATTATTAAAGACAAATTAACTGCTGGGAGGTGGGTCTTGAATGTTGGATAATCCTTTAACCAGTTCAATAGGATTGCCCAGAAAGGAGGTTTGTATGCCAAGAAGTTATTTCCAGGGCACTTTGTATAAAAAAGAACTGGGAAAGGGAGAAAGAAGTTGAAAGGTAGTGCTGTGAATGAGAATGTTTTTATGAGTGGTGGGAGATGTGAGCTATCAGACCAAAAGGTCTGAACAGATGTGTAAGACCTTGAAGGTCCATGAACTATGAAGAGGCTAGATGTGTGCGTTCAGGGGTGGGATCACCTCTTATGAACTTCTATAAAGAAACAACAATCATTGGGATACACAAGCCATCCAGGGGAGGGGGCTCCACCTCCTCAATTGTATTTCTGGTTGTCATGAGAATGATTAGAGGTCTGGGAACCTGGACAGGGCAGCCCAGATAATTGCTGGTGTTTCCTGGTGGCAGGTGACCAGAGCCTCTGTTTGTTCCCCAGGGCATCTCCTTCCTTGATAAACCAGGGTTAGCAGCAAATCAAAGAGCAGCTGCTTGCTAAAGAGGCTGAAGAAGAGAGGCTCTTGCAGCAAATAGGCAGCACCCTCTTTGCAGCTCTTTACCTTTCTTGCAGGGGAGGGCAGTGGGGTCCCTGTTATGAGTGACAGCTCTCCCCAAATGTGCGGAAACAAGTGAAGAAGAAATGATGACCTGCACCGAGTATGTTATTGCTGAATGATTCCCAGGTGAGTTCAGTTAATAAAGTCGCAGACAAATTAAACCACATCCCTCACATCTTGTCATTATTTCTGCATGTCTGGAACAATGAGGGCCTTTTTTTAGGTGCAAATACAGAAAATTGAGTTTAGTATATAGAAAAGCTATGGGACTTTAGCTGGCTGTAGAAAGCATTTCCACAGCAAAGCTAACTTAAAACATGTGTGAGTTTATTTAATTTAACAGCTAGTTTTCTCTTTTTATTATAAGCATGGGTGGTAATGTAGTCTTTAGATCATCTTCTCTGTTTTAATTCCAGTCTAATTATTCTAACATGCCATATTTTATCAACATATTTTAGGGATTCTGGCTTCTTCACTAGTTATTTTTTCCAGATGAAAAAAAATTCTGCAACCTTGTGTCAGAGTTGCTGAATGCTTTGAGTCCTATCACACATGCTGGAACTGCTTTTCAAAATTACATTTCATATATATATCATCATTGTCACTATTTACTTAGCACATACTTTCTGTAGTCATACATATTCTATGAATAACATTAAATATAAACATTTGGTATCTTACACTAATGGAGATTGGTTTTGTTTGATTACATATCTCACTCCATTCTTCATCAGAGAATTCTTGATCCAGATTGCTTTTGCACTTGATCTTAGCTTTTATCTACCCTGAATTTATTCATCCTAAAAGGATATCAAGTGCAGATTCTTTTCATGATCTTTATCCATAATTAAAAGCTAGCATTTGAAGGGAATGAACTCAGGGGTACAAAAATTCCTCAATTTATCTCCCACAGATAATGTCTTATTTGTAAATATCTATAAACGTGTTGTTTTGGTGTATGGCTTATATTTCACTAATCTCTCAAAGGGCCTAAATATTCTTTCATTACAAATATCCTTGAGAGTCATCATGTCAAAATCATTCCACAATTAATAGAGGTTGCCTCCAAGGGCCTCAGGGAGAAGAGGGCTGTTAATAAGTGGACAAATAGGAGATACTCTCTGGCCTGCTTTAAAATGCTTCAGGACATTATGCACGTGCTGGCAGGTTAGGCTTTTGAAAATTCCCAAAAATCTTTCCTGTTCAGACATGTGCTTCTGTGGCACCAGAAAATTCTTATCAATGAGATGAAGATGTGAAGTCCTGTACTATTTTCTTACGGCCACCAAAAAAAAAGGAGGTAGATATTTTGACTTACATGGAGATGCGTCTGTAAATGAGACTTGTCAGCTCGAGGTGCAGTCCCTAATTCTTGGCAAGAAACTACTAAATATTGTGTTTTTGTAAAAAAACAAACAAACAAACAAAAAAAAACCCACCATAAATGTTTCGAGGCTAGGTAAGGGAGCATATTGTTCTGCTTAATTTTTTGAAATTGCTAATAAGAATTACTGGATAGTGTAAGAGTTCTGCTCACTGTTTAATTCACCTGAATTAATACAGAGTGTAAATTCCACCTTTCCATCGTCATCACTCACATTAGTGGGAAACATTTTGCCTGGTTAAATGTAAGCTTTCTGTTTTGCTTTGTTGTTCTTTTCCAGTTGGAGGATATTTGTTAAAGTTTAAACCTATTGGAACACAGACAAAATGTCCTTGCTCTTTTTTCTTGTGGGATGGTATCTGGCACTTAAATATTGCTGTTCCTCAAAAATAGTGCTTTTAAATAGTTTAAGAGAAATTTGTGTTAACCACTTGTGGACAAAAAATTGTACACCTCTGTGTGTTTTTGTAATCACGGCTAGAAATAAGGGATACTAATGTATATTTCTGTAAGATTGGAGCAGATTCTCTGGTTACTTTGTTGGACTTTATCAAGTAGTCATATAGAAGTTTCATATTGAATATCAACATCAGCCATAAAATGGGACTGTGGTTGTAACCTTAATTACAGAAAGGATATCTCCTCCAGAGGATCATAATCTGGTTTGAGAAGCAGAAAGGCAGTTACTTCCCTATGGGAGTCTGGGAGCGATCCTCTCCAAAGCTTGGTGACATAGTCCTGTAAGCCTGATATGATTTCACTTTCAAATGTATTTAAAAATTCTACAGCAAATCCATAGGGGGCATAGGCTTTCCCGCTTTCAACACAAATACTGTTTCCTTAATTTCATTCTCTGTCCTGGGAATCTGCAACAGTTCTTTCTGCTGTTGTGTCAGTTGTAGCTGCTGCTATTCCACCACTGATGAAAGAATTGGATTTAGATGTTTGTTCAGAGGTACGTAAATGGGCATAATAATTGTGAATAACTGTGATTCTCCAGGGTGAAGAGTTTGGCCTTAGTATTTTCCAATTTGCTGGGTTAGTTTGGATAATTTCTTCTTTATTTATCAAATCAACTAGCAATGATCATACTTAAGGAATAGCTACTAAAAAGAAAGATTTTTTTCCTCAGGCTTTTATAAAGGGATAGAAATACATCTAGAGCTAAATCTGTAGATCTTTCACAAGAGCTTCTATAGTCCTGTGCTTTAAATTTGTTGGAAGACAAACCTGTCTTGAGTGAGTAATTTTAAAATTTGATCTTATCCTAACTTTTTTTTTTTGTAACAGGATAAATATTTTATTCTGCAAACAAAATATCTGTCAAACTCTGTGACCTGTGGATCCAGCTCTCTCCTCTACTCTTCCAGTCCTGCTTCAATGAAAAGAAACTAATCACAGGAATTATTTACAAGTCTTAAAAATTATCACCATGTGAAGAATAATTAACCCAATTCTCATTATCTCATTTATTCTTTTCTTTGGGAAACACTAGACTATTCTTGCAAATTTTCGTCAAATGTCATCCTTATCCATAAATACTGTCTGATATGAACCAAGGCAAAAACTCCAGTTTAAAGTAAAACTAGAAAAAGTCAGAGAGGAACTTCCTGAGTATTCAGAAAAGATGGCATTAGACCCTCAGTGGATAAAGAGAAGTACTTTTCATTCTACAAAATATGTACAAATTACCAGAGATGTACTAATCTTTGAAAATCTCTACTTATTTCAGTCAATTTTGAGTGCATAACCATCTACCTGACTAGAAACACTGGACGGACTGCAGACTGATGAAATTATCACAGTCCCATCCTGAAAATCTTTATGAGATTCTCTGTGAATGTTAATACCTCTCAAGCTTCCCTTGTTCCAACTCTTTTTATGTTTCATTTTTGTGAGGTTTTCAAAACAGGGACTGGTCCGTCTCAGTTCTGTGATAGCTTCATATTTCCCACTGTCAAGCAAGTCGAAGCGTAGCTTGCATACATATGCTTTCAAACTCCTAGGAGTAAGTTGATTTAGACTTATTTATTGCTCTTTTCCAAGAGATATAGAAGCTCCCAACATGCTGTCCAGGCAAGGTGCAGAGGGGAAAAGAAGTTCCTGAATGGTCTGCTCTGACCACTAAGACTGTATTTCTGGAAAATAGCTCACAGGTGTAAGTTGCTGCTTTTGAGCCTTAGTTTTCCATAGAAAGGGGGGAATTTATCTGTTCTTGTTATCTTCTGTTTTTTTCCTGAGTGCACAATAATAAGTACCCTTCATCTGTCCAGATTTATGCCACAAGACCCTTTGAAAAAATTGTTGACCTAGTGTGTTAGGCATAAATCGCCTTTTATCCTTTTCCTGCAAAGAAGTTGTTTTCTGTTTGCTTACTTAATTGTTCCAGAAGCTACTTATAAACATGACTTAATAGCTATGTCATTGCAAGATTTTCCATATTTGTTTTGCTTTCCTGCCAGTTTTCTTCAAATGACGATTTGTTGTCTTGAACGTTACAACCAGTGCCAATTGCATTGGTAACTCAGGCTTTCTGATCATGACTGGAGGGGAAAAAAAATTATTACTATCAACTTCTTACTTCTCATGTTGATTGTTTTAAAGGTTTAACTGTGGATATGCATAGTGTGGTCTTTTCCTGCTATGCTTTCTTGTAGAAATCTTCTGTTTATTCATTTTGGAGAAAAGAACTGACCTCCTCTTCCTGCTCTACCAACAGGACGGTGAGTCTTTGCTTCTTTGCAGGTTTTCCTTCAAGCACTTTGTTTATATGTGGCTTGTCTCTTCCCTAGCACAAGGAAACTCCAACCCTGCAGATGTTTTCACTCTCCCTCCTAGTCCTGCTGCCAAATCTGCTGCTGCTGCTGCTCATCTTTAACTGTTTTGAGCAGAACACCTCCTGCAGCACATTGATTAAGTACAGGAAGCATTAGTGACCAGCAGCTCAGGGCATTGGGTTGTTATTGACTCTGACAGACCAATTTGTTTCTCCAATGTTCATTATTCTACAAAAGGGGCACATCAGACAAGGCAATTGAAATGTACAATATTGCCACCTGTCTCTTTTCTGCCTTGATTATGTACAGCCTAGACTTCAGTTCCAAAGTACACTAAGACCTCAGAGACATGAATTGTAAAAATTAATATAATTAGAATTCCAGACTGGCCCAACTTGGAGCAAAGATAATTAATGCTAGAAGTTCCAAATGAGCACACATGTGACAAGCAAATAAATTTAAAATTAGGCAAAAGTTTCTATATTTCTTGGAATTATTAGTGTGTGGTCACAGTGACACTTTGTGTTCATTGCTGGGGAATGCACTCTGCTGAAACACTGCAGTGTGCTGGAGTTAACATCTATTATCTAATATGCTCATTAACAATGAGTGGCCTAATGCCTGCAGAGAGAAGACTGAAAGTAAATTTTGGTAAGGTCGGGAGCTATTTAGAGAGCAGCAGCTACCGGATGTGGAAAGAAAGCCAAGAAGAGAAAGACGCAGTTTGAAACATGTACTCACACTAAAACTAAAATATATATACTGACACAGTGCACTCTTACTTAATTTTTAATGCATGTACTAACATGTTTGTCCTTTGCCATGAAATGGCACGTGACTTTTCCTCACATTCACCTTCTGTCCTTGTCTGTCAGCAGACATTTGGTCTGCGTGTCTCCATTCATAAAACATAGGGACCTACTAACAAGACATTCCTGGGAGCAACAAAGATATTAAAATTCCTTAGGAACTGCTCTTGGATGCAGTCAAGAGTCAAAACATAATGCCATTGACAGATTCTGGTGCCAATTCCCAAAGTGATCCATCCATTTCCTTTTAACTATCTATGTAACAGCAGAGAATGTACCAGTGTACCAGAAACTACCTGTGATTTTATTTAAAACTGGAAAAATTCTCTAGAGAAGTTTTACTGACTTGCTTTCTCTTCCCTAAAATTGCACACAACAATAACTTTTTCCTTGCACCACCCTTATATAATTATTCTTTCCCACTAGAAATAATGTTTGCTTCTTGCCAGTGGCTCTGATTCTCAACTGCCCTGTGCCTCACAGCAGCAGAAAGAGATAGACCTGTCTGCTTTGACTTTCTGCACTGCTTTGGCAGAGTGAAGCAGCTGTAAACCCGACAGGGAGCCAACCCCAAGAAGCCCAGACAATTCAAGCTTACAGATGTTTTACATCACCCAAACAGTGCAGTGCAGCCAAGGCAGACCAGTGAATCTGGCCCTCCAGATGGGTCTTGGTTTTAAAATTGAAAGTGGCAAAATAAATATATTATTTGGACCAAGTATTCAATAACATTCAGTTGATTTCTATAAGCTCTTGCAAGGAGCTCCAGGCTCTGACACAGATTTGGTTTTCTTCCTGAAGATTTAAACCCAGATGCTGCTTTTGATGGATGTGTCACATACATATGGTGAGTCAGGAGCCACACGTTTCCCTGCACTTTACAAAACTAAGACAAAAATATACATATCTTTGGTCTTTTGAAAAATAGGGACAGTAATTTACAGAGTGCCCCTGAGTGCAGTCAAGACATGTAGGGCAGCATCCTCACCAATCTGAAGGTTTGAGCTAAAGTTGGCTGGGATACCCTGGCTACTACTATGATGGGATTTTCTTACTGCACTCCTAGACACTTTGAGTTGGACCACTTCTGCAAAGTGAATTCTTCTGCAAAAATATCAAAGATACAGTCACAGCCTCCCTAAAGTATGGAGAAGATTTCCCATGGAGGTGGAGCTGGACTATCCTGACAGTGAGTGTCCATTCACCAGAGGTATCTTTCCTGAAGGGGCAGTAGACTTTCAGTGGATACAGGAGTTTTTAAAAATCCATAGCAGAATTCTTCAATTATTTAACCCAAAATATTTACTAGGTGAGTTTTTATCAAAGAATTCCTGCCCTGGTTATCTACCAAACTGATCTTATTTGCACTTTTTCAAGACAGGTGATTTTTTGAAAATACCTGTAAGTAAAATTTTAACTTACAAAAATTTTTTAAGTTGGAAATATACTGACATGCTTATGTGTTATAAAAGGTGTGTATGTTTCTCTGGAAAATCAAAGATGCTTTTTAACATTTGGGAGAAAACAGTCTGTACACTTATGCCATTCCCCAAATTCTCACCAAGCTATGAGTAGATTTGAAAGAACTAGATAGCACTTTGCATTTTATTACTTCATAGACATCTATTTATTGTATGAGAGATGGAAAAAGCAGTTAAAAATATATTAAATCAATGTGTGTAATTGGTAGAAAATGATTAGCACAATCATGATTCTTGCTTTTCTTCTAAGTTTCAACAACACTGTTTGTGCTACCCCCAAAGCCCAGTGATAAATCTCAGAAATCTTGATGATGAGTCCAAATCTTCTGTAAGAATAACTCTGTCCTTTGCAAAAACAAAAGAGGATCTTCTAATTTGAGGGGGTTTGTTGTTTGGCTAATCGGGTTTTTCCTTTTTTTTTTTTTTTTTTTTTTTTTAAATTTTGAACCAACTGTGCACTGTTGGTTATGACCTTGGAAGAGCAGAGCAGTGCTCCGCTTGTACCAGCCCGGGTGCACACACACAGTGCCATTCATCCCTGCTGTGCCTATCTGCCTGCAGTGTCAGGAAATTTACAGGTCCGCCTCTGGTTGTTTTAGAGAGGTTTGGCCCTGTTTCCTCCTCCTGGGACACGAATAACTCCCGTGGGCTTGTTCATAAGCTACAGCAGGGGGTAAGGGCTGTGCTGATCACTCAGAGGGCTGCAGGCCCAGATGTGGACAGCTGCTCTGTGCCACGCCTGCCTCTGCCCACAGGAGACAGGATCAACAGACCAGGAGGAGGAAAGGCCACCTCGACTGACCTGCACCTATGTAAATGACAGAGAGACATCTTGAAAATAAATAGGAGGCTGGGGGCAGCAGGAGATAAGATATAAGTCTTAGCAAAAGCAGCTTTGGGTCAAAACAGACACATGGAATTATCCAATCACTCATACATCAGGCGGCTGGGATGCTGATTTATCACAGAATGGAGTATTTGAAGACATCCCTACATGTCTAAGTGGAAGGACTGCCAGCCCCAGCTGCTGCTTTAGAGGCTGGTTGCATGCCATTTAACTCTCATCAATCAAAATCCATAAATGGCAGAAGGAGGTGAAGAAGAGAAAGAAAAGGGTGGTGGGAAAAAGAGTAAACCCTGGAGGGAGAGAAGCAGAGATCTGTAGAAATATATGCTATACAGAGTGAATGTGAAAAGGCTAATATACCACCCAGAGCCTCTCTAGCCTTGCATTAGGCTTCATTTAAAATTCTTACCCATGCTATATGCACTCCAAAGACTGTGGGCTGGTCATTTTTACTTCTGTAGCTCTTAATTTGCTTCAATTTTTGTTCATGAGCTGAACCAATGTAACAGACATAATTTTGATGTTTTTTCAAAAGCATGGAAAGGATCTTTTATTTGAACTCCACACTCATAATCAGATCTCTGAGGATCTCACACCCCTCATGTCTATATAATACTCCTCTAAGAAATGGTGATTTTGAAGAGGTGCAAGAGAGGAGAGGAGAGGAGAGGAGAGGAGAGGAGAGGAGAGGAGAGGAGAGGAGAGGAGAGGAGAGGAGAGGAGAGGAGAGGAGAGGAGAGGAGAGGAGAGGAGAGGAGAGGAGAGGAGAGGAGAGGAGAGGAGAGGAGAGGAGAGGAGAGGAGAGGAGAGGAGAGGAGAGGAGAGGAGAGGAGAGGAGAAAAGATTTGGTAAATAGAATTTATTTTTAATAGTTTAAATAAGATATCTGTTTGAATATGCCCTGAAACTGTAAATGTTAGAGTCTGAAAACATAACCTGCAATCAGAAAACATGTAAGCAATGGAAAAGATACATCAAGAATGGCTCATTACAAAACATTAAAGATAGAGATTATGCTTTCCTCACCTATGTGGTAAGTTTTCAGCTGCTTATTTCTCCTAGTATAAGCACTGTACTTGTGTACACATGGAGCACAGTGAATTGTCATCACACTAGGCTGACCAGAACCACTTCTGAAAAGTTCCTTCAGCTATCTAACAAAGTCCAAAGCAAGCACTGATATCTTTAAAAAAAAATCCACCTGATAAATGCGTCTTCTTCACCTGAAATATGAAAACCTTTCCCACAAGCCCCTCCCATTCCCTCATATATTGCTCTGTAAGCCACGGCTGTAGACAGCACTCTGTATGATCACATTACTAGACTAGACAATAAAACTTTCCCAGGGATTTTTGTTATGTCCCAGAATTAGTCTAGTTTCTGTAATGCTCTCTCTCTGTTTCTGTATGTGCATCTGTGAGTAGACCTGTCTGTACAGAAAAGAAGATAACCGAGTGTGTGTGTGACTCAGAACGGGGCGATAAAGCCATTCTGCCTGTCCTAACAGTCCCATATCTATGGTTGTATTGGAGAAAATGATCTATTCACCTCTCTGACATGAGTATGAATTATAACAAGAGTATATATGACTATTTCCCTTTTCACCAGTGGGTAATGAGAGCTTGCTTCCCTCCTCCCCCTGCTTTAATAGGTTCCGAAAAATCCTTAGAGCAGCACCATCTGTGGATTGGAGGCAGATGTCAGCACTGAATTGATGACCTTGCTAAGTTGCTTAGGCCAACAGGTCAAGTTCTCCTCCCTTTTGCTCATCCTTAGAGCTATTTCTCTATGTGAGAGAGTGCAAAACATGTTAACAAGGGTAATGTGTACCTGCCGGTTGTGAAGCAGCATTATAAGCCACAATCCTGTCAGGAAAAAGAACAGAAAAAGGAGGATGGACTGGAAATGGCCTGAAAGTCTTTGCTCATTTTGAGTATGTCCCTGCCTGGGAGATGCTCTCATTGGTTGGAGAGATGAGAAGTAATGCTCTACACGATGTAAAGGCAATTGCCTGGGGTATGACTGCTTGAGGGAGGAAGGAGACAAATTCAGCAACGTATCAGTTTATGACTCTTTAAAAGTAATTGCTTTAATCCCTGAACCACAATTTAAAATCTGCTAAGTTTTACTGTCTTCTGCTCTAGTTTTCCCCTATGGCAAAAAAAAAAAAAAAAAAAAAAAAAAAAAAAAATTATTCTATCATTCTTTTAAAGTAAACTTATGTGAGTTCCACCAAAGGAAGTATTAGGCCACTCTACTGCCAATAGCACAGGTGAGCAATATTGAGTCATAAGACCATGTGATATTTGTGTTGAAAATGTCAAGTTTCATCATTTTGGACTAGAGCATTTAATCGGTTTATCCTTGAGTGTCCTGCACCAGTGCTTTTCTGCATGTCCCTTATTTTGATTTTAATCTTTTAACTGAGAAATATATTCTGTATTTACTACAGTTTTTAACATAAACTGCTATACTATCAATGTAATTCAAAAGAATCTCTGTAGGAAAAAGAGTACTATGGGAGTTTTTTAGTCCACAAATTGTTCCTCAAATACCACTGTAATATATACCTTAAAATAAAATTTAACAATGAAGCACAAAATATCATTTTCAAGAAAATTTTATATAAAAATGTTGGACCTGAATTCTGCAGAGGCAGCCACCTCTTCAAAAATCAGTAAATAATCATCTAAAGACCACAGAAATCACACTCTATGTGACTTGGACTATAATCTTTTTACTCTACCTATTAGGAGTGGTATGTCAAACCCAGCCAGTGGTTTCTCAGTCCAACTTACTAAACAAATAATAAACATATCACCTAACCCATAACACTGCCACATCCTTTAACTTATACAGCTCTGTGCTTTCTTTAAACTAATGAATGCATTTTGCTTGGGTGCTTATATAATTATATTTTTTTTTCTGTACTGGAGTAACCCACAGTCCAAGTACCACACACAAATTATAGCTATTCTCCTGTTTGAAATGGTTTCAAAAAACTCAAAATAGTTCTGTGCTCACCTCCTGTTAACAATTTATAATTTTCAAATTTAAATAAACTAGTAAAAACCTCACAGTTTACCCAGTTTATCTACTTGCTGGTCTGTTCTTGATCTTGGACTGTTCTTTTTTTTGTGATCTTCAGATCCTGCAAGATGAAAAGTCATGGGGATGTTTATAGCAACAGGCCCTCTACAAGTGGAGGGTCATCCAAAGGATTAGTGGACTATATTCAGCAGTCATGAGAGGAGAAAGCTGTGACCATCATCCAGAGAAATGGCATTAGGGCTGATACATCACACCTACCTGTGATCATCTAGAAGTTGTGGTTTATGTTGGTAGAAGGAGCAAACACTCTCTTGGAAGGATTGTTCAGCTCAGCCATGCTATGTGCTCAGTAAGGGTGGGCTCCTTAGGACACTGCCCTTTGACTACAAAGGGAGACTTGCTGATTACTTTGAACTAGATGACCATGATTAGATGAAAAGTGATCTAGAAACTTCAGGTTTGGCTCTAGGAGCTGAGGGGTTGATCTCTGGATCCAGATTTGGCTTTTAGGAGGTGAGGGGATTCTTGCCCAAACACCCAAGTCTGGGTTTTTCACTAAGAATCTTAGAAAGGATGGAGGGAACCTCCCAGTGAAACTTCAGTGAAAACTCAAAGTGTGGTTTGTTTCATTAGCTCCTGCAGCTGTTTTTCAATTCAAGACAGGTAAGCAAAAGAAAGGAGTGGAAGAAGTAAACAGGAGTGCAAGGACAAGTGTGCTGAAGAGGTGTCTGGATGCCTCCAGATCTACCCATGGTGTGTCTCAGACCATGCTCTGTCAGATAGGTAAAGCAGGTTGTATCTTCTCTCTGGCCTTGCCTGTGGAAAATAGAGCATGGAAGGAGGAAGAGACTGCAAATCCTTTTCTCATTCTGATAAAGAGGTGGTATGTCTGAATCATTACTCAAATGCCTGGATGACATCCCAGGACTAATAATGGATGTGCCTCACAGCCCAAAACTGTGAATGCCTGAAAAGGGAAGACATCCTGCCAGGGGGAGGAACAGAGGGTAATAAACATGGCTTGTGTCATCCTTCCTGTATCTCACAATGATTTTTAGAATAATCTAACAGAACTTGTCTGAATGTGTGGCCGCATTTCTCTTCACAGTATGTTTCTCAGCAAAATGAAATTTCATGGGCATGTGCTGCTTTTCCTGAGCTGAAACATTTGTCTTGATTGCTCTGTGGGAATGAGGTGTTTAAAGGACCTCTTGATTGTGTGCTCATTGGCTACAGATTGTGCAAGCATGAAAATGAAAGATAAAAATAAACTATCCCAATGTAACTTTTAGAAACAGGGTTTCATTTAAAAATTTCAAAGCATTTTGTGAAAACTTTAGAAATTTTCAGCTGTATTACAATGCAGAGTGGAAACAGTCTTCAGGAATTTCAACACTGACTGTGCTGACAGTGTCTAAATTATTTTCTAACACTTAGAAACAGACATATACTTCAGTTTAAACTCTCATTTCTTCACTACAAATTAGTGCTAAGTATCACAAAATTACATTTGTAGCTTTACAACCTTAATTATTGGCGCATAGGTCCCAGTTCTTCAGAACTGAGTCATTTTGGGTTTCTCCTAACTATTTTTATTTTCCTGCTGATACCTGAACTTGATCCAGGATTCCTTACTCAGGCTAAACTCTCACTGAAGTCAATTTTGCCTGAGCAGGAATTGCAAGATCAGACCCTTTGTCACAGAGAGGGTGGATCATCAAATTTCATTTTCTCACGTAAATCAGTGAAGAACTCGGTTAACAACGCCACTGAATGTCTTCCACTGACCTTTTCTGTAAATTCACTTTGTTCCCTCCTCCTATGCCCTTTTTGGTCTGACACAAGGAGGTATAAAGTCCACCCATTCAAATATACAAGGTTCTGAGGAAAAATATTCCTTATGATTACAGACATTATATGAGACACTAAAATTCTGGTGTTGTCTTCTTTACAGAGTATGGAAAGGAAAATAGGAAATAGTACAGTTCAGAGCCATTACTGTGGAAAACAGTGAAAAGAGAAATAAAACAGTGAAAATTTAACCCATTCACACCTTCTTCTTCACTGTACATTGAATTTCAGAGTGTAACATGCATATAATCAATTTGGACTTGGTTTGCAGTCATATATTCCCTAGTGGAGCCCTAGTATCTTGACCATGAATTTCAAAATAACTACACAAAGTGATGATAAAAAGTAGATTTTTCTACTGGAACTAATGGTGATTCCTTCCGTTGTTTTGCACAGCATATGCTGTTCATAAATAATGTCAGAATTGGGCCAAGTCCCCTTAAGAAAGGTGGTCATTTAATGTAAGTAAATCCACATTAAATATTGAAGATCAGAAAAAAGCTGCCTTTTCAAAGAGGTCACTTTTAAGTGAAGGAAACAACAATGCATGTGTGCGGATGGCCAGTTCCACACTGGGTGACACAGAGTTAATGGCTCATAGAGAGCATATACATGTTTTTTAAAGATGTTTTATTGCTTACAAAAGGAAGTAGTCTAGAGAGACTGGATACATAAACTGGCTCCAGCCAGCTGCGGCTGTCAGGCTAGGAAGGATCCTGTTCAATTAGTGTTGTAAAATAAAATACTTTGTAAAGGAAATAAACACTATGAGAGCTAAGATTCATGCTTTCAAATATACACAAGGTTTGAATTTTTAATTAGGGCTGCTAATTACAGTCATCAGAAAGCAGAACAGAATAGATTTTACCTTACATTTAGCAGACAAGCCTTCAACCCCAGTGTATTTTTCAATTTCATTAATATTTTATGAAAATGGCCCTTGCAGCTTCAGCCTATTCTGTGCCTCCTACAAAACTGCCCCACATTATGGATGCCAATGCCTTTAAGCCATGTGCATTAGTGAGATGACAAAATGCAAAACAGCATCTTGTCAACCATTGCATCAATTGATTCTATTAGATAGTGTAAAAACAGTTGGGTGTGAGTTATAATTTAGCTGACACTAATGATGAAACAAGACACTGGCTGGGAGCAGACATTAGCTATAAGCCAGAAATTAATGCTTCTAATATTTTTGAGCAAATTAACCTTAATGAACTGGCCATGTATATACTGTAGTATATACTGATAAGTCAATTAGTAGAGAATAGAGGTTATGTATATATAGATACATAGAAAAAAAAGTATGGTTATAGATAGTTCCAAGCATACAATTCTATTAAGAGCAATTCTACAGTAAAATCAGCTCTTTTTTACATTTAGATACATTCCAACTCTAATGTGCAAATGTCCAGTCTTGGCCGTTTAAGTGAAATTTTGCATGCAAAAAAAGTACAAAATTCAGTATGTCATCATACTGATAGACCAGACACAGTGTTGGTGTGTTCACAGAAATGTCTTAATTTCAGTGATATTTTACAGTTACAAACTTTGGGAGCTGCTGATGCAATTTCTAACTGCTTTCATAATGTATACTAAGCAAAAATTACAGTCTATTTCTTTTTCATTCATTACTATTTGTGAGCAAGCTGTGGTAGAGATTCTTACATGTTCTAAATCCAGTCACTGTCTAAAATGATGCAGTAGCATTTTAAAATAATATAGATAATATGAGACCCTAAATTCTAGGAATTCTTTTTCCAGGCAACCTAGAAAACAGAAGTAGTTAATTTATAAGGAAGCACAGAACAAAGGTAAGGCACTTGCCAACAATAGTTTGTTGGTTTAACTTTGACTTGCTTTCCTGGGAAAGAAGAAAACAGAATTTTCAATGTGAACTGTCAGCCCCACTTATGACAGGGCTTCACTAGTTAGGAATTCAGAGTTCCTCCTCCATTGGCAGAATGATGTAAAGAAAACCACCAAACAAAATTCTTTCAAGTTTCAACTACAACTCTACTTAAATAATTTACTTTTTAGTTTTACTCAGACTATTCTTTTTAAACTTAGTTGACATTTTCGTTGACAAGCACATTTTATTGCACAAGATCAGTAGTAGAATTGGCAGTGAAAAAGAGAGAGAGGGGAAAAAAGCTGGCTCTACTCAATGAGAGAACTACTATCTTGCCTTTGGGAAAAACAGTGCTGGCAGTGACCCTTTCTGAAGCCAGCAATAAGTGGTAAACCAGTCACTGGAAGTAAAATATTTGGTAACTTTTAATGTTTCCTTCTCCTACAGGAAGTAAACCAGAGGATGTTTAGCTAATACATTTAAATCAAACCAAAACAACAACAACAACAACAAAAAGTTGGGAGTGAGCATAAAGCCTTTAAATTAATGTATTAGAAAATAAAAAAGAAAATTATTAAATCAGTGAAAATGTAAATATTAAAGCCTTCCCTTCTGAATTACTGAGTTGTTGTTAAAATTAGTGCGGACAACAAAAATACATAACTCAGAGAACAAGAAAAGTGGAAATAACATCTCAAGGATAGCTTTTTATTTCTAAGATTTCTGTCTCTCATATTCCAAATGTGTAATGCTGCATAGGGATCAAAAGAGAAGGCAGACTAAACAAAAGATATTTCCAAGAAATTAATAGATATTTGCATTACATACTTAATGAGTGACCAATGCTTCCAAAGTGCCTTATGGAGGACCCAGAAAGAGCTACAATAACATCCCAACCAATATTCCATTCAAAGAGATCTGTTCCAGTAAAGCCACACATCAAAGCTGCTCTAGAAGTGTTGAAGCTCTAGGCTGTTAGCCGCACTACTCTCATCTGGGAAAATGTCTTAGGGAGCTGTGTGTGGCACTAAATCAGGAACAAGGATGGACATGTTTTGTGCTTTGTGTCCAGCTACTTAAAGGAAGGCAAATCAATCCATTTGCTAAGCCGGTTCACTCAGAAGTTGTTCTAGGCTTAATCCCAAAAGTTGCAAGGCTAATTCAGGACCCAGTGCCAAATGCTTATGTCATTGATGTGCTAGCAAAATGTCACCTTGGTTTGATTTTTGTCTGGGTGGAGGTCTTGGGTCTTAAGCCAGACAATTCTCACTGTTCTGCCCTATTTTTCCTATTTCTGCTCTGCTCTTTCTTTACTAAAGGTGTTGTTTTTTGAGGTAATTTTTCAGGCTGGTCTCTGGAAAGAGCTGATGAATTTCCCAGATAAGACTGACATCTGTAGGGAATGTACATTATTTAAATCAGTGGGATTTTCACAATGGAGTTCTTGACATAACTAGCATAAAAATAGCAAGTGAAATAAAGCACATTTTACGTAGGGAGCTAATTTATGGAAGTTATGTGAGTAATTAGGTGCAATGAATGTACAGTTCTCACTGCAGATTTACTTAGATGCTTCTTCCAGAATATCTTCCACCATAACATAGTTGTTCCTGCACCAATACTGGGAAATATAAGAACAATGAGGCACAGCTTCAAACACTGCCTGTCTTTTGAGTGTCTATTTAACCATCAGCCTGGCCTAGCTTTGCTCTGTGTTGATTAGAGCCATGCAGAATAACACCTGGGTATTGCTCAAGAGACAAAAAGCACTACTGATCTTTCCCTAAAGGAGGTGTGAAGATGTCCTCCCTGTTTTGTTGGAAAGTTTAAATAGGTAGATGCAAGTTTTGCCATGACACTTGGCCTCAGGGAAAAGAAACAATGCCTGACCTGTGTTATTTAACAGCATATGTGCTAAATTTATTTAGCCTCTGTAGCCATTTCTGGTACATTCTGCTAATGACCATTGCACTGCACATAGTTGTGGGAGTTACACATGGATTAGGAGCACAAAGGCATGCTCAGTATGAACTTGAGATGGGACAAAAGTATAAAAATATTGAATGGTAGAAACCTAGCTTCCTTGTGGCCTTTTAAGAGGAACCTAAAGCTGTCTCAAAATTTTGCCCAATATAGTTCCCTGTTCCTGAAATTTCCCCCTTTAAAGTTTCCATAGAACTTACTTGTTCAATACACTTCACGGATCAGAGAAGAGAATATTGTCCAAAAGAGACCTCCATCTAATTTTCCAGTACCAACCAAGCCTATGAATGTGTTCTAAAAATTCACCGAGCTCTTTAGGTTGATTGGATGAAGAAGGCCATGTGCAGATGGTTTAACTTTCCATTTTCTGTGCTCCAAGCTCTCCAGTTCCAAGCGACCATTTCAAAGACCTTACTGAGAAAAAAGTCCTGGTGAGGTAAAAGCAAAGATTTTCTAAGGAAAATATCAAGCTTTCTGGGTATCATAATTTTGTACCCTATTATCAGCAATTTATTTTTTTTTATGTGCACCTTGATTAGAGAAGAACCACAGTAAAAAAAAATTAAACCTTAAAAGAGACTTGCAAGAGAACAGCCTATATGGGGACCAGATCCACAACTTTGGTGTTATTAGCACTATACCGTAATCAAAATCAAACTCTTTGGACCAATTTGAACCATGGATCACAACTCTGCCAGCCTGCCATTCAGAAGTCAGCTAGGGACAAAGCATTCTGCAGTCCAGCTATGACCCCCTCATCTGATTTACAGACCACAGGAGATGACCAGGTGCTATGTTCCTACTGTGTTAAACGTGTCAGCATCAGTTTCTTCCAGTGAACTGAAAATGAAATGAGGACTCTAACCCTTCATACACATCTTCCATAGAATTTAGGGGTATTTCTGGGTGGACAGAGAAGTGATACTGTGGTGCCAGCAGAGCAGAGCATTTGTGGAATTGTCTTGTCTCAGTTTTGTTGATTAGGATTCTACCACGTGAGCAATCAGAAAAACTGTTTCCTGATATTTTAGATAAGGTTCAATCCTACTAGGTCTTTTTAACTTTATTAAGACCTACATAAAAATCCATAGCTCTCATGGTGGTTGGTCTTGAGTTCTTCACAACAAGGTGAACCCCCAGCCACCCCCCTAAGGCAAAGTATGGAACAAAGAAGAAATTAATCTTTCCTGACCACTGACAATCAGTCTCAGTACTGTCTCTGCTGCAATCTGAATAGATCACTAATGTTGATAATTTTCCTCTTGCAAACCCCCAAATTATCCCAAACTTAGAAAGGAATCTGTGAAGTTCTATGGAAGAATTTTGATTGCCAGATCATGTCAGGTCACGGCCTGGCAGCAGTTGTTCTCATGTGGAAGGCAACATCTCTATTTGGTTCTCTAGAACAAGCCTACATAGATCATTCAAGGTAATGTCTTTCAGTATTAGGAAATACTTGTGCTTAAAACTCTCCCTGGTGTCAGGGGCCTGAAATCACTCACCTACCAGCTTGATTCCTTGGGCAGGACATTTGGCTGACATTCCTTTCTAATGTTCTTATAAAAATAGATATGTGCTTTTCAACTCTTAAATCTTTGTTCAGTAAATCTATGTTTATGCCCAGTTTATGCCCTTATCCCCTGTTTGCTGTCTTAAATAAATACAAAAAATAAATACAAACACCAATTTTACCAGAATGAATGCATTCTTATATAACTGAGTAAGGATGTATGCCATATATATGTAATCTTATCTGTCTTTGGGAATGATAGTGGGTTTTTACCCACTAGATTGTGCTAACTTCATTGCAGGCTACCAGTTAGGTAGATGTGTGGAGTCTTGGCGAAAATGAAAGCTCTATGCAAGCCAAGGCTAAGCCCTGCGTTTGGAGTGTGGTCCCTTGAGTCCATATGTCACTCCTGTCCATTTCTGACCTGGTGACAGCAGAAGGAATTCACAAAGATCCCATGCTTTGGTGAGATTCAGTCCATCTCCGACTTCATTAATGCATGTGATGAGAATACACACTACATTAAGACCTGTTTATGTGCATCCCAGACCTACTGAACCTATTTAATTTTGCTCTCCCAGGAATGCACTCTGGGTCAACATGCACTTTCACCTGCTAGATACAAATTAGAGCACTGAGAAGATGTATCCAGACAGAAGACTTGAGGGGATGGTCTCCCTAGGCTCCAAACTTAAAAAAGGCAGAGGAAGCAGATGGGATTTTGTGGAAATACACACAAGCTTGAAGCGAGAGAAGCAAGCATAAAATTAGGAAAGGGAGGAAAATGACTTCAATATCTCCAGACCTCTATGCTGCAAAAGCTAGGAGTTGGAAACTAGGCTGGGGATTGTCCCATTGCCAGGCTCCACCCTGACAAGTCAATGGGTAGGTGTCTTGTTCACTTATTTCCGAGTGGATTAAGAAATAATTACCCATGGTAATGCTAACCCTTTCTTGAACACTTCTCCATGTTTTGCAGTGTCTTTCCACCTAACGATGCCATATGCAGTATGCCACTGCCATTCATACTTTTAAGCATTTCAGAATCTACACTGGGGTAATATCTTGCTGAAGGCAATGTGTGGAGCAACAAAGGCAAAGAGGTGGGAAAAGAGGGACTATATGTACTTTTCTAGTTTGTGACACAACTTGGGCAAGGACCAGAAGTTCAGGCTCTGGGTTTCACTTAGGAAGCAATAGGAATTTGAATGAATAAAGACCTCAGGAGTTCACTCCGCTAGTCAGCTAAGTCTAAAAGTGATTCTATTGCCCTGTTGTTTCCTTAGACAAAACTTTTATTCTCTTTACTTGGAGTTTTTCTGTGCAAAGTATAGGGCTTCAAAAAAGGACTGCAACAACAGATGCCGCATATGCTCTAAATGAAGGAGCCCACATCTGACTGAAAAATGCATATCTCTTTCCTGGAATATAAGAATTAAGGATGTAAGAGTCCAGCTCAGGAGCCAAAAGTTCTTGCACAACCAAAGAGCGAAGAGCCGTGGTCCTAACAGCAAACTCCCATTAACCACAGCTAGAATTTTGCCTACGATCTGAATAGAGGCTAACAAAACTGCAGGCTTTAGCTCTGTGTGCACAAGGGGGTAAGATCACTGTTTTCATGTAGGCATGACTGAGTTGTGCTTTAGAAGCACATTTCATCATGTGCATGCAGAAACACTGACCTTTCAGACCTTTGAAACTTGCATCCTAGTAAACATTTTGCTCACCAAGGAGGAAAACACAAGCCGAGAAATTCATTTAGGGGGGAAAAAAGCCAATAAAAAGAAAGAAATAAACCCCAAAGAATGTTGTATTTTTTCATATAATCACTAGAAGAATCATTTTATGGTGTTTTCCATGTAATTACTGCCAGACCTGTTTAGCAAATGTGAAATACTCATTAGCAATTACTTAACTATACATATATTAAAGCTTAATTAGTAAATAAATTAAGCATATAATTAATTGCTTTAATCACTCGGCTTTTAATATTGTAATTATCACTTGATACATTAAGGGCATGTTAAGAATACTTTTCTCCAAAAAATACATTGTTAATTAATCATTAAAACTTATCTTACTACATGCTCATTAATGATTTATTACAGATGCTGGGCCAAATTCTTCTCTCAATTACAGAAGAGCTAACTGTGTTGAAACCAATAGAGCTTCACTTGCATAAATTAGAGGAGAATTTGGTCCTGCTAATTAAACTTAAAGTGTTTGTCAGACCATATCACCATAGATGGAAATCTGTAGTGCCTGGCTCATTTTAACCCAAGAGGTGCAAACTGCCTTTCTTTTAGGCTCCTTTGCTATGGCCAAGCATTGTCCTTCTGTAGCCTGAGCTCAGAGGCAACAAGCTTGGCTTCATTTCTAGCCCTGCCATTACAATCGAATTCCAGGTCAGAGTGTGGACAAGAGAGTTGTCCAGATGCTCTTTAAGGAGACAACTGATTACTTCTAGGGATAAGCTCACCTCTTTTTTCCCCCCAACACCTAAAAGGAGCCTGAAAGTATCAGGCTCCAAGGATGTTAATTTGAAAGGTGACTATAAGACTCAGAGGTCAAAGGACAGTTAATGAAAACCAAACACAAACTCTAGCTAAATTTTTCTTATCTTGGATATGGTTTTTCTAGCTCACATTTGTAATCTCCTCAGGAAGTGATTTTTTAAGTTGCAATTTGGTGTAAATAAGGTATCTGCCAAAATGGGTCAAATGGCCTTAGTTAAGGTTTCTTGAGGGAGTAAGAGTAATAATAATATTGTTTGTAAAAGGTCCTCATACATAAACAGTCATATTACGAATTGTTGCAGAGAAGGCAGGATGAGGAAGGGGAAGGAGTAAACAATTTTTGAGCAAGGGATATGTATTCATAGATATAGAGCACAGAAGCTGAAGCCTTTGAAATATCAGTGTGAAGCCTTCAATGGGTTTCCTTCCACAGTCCCAGTGGGACTCTCCCAGGCACAGCCTATTTGCACGAATGCAAAATCTTAGTTGCATAAATGTAAATGCAGAGTAAATTAAGAAATTGAGATTTAATGACAATGGGCTTATGGGCTTTGGAATGTGGATGTGCATATGTAGTTTACTATTTGCACATGCACTTATCTCCACCAAGGTCTCAAACCCTGATGAAAGCAGCCATTTTTCTGCTTTGGTGAAAGCAATACCTGTTTTAAGTAGGTGAGATTAAACAGCATTTAGTACTTCCTAGGAGGTCCCTTTTGAGACCAGCCCAAGGTCTGTGCTAAAAACCCGATCTTCTCAATTTATTGCTGGGTTTTGGGAGGGCTCCCAATGCAGCTTTCAGAAGAACACACTGAAATCTTCATTTCTTTACTAAGATAGCAAAGAAATAAACACACTAATGCATATATTCACATATTCAATCTCAGTCTTTAAGTGACTGTTCCAGAAAGAAGAACAGAAAGGAAATATTTAATTTTAAATGGTTTAGTATTAATCAGATCTTCACAATAACTTACAGCAGGGTGTTTCAATGCTTTAGCACACTGCAATCTGTTATTCAGGATTGCAGGGTGAATAAAAAGACAATCTCTACCTTAGAATCATCCGTGATTTTTGAAACCATGATCGGTCCTAAGAAAATGTCTTTCCTCTAGTCCCTTTTCCACTGAGGGAAAGAAAAGTGACTTGGAAAAAAGAACAGATTGTAGAGGTAACCTTCAGCAGTCATGTTACACTGGACCAATCTGTGATGCTAACAGCAACTGCAGTCTTGTAGAGTCACTACATAACTCTAAATATTTGTGCTTTGGGGTGAACATTTCCCAAGTGGGAAAGACAATGACCATAGTGAATCTTGCTTATATACCCTTCCCTAAGCTTAGAGGCCAGATCTAAGCAAGATTTAGACAACTCCTAAGGGAATTTTAGGGCAGGGTGTGCTTACAGGGCTTTTGGCAATGGAAGTTGTGTTATCCAAGGGATGAAGGGGAGGCTTTTCACTTCTGAGATGCTCTCCATAGGCTTGAGCTCCATGACAAAATGGCTAAAGCTACCCAGGTCCCCCACCATAGTGGGGAAGTCTCAAAGTCAGAAAAGAAACCCTCTTGGGTCTCATTGCATCAGTCCTTTAAACAAGAAATAAAGATAGGTACATGATGAAAGTAAGTTTATAAAAAATTATAGAGTAAACTTAAGATAAAAAAATATGAGGTCTTTATTCTTAAAGAATTCCATTCTTTGCAAGTCCAATGAATTATTCCTTTGACAACTTCTTCTTTACAAGATAGTAATGTGTTTTTCTATCCTGTAGGGACCATTCTTATTCCTACCTGAGGCACGTAGACAGTGGCAACTTGGCAGAACATATGTAGAGAGAAATGGCTCACTTATCTCCAAATTTATGTTAAAAGATACTTGCTTCTGACTGAAGCAAAAGATTTATTTAGGCTTCTTTATTTTTTAAGAAAAAAAAAGGAAATACACAATATTTGACACAGCAAACAAGAGACAATATAGGCCCAAGTCTTTGAATACTACAAGCAATGTGCTCCTGTTCTTGAGCATCATTATTCAAGAGGATTCTAGTGACATTGTGAAATGACTTCTGAAAGAAATCCAACTTGATTGTTCCAATAGTATTTCTTTATACTGATTATGAGTCTGTATGTAGACATTATTCACTGTAGAAATCACTCTTTTTAAAAGCAAAATAAATATAATAGAAACATGCTAGCAATCTCCTTAAAATAAGCATATAAGCAGTATTGGTTTGTGTCTTCACAGACAAAGGTGGTAATTAGTTTTCTGTTATAATTACAATTTTTAATACATTTATCTCAATGTCATGGGGAAAGGTTACCCTCATTTAAATGAATATAGCTAAACTCATTCCTATTCTTAATAACAACTTAAGTTGGATTCATACATATTCAAATGTGTAGGAATGTATTTATTACTTCAACTTAAAGCAGTAAATTATTAGTGACCAAAATCAAAGTAAGCAAGAGTTAAATCAGTGTAAAACGTTCCTGATTAGGGATGTGCCTCAATTAAATTTTATGATAGAAACTAATTTCAATTAAGCAAATGCAGCTTTTTTTCAATGTTCTAAAGGTCTATAGGTCTATCTATAAAGAGATACTTTAGTAAATCAATATTTTCTGAATTATTATTATTATTATTATATATTATAATTGGCATGAAAAAACAGCTATGTAGAGTGCCATGAACAATTGGGATGGTTTAATGATGTCAGCTTTGCATAGAGAAAAGCAATATACTGTAGCAGTGGGCTTGGTTTCTTCTTTTCCTGATTATTCCAAGCTAAGGTAAGGATTGCTAGCAACTGTAGTTATGAAATTCCCTGTGTGTGTGTGTAGTACAAATAACAATTGAACAAATCCCAGCTTGCAGACTTCAGCCATTTTGTTGTCACAGTCTACACTCTGGTCTTCCTCACTTGGGCACCTGACTTGCACCTGTGTTTAAGAGCCCGTGGAAGCAGGCTCCCCAAAGGAGGCACCGAAACTTTTCACACAGGCACTGGAGACACGTGCCTTTGAGAGCCTCCAATCCTCCTAAATTGCCCACCTAAACTCAGCCAGGTGGGACTGCTCGGTCCTGCACTCTCTCCTGGAGCTGTTTCTGGGATTTGAGCACTTCCTTCAGAGTGCTGCTGCTCTGCCTGACTAACGCTGGGGTACAGGTCAGGCGCCTGGGGTAGGGGAGGGTGGCGAAGGGCAGCTCCCAGCAATGCCTGCTGCAACTTTCACACTTTGTCTTCAAGCTGCCTCTTGAAGAGTTGTTCATCACCCTAACATTCCTTAATCAAAAAGACTTGTCCTAGAGTAAAGGTACGTGTTTCTTCCTGGCTCAGATGGAAATACTACCAAAAAAACAAGGATCTCAGGTAGACCTCAGTTTATCTCAGATGTGCTACAAGCGCTCTTGAGTTTTCAAAGTGCACTTGGGGAAATTTCAGGGTCCAATTCAGGTCATAGTTTGAAGTAAAATAGATTTTTATTAATAATCGGTGCATCTATACATTTGTGGATATTACCAGTGAAGGCAATAAGAAAAACAACTATAAATGTATAAAAATAAGTATTTTATTCCTGCCCTTGCCACCACATGTACTGGAAAGGAGCTATATTGGCTCTTTTTTAGCTAGTAATGTCTAATGCAGGAAGACAGGAATAAGCAGAGTAGAAAGCACCTGTCAGCTCTATTTCCCACTCTCCTTGATTAGCATGAAACATTAATAGGGCTCTCAGAAATTCTGGTCTGAAATGGGCTTTGCTTGAAAACGTGTCTGCCTTTACTGCACAAAAGCTGCTGTCATTAAAAAAGGGCAGATAACTAAAGAAGACTCTTTCTTGAAATTTATACCATTTTTTCATACAATGACAAATTATTTTAATAATAGGAATCGCACACTCTGCCATTTGTATAATGTTTCCCATAAAATTCTCCCATTAAATTTGCTCTTCTACTTGACTCATATCTTTTTAAAAAAATGACACACACAAAATGATACATCACGCATTCTTACAAAGAATTGGAAGTGAACATACTGTAATGGGTTAACATACGTTTTAATAAAATTTTCATTGTTGCACATTTCACTTTTCGGTACTGAGAGCCAGGGCTGTACCAGTAACCCCAGGCAATGCCTAAGGATAAAACAAATCATACGGTAGTGAACTATTTTCACCTATTTATCCTTCTACTGAAAATATATTCATAAATACAAAATGAAGCTAAGATACGTAGCCAGTAACATTACACATAACAAAGATATTCCCTAGTATTTTTATTCTATTATTTTTTAATAATGTACCTTCTGCATTTCTGAGATACTTCAGCTTCTGTTTTTATTTCTTGCATATCTTGTAAGGCACCAAACCATTTTAATTTTTGTGTCCTCAAAGTGGGCAGTAACAAATATTTTAATCCATAGAATCAAATTAAATCCTATCGCACAACCTATTATAGAACATGCACTACGAGTCAGAAATGCACACTGGTCAATTTATCTATCAAGTGGAGTTTTCTGGAAAAGAAACTTTTGATTTGTGGCATATGTAGGTTTATTTGCGTGTAGACAGACAATCTGCCTTAAAAGGTCTGTGTCATCAAAAACGTTCCTGTACACATCAGCATATTAACTGCATGCTAGATGGGGTTATCGCAGACAATAAATACTGAAATAAAAAAAGATTTGCCCTGAATATTCATTTTACTATAGAGGCATTGCATAGGTTAAAAATAATAGGAATTGTTTTTTCATTAGTGCATAAGAATTCTGGAAAAATAATTACATTTTATTGGCACAAATTAAAATTATGTGGAGACAATAAATAAAGCTAATTCAAGTTGCACCTAAGCTCTAATTTTTGTGATCGTTTATCTTGTTGCTTAGGATCAGATATTTAAAGGTGAAATCAAAAACACAGATATTGTAAATAAAAAAGAAGTTGATGTAATTACTCTTTATTTGATAATGCACATTTAAGATTTCAAATTTTAAAATATCCAGATCTTCTTTTCCCCTTGTTGTTCCCCCTCTCTTCCCAAGTCTGATTTCACAGAAAAGATGTTTCAGCTTGTCTCTAATATGTTACAAAAAACCATGTGTCTTCTATAAGAATGATGTTATACGGACTGAAATGCACGTATATTTATTCAACAAAGCATCATAAGAAAGAAAAACAAAGTGAGTTTAGAGACATCTTGTAAGTCTTAAAATATTTGCTTCTAATAGCAAGAAATCTTTCTGATTATACATATCACAGGGAAATATATAATGAAAAAAACTTAGAGTACTTCTAATTTCACACTGATTAATATTTTTCCTTTATGTATTAAATATTATGCATAAAGGATTTTTCTACTTATTTTTTTCCTCATTTTATTTAATAAATGCATAACTTCTCATAGAAAGCAGAGATGAGGAAAAAATTTTACCACTTTCCCTACATATGAACAATGCTGGTGAGGAACTTGCTGTTCTTCATAGGCTCAGCTGGCATCACTAGAATTTACATTTCTACATTTTTTGATGCATCCCAATAGTCCAACCCAGAAAGAGAGAAGATGAGTTGAAGAGAATTCAAAAAAAATTTGCATGAAACAGTCAGTAACAACACATGAAAAATGGCAAAGGAGAATTCTGATGTGTGTGCATGTGTTACTTGCTTTCTCTCTCTCTCTCTCTCTCTCTCCGTATCTCCTTTTCTTTCTACTTCATGCAAATCTTCCCTAATCTAATATCAACCAATAAGTCAATAAGA